>NC_143569.1:20666666-21328750 GCF_054136105.1 Typopeltis vanoorti
GGATAGGGCAGGTTTAGAGGTGCAGGAGGAGAGTGTGTTCCAAATATTGAGTATCCTGGATGTCTGTAAATCTGTGGGACTGGATGGTATTTCTCACACTTTCTCAAAACCACGTGTTTTGAGAAAAGTGTGCTGAAGAACTGACTTTTCAATAAAAGTCTAGCTAAGGAAAAGGTACTCAAGGAATGGAAGGAAGGTAAGATAGTGCCATTGCATAAGAGCAGTAGCAGACTGGAAGTGTCTAATTTTAGGCCAGTTTGTGTTTCATCAAGAATTGTTAAGATCTTGGAGAAATTAGTGAGGGACCATATACAGCACTGGGCAGATGAGTAATGTTATCTGTGAGAGTCAACATGGATTTGTTAAGGGATGCTCTTGCTTTAGTAATATTATTCCCTTTTATAATAAAGTGATAGGAGCAGTTGATGAGGGAAAGGCATATGCTGCCATTTTTTTTTGGATTTTGCAAAGGCATTTGACAGGATGCCACATGATAAGCAGATATTTAAGTTGCAGCACATGGGTTTGGATGTCCGGTTGGTCAACTGGATTCAAGATTGGCTGTCTGATAGGTATCAGACAGTTGTGTATGGTAGGGTAGTATCATGTAATCAGAAGGTTACAAGTGGGGTCCCAAAGGGCTCAGTTGTGGGACCTGTGTTGTTTAACCTTTATATTAGTGACATTTTCAATGGATTATAGGAAGGATGTTCAGTTTTGCAGATGATGTGAAGCTGGCAAGGGTTATTAGTAATAGCGAAGATGCAGCAGTCCTGCAAGAGGATTTGAATAAACTAGAGAGATGAGCAAATAAATGAGGTTGTCGGTTTAATGCAGCAAAATGTAAAGTCTTGGAGTTTGGGATACATCGATGGGAGGCTGTATACTCGATTGGAGGAACTGTACTGGAGGAAGGTTGATTGATATTATAATATTGATAATTGGGCTGATGATTGATAGAAACCTGAAATTCAGGGAACATATTGCAAAGTTGGTGAAGGTAACCCAGAGGATTGCTGCAATACTGAGAAGGATGTTGACCTGCAGAGATAAAAAAAGTGATATTCCCATTGTATAAGCCCCTGACCAGACCACACTTAGACTATTGTTTTCTCAAATTTGGTCCCCAGGATTTGAAGTGAATAAATTAACTGTGGAAAGGGTACAGAGGCAGATAACAAAGATTGTTTTGGGAGTGTACGATGTTAGTTATGAGGATTGGCTGAGGGAATGTGGACTGCAGAACTTGGTAGACAGAAGAAAGTGATATGATATGATTGAGACTTTTAAACTGTTGAGAGGTAGTTACAGGGTTGACAGTGGGGATGACAAGGGGCCATCCCTGGAAGTTGCAAAAGGAAGCTGTGATCAAGAGGGTGAGGAGTGGTTTCTTTGCATGGAGGGTGGTTGAACCGTGGAATGCATTGCCTGATAGAGTGGTGAGAACGAGAAGGGTCGATGAGTTCAAGGAGTGGTATGATAGACTTTGTGTTTCCTAGGAAGTACCTCCCACGATGAATTTTGTGACTCCATGAAGGCCTGAATAATAAATAATAACAATAAATAATAATAATCTTTTTGAAGACAATAGTACTGTTGGAAATTATAATTCTTGGAACATTAATGGCTTTCCTGTTCATATCCAAGATGGACTCGATGGACTCTGAATTTACTATAGCCTATAAACAATGCCAGACAAGAAAATCTCCAGGACCTTGATGGTCTAGGGATAGAACTTTGCTGTGAAGCCTGGGATTTTATTCTTCCCATTCTAGTTATACTATTTAATTCTTTTCTCTCATCAGGACACATATCAAGTGAATTTGTAGCAAGCCATGACTGTCCTCATTCCAAAACATAATAGAGATCACACCTTGATTAGAAGCTGGAGACCTATTTCTCTATCTAATACTGACTACAAAATATTTTTCCACATTATTCCTAATAGGCTCAAGGTGAGAATGAGATACATAATTAAAAGCACACAGGTGTATGGAGTTCCAGGCCGAGCAGTAGAATTTAATATATTTCTGCTATATCATCTATAGCATAAATAATAATTATTATTATTTAGGCCTCCAAGGAGTCAAAAGACTCATCACGGGAGGTCCTTCCTAGGAAACACATGTCTATCATACTACTCCTTAAAGTAATTGACCATCGCTCTCACCACTCTATCAGGCAATGCATTCCACGGTTCAACCACCCTCCATGCAAAGAAACCACTCCTCACCCTCTTACTCACAGTTTCCTTTCGTAACTTCCAGGGATGGCCTCCTTGTCATCACTCCTTCCTACTGTTCAACCAAGTGAAAGAATTCCCCAGTGTCAACCCTGTAACCACCTCTCAACAGTTTAAAAGTCTCAATCATATCACTTCTCCTTCTTCTATCCACCAAACTCTGCAGTCCACATTCCCTCAGCCGATCCTCATAACTAACATTGTACAGTCCTGAAACCATCTTGTTATCTGCCTCTGTACCCTTTCCACAGTTAATTTATATTCCATTCAAATCCTGGGGACCAAATCTGAGACAATAATCTAAGTGTGGTCTGATCAGGGTCTCATACAATAGAATTTAACTCTTTTATCTCTGCAGGTCAGCATCCTTCTCATTATTGCAGCAATCCTCTGTGTTACCTTCACCACCTTTGCAATATGTCCCTTGAATTTCAGGTTTCTATCAATCATCAACCCCAGATTTCTTTTCTCCCCTATTTCCTTCAGTATATCTCCTCCAATAGAGTATGCAGCGTCCCATTGATGTGTCCCAACCCTCAAGACCTTACATTTTGCTGCATTAAACCGACACCCATTCATTTGCCCATCTGTCTAGCTTATTCAAATCTTCTTGCATGACTACCACATCTGCACTATTACTAATAACCCTTCCCAGCTTCACTTCACCATCTGCAAACAATTGAATATCCCTCTGCAATCCACTGACAATGTCATTGATATAAAGGTTAAACAATATAGGTCCCAGTACTGAGCCCTGTGGAAACCCACTTGTAACCCTCTGATACCTATCGGGCAGCCAATCTTGAATCCATTTGACCAATCTGACATCCAAACCCATGTGCTGCAACTTAAATATCAGCTTATCATGTGGCACCCTGTCATATACGTTCGCTAAATCCAAAAAATAGCAGTATATGCCTTTCCCTCATCTACTGCTCTTGTAACTTTATTATAAAAGGCTAGCATATTATTAAAATAAGAGTGCCCCTCACAAATAGCATTACCTCACAAATAACTGACTCTCACAGATAACATTACCCCTCATCTGTCCAATGTTGTATACGGTCCCTAACTAATTTCTCCAAGATCTTAACAACTACTGATTACACACAGTACATGCTTGGTTTATTTTGTTTTGCTAATCTGTTTAATACGAAAAAGGAGTTGATGGCAGTGCTATCAATAGACCTTACTCAAGCATTTGATAATGTCTGCCATCCGTTTCTGTTCCACATCCTCCAGCATATTGGTGTAGGTATAAAGCTGCTATCTGTTATCAAAGGAGCCTATGCCAATTCAACTACCTGCCTCCTACTTAATGGGTTCCTGTCAGACCCTCTTAAATTTTGAAAAGGAGTCAATTGCAGTTGCCCTCTTAGTCCACTGCTCTTTGCATTTATCTTGAACCTTTCTTGCAGGAGTTTAATAATAAAAATGTTGTGCGAGAAATAACAGTTCCTTTAACTATAAAGTAAAATAAGGTATTAGCATATAACGATAATGTAATGGGCACTTTGAAGAATAATGATTCCATATACATATTTTTTGGTAATTTGGAAAAATTCAACAAGATCAATGGATTAACTGCTAATGCAGACAAGACGAAATTAAAAGTTTTTGGAAAGTGGGATCTTGGAAACATTCCTTTTGGACTAACCTCTAAGAAAGAACCCCTCATTATACTTGGAATTCCCTTCTCCACTTACCCAATACTTACCGGTTCAAGAATTTATATACAATAACTTTGAAACCTTAGAAGACTGGATAATAGGACCACTTTCCTTTTCTTCTAAAGCCACAGTACTCAAAACTATAAATTTTCCTGCTCAGTTGTACATAATAAATATTACAGACATCACAGAATCTGAAGAAAAGCAATTATATAATAAACCTCTGCAATTTTTTTGTCAAGCCGATACCAAGAAGTTGAAAAGGAATTTCTTCAATTATTATTATTATTATTATGTGACACCTCCAGGGAGTCGAAACACTCATCGAGGGAGAGTGTGCCAACAGCATCGAATGATTGAATCCCTTCCAACTACTAACTGCGCTCAAACTTGCTTAACTTTTTGTGTGAGCCATTAGTAGCAGAGGCTCTACGAATTGACCAAACTATCAAAGAAGCATGGAGAATTTGGCCTTCCAGTACTAATTAAATTTTGCTGTTTAAGCAATACAGCTTCAAAAATCCAGAAAATATTGCAGGCCAATCACAAATGTTTAGACCCTCTCCTGTACTATCTGGGTTATCATCTTCCCCTGTTTGGAATGAATGATTAGAAAGGTCCAAAAGCTGAGATTGTTCTGAATATTACAACACTTTGTGCTTAACTCTAAGACTGCTACAACACTTGGGCATTTCATTCTTTCCATTAAAAAATGTAAAATTTGATATAAAGAAATCTCTAATCTCTCACCCTGAACTTCCACAATTGGGTACTGACAACAATACTTTGTTTCATAACTTTTTTTTGAAGTTCCAAAGATACCCTAACAGGAGGGTTCTTGCATGGAGAATTGTATATGGTCGCCTTCCAGTCAATACCATCATATGGAGGTACTTTAACATTGGAGGTCCAATCTGTGACATCAGGGGTCATGTTTTAGTACTCTACTTACTACAATAAGGTGACAGCAGCATTGGATGCAGGAGATGGAAACACAGTAGTATACATAGACTTTGCAAAGGCTTTTGATAAATTGCAGCATAGTTGATAGTCAAACTAGAGTGGATTGGATTGGATATGAGACTAATGCATTGGATAACAGATTGGCTGTCTGATAGGAATCAACAAGTTGTATATGGGGGAGCAATATCCCAGAAGAGGAAAGTTATTAATGGTGTGACTGATGGTTCTGTTTTAGGGGCATTGCTGTTTAACTGTATGTTAATGATATTGGGTAAGATTTAAATAGGGATATACAGTTGTTTGCAGATGATGCACAGTTGGGATGAACTATGAACAGGAGAGCAGATGTAGCCTTACAAGAAGACTTAAATAGGCTGAGTGAATGCCATGGGATTGGAGATGTCAGTTCAATGTTGCAAAATATAAGGTTTTAAAATTTGAAAAACAAAGATGGGATGTAGAATTTACTCTTGGTGGGAATATATTGTTGGAGGTGTAGGAAATAAGAGATCTTGGTATGACGATGGATAAGGACATTTTGGCAATATGTCAAAATCGAGAGCACATATTGCCAAAATTGTGAAGCCAACACAACAAATTCTGGCAATGATGAGGAGGACACTGACTTTTAGAAATAAGGGGATTCTGGTTCCATTGTATAAGGCTCTGATTAGGCCACATATGGACTACTGTGCACAGATTTGGTCACCTGGTTTTCAGAAGGATGAAGAGATGTTGGGGAAGGTCCAGAGGCAATTAACCAATATAGTTTCTGATCTCTGGAGGGTTAAATGTGAAGAAAGGTTGAGACAATGCAATTTGCAGTCTGGTGGATAGACGGAAGAGGGATAATATGATAGAGACAGGTTGGTAAGGGGTCATAGGATTAATATTGAAGATGTTTTTCATAAAATGTTGAGAGATTGGGAAAGAACAAGAGGTCATTCCTGAAAGCTGTATAAGGAGTGTTTGAGCAGGGAAATGAGAAGCAGGTTATTTTGCATGGAGAGTTGTGGATGATTGGAATGCATTGCTGAGTGTGTGATATCTGTAGAGAATTTGAATGTGGTTAAGGCATAATATGATGAGCTGTGTGTATGACAAATGGGACCTCCTAGATGAGTCTGTGACTCCATGGGGTATTAGGATAATAATAATGTCACAGTTGAGTGAGACAAGGGGAATGGATACACCATGACTTTTGAATTTGCTAAGACAGAATGCATGCAGCATGTAAGACTTGCATAAAGGAAGGCATTCATTCCAATATAGTTAACTTCTGTAACAAGATTTCAAAAGAATGTGTATCTGAGAATGGAAAGTGTGGTCTGATCACTGAAAGGGGGAGGGGAGGGGAGAGAACAAAAATCAAGTAAACCTCACTTGTCATTGTTTTATTAAATGTCAGAATACATAGCGCTGTGAGTGGCTGAAAGGAGGGAATGCAATTAGATTAGAAGAACAGTCACCATAAAACTGCACTTGGAAGTAGAACTGGTAATAAAGATCTAGAGTGTTGGGTAAGTGGAGAGGATTTGTCACGAATTCTGATAGAGAGATGATTGTTTTGCTTTAGGAAGTTGCTTACAGTAAATAACATGTACTGTATATTTACAGTAACTAGCATGTTTTTAATAAACTGTAAGCAATCATCTAAAGAGCAGTTACCTTGATTTCCTGTAATCCAAATTATCCAAGAGTGAAATCATCTTTGTGATTTGGTGACTTGAATGTCCATAACTCTATCTGGTTTTCTTTCTTCAACTCCACTGATCAAGTGAAAGAAAAGCAGAGTTGGAGAAAGGGAACAAGTTTGAGTTTGTGGACATTAAAGTCACCAAGGAAATTTATTTCAGTGGGAGAATTTAGATTGCAGGAAATCAAGTTTGAGGGATAAGAAATCAAAGAGGTTGGAATGATTTTTGGAATTGTGAGAATGGTAGAGACAGCAGCTGAATGATACTTTATGAGACAAGGAATCTTAAACCACAGAAGGTCAAAAAAGGGAGATTCAAGATTAGGCATCCTCTGTCAAGGAATATTAGATTGAACAAAAGCACAGATAGCAGAAATCTAAGGTTCAATAAAAAAATTAGTTTGGATAGCTGCAGGTGATACTGCACATTATTGAAGTTGATATTTATATCTCAAATGATAGTAAACTGGATGTGGGACAAATTTTTCACAAGTTTTTTTAGTTTTTTTTAAATTATTTGGGGGGGGGGGATTTGTTATCATCGATTCTGTATTATTTTGCATTATCATGATAATATTTCAAAAGTGACGAGAAAAAGAGCAAGGGAAAATACTCTAAGCAATTTTTCGGTTTTCATTGGCCACCATCCATACTAGCTTGTTGTAATTTATATGTATACTTATTATTATTATTACCCAAGACCTCATGGAGTGAAAGACTCATCTAGGAGGTCCTTTTATCAAACTTACAGCTCATCATACCATGCTTTAAACACACTCAAATTCTCTGCAGACACACATTCCAGGCAAGGCATTCCAATCATTCACAACTCTGCATGAAAAAAACCTGCTTCTCATTCCCCTACTCACACCCCTCCTTATACAGCTTCCAGGGATAACCTCTGGTTCTCCACTGATCTCCCACTATTTTCTGTAGAACTTCTCCACCATTGATCTTATAACAACCCCTTACCAACTTGCAGGTCTCTATCATATCTTCCCTCTTCCTCCTCTCCACCAGACTCTGCAAATTACATCTTCTCAATCTTTCCTCATACTTGACATTCCAGAAGTTAGAAAACACCTTAGTCAGTCGCCTCTAGACACGCTCTCCAACATCTCTTCATCCTTCTGAAAACTAGTTGACCAAATCTGTGCACAATAGTCCATGTGTGGCCTAATCAAAGCCTTATACAATGGAACAAGAATCTCCCTCCGCATCATTCACAGAAGCCTTTGTGTTGTCTTCACAATTTTGGCTATGTGTCCCCTAAATTTCAGAACCCTATCCATTATCACCCAGGATCTCTTATTTCCTCCACCTCTGACAATATATCCTCACCAAGCATAAATTCTGCATCCCATTTTTGTTTTCCAAATTTTAAAACCTTACATTTTGCAACATTCAACTCGCATCCCCATTCCCGTGCCCAATCACTCAATTTATTCAAGTCTTCTTGTAAGGTCACAACATCTTCTCTACTCTTCATGGTTCGTTCCAACTTTGCATCATCTGAAAACAACTGATTATCCCCATCCAAATCTTCACCAATATCATTAATATACAAGTTAAACAGCAATTGCCCTAAAACAGACCCCTGAGGCACAGCACTAGTAACTTTCCTTTTCCTGGATATCCCCCCATACACAACTTGCTGATACCTATCAGATAGCCAGTCTCCAATCCAATGCACCAATCTAATATCCAACCCCATCCACTCCAATTTGACTGTCAACTTATCATGTGGTAATCTATAAAAAGCCTTTGCAAAATCTAAGTATATTACTGTGTATTCTCCTCCTCTGTCCATGGAAGCAATCACCTTATTGTAATAAGTAAGTAGATTACTAAAACATGACTTCCCTTTAGCAAATCCATGCTGTCTCTCAAAGATAATACCACTGTTGTCAACCCAATTATGGATCCTAGTTCTCACAAGCTCTCCATCAGCTTAACTACAACACCAGACATACAGATAGGCCTATAGTTTGATGCTTGAGTGCTATCACCTCCTTTATGAAGTGGAAGAATCTTGCCCTCCTTCCACTCCTTAGGAACTTGACCCAGTACAAGACTCATATTAAAAAAATATGTCAAGGCCAGCGTCAACTCCCTGGCTTCCTTCAGAATATGTGGTGATATAATAATCCCACAAATCTCACAGCCTTATTTACATCTAGTTTGCTCAACTCCCCATACACTTCTTGCTCACTTACATTCAATCTCTCTCTTCCCTATCGTCAACTGTTCTCAATCATTCACATTTACAAGATTGAAAGACCTTTATGAACTGCTCATTAAGTATCTCCACCACACCTTCTGCAACAGCTGTCTTTGTATCATTTTCTCCAGTCAGTGCCATCTTTCCATAATCATTCTTTCTTTCTACATATGGCTTTCTACATATTCTACATATGGAAAGAACTCCTTAGGATTCTTTTTGGCTTCATTAGCTAACTGCTGTTCATACCTCTCTTTATCTACCCTCACCAACCAAGTCACCTGCCTTGCCTGGTCTTTATAATCCTCGTGGAATTGGTTATTTCCACTTGTCTTATGCTGCCTCCATGATGCCCTTTTTTTTCTGTATTGCATGCTTTATTTCTTTATTCATCCATTTCACTGCTACCTTATTTAACCTTCTCACCCCTGGAATACATTTAGACATTGCATCTACTAGTTAGATTTTGAAAATCTCCCAAGCCGCATTGATCTCTTTTCCAGCTAACTCCTCATTCCATGCTACACCTGCAAGCTGTCTCCTGAGCTCTTCATAATCATCCCCCTTGTAATTCCACATATACCCTTTTCTTACAGAGGTCCTCACACTGCTGGCAACCACCCAGGTAATTGCCTCATGGTCACTCTCACCAATTGGTGGGTGATTTGACACTTCATTTATAATTACATCCTCTGATGAGATGACCAAATCCAAGATCCTCACTCCTCGTGTGCCCTCTGTTACATACTGTCTGAGGTAGTTATCCACCTTCCAGTTGCTATCTCATCATTCCTGTCTATATTGCCATAATTAAAATCGCCCATGATGATCACTCTTTTCTTATTTGCTTAGCTAATTTGATTATATATTTCATAGTCACTACCATTCACATTTCCTGGTCTATAACAACATCCAACGAATTATTTCATTCCATTCACCCCTATCTCACACCATATGGCCTCAAAACCACTGGCACTATTTCCCTCTTGGATCTCTACTTTGTATGGACATAACTATTTCTCTATCATCAATGGCACTCCTTCTCCCTTTTTACCCCTTCTATCCTCACGAAACACATGATATCCTTCCATCTCTATTCCTGCAGGATGTCATCCTCATCGAACCATGCCTCACTTATTCCAACAATTTTTGGGTGAACAGACTCAATTAGTGCAACCATTTCATCTGCCTTGTTTCTTACACTTCTAGCATTTGTTTATAAACACAACAGCTCATTCCTGGATATACAGCTAGTTCCACTGATAACACTCATTCTATGCGATCTCTCCATGCTCGACTAGGGCCATTTCCCTTTCTGCTTATTCATTTTAGAACCCTCTTCAATTCCAACTGTTTTCTCTTGATCCCAGATCATCCCATTCCTTTCCTGTCTATACATGCTCTCACATCCTCTTGGAGCATCCATCTTTCTCACTCTGTGTATCCCCTGTCCACCCTGAGCTTCCCCTTTTCCCTGTTCATCTTGCATACCCATTTTTTCAATACTCATGCCACATACTTCCTCTTTCATGACCACCTCTTCAGTCTCTCCTGTTGTACTCTCCTGCTCTTCCACATCACTTCCCACTTGATCTGATTCATTCTCTATACTCACTTCTCTACCTTCCAGCAACTGTCTATCCAAGTGACTCGCACCATAACCACTCAAATGTAGTCCATCGCTCCCATACAGATCACTTCATCCTTCAAACTTATTCCACACATTAACAAATTGTACTCCCCTTTCCTCACACATATAAGCCAACATACCATTCATAATCCTTGCTCTCTGCTTCATCTCACCATAGTCATACCTAATCAACATGCTTACTATCCTTCCTGTCACACTATTCTCTTTTATCCATCTAAGCTGCCTCGTGATATCCATTCTGACCTGCTCTTTGTCCTCTGTCAAATCATTCATACCTATTAAAACCATCAACTCCTTCACTCGCTCCCTTCTCATATCCAATGCCTCAATCACTCTACTCATTTTACCACCTGGAAAACATACCTTGTGCATCCTCTCATCCAGCACACCTTTAACAATGGAGTCGCCATACAACGCCAATCGCTCTTCTTTCATTAGCTCTTTCGTACCTACTTGATTTGTTTTAATTGTTTTCACCCGAATTTTCTTAATTTGACTCTGCATCCATTTCATCTCTTGCCTCATCCAAACCAATTCAACTTTTGAATCTCGCATCGCATTCTCTCTATCATTCCGTCTTTCTAATTTTCGAACTCTCGACTCCTGCTTCACACTTTCACTCTCATTCATCCTTTTAAGTTTCTGTACTTTCAGTCCATGCATCCATCTTTCGTTTTCATTCATTCTTTCCATTTTTTCCACTTTCGATCCTTTTGTCAAGCTATTTCTGGTTTCTTTCGTTCTCTTATTTGTGTTTCCTTCTGCCACATTCGCCTTACTTTCGTTCTTTTTACCATCCATTGCAGTTTTCAAATCACTAGTTTTCTTTTTCAATGCTTTCTTAACAATTTTTCGCCTTTCTTTCACATCATGCTTCTCTTTTGAACAAGCACTCATTCTTCTCGACATTCTCACTACTAACACTTTCTGTCATCAAATTCATATTAGCACTCATCAAATCCTTGTTTAGTTCACACTTCGTACATACCCTCCTTCCCTAAGTCCACAATGTCCACAAATGCCCTAAATGTCCACAAACCATTTATGTAATCAAAAGAATACATGTAGCACACCTCGCACTTCACAAAACGACTGAAGTCTAAATTAAAGTCATGCACTGACAAAGCCACTGCCATCTTTCTTCTTCCGGTTACTACTCTAAGGGCCAAAAACAACGAATTTTTAATCAAGTTTAAACAAAGTATCCAACACTAGTAATACTAATAGTGCACAACTTTTATAGCAGCTCTTACTCAAACAGTCACTCATATACAATTAATTATTTCAAGAATAACTTATCTGAATCCGGAGCAATTCTTACACACCGCCGCTACTGTTGCCTCAGGAGTGCCCTCTCCCTTATATGAGTAATTTTTTTCTGTGAACATGTTGCTCTCCTGCCTAATTTAATTTTTTAACCGATAATAATAATAACAGGACTCTAGCTTTGATGTAGTAAGAGTTTTTTTTTTTTCACCAGAGGTCAGGCCAATAGTTTTAACTGTTGATCAGTAACTTTAGCATACCATGTCGATTGTAGTGCAACTTGTTTCTTTGTATATATATGTGTATACTCCAGATGATGACCTTAATGTGAAGGCCGAAATGTTGAGTGTTTATTTTGGTTTATAAACTAAAGTATTACTCTAACATGGTAGTTGTTTCCATAATTTTCATGATGTATTCTGATCACCATGTAAACCTGAAGGAAAGGATTTCTTCACTACCTTATGCACTGTGGGCATCTCTTCACTGCCATTCTTCTTCCATTCATGGAACTACCTCTAGCTGATTTCTAAGATTATTATGGCATACAATTTTTAATTCCATATAAATTCTGTTCTCCTTGATATGTCTGTTCAGCCTCCAAGTCATGATTTGTATGGTTACTTTCACTAATTGGGGTAAGACTAATTGTAACTATCATCTCAGTTACAATTAGATCCTCCGATGCAAGAACCAAATCCAAAACTCTTAATTCTCATATCCCTTCTACTGCATGTTGTCTAAGACATTTGTTCAAGAATTCTAGAAATTTTTTTCATTTAGTACTGTATGTTGTTTCTCTACCCAATTTATACTGTAGTTAAACTCTCCCACAATAATCATTCATATTCTCCAAACAGACCTGCCTAAACATTTCCTGCTTATCAACTTCTGTGTTCCCTGGCCTATAGCAATATCCCACTAAATATCTTATCTTGCCCACCTCCACCTCACGCCATACACTTTCAAAAGATATTAGTGCCATTTTCTTCCCAATATCCCACTACAAGAGGACTCAATTCATTACTTAGTATAAGTAACATTCCATCATCCTGTTTGCCCTTCATATCCTGCTGAAATGTTCTACACTCTTCTACTTCTATTCTGTCCCATTATCCTTTGTCAACACTGTATTTCACTTATAGGTTGACAAATACGTATTTCACTTATGCCAATAATCTTTGGACAGACTGAGGGTATCAGTGACACACATTCACTTCCTTTATTCCTGATATTCCTGGCATTTGTATAAAGTGCATTGTTACCATTTTGATACCTATTATTATCCCCTCCAGACTTCATTTCGCTCTGAAGTGGCCATCCATCCTGGCAACTCTAGTTTCCCTACCTTAATACTCTCACTTACCCAGAGAACAATTTCTCCAGATGTTTGTGCCCATCCATGTTTAAATGCAGTCTATCTTTTGTGTACAGCTCCCTTCTCTACTCAAATACACATCAAGCATCCACATGTTCTAGGCTTCTTATTATTGTTGCTGCCCTCCTTAGTTCTGTTTTATCATATTTGCCAATGCATTCACTATCTTCCCTCTTGCTCTTTTTTTGCTACACAGTTCTTAACATCAACCTCAAATATCTCACCATCCAATTCACATTTCTCTCAGATGATTTGTACCAACCATCACACATGTCATTCACATTCTCACACTGCTTTATTGCCATAGACCCTCTCTGTTGTTCCATCAGGCAAGCAGTCCTCCAACATTCTATTCTGCACATCATGAATCATTGAATCTCCATTACTTCACTCCCTTCAGAGATCCATTCATTCCTTGCTCCCTCGCATCACTGACTTTCCCTCATTTTCTCTTTCTCTTCTTTGCCCATTCTCTTTCTCCCTCCTTCTCTCATTCTTATAACTTTCTTTCATGCACTTCTTCATCACACATCAGTCTGCCTTTCAAGGCTTCCAGTCTCTTCTTTCACAAGCACACAGTTAGCATTCTCTGATGGAAAATATTAACTGTGAAGAAAACTAAGAAAAGGTGGGTGATTAATCCTTAAAGAAAATTCCAGACCTTCCACTTCCTCTCTTAGTTCCTCTATCTCCCTCTCCAAACATCCTACCCTCACTTGAGATTCACTGGCACACTTGCCTCTATCCTTCACATCTTCCATATCTCCAGTCACACTATCTAAGCCACCTTATTCTCACCTTCCTTCCCCTCAGTTATGCTAATTGTAACTCTCTCTCCCAACAATCATTCCTTTCCATCGTACCACTGTGAACACCACTGAAACTTGAGATATTGATATCAAGATTAATTTACCAGAGTATTGACATTTGGGATTATGTGGTATGATGAGACACGGATGTAACAACCATAATGCATATTTTGCTTTGTGATGTCTATTTTCAGTTTTTAATAATATCATTCACCTATGTTTTAATCCAAACAAATAATTAACAAACATAAAATATTAAACATAATTATCTATTCAGATAATTTTACAGAATTGTAATTTTTTTTTAAATTTTAACATTGCATTCATAAATTATTTCCCTTCTCTGTAGGGTATTGGTATATCTGTTGAATTTTGTTCCCACATGATAAAATGTTTTGGTGTCAGTAGACATCCAGATAAAGTGAAGAGAACAGTGGAAGCTCTTTGTGTTATCGGCAGTTCTGTAAGTATTAATTTTGGTTATTTAATGTAGATTTAATATTATTATTAAATACTATGTATGTAATATTTGCATAATGAAGGCATTGCCATTAGCATCCTTTTCCAGAAATTAAGTTTTATTTATGATTTAAAAGAACTATCATGAGAATCAAACATGCAGTTTATAGGATTACAATTCTCTAAATGAGTTATATTCTTAATATCTCACCTATTTAAATATTATTCATTATAGAAAAAAGTTATAATTCCAAATATTTTTACGGCACCCACATATTCACTACCTTACCAACCCTGTAATGATGCACATAAAATTCATTTGCTTCCTTTGCATTTAGCTATTTGATTAATGCTCTTCAGTTATCTATCTCTTTTTGTAAAAAATCTGTTACATTTGCTCACCACTCCTTTATATAGCTTCTAGGATATTTTGTTCCTTTCTGTTCCCTTTTCTTTCACTTTTATGGATACTCCTTTTGTATTTATGTGATTAATTTGCTTTTCACATCATATTTCTCTTGCATATCACTGCTTTCCCTATGTATTCAAACATAATTATCTATTTGGATAATTTTACAGAATTGTAATTTTTAACATTGCAAATGTTCTGTATTTGCAGTGTTTTCCTATGTATTATAATATGCACTGAGATGGACTGCATTTGAATGAGTAAGAATGTAATCATCTGGAGAGAATGTTGTTCTTGGGGCAAGTGAGAGTATTAGCAGGGAAAATAGAGTTGTCAAGGTGAAGCAGGGGTGGCCTCTTGTGAGAAAAAACACTTGGAAGATGGTGAAACATATGGTATTATGCAGAGTCAAATGGAGTCTGTAGTCTGAATAATAATAGGTACAGAAATACTGCTCAGTGCATTGATGCTTCTTTATACAAATGCCAAGAGTATTGGGAATAAAGTAGATGAGTTAGTGGCATTGATAGCCTCAGCCAGTCCAAAGCTTATTGGGATTGGTGAAACATGTTTGTCGGAAGATGATCTACTGACAGCAATAAGAGTAGCAGAGTATAGCATACTTCAGCAGGGGAGGAAGGGCAAATGTAGTAGAATATTGCTTATGATAAGTGATGAGCTGTGTCTTCTCAGAGCATAGGATTTTTAGGGAAATGGCACTAATGGTTTTGAGAGTATATGCTGTGAGGTGGAGATGTAAAGGACAGGATATTTAATGGACATTGACCTAGGCCAGGGAATACAGAGTTTGAAGGGCAAGAAATGTTTAAGTGGTTCAGTTTGGCAAGTGCAAAACAGGTGATCGTTATGAGAGATTTTAACTACAACAGTATAAATTAACTGCAACAGAGTATAAATTGGGAAGAGGAAACAGCATGTAGTAGTAAGGAAATGGAATTTCTGGAATTCTTGGGAGACAAATGCCTCAAGTTGATTTAGAAGGAACACAAGGCTTAAGAGTTTTGAATTTGATCCTAGCATCAGAGGCCATGATTCTAACTGAAATCATCCGTGCTCCCAGTTGGAGAGACTATGTAGTCTTGACTTAGAGGATGAATAGCCATGCAGAAGTATTGAGAAGAAAGGAATTTATGTGGAATAGTAAGGCAGGTGTTTACAATTATCTTAGAAAACAACTTGAAGCAGTTCTGTGTGTGGAAGAATAGGAAGAGAGAGATATCATCATTGCATGAGAACCAGTGAAGAAATATTTATTGGCAGCAATGGCAAGTATAGATCTAGTGAAAAATGATGTGATTTGGTGTAAAATGAATCACTAACAATATCATATGGCAACTGCAGATGAAACGAGGTTATGAAAAAGTATAAGGAGAGGAGTTAGTAGCAGTTGCATGAGGAATATAAGACTCAGCCAGGAAAGTGACTAACATGATAAGGAAGCCAAAAGTTGAATAGAGCATAGGTTAGTCCTGAAATCCAAAGAAAGTCTAAAGGAATGGAATCCTTTTGCTGTGTGGCTGGTGAGAGGAGAAATGAATGTGGAAGAAAGACATTGTTAGATGAAAGTGGGAGTAGAGTAATTGATGCATAAAACATTGTAGAGTGTTTAATGATCACTTTATTGGGGTATTTTATCCTGGGGAAAAAAGACTTTATTGCTAGAGGGATGGAGGTGTGTTATAGATACTAAGTACTTTGGATGTCAGTAAGGCAATGGGACTGGATGGGATTTTGCCATGTGTTTTGAGAGAACTTGCTAATGAATGACAGCTCCATTTGAGAGTCTAGCTGTGGGAAAGGTGCTTCCAAAGAATGGAAGGAGGGTAAGATAGTGTCATTACATAAGCATCAAACTATAGACCAGTTTGCATTTCTTCAGTACTTGTTAATAGTTTGGATAAATTAGTGAGAGCTCATATACAGCATTGGGCAGATGAGGGTAACATTATTTGTGAGAGTCAGCATTGATTTGTTAAGGGTTGCTCTTGTTTTAGTAATGAAATTGCCTTTTATAATAAAGTAACAGGAGCAGTTGATAAGGGAATGGCATATACTGCCAATTTTTTTTGGATTTTGCAATGGCATTTGATAGGATGCCATGTGATAAGCTGACATTTTAATTACAGCATATGGATTTAGATATAAGGTTAGTGAACGGGAATGGGAATTGGCTATCTGATAGATATCAGACAGTTCTGTATGATGAAGGATATCAGGTAAGCATAAGGTTACAAGTGGATCAATCAGGGTTCAGTATTAGGTCCCATATTCTTGATCTTTATTTGAATGATATTGTCATTGGATTGCAGGGAGATATTCAACTGTTTGCAGATGATGTGAAGTTGGAAAGAGTTACTCTAGCTTTACATTTGATGTTGTAGCTCTTCAGTAGGATTTGAGTAAGCTGGACAGATTGGCAAATGAATGCCATTTTAATGCATTTAAACTTAAGGTCTTCAAGTTTGGTATCCATTGATGGGAGACTACATACTCTGTTGGAGGAAGTGTATAAGAAGTTGAGAAGACAAGAGACCTAGGAGTGAAGTGATGATTGATAGATACTTGAAGTTTAGGGGGACATACTTCAAAGATAGTTAAGGTAACCTAGAGAAATTCTGCAATACTGAGAAGGATACTGACCAGCAGAGGTATAAGAGTGGTGATTCCATTGTATAAAACCCTGATTAGACCACATTTTTGATTATTGTGGTCTAAGATATGGTCTCAGATATGGTCACTAGGATTTGAAGGGGAGAGGATGCAAAGGTTGAAACTTATCGGAACTGTACAATGTTAGCTGTGAGGATAGACCAAGGGCATATGGACTGCAGAGTTTGGTAGGTAGAAGAAGGAGAGGTGATTTGATTGAGATATTTAAACTGTTGACATTGGGAGTTCTTTTATTTGGTGGAACAAGAGGAAAGACAAGGAATCATCCCTGAAGATTACAAATGGAGGGGTGTGTAAGAAGGTGAGTGGCTTTTTTGTGAGGTGTGGTCAGACTGTGAAATGTGATGCCTAATAAAGTAGTGAGAACATGAACAGTGAATCTGTTTAAAGAATGGTATGATAGACTTTGTGTTGTTTAAGTTGTATCTCTCAAAATGAGTTTTGTGATTCCATGGAGGTCCTGAATTGTAATTATAATAATAATAAAAAAAATAATAAAAATATAGAAGAAACAAGAAGAGGAAGCTTGGTGAGAGGAAGCTACATGAAGATGTAGCTTCCTCTCACCAAGGAAGCTACATCTTCATGTAGCTTCCTTGGTGAGAGGGTGCAGCACCATGCCCTTCCAGTTCTCTCTGTTGGTGGCTTTCCTGTTTTGTTTCTGCATAGTCATGTGAGCCTGTCCATGATCTTATATCTTCAAGCCATGTCCTTCGCTTTTTGCCTCTTGATCCTTTTCCCATGATTTTTCCTTCTAAAACTGTTAGTATCTTCTGTCCTGCTGAACCTCTCAGTACATGTTCTGCCAATCTCATCTTTCTCTGGATCATTTCCTGTAATAAAGATCTCTGTGTTCTCATTCTCTGTAAGAACATTAGTGTGGCCAATTTTAACATTCTATGTGAAAATTGGCCACACTAATGTGCTTATCATTCTTTTCTTTGTCTCGATACTCGCAGAACTTCTGAACAGATCTTTATTTTTCCAGAATGCATCTTTAGCTATGGCTTTTCTTATTTTTATTTCTTTATCTTGCTTTTCATCTGCAGTAAAGTAGGTGCCTAAATATTTGTATTCTGTTGTATGTTCAGTTTTCATATTGTTTATGAATATTTCTGGCAGATCTACTTTCTTTGGAGATTATCATAAATTTGGTCTTTTTTTGCATTTATATCTAATCCAAATTCTTTACCTTCTTCAATTAGTAGCTGCAGTAATTTGATTACTTTGTTTCCGTTTTCTGCTATTAGAATAGTATCATCAGCATATCTAAGACTGTTGTATTTTATACTATTGATACTAATTCCTATTTTTTGTTTTTCAATCTTTTTCATCGCTGTCTCACTATAGATTTAGTGAAAGGATTAAATAGATTTGGTGAAAGGATACGACCTTGTCTAACTCCTCTTTTTTTTTATTTTCATACAGAAGTCTCATTGTTAAACAGCTGCATTTTCTGTTTGGTGTAAATCATTTTTATAATCTTAAGTATATGATCTTCTATGTCTAATTTATCTAATATATTGAACAATTTATTATGTTTTACCCTGTCAAAAGCCTACCGAAAGTCTGGGAAGCAAATGTAAATGTTCCTATTTCTTTCAAGTGATCTTTCTATTAGTATTTTTAGTTCCAGGATAGCATTAATGGTTCCCATTCCTCTTCTGAAGCCTTTCTGTTGTTCACTCAATTCACTTATGGCTCTTTCAATTTGTTTGTTAACAATGGTTAAAATTATTTTAGATGCATGGGATATTAGGTTCACAATTCTGTAATCCTCGCAATTTTGTGCATTATGTTTCTTTGGAATTGGTATGCAGATAAATGTTGTAAAAACTTCAGATAATTGTATTGTTTTATAGATGTCCTGAATGGATTCCACTAAATAGTTGTTATTATTGCCAGTCAAAGCTTTCAACAGCTCAGCCGAAATATTATCACATCCAGGGGATTTATTATTAGGAAGATTCTTGATTGCATGTTCTACCTCCTTTATTTTGGGTAGAGTGGTATCTGTTGTTACGTTTAACTTAAGGTGTCGTGAATCATCTAACATGTTACCATTATCATCATCATAGAGATCTGATAAGTACTCCATCCATCCTCCATTTATCTTTTCCCTATCAATGAGTATGTTTCCATTTTTGTCCTTGATGTTATTAGACTGTGTACGTTTTGCTTTTCCATTAAGTTCTTACACTTTCAGGAATGCTTCTCTGGTTTTGTTCCTGTTTTGTAATTCTTCTATCTCAGTGCACTGCCTATTTATCCAGTTTTCTTTCAATCTTTTTACATAACTGTTTGATTATTTTATCCAAAGTTTTATATTTATTTTTGTTTTTATACTTTTCATTGTTGTTATTATACTATAAATTAAAGATACCAAGAAATACTTGGTATAACCAAGTGAAAAATCTTCCAACAACTATCTCTAATTCAGAGTATTTTAATAATAAGGTGTCACACCTTTTTGCAACTCGTATAGGAAAAACATTTCTGCATTACTTCAACCTTGGTATCACATCTGGGTCTGGCACCCATTGATGAGACCTCAATAAAGGTCTCCCTGGGTAGTGACCCTTCCCATAATGTATTGCATTATACATACCTGTAAGGATATTTGCTTTACATTATGGGATACTAAGGCAAGTGATGTGAAGTCATAAGCTTCTGTATATGAGTTTCCCCAGTCCTGAAAATAGTTCAGGCTCAAACTTGTTTGCTTACACTTGGATATAGGATTAAACCAAGTATATAATTTCTTGGTATCTTTAATTTATAGTATAACCATGTGAAAAAACTTTAAAGGAACATCAATATAATTAGATACTTCCCAAGAAATCATGACATGATCACTTTCACCAACTGGTGATAAAATATTCATATTCTTCATAGAGACTCTCTTCTGATGCTATGAACAAATCTAACACTCTTTGACCTTGAATTCTTTCTTTCACGTGCTGCTTGAGAAAGTTGTCTCGCAACAATTCAATAAATTTTTCTTCTTTCTTATCACGAGATTTCTTATCTACCCAATTCATGTTTGGAAAATTAAACTCATCCTTAATGATCACTCATTTGGTACCCATAAAGCTAAATTGCTGATGTATTTCTTTGTCCCCCTGCAACTGAGCCACCAGATCTGTAGCAACATCCCGCCATATATTTCATTTTGTTAGCCTCCATTTCACATCAGATAGACTCAAACTCACTGCTACATGACACATTGTTACCATCATTTTTTCACTCGTTTTTTTGCTAATTGAACTTAAGTCATCTGATATCATTAGTAGTACTTCTCCTCATCTCCTGTCTCTTCTGTCATTCCTAAAAATAGTATACCCATTACACTTGATCCCAATTACAATATCTGATTCTGATAGCCAGGTTTCACTAATGCCAAAAATCTTAGGCCACATCATATTCAATAAAGTAACGAACTCAACTGCTTTGTTTCTGATGCTCCTGGCATTTGTGTATATACATAATAAATTACCACCTAGCCTATTCTTATAATTAGATATGCAATCTGTTTGGCCTTGTCATAGAATTTCTATTTTTCCTCTCCCAGACATACTCAAAAGGTCCGAACCCAAAGTGTATATTTCTACTCCTCAGATTCATAACCATGTTCGAAGCCATTCATATCTTTATTGCATTTGCATACCATAGCTGAACTTTCACACACACTTTTCCCATTTCTCCCTTGATGATTTAGTTTCCCTGACTCTCTGCCTTGGTCTCATACCAAGATGTAATTTTTTCAGGCTCCTGATGCCAAATTAATTCAAATGCAGGCCATCCCTCTTATACAAGTCTTTTCTGCAATCGAACATTCCACACATCCAAAAAACTTGCATCCGTTTCTTCTACACAGCCTATGCGTGAAATCATTTGTTATCATTGCCTTCCTTCTTAGTACTAAGCCCCAATGGGCTTAGTACTAAGTGGGGGGATTATTGATGCTATTTCAGATGAACATTTGCCATGGAAATATTTATAGAATATACATATTGCAGAAACCAGATGTCTGTGTGAAAGTGGGAGTAGTAAGTTGTAAGAGATGTGTCATTAATCAATCTAATTGCTCTCCTCTGTATTGAATCAAGCATTTTGAGGGAGTGCTTAGGGGCCCCATTACAAATGTGAGAGCAGTATTCAATTGCTGGATGGATTTGTGATTTGTATGATTAATGGCTGTTCAGAGGTATAGTAACATCTTGAGTGAAAGAGAAATCCTAGATTTTTAGAGAAACTGAGTATGCAATGGTTATGATGTGTTTATACCAGGAGAGGATTGATGTCAGAGTGATTCCAAGAAGAGAAATCTCATCCTGTGTGGAAATTTGAGCATTGTCTAAAATAATACTGGGAGAAAGTATTTCTTTTTTGTGAGAAATAAGACAGAACTGGGTTTTACTAGCATTGAAATTGACGAGGTTATCTGAACCCCATTGGAGGATGACTTGGAGATCAGAATTGAGAGAAGTGGTGGTTGATGTTCTGTAGGTTGAGGTGAGTTGTGTAGAGTAAGGTTTATCAAATAAAAGGGAAGAGTGCAATGTGATGTCATCTGTAAAACTGTGTATTGAGTTGTAGGTTAACTGAAGTAGGTCATTGACATATAGGAGGAACAGGGTTGGTGAAAGAACAGAACCATGTGGAACCTCGACATTAATTGAATGGTGAGAGGATAAGGAACCATCCACCATCACACATAGTGTGTGTGTCCAGATCTATTGTTATTCTTCATTGTAATGACCAAGTAAACCTTTGTGTCAGACCCAGTCAAAAACTTTGGAGACATGAAGTGCAACCACTTGAGATTCACCAAACTTCTCCATGGCATTCCATAGATGGGTGATATATGTGAGTAGATCTCCTGTTGGTCGGCAGTGATGGAATCCATATTGGTGGTCATTTATTAGCTGACCACCTTCAGGGTAGTGTAGGAGTTGGGAATTGAGGGTTTTGTCCATTACTTTAGACAGGACTGAGGTGAATGAGATATGGTGGTAGTTAGATGGCAGTGATTTGTCACCATTTTGGGAATGGGTTGAATATAGGCCAGTTTCCAGGCAGTGGGATGGTTAACAGTGGAGTAAGAGAAGCATCTTTCTTATCGGGATGGAGTCTTTGAAGAGTGCACAAACCTTCAGGAAAATTGGAGGAATGCCATCAGGAGACTTTTTTGTGTCTAATTTCGACAGTATTTTTCTGATCTCTTTCTTGCAAAAGGAAAACTTGGTTGGTAGAAATTTAATACAGTATATTGTTTATTCTACCACCCAAAATTTTTGTAAAATGCTTATGAAAGGAGATGGATTATAGGTCTATAATTTCTTATGTCAGTTTTATCACCTTTCTTATATAGAAGAATGATTTTTCAAGTATTCTAAGGGTTCTTCCTATTCTTAAACTCAGTACATTTCTGCTAGTTTCATATGCAAGAGCTCCCCTCCATTTTTTAAACTTTATATTAGTATTCCATCAAATCCAGTTGCTTTTCCATTTTTCATTTTTATAAGTGTCGGTATCCTTTTCTCTATTGTTATTCTTTCTTACTTTCCCATTATCTGTATATAATTCTTGATAAAATTTAGATATAATCTCCTATATGTTTGTTCTTTTTGTAATCAATAATCCATTTCATCTTTTACCTGTCTTATAGAGATTACCTGCATCATCAAGAAGTTTTCTTTATACTGTTGTTATTTTCTATATCGTTTCTTATCATTATTGTATTGAAATGACTTATATCCAGACTTATCTTTTTCCTTATTGTTTTGCAAAGTTCAGTATATAATTCTTTGTTTCTTACACCATGTGCATCCTGTTTTACGGTTCTTCTTTTTTCTATTAGGTCTTTAGTTTTCTTCTTTTGATTTGTCTATTTTTGCTCTTTTTAAATTTCCAGATAAATTTTCAGCATTCCTTATTATACTTTATGTTAGAATACTGTTCCAATTTTCAATATTCTAAAGTTGGGTTCATTTTTTTAATATCTTTTTTGAAATTTACTTGAAATTCTTTTGATATGGGAATAGATAATTCTAGTTTAGGATTTTAAGAACTGTGGAGTGATGGAGTCATTTCAGTCATTTTCACATTTTTGTGCTTTGACTTTTTTTGGAAATGCTAACATAATGTTAGCAGTTCCAAAATCTTTATACTGTAGAATACTTTTACAAAATTTTTTATAGAATGTATAGAATCTTTATAAAACAAAATATTTATAGAATTTCTCCAGTTGTGTACATTTGACTGATCATTTTAAATAGTTCCCTTTTTGCTTCTTCTCTTTGTGCTTGTAAAATTTCTCCTGGGAGATTGAGAGATTGTTTCAATGCTTTAAGAGTCTTATCAAATTCAGAGTTTAAGAGAGGTTGTCTTTTTCACTTTCCTCTACCTGTGTTTCTAATTTTTTGCATATCTTTGTATGCCCTTTAAGTGTTACCTCTGCTCATGTTTATATGTATTGCCTTGCATACACTGTTTGGAAAGAAGTCAACAGATACCATATTATGAGGAACAAACAGCCAATGTTCCCACCTTAATAAGATGTAGGATCTCCTTTCACTGCAGTGACTGCAGCAATCCTACGAGGCATACTTTCCACATGCGTACAATAGCAATTAATGGCAATTTTGGACTGTTCTTCCTTTAGGCATGTTATAAGGTCCTGGACTGTTGTGGAGTGGACGTCGCCTCACCTCGCCGAACACTCCAGTTCATCCCATGGATGTTCAATAGGGTTGAGATTAGGACTCCATGGATGCTACTCAAGTGTGGTGATGTTCATGTCCACGCAGCTTGTCTTGCACCATGTCATGTCCACACACCATTGTCTTGCTGAAAGAGACAATGGTCAATTAGGTAGAAATGCCATAAAGTAAGAAGCCCATAAGCATTGTCCATTATGTTCAGATACCTCTCGGATTTCAGTGTTCATGGCACTGTAAACAGAGGTCTGAGGCTAAACCAGGAAAAGCAGGACCATACCATCACACCACCACCTCCAAATTTCATAGTTGTGGTTATGCACTCTGGTAAGAGACTTTCACCAAGCATCTGCCAAACCCACACCCATCCATCTGCTTTGCAGAGAGTGTGGCATGATTTGTCACTCCATAACACAGCTTTCCCAGTTTCCACATCAATTTTACACACTCTTTGCACCACTGAAGACAATGCTGCACATTAGTTTGTGTAATGTGGAGTTTACATATTGCAGTCCTACCATGTAAACCCATGTTGTGAGCATTGCTTCTGAATGTTTTTGTGCAGATTCGTGTTTCATTCGATGCCCAGAACTTCATATTCATTGTATTCAATGTGTCAGCCAACGAATGGTGGTATATATTTGAGCACCCTTCAGTCACATTTTGGTGAGTGTGGTTGGTCATGTACTGCAGGTAGCACTTGCAGTTGACTCCCTGCTCTTCAATTTCAGTATGGCATCAGTGATTGTTGAATTGGGATGGCCAAATTTGTCAACAATTTGCTGAACAGATAGGCCTGCAACATGGCATTTCATCACAACACTTCTTTCAAACTCCTTTAGGTCCCTTCTTGCAGCCATTTCACCAGACACAGTTGTACTTACTTGGGAGTATCATATTCCTCCATTTATACAGGCTAAAAACACAACTCGTTACATGGCATGATGCACCTTGTCCGTGGGGAAGTCTATCGACTTCTTTTGAAGCAGTGTATTTGTTTAGTCCTTTCTTCTTTAACTTTCTTGACTTTTCTATTCACTGTGTTTTTATATTTTCAATACCTCTCTTCATTTTTTGCTTTTTTTTTTGTGCTTTCTTTTTTTTTTTTTTTATGTGTGTGTGTGTGTGTGTGTGTGTGTGTGCACACATGTCATTAGTTCTAATAATATATTTCTAGTGATCCATGGCTTATGTTGTATTTTTCTTCTTTTCGAAAATGACTTTTGGGTTTAATTTTTTTTTTCTTTCTGGGGATTTATTAATTCACATGTTTCTTCTCTTTACAGGCATTTTGGTATTGATGTATGAATTTTTCAATGACAATTGACTTGTCATTATGACTGGGATGGATCAGTGTTAACATCTGCTCCATTATTTTATTTTTATTTTACATTCTATTACATTATTTCACCTGGTTAAAAAAAAAAAGCATTAAGAAATAATAAAAAATATATTTTCCCTTTTTTCTTTTATTCAAAGCAATCTGTTTGTACAAAGATCTGAATTCCTCACGAAAAATGTGAAAAAACTCAGAAAGTTCAGGAACCTTTATAAGGACTTTTCAACTTGAGGTAAATTAGCCAGTCTTATATGGAGGTGGCAGGATTCCCCCCCCGCTCCATAGAAATTCAGGTTTTCATCCTGTTAAACAGATAAACTGACCTGAGAATACATGAAATTGATTGAACTGCAGTATTCTTCATGCAAAATTAATTATCAGAGCATTAATTAAGTTTATATAAAATTAGTTAACTTGGTTGTGACAGGACACTGAGCTTAAGATATTAATGGAAAGTTTGAGATCTGAAGCAAACAGTTGCATCTTTCTTAATTGCCTCCCGTACCATCTCCTCCTGAATCCCAAACAGCAGAACAAACCTGACAACATTATAACAATATAACTTATAAGGAAAGGTGCCCAGAAAGTTTAATAACAGCTACAGCTATAGAATATACTCTCTCTCTCTCACAGCAATACTACAAAATGTAAACCTCACCAAACCATACTAAATTTTCTGTGCATGATCAAGAAATAGTATATCTCAGAGATATAACAGGCAAAGACAGAGTACTCACTTACCTCGTGTCATGAAAGAGTAGCGGTGTGTATAGAGGGCTCCCGTTTGAATTAAGTTTTTTTCAAATAATTAATAGTATATAAGTGTGTTGGTGAGTTAGAGTTGCTATAAAGGTTGTGCGCTTGTAGTGTTATTAGTGTGTGGGATGCTTTGTTTATATTTATTTACAAATTCGTTCATATTAGAGCTTAGCATAGTAACCAGCAAACAAAAGATGGCGGCAGCTTTGTCCATGCAGGAATTTAACTTCGACTTCAGTCGTTTCGTGAAATGTGAATTGTGCTATATGTACTCGTTTGATTACATAGATAAATTATGGATATTTAAGGTGGATGGAAGGAGGGTGTGTGCGAAGTGTGAGCTAAATGAGGACTTGATGAGTGCTAATATGTTGAGGATTGAAAGTGCTAGTAGCAAGAATGTTATGAGGAGAATGGGTGCTCATCTGATAGAGAAGGAGTATAAAAGAGCAGTGAAAAAAACGTTAAAAAGTTTTGAAAAAGAGAACGAGCGATCTGAGAGATGTAATTAATGGAAAGAAAGGTGAAAATGATGTGAATGTGGCAGAAGGCAAGCAAATCGAGAGAATGAATGAAAGCAAAAGTGTGATGCAAAGTTTGAAAGCTCAAAAATACGAAAGAATGAAAGAGAGCAAAATTTTGATGCAACGTTCAAACATATGAAAATTGAAAGAATGAATGAGCACAAAAGTGTGATGCAGAGTTCAAAAGTTTGAAAATTCAAAAGAATGAATGATAGCGAAAATGTGAAACAAGATTTGAAAGTTGAGTTGGTTAGGATAAGGGAAGAGATGAAATTAATGCAGAATGAAGTTAAGAAAATTCCATGAAGTGATTATTTGGGTGGTTTCCAGCAGTGTGAGATCTCTGTAAGAAAAGGGCATATGTGGAACTACAAGGGATGGAGATTATTTAGAACTCATTTAGAGATTATTTAGATGCCTTGATGGATTATGATTATGATTTAGAGATTATTTAGATGCCTTGATGAAGAAATCACGTCATCCCTCAAGATGCCTTGATCTCTTTTCCTTGCAGGAAAAGAGATCAAGGCATCTTGCGGGATATTCAAGAACTATCTAATAAATACAATGTCTAAATGTATTGCAAGGGTCAGAAGATTAAATCAGGTAGGTGTGAAATAGATTAATGAAGAAATTAAGTATGCAATACAGAGAAAAAGGGCATTAAGGAGGTAGCATAAGAGAAGGGATAATAACTAATTCTGAGGATTACAAAGACCAGGCAAGATGGGTGACTTGGTTGGTAAAGTTAAGCAAAAGTGAGGTATGGGCAGTTAGCTAACGAAGCCAAAAAGAATCCTAGGTTCTTTCGATATGTAGCCAGGAAAAAAAAAAAAAGATTATTGAAGGATGACATTGATTGGAGAAAATGGCATAAGGAAAACTGCTATGGAAGATATAGTGGAGATACTTAATGAGCAGTTCATAGGGGTCTTTCATTCTTGTGAATGTGACTTCATGGAGAGATTGAGAGCAGTTGATGATAAGGAGGAGGGACTGACTGTAAGTGAGTAAGAGGTGTATGGTGAGTTGAGCAAATTTGATGGTAATAAGGCTGTAAGACTTGATAATATATCACCATGGATTCTGAAGGAATGTACCAGGGAGATAACATCTGCCTTGTCATATTTTTTAATATAAGTCTTGCACTGGCTCAAGGTCCATAGGAGTGGAAGGAGGGAAAGATTGTGCCCGCTTCATAAGGGAGGTGATAGAACTCAAGTATCCAATTATAGGCATATCTGTGTATCAGATATTGTGGTTAAGTTGTTGGAGAAGCTTGTGAGAACTAGGATCCAGAAGTTGGAAGTTTATTTTGCACTTGGTTAGACTATAATAAATTTAGTTTAATCCTTTATCCAAGTGTAAGCAAACAAAGTTTGCCCCTGAAAATATCTTCAGGACTGGGGTAAGGTCTATCACCAGGCAACTTGTAGCAAAGGTGGACCAAGATCCCATCACTCCTTGTCTCAGTATGATGCTATGTGCATTAAGGGAAGGGCCACTATCCAGATCCCAGTCCTGAAGATATTTTCAGGTGCAAACTTTGTTTGCTTACACTTGGATAACAGATTAAACTAAATTTATTATAGGATCCAGAAGAATTGGGTTGACAACAATGGTATTATCTTTGATGGACAGCATGGATTTGCTAAAGGGAGGTCATGTTTTAGTAATCTACTTACTTACTACAATAAGGTGACAGCTTCCTTGGACAGAGGAGAGGGATACACAGTAATATACTAAAATTTCGCAAAGACTTTTGATAGATTACTGCATGATAAGTTGATAGTCAAACTAGAGCAGATGCGGTTGGATATTAGATTAGTGCATAGGTCCAGAGACCAGCTATCTAATAGGTATCAGCAAATTGTGTATGGGGGGAGAGCAATATCCGAGAAGAGGAAAGTCACTAGTGGTGTACCTCAAGGGTCTGTTTTAGGGCCATTACTGTTTAACTTGTGTGTTATTGATATTGGTGAAGATTTGGATGGAGATATTCAGTTGCTTGCAGATGATGCAAAGTTGGGATGATCTATGAAGAGTAGAGAAGATGTTGTGGTGTTACATGAATAAATTTAGTGAATGGGATTGGGGATGCAAATTCAATGTTGCGAAATGTAAGGTTTTAAAATTTGGGTAACAAAGATGGGATGTAGAATTTATGGTTGGTAGGGATATATTGTCAGAGGTGGAGGAAATAAGAGATCTTGGGGTGATAGTGGATAAAGATCTGAAATTTAGAGGACACATTGCCAAAATTGTGAGGACAACACAAAGACTTCTGGGAATGATGCTGAGGAGACTGACTTGTAGAAGTAGGGAGATTCCTGTTCCATTTTGTAAGGCTTTGATTAGGCCACACATGGACCACTGTGCGCAGATTTGGTTACCTGATTTTCAAAAGGACAAGGAGATGTAGAAAGGGTCCAGAGGCGACTGACTAAGGTAGTTTCTTACCTCTGGAATGTAATATGAGGAAGGGTTGAGAAGATACAATTTACAGAGTCTAGTGGATAGGAGGAGAGATATTATAGAGACCTACAAGTTAGTATGGGGTTGTTATAGGATCAGTGTTGGAGAGGTTTTACAGAAAGTGTGTGAGATCACGGTAGAGCCAGAGGTCATCCCTAGAAGCTGTATAAGGGGGGGGGGGATGAGCTGGGGAGTGAGAAGCAGGTTTTTTGCATGCAGAGTTGTGAATGATTGAATGCCTTGCTTGAGAGTGTAGTGTCTGAGAGAATTTTAGTGTGTTTAAGGCATAGTATGTGTGTATGATATAATAAAAGGACCTCCTAGATGAGTCTTTGACTCCATGGGGTCTTGGATTAATAATAATAATAATCATTGATTTCATGTGACAAGCAATCTCAAAACACCTTTGATTCAGCACTGAAAAGACATGCTATCCTTATTCGCTTTGATTTTTCTGGCCTGATCCAGTGACGGTGTATCAAAACGTTTTAGATCTGCTTTTGCTGAGTATTAAATTACCTCTTTCTTTCTTTCATTCCCTTATCCATCTATAAAATTACATTAGGTCAACCAGAAAACAGCAGAACAGCAAACAAGCATACACTCTCATCAAAAGAAAATCCTCTTGTACTTTTATTTGGTAAGGCTCTTCTACTTATCAGGATCAGGAATCCACTAAATGTCAAAAGAAAATAGTATAAATTATTTTAAAAAATAATAAAAAAAGTTACATCTTGACCAGAATAGAATACCAAAAATTAAAAACCTACATGCACTCACTCATCCCTTTATCCATCAGTGCCTCTTTAGTGCAATTGGAAGAATTCAGTATATTGTGACCTTCAGTTGGAAAAGGCTAAGTTCAATTCTTGTCATGATGAGAGGAATCTTTATATGGTTTTTCTCAATTGAAGGTAAGTTAGTCAATCTCATACAAAGGTAGCATGGTTTTTCTCCAGAAACTTGATTTGTGCCCTGAAGGGGTTTTTAATCCTACATACAGCCAAATTGGTCTTGAGAACACACTCGATTTACAGAGAGAAAATGCTAGTAGTGTTGGTGGTGGGCAGTAGATGATGATGATGGTAGTTGCCGTTCTGTGCAGATGGTGATGGTAGTTGCAGTTCTGTGCAGATGGTGATGAAATTGTGGAGACAGAAGGTTGTAGAGTAGAGTGTCCTCCCTTGATGAGTCCTTGAACTCCTTGGGGGATGTCTTGTAATAATAATAATATTAAATAAGTAGTCACACCATCATCCATTTCATTAGTATAGCATCTTAAAAACACACATAGATCCAGGGCTATTTGTTCTAATGATATCCTCCCATCACAGCACTCAGTTGTTTTTTTGCAACACTTATTTTAATCATTAGCTGCAATCCTATTGTTACGTTGTGTTTCGTCCATCCTACATCCTGGCTTCTAGCTTCTTATCCTCCATCTTGTTGGAATGTTATTCTTAATTAAATTAATTAATTGTAGGTTGATTACTAATCAAATATAGAGAAATTTATATTTATACTGCATGACCCTATATTCAGATTAGCTATGCAAAGTAGTAGAATCAATCTACAGCTAATTTAGCAATCTCATTATTCATACAGGCCAAGTATAAAATCTAACACTTAAGGCTTCCGTAAGGTCCGATATCTTTATGAACGGTGCAGTGAAAGAGAATCAGGCACACACAAAATTGAAATCAATAAAACAAAACATTTAATGCAGGGTTATATGACAAGTACATAAACTTAACTCTGAATACAAGATAATGCAAACAACTTAATTCAACTGGTAATAACATTCACATAGATTTAGACATTCACTCAATAAATCGTAATAGTTTTCGTAATAATGAAATTGTTCATACAGTTCAATATTACAGAATCTCTCAGTATATATTCTTATATATTATACTGTTATCACTCAGTTGTAATCTTTAATTTATCACTTAGTCAGCAAACACTTAATTTCTGTCATGAGGCAGTTGACACTTCAGGGGGAAATACTTTCAAGCTTCTATGGCTAATCTCAGCAAAACGCCACAGTTTATGTAGGGATACAACATGAGGAGCTAACTCTTATATCTTCACTTATTATCACTCAGTTAGCAAACTCTAAATTCATTAATGGCAGTAGTTATTACTTCAAGGGGAAATACTTTCAAGCTTCTAACTTCAGCTAATCTCAGCAAAACGCCACTTCGGCTAATCTCAGTAAAATGCCACAGTTAATGTAGGGATATAACAGGAGGAGTCAACTCTTGCACCTTCACTCAGAAATACAATAAAATAGGAAATAAGATTGTTCTTACCGAGTTAAATCAATTGCACATCAGATTCACAGTAGGCACATTTTTAAACTATATTCACTTATCACTCTGAAGCAACACTATCCAAAAGAAATCTTCTCAATGATAACACAATTATTAATCATCGCACTTCACAAATCTTGATGCACTTACAATAAGGCAGAATACTTATTCCATGTTTACTTCTATATAACAAATTCAGCTTTGCACAATCCTTCTTTAAAACGACTTTGGAATACAAAGTACTTCTAGAACTCAGTAGAATAATTCTGAATTGCCTATTAATCTCCCGGTCCTTTATTAATCCTATTACAGCACTATAATTCCTATTACTGCAGCCCCTTACTTTACTCTGCTGCCTATAAACTCATTTCCCGGTTCCTTCTTAATTTAATTACAGCATTACAATCGCTGATACTGTAGCCCCTTACTTTATTCCATGCTGCCATGAGTGCTCCCTCCTTCTCTCTTCTCCGTACTGCCGTGAATGCTTCCCCCCTCTCTCTTCTCTGTGCTGTTGTGAGTGGTTCCGCCCTGAGTGCTCCTTGTTTACTTTCGCTTTCCGCTTATATACCTCCACTCTTTTTCCCACCAAAATCAGTTCTGACACTTCAGTTCATATTAATTCGTTCTCCTGTCAAATACCAATACTCACGTTCTACGCTCATGCAATCTATTTTTAACTCTGTCTCCATGACAACAACCAAAACAAAACATAAACAGAAGCATTACATAAGATTATACCTTTACATACAGCAATGAAAAATAAAAAATAATATTATAGTTACTTAAGATCACACCTTCATTTAGTAATAAACAAAATACAGGGCAATTATATAAGTAATACAGTTTAAGCACGAGACAAACAATAAACAATATTTACAAGTCTTGCTTAAGATATGGAAGATTATGTTGGATTCTGAAAGAAATATCAATAACTTTAATTTCTCTTATTTCAGAATCCAACACTATAAAACACCCAAAATACTACATGCCCTCTTCTATCCTGTTCACATCTAATACACAGATCACAACAAAACTAATCCCATCCTCTCTAACCAGAAGACATCTGAGAGGATGGCTAAAGTTCTTCATAAATATAATCTCCATGCTGCTTTCAAACTACAGTCAAACTATCAACCTTCATTCATTCTGCAGAGGATTGGCTTTATCTTCCTGCACTTCCTGGAGTGTATAAGGTTTCATGTGCCTACATCTTACCCTACTTTGGACAGATGAAATCTATGTTTGTGATTCTCACCATGGTAAGTCAAGTCAAGACTATGCTCCAGATAACCCTTCATACATGATTAAATGAAAGAAGATGACAATGCTAAATAAAAGTTGCAATATGAAGGACTATTTTTAGAATCAACATCAGAAACACTTCACTAACCTCAATAACTATGGCTGAACTAATTTGTAAAAAATCTCAGAGACAGTCTTTATAATGCCATATGTATCCTGACTTCTCTGAATTAACTTTTCTTTTTATCTGGCCCTTAGAGGGCAGATGAGACCCTGATGGAACATTAGTTCTTTTTCAGTTACAGTTTGAATTATTTCTGTAACAATATAATTGAATGCTGTGTGTTTTATAGTAGTGGTGATTTGTGCTTGAAGATGCTAGTTAGAAATCCAGCAAAATATTAGTAACTCATTAAATTATTTATTTATTTATTTTACTCCTCTGGTCTTGTTTATACTGTAAAGCATTGCTATGAATATAATATATGCAGTATGAGCATTACTTATTAAACAGATAAATTTGTCCTGATTGATTTCAAATATTTTATTATGGTACTATTCATTAGTATTAATGTATTTGAAACTCAGTAAATATTATGTTATAATTTTTATTAAGTTTCAAATTTAGTTAATCTGTTAAGTGACTTTAAATTTATCTCTTTTTTTTACTTAATATTTCTTTTTTCTTAGCTTTTTTTTATCTTTCATTTTAATAGGTTCTCTCAGGAATTACCTTAACTGACTGTGGTATTCTCATTCTGGGCTTTGCAAAATCTCCAATTTTTCATGTATTTTATTTTCGTATGTATTTGGGTATGATAGCATTTGGTACATTACATGGCCTTGTCTTCCTGCCTGTTTTGTTAAGCCTAATTGGTATGTAATAAATATAATTTTGAATAATGTCAGCAGAAGATTAACTTTGTTGACAGCATGAATTTTTGATAGTCTGCAGTGTTTGAATTTTAAAAGATAATATAAGCAGAGAGAATGATAAGTATGTTTTTTTTTTTCCAACCAAAAAACTAATGTAATAAAAAGTAACTAACACTGGGTTTATGGGTCATAATGATATAATAAACCTACTTGTTTCACTACTTAAGCTAGTGGCTTCATCTGGGTTGGGATGAACATACAAAATGAGCCTCCTGGGGAAGTGTTCTGATAAATAGGCTCTAGAACCACGTGATGTGCAACAAGTTGCTCCGTCCTGCTGGAATACCTGTGCATGAAATGGAATGTTTTTTGCACGACACATCCTATGCAAATCCTGACAAAACTGGTTGGTTTATTAAATCATTATGATCCATAAAGCCAGTGTTGGTTACTTTTTATTACATTAGTTTTTTGGTCTAAAAAAAAAAAAAAATTACAAATTTAATGCTTGTTGTATTTTTGTATGTTCATCTCAGCCCAGATGAAGCCACTAGCTTAAGTGGTGAAACTAGTATATATATTAAATCGTTATGATCCATAAACCCAGTGTTAGTTACTTTTTATAAGCAGAAAGAATGTTAATTAACAATTCTGTTTATATAAGCTTGTCTTATTAATAAAGCATAAAATCATTAATGTATGACTGCTCCTAAAGTTGCAGTGCAGTGATCTCTGTTATCTGATCTTCAGATAACTGAACCTTCAATTAATGGATTAGTTTGTCAACATGCTTTTGGTACAGCATGCTTCAGTCAGATGATTGAGGGATCATGGTATATGTCTGTTTGTTTTTTGTTTGTGTGTGTGTGTGTGTGCATATGCACTGCAGGAATTTTCAATCTTAGTTTTGAAACTGGATAATTAAAATTTTTTGTGTGTGTGTGAAGATTCCATTATTAGAGATGTGGTGAATGAAAGTTGCACAAAGTTTTGTTTTATAAAAGGGAGAGTGAACAGGGTTATGCATTTCTTGGATTCATGATTTATTTCTTGATGAATGAGAAGGAAATTCAATGCTGGTTTGCTAGAAATAATAATTTGGGTGGATAGAAGGAGAATGTGAGGATTATCAGAATGTTTTGGAGTTCTAGAATGTACAGCAATAGTGTTGAAGGTACCATAATCAGTGTGCTATACAACAATAATCAGATGGTGAGCATAGATAATCAATGATATGTTAGCAGAGCTCTATGAGGAGAAGAAAGCATGCTTGTAAATATGTAGAGTGAATTTGAGGAATGGGCAAAACTGTATTAAAGTGATATAATGTATCTGAATTTGTTAGTCATTTGCAAATTTTATTAAGAGAGAGAGAGTTAAAGTTGAATGAGAGTTGAGCAGCAGAGCAAGATAGATGAGATTGAAGAAGTGGTTGTGAATGCAGAGAGCGGGGGGGGGAACAAAACATTACTAAGAGGAATGAGAATAGATATACAAGATGAACAAAGATGACCAAACCACTAAAATATGCCTTTGCGATCAACTTTGCAATTCATGTATTTATAGTTTTTTGATGCTTTAACCTGAAGAAGCCACCAATCCTATTTGAGGTGGTAAAACTAGTAGGCATATTTTCCTTAATTCAACAACTAACAAATTCATGTCGTTATGTGAACATTTTAGTCATAATACTTTCTGTATTAATAATACTATTTTATTTAGTCATAATATTATCCTTAATGCATATTAAGTAACAAGTGATGTCAGTTAGAGCAAAACACATATATTGAAAAAAAAAACTTGGTTAGTGCTCTTATGCAAATATATTCATTATACCAGGTGAGATCAACAAACTAGATTCCTTATGTCTCGGTTTTTTTTTTTTTTTTAACCAGTGAGTTAGATACAGTTTCTTGGAACAATATCAGCAATATAGTTCATAGCTCACATCAACACTTTTTTTTTTTTATTCTTGTACGAATAGAATGAAGAGGAAATTTAATTCCTTACTTAGATTTTAGATGAATAGAGAGCTGTCTGTACCTTCAGATGAAGTCATATTAAACCTATTGGACTACCTCTTAACACATTCAGAGGAATCTATTTAAAAAATTTTTAATTATGTTGTAACTCTGGATTATGTTTCAATGGATTTTTTGCACAGTATTGAAAAAGAATTTGTTTCCTCTCATAAGCTACTGCTGCCAATATTACCAGACTAAAAACCACTGTTCTGCTCTTTTCTCCATCAATTCTGAGATCTAATATTTCTGTCTCAGAAAGGAAAGCTATACTATCACTTAAAAAGAACAGGAACATTGTAATCTTAAGAGCTGATAAAGGGAATACACCAGTAGTTTTAAATACAGAGCATTATAATGAAAAAATTACAAAAAATCTTTAAGTGTTTACAAAAAATGTAATATCCTTCCATTTCTATTCTTCAAGATATCATTCTCCTCCAACAGAGTTTCATTTATTCCAACTATTTCTTGGCAATTAAACTCAATCAATGCGACAATTTCATCTTTCTCATTTCTGATACTCCTGCATTTATAAATTAGCATAATGATTCAGTTTTTGGTCTATAACCAGTGCCACCCTTGCTGCTCCTCATCTATGACTTCTTCACACTTGCAGCTGTCTGCTCATCCTTGTTCCATATAACCTCCCCAGTCTAGGCTGTTCCATTCCTATACCAACCATCCCCATACATGCATTCATTGCTGCTTTCAGAATCCTCTCTGCTTACACTGTGTCTCTCTGACATCCATGCCTGTTCTCACATTCTCATGTCCATTCACAGTGATCTCACCTAGTCCACTCTTCTTCTCATTTACATCATCTCTTCCTTCCAATGTTTTTTGATCACATTACTCATTATACTTCTTTCCAGCAACATCCTTTATAGGTGACTTACTTGAAACCATTCAGAATGCTGTCTTTCACTATTATACAGTCCCATTAATCCCTCATACTCATCCCACACATTCACAAAGAGCACTCCTTTTTCTTCACACATTTCCAATAGCATTCCATTCAGGATATTTGCTCTGTGCTGCAACTCACGATTGTCATACCTGTGCAACAGACAAACTACTCTTCCTACCACACTGTTGTCTTTCACTCTCCTCAATAATCTTCTGATATCCATCCTCACATTCTTCCTATGCCAATTAAATCATTCAAACCACCATGCCACATGCTTACTTCTCATATTCAGCACCTTAATCACCCTGTTTATCCTCCTTCTTGAAAACAGACCTTGTGAACCCTGTCATCCACCACACCTTTTATAATAGAATCATCTTATAGTGTTATCTTGAGTCATTTGCTACCTCTTTTTCTCCACTCTTTCATTTTATTCTTTAGCACCCTTCTGTTCCTATTCAACATACGTCTAATTTCATTTTGCATATGCCTCATCTCATTTCTTATTTTATTCTTCTCATTCTTCAATTCTTGCCTTCCAACAATCATTTCTGCTATTGCTTCAACAGTCAGGCTTTTTTCTTTTCTCACTATCACACACCAGCTCATGTACCATGAGTTAATCTCACTGCTGTTTTCACATTTACACTTGCTTTTTCCTTTTCAATCATTTCCATATTCACTATCACATTTTCCACACTCATATTCTCACACTTACTCTTCTGGCTATCATTCTCAGTTTTACACCCATCACTACCTTTTGCCTTTCATCTGGTATCCTTTGCTTCCAATTCACAACTTTCCTTCATATCCCTGCAATCCATTAATATATCACACTTTCTTCAGACTCTCAACCTCTCATTCTTTTGTTTAGTCTCTCAGCAAACACATCTGCCACATTTGCACATACATAGACGATACACTGCTGACAACAAACCATCTTAGTAAAATCCACACGACTCAGCATACTAATTTTCACACTGTACAGCTGATTGTTTGTACTACCATTTTTTGCCTTCATTACCTGTTAACTAAAAATACACAAAATTCTCTACAAAATCTACTAATAACCTTAATAATTAATACAGATTCAGTCTTAGTATCGCTAATTAAATACATGTTTGGTGAAATGCATATAATTCTTCAAAAATATTCCACAAAATAAAACTTTTCTTTGATTCAGCAGTACATGGAAGGTCCATGAGTGATGAAGTAATTGGGAAGGGAAACTAAAATTTAAAAGGTTGAGTGTAAGAGGGAGAAACTTAAGCAATGTTGTATATTTGTTGATCCTTATTTGTGGAATAAATTGCAGAATAGAGTGGATAAAAATCGGCATGGGACTACTGAAATTAGTGACATTTATATCAGTTTTAAAGCTGGTACAAGAACTAAAGGGAATCCACAATTTTGGTATACTAATGCAAGAAGCATTCGAAATAAGAGGGAAGAATTTTTGGCATTAGTGAAACTTGGCTGTCAGCAGAAGATGTGGTCACTGAAATTGAATGTGATCGGTACAGTATTTTCAGGGAGGATAGAGAAGATAGAATGAGGAGAGGAGTACTGTTGATGATAGTTCATGAGTTGCAGCCAAAGAAAATAGTATATCAAGATGATAGACATGTGAATGATAGTTCATTTGTGGCGGCCTGGTGTGAAATAGTGACCAACGCAACTAAATATTCAGTTGGTTGCTGCTATAGGCCAGGGGGTACAGGGAGTGATATTGAATTCATGCATCAGCAAATTAGTTCAATGAGTGCAGGGTTAGTGATTATTACGGGGGATTTTAATTATGGTGATATCAATTGAAAGGAGGAAATATCACATGGCAAAAAGGAAATGGAATTCATATATCTTCTATGAGATAATTACTTGAAACAGCATATAACTGAAGGAACACGTGGTGTGAGAGTGTTGGACCTGGTCATTGGTTCAGAGGATATATATATACATATCCTCTGAACCAAGGGCATTGAGGCCACTAGAGGGCTACATGGTGTGTAGTGTTTGTAGAGAGCTCCTGAACAGATAAGTATTATTTTAAGTAATAATTGGTAAATTTGCTTGAATCTTGTGTAGTATTATTTACTTTTCGTATCTTAGCGTGTCTGTGTGATTTTTGTGTGCTTTCTGAGTTATTTCAATTAGTAATTTGATAGATACGATTATTAGTGGCACATGACGCCGATAAGAAGGAACAAATGGCGTCCAGATTGCCATCTTTGTCCAAAAATTTTAATATAAAGGATTTTATTCAGTGTACCGTTTGTGAAATGCATGCTTTGAGGAGAGTGTTTGGAGTCTGGTTAGACAATGATAGTGGAGTGAATGTGTGCAGAAAGTGTAAGGAATGTGAGGAGTTAAAGTGTGTTTCAGGTCGTGAGAGTGATATCGTTGTTAAAAGTGAGAATGTAGAAAATAGTGATATGCGAGGTATGAATAGTGATATTTGCAAAGTAGTACCAGATAGCTGTGAGAGTGGCGTTGAAAGTGAGAATGAAGGTAAAAATACAGATCGAATGAATGAATTAATGGATAATAAAAATGATGAGCCAGATGCAATGAGAGAGATCGCACGGTTATGTGGAGCGATACATAGGGCAAATTGGCAGCTGGAGCATTGGCAAAAATGTTTACTGAGCGTACCAACTAATAAACAGCAAAAGTATGATAAGAAAAATAAGAGTATGATAGTAAGTGTAAACAAAATGAAAGAGCGAGTGTTGTACAGAGATTCTTTAGTAAGAGGTGTGATAGATGAGAGTTTGACACAATCGTACCAACCTGGTGCGAACATTAAGGATGTAAGCGAGTCAATTAGAATGCAAAAGCAGAGGGTGAAAGAATTGATAGCAGTAGCAGGAATGAATGATTTGAAAGGAGACAAAATGGCTATGACAGAGGATTTGAAGGAATTACTTGAGGTAGCAAAAGAGAAGAGAGAGAGAGTTAGGATGGTGAGTCTGTTGCCGTGGTATGACAGTGAAGAGTATAGAAGGAGGGCCAAAATTGCTAATGACTTTATGCACGGATTATGCAGGAGGAGTGGTGTGGAATTTGTGGATGTGTGGAGTGAGTTCGATGGGCGAAAGGATTTATATAAGATGGACGGTTTACATTTGAATGGATTAGGTGTATGGAGACTTGAAATGGTTGTTTTTGAATGAAGTGGAGGTGGATGTGCAGAATCAGGGAAACTAGAGTTACTAAGGGGGGGGGGGGCGTAGATATGCAGACTTTAGGGAGACAGTAGAGTGTATGAATGTGTGTAATATGCCTGAGCGAGTATGAAGGACAACAAATCAGAATGGGATAGTTAGTATAGGGCATCAAAATAGGGATGGGTCAAATGGGCTTCTGTAATCCATGTATACTAATGCCAGAAGTATTAGGAACAAGAAGGAAGAATTTTTGGCCTTGGTTGGCACTTCCAGGCCACAGGTTATTGGCATTAGTGAAACATGGCTGACAGAAGATGATATAGCTAGTGGGATTGAATGTGAGGGGTATGGTGTGTTCAGGAGTGACAGGGAGAATAAAATGAGGGGAGGAGTGTTATTGATGATAGCTGATGAGCTGCAGCCAAGGAGAATAAAAGTGGAATTGCAAGATAGAGAAAAGAGGAAGGAGGAGAGAACACATGGGAGGAAGGAATTGGATTTTATGTGGTTATTAAGGGATAACTATCTGCGACAGCATGTAATGGAAAATACTAGGGGTTAGAGAGTGCTTGACCTAGTAATTGCATCTGAGAATTTGGCTGTAACGAATATGATCACATTGCCACCAATTGGTGAGAGAGATCATAGGATCTTGACTTGGGAGGTGGCTAAAGGTGGCTTGGGAGGGGTTAGAGAGTGCTTGACCTAGTAATTGCATCTGAGAATTTGGCTGTAACGAATATGATCACATTGCCACCAATTGGTGAGAGAGATCATAGGATCTTGACTTGGGAGGTGGCTAAAGGTGTGGAATTTACAATTAAGACAGGGTACATGTGGAATTATTGGGCTGGTAAGTATGACAAGCTTAGGAGTTGGATTAGTTCAGTGCTATGGCATGTAAAACTTCAAGGGCTGGATGTTGATAGTGCATGGGAGGCAGTTAAGAAGTGTTTGCAGGAGGCAATGGCTGACTGTATACCTAGAGCCCGAATAATATATCAAGGTTAAATGGATGAATAACACCATTAAGCTTGAGCTGCAACTGTGGAGGAAATTTAAGGAGAAAGGACTGGCAGGCACATGAACAGTATAAAGCGCAGTCCAGAAGGGTAACGAGTGTGGTAAGAAAAGCAAAAGCAGATTATGAAAGAACATTAGCCATGCAGGCTAAAGAGAATTCCAAACAGTTTTTTCAATATGTTGCAAGTAAAAAAAAAAAATGTATATGGCAGAATGATTTTAAAGAATGCCAATGGTAGGGAGGTAACCGAATCAGTTGATATAGTGGAATTACTGAGCGAGCAATTTGCTAGAGTATATCATCCAGGTGGTCACATTGCAGGAATGAATGAACCAATAGCTTACATGGGAATTGTGGTGAATGAAGTGGAGGTGAGTAGTTTATTACAAAACCTCAATGTCAATACATCTGTGGGATTGGATGGTATAACAGCTCGTGTCGTACGTGAAGCGGCTAAAGAATTGTCAGTGCCCTTGACCATTTTGTTTAATTTAAGTCTCGGATAAGGGTAATGGGTTTACAGTTATTCTACTGGACTTTGCTAAGGCCTTTGACAGGATACCACAAGGAATTCTAATCAGTAAACTGCAGCATATATAGGGTTGGATATAGGGTTGGTGAGATGGATAGGAGGGTGGCTGATGGAGAGATATCAGAGAGTGGTTTATTCAGGAGCAGAGTCCAAAAGATGGCCTGTGACTAGTCATGTGCTGCAGGGTTTTGTTCTTGGACCACTACTGTTCAATTTGTTCATTAACGAGAGTTCATTTGTTCATTAATCTGAGAGGAAGTGTTCATTTGTTTGCTGATGATGCAAAGTTGGGTAGAGCAATAGTGATTAGACAGGATGTCAAAATTTTGCAGGATGATTTGGATAGTTTGGAGGATAGGCTAAGGAAAATGGATGTCAATTTAATGTGGCAAAATGTAAGGTTACGCATTTTGGGGTGAAAAGATTAGCAGCCGTATATCACATTGGTGGAACCATACTGCAGGAGATTGACGAGGCCAAGGATTTGGGAGTGTTGGTGGATAGGGAGTTGAAGTTTAGGGGAACATTGCAAAAGTGACTAATTCAGCTCATCAAATCACTTGGTTGTTGAAAAATACTTTAACAAGCAGAGACAAACAGGTTATTGTTCCTCTCTGTCGAGCCTTGATAAGACCCCATCTAGACTACTGTGCCCAAGATATGGGTGCCAGGATTTCTTCTTGATGGGGAGGAGGTGAAGAGGATCCAGAGACGAGTGACCAAGATTATAGCAGGTCTATGGAATGAATCTTATGAGAACAGGTTCAAGATTTGTGGGTTGCAGAAATTGGTTGATAGGTGGAAAAGGGGGTGTTATGATTGAGACATTCAAATTACTGAAGGGTTTCTATAAGATTAATTCAGAAGATATTTTTGAGAATAGGACTGGTGGTGGGAGGACTAGGGCCCATAAATGGAAGCTGGGCAAGAGTGTAGTTAGCAAGGGTGTTAGAGCTAGATTTTTTACTTGGAGAGTGGTGAATAAGGAATAAGCTGCCAGAGTCTGTTGTGGGTGCCATGCCTGTGAATGAGTTCAAGGCAAGATATGATGGATACTGTGTGAATCTCAAATAGTTGTTCTTGACATGATGTTAGGGCCTCCCTCGATGAGTCTATCGACTCCTTGGAGTTGCCCGTAATGATAATAATAGTAAGTAAGGTGTTCTCGTTACCTACAATTGGTGAGAGTCATCATGTGGTATTGACTTGGAAGGTTGCAAGATTTGTGGATTTCTCTCTTAAGAAGGGGTATATATGAAACTACAAGTCAGGCAATTATAACAAGCTTCGGAGTGAGCTTGAAGCTATACCATGGCAGAACATATTGCAAGGGAAAGATGTTAGCAGTGCATGGGATAAAATCAGCGGGCATCTGAGGAAGGCAATATCAGATTGTGCCTACCTTGTTTTTCTTCCTGTAGTCAGGAAGAAAAACAAGGTAGGCATTAGATGGATGAGTAGTAGTATCAAGCTTGATCTGCAAAAAAAGAAAATGTTATGGAGAATTTACAAGGAGAAAGGCGATCAGTACACCCATGAGCAGTACAAAGCTCAGGGTGGAAAGATTACCTGCATAGTAAGAAAAGCTAAATCAGATTATGAGAAGACCTCAGCCAAGGAGATCAAGGATAATCCCAAAGAGTTATTCCGCTATGTGGCAAGGAAAAGGAAGAATGACTTCAGAAGGATAACTTTAGTGGGTGCTGATGGTATTGAGGTGACCAATTCAGATGTAATAGTAGATTTACTGAGTGATTACTTCTCCAAAGTCTATCACCCAAGTGAGGATATCTCTGTAACTGTAGCAATAACTAATGGGAGAATTGAAGTTAAGAAATCAGAGGTACTTAGTATATTGGAAAATTTAAATGCAAACACTGCTGTAGGTTTAGATGGAATATCAGCTAGGGTGTTGCATGAATGTGCAAAGGAATTGTCAACGCCTCTTAATTGGTTATTTAATTTAAGTTTGAACTCTAGTATGGTCCCTAGGGAGTGGAAGGAAGGCAAATTAGTTCCTTTGCATAAAGGTGGCTCTAAAACTGCAGTAGTTAATTACAGACCAATCACCATCTCGTGAGTGGTGGTAAAAATATTGGAAAAGTTGGTTAAAGACAAAATTCAAGAATGGGTGGATCTGGATATGATACTCTGTAGGGGCCAACATGGTTTTGTTAAAGGTCAATCCTGCCTTAGCAATTTATTAACTTTTTATAATAGAATGACATCTGAGTTGGGCAAAGGAAATGGCTACACAGTGGTACTTCTGTATTTTGCTAAGGCTTTAGACAGGATACCCCATGAAATACTGTTGTGCAAATTGGAGCAGATGGGGATGGATACTAAACTGGTGATATGGATAGGAGAATGGCTCAGGGAGAGATACCAAAAGGTGGTGTATGGAGGAGCAGAATCCAGGATGAGACAGGTGACCACTGGTTTATGCCTCAGGGCTCTATGCTTGGGCCATTGTTGTTTAATTTGTACATAAATGATATAGGAAATGGTTTAAAGGGAGATAATCAGTTGTTTGCTGATGATGTAAAGTTGGGTTGCACAATAAAAATCAAGCTGATATTGAGAGTTTTCAGGATGATTTAAATAAGCTAGCAAAATGGGCAAAAGGGAATGGATATCAGTTCAATGTGGAAAAGTGTAAAGTTATGCATTTTGGGATTAAAAGATTACCAGCTCTGTACTACATTGATGGAACGGTACTCCAAGAGATTGATGAGGCTAAGGGACTTAGGAGTGTTGCTGGATAGGGAGATGAAGTTCAAGGGACACATTGCTAAGGTGCCCAAGATTGCACATAGGATTACTTGGTTATTGAGGAACACACTAACATCCAGAGATAAAGAGGTTATTATTCTCCTTTATGAAGCATTGATACTTCCACATTTGGATTACTGTGCTCAGGTCTGATCACCTGGATTCCTTGGAGATGAGGAGATTGTGGAGAGGGATCAGAGGAGAGTGACTAAGTTGGTGAGTAATGTAAAAAATGCTCCCTACATTGATAGATTGAGAGCTTGTGAATTGCAGAGGTTGATTGATAGATAGAGAAGAGGGGATATGATAGAAAAATTTAAATTACTAAAAGGTTTTTATAAGATTGATGCAGGGGAAATATTTCAGCTGTGTGATAGTGATGAAAGAACTAGAGGTCATCCCTGGAAATTAAGGAAAAGTGTGGTTAACAAGGGTGTGAGAACAAGGTTTTTCACCTGGAGGGTGGTGAATGAGTGGAATTCATTGCCTGACTCAGTTGTGAGTTCTTCGTCTGTAAATGAATTCAAGAAGAGATATGATAGATGTTGTTTTGATAGTTTGGGTCTCCCGTTATGAGTCTACTGATTCCATGGAGATACCTGTAATAATAATAATAGTACTACCAACTCTCTTTGTTAAGTTACAGCATACCTTGTAATTTATATTATGTTACATATATTTTTTGGTGCTGTTTCACATTAACAAATTCTAAATGAGTTTTTCTTCATACTTCTTAATGTCATTTTAGGACTATCCAGGAAACATCAGAAAATATTCTCTAATAAACATATACAAGAACAAGAATTACTGGCTATTGGTCAAAAATTAGCAAGCCGTGCAGATGTAAGTGTTTTGTTAAATGTTGTCATTTCTTAACGCATAAGTTATATTCAAACATTATTATTGGATTTTAGATAATTATCTATATACTTTAACACCACTACAGACTAATCATCATGACTGGAGATAGAGGTCATTATCTATGTATTAATACACTTTTATCTCTCGACTCATAAAAATAAGAAGAAAAAAGATTTTTACTATTATTTTATTTTAAGTCTAATCTTTAAAGGTACCTGTGGCATAACTATAAATAATAAATTACACAGTAATTAACTTTAATGAAATTTAATGAAATTTCAGTACAAATATTTCGTACTGAAATTAAACAGTACATCATCAGTGTAGAACAAACAATTCAAAGGAATGGAATACAAAGTACATAACAGTCGGTGGATTACCAATTAAAATTGTTGCCGCATCCTAGAATATAATATTAAATAATTCTTAAAAACTATTTTTTTTTTTTTTTTTTTTTTTTTCCTTGTGTAGAGGCTTAAGTGCTGTGAGGACATTATGTTGGAGGTTTAATGGACTTTTTACAGCACTCACAAAGAATTAAAATAGAATTTAATACTTCCTATATTTCGTCCTAGTCACTAGGACATCTACGGGGATTACAAGACAATTAATGTAACATGCACACAAAAACTTACAATACTAAGCCCAACCACGTGGGTGACAATAAAGTCCTATCTAGGTGGAGCGCCCTCTAAGGGCAGTTGTAGGTGGCCTGGAATGTAAGGTGGGACCTCTGGCGATGACTGTTTCCCAAATCTTTGGAAGCTTAATGCAACCGTATTTGTTAAGATTTGGTTGGTTTTTGAGAGCTGCTGCTGCTTCTAAGAAAAGTCTCTCTTTCTTGAATTTGCTGTGGTGGAGCATGGTGGTTTTTTTCCATGATACTCTGTGGGTGGTGTCCAAAACATGGTCAGCCAAGCCTGAATGGCCATAGTTGTGTTTAACGATGTACGACTTGTGTTCCTCTAGGCGGATGGATGCTGATCTGCCTGTCTGTCCAAAGTACGCAAGCTTACAGGAACAGGGTACTTTGTAAACTCCAGGCAGAGAGAGAGAGGAGGGAGCTGATCTTTCGTAGAACGGATAAGGGTAGCCAGTTTGCGGTAGGGCTTATATGCTGTGTGTAGGTTATACTTTTTTAGTATCTTAGCTATTTTTTCCGAAGTGCCACGGATGTAAGCTTTGATATCTCCTCCTTGTTTACTAATATTCCCTTAACTGACACTTTATCTCTCTTAGAAAACGTTTTTCCCCCTGACATCTTCGCCAGAGGTCCCACCTTACATTCCAGGCCACCTACAACTGCCCTTAGAGGGCGCTCCACCTAGATAGGACTTTATTGTCACCCACGTGGTTGGGCTTAGTATTGTAAGTTTTTGTGTGCATGTTACATTAATTGTCTTTGTAATCCCCGTAGATGTCCTAGTGACTAGGACGAAATATAGGAAGTATTAAATTCTATTTTAATTCTTTGTGAGTGCTGTAAAAAGTCCATTAAACCTCCAACATAATTAAAAACTATTTCTTTGATGGTTACATAAGATAAGAATCTCCCAAACTTTTGGGAGAGAGAGACAATCATTTTGATTCAAATTTGAGTGATGTAAAAGGGCTTCACAACTTGCTTTGAAAAGGGATTCATATTTAAACTTGCATCTATGGTGAAGATGAGCTTTATCCCACTGGATATTGTGTTTAGTATCAATACTATGTTTTGCCAGACCAGACTTTTGAGGTTTCATGTATTCGATATAATACTGATGTTCCTTCATTCTTTTTTCCACAGAATGGCCTGTTTGTCCAAAGTATATTAAATTACATTCACATGGTATCTGGTAAACACCAGCTAATGATAGAGGTGCCAGTTTGTCTTTTGTAGATGGCAGTGAGTGAGAAATTTTGTTGATATGAAAATATGTGGGAATGAGATGATACTTTTTCAGAATTCTGCCAATCGGTTCTGAGATGCCAGAGATATAAGGAATTGGAACCCTGTGGTCTGTTGAAGAAACCTGAGGTGTTGGAACATAGGAGTCAATTATCTGCTGAATTTGATTAGGATTGTAACCATTAAATTCTATTAACTTTTTGATAGTGAAAAGAAACTTCATCAAAGAAATAGTTTTTAAGAATTATTTAATAATATTTTATTAATATTAATTTCTAGCACACAGAAACAATTTTAATTGGTAATCCACTGATTGTTATATACTTTGTATTCCATTCCTTTGAACTGTTTGTTCTACACTGATGATGTACTGTTAATTTCAGTACGAAATATTTGTACCTTTATTTCATTAAAGTTCTTTCCTTACCTTACCGTGTGATGGTACAGTTGCCGTGATTCCCCCTTTTTACTGGGGGGGGATACCGCACCATCTAGTCCCCCCCCCCATTTTATCCGGGCTCCGGAACTGGCAGGCTGACGAATCAGGCCTATGGCTGGGTCAGTATTCCTGGCTGTATTCCATGTGTGTTCACGAGGCCGGTTTGCCTGCTTGCAGGATGAAAAACCCGAGATAAACTGGCGGAAAAAACCCTGCTGTCCACACCCAAGATTGGCTAACTTGGCTATATCTGAGGAAGATCCTTAAGTTCCTTGTGTCATCGACGGGAATCAAACCTAAGACACTCCTTCCCCAGGCATATGGTTGCGAAGCACAAAGCCACTAGGCTAACTGTGCAGACAGAAGTTGATTACTGTGGTTTTTGTGTAATTTATTATTTTATTTTATTTATTATTTTATTTTATATTTTTTTAATTTATTTTATTTATTTATTATTATTTATTATTTTATTTTATTTATTTATTTATTTATTATATGTATATTGGTATGTCTAGCATAGAGAAAAGGGAAGTCAAAGGCAAATATTACAGAAAACCTAGAGATAATATAATGTCTTATGTGTTTTTAAAAAATCAGTTGATGTACAATTTTTGTTTGTCTTTTAAATTTGCTGCAACTATTGCCAGAAATTCAATTGTAGAAAAACTGTAGAAATTCCTAACTGAATATCAACTAATTTTTTAAAATTGTATAGCACATTATACATTTCATTATATTATCTCTGAAAGTTATAAGTAAAAAGGAAATGTCAAAGAAATGGAATGCTGAACAGTTTTAATTCAGAATCAAAATAGAAAAAAAGCTAATGCTTAGTTTTGATACACTGCAAAGGCATTAATATTGGCCTGATACATACAAATGTATGAAAAAATTTTTTAAAAATTGAATGATATCTCTTTTCAAATTATATATTTTTACAGTTATTAGTAAAAAGGAAATGTCAAAGAAATGGAATGCTGTACAGTTTTAATTTTATAATTAAATTATTATTATTAATTCATTAATTAATAATAAAGCATTAACTATGTAAAAATACATAGTTAATGCTTTATTATTAATTAATGAATAACAAAATAATAACTTATATTCCATTGAAAGAAATAACCATATTTCTTTTAGTGATGGAACCAAAAATAACATCATGTTTAATTAATTTAATTCATTAATTATAATAAATTATTTAATTATTTTGTAGGTTTCTATGGAGAGAGGACATGCTAGAAATGTTTTCCAGTATTTTTCCACAAAAAGTAAGTATTGCATAGAATAGGAAACTATTTTTATTATTTTCTCAACTAGTTTCATGAAATTCTTTTGTTTCACTTCATTAGGATAAGTCAGGGCCGGATTTAGACTTGCTGAGGCCCTAAGCTATACAAAACCCAGAGGCCTCCTACTGTTTTAAATTACATCAGCTGGTCTCAGAAAAATTTAAAATATATATGCCTTTTTAATATATGAAAATATATTATCTTTTAATTTTTATTAAAAAAATAATAAAGTATGCATTTACAAAATCACAGAAATAATTATATAATTAAAGGGTTTTAAAAACGACAAATAAGGCTCAAAAAAAAAAAAAAAGGACAAAATATCTTAATCACTTTTACAATGCGCCAAAATTATTTTAATGTTATATTTTGTATATTTAAAATTATTTAGAAATTATCATCGTGATATGTCTGACTTCATTTGAGTGATTTTTCTACGAATATTTTTTTATCAATTTTTATATTTTTTTGTTTTTTTATTTGAGGTCCCGGCAGATTGCGAGGCCCTAAGCCGTAGCTTTTTTAGCTTATACGTAAATCCGGCACTGGGATAAGTACATGAATTAACTAAAAAAAAAAAAAAAAAAACATAGGTTTTTTTTTATATATAAATAAGTGAAAATATTTTTTCATAGCTATTTTTTGGTAGGATTAAACTAAGTTCAATATATACTCAGTTCAATGTAATACCCAAGTTCAGTTCACCCAAAAAATGGCTGCAATAGGAAATTAATAAAAAAATTAAAAAAATCAAAAAAATCCTACTTTAGCCTCCAGAACAATCAGATGAATAAGAAAACCAAGACTTTAGGGGATCAGTGATTCTCAGATATATATATATAGAATCATTCACAGGCAAAATAGCGAGGTTGTTTTGCCAACAAAATATAAAGCTTGCCTTCCCAAGATCTCTAAACACCTGAAAGCCCCAAAACTGCCACATCTGCCACTTCAAAAACCAGTTGTCTACAAAATCAGTTATAATTGTGGTTTACACTACAAAGGAGAGACAGGCAGATCTGGAGAGGTGTGCAGAAATCAGAACAGTTCAAGGACATTCAGAACTAAAGAAGACACAAATCAGATCTGGCAGTACATGCAACTGAAACAAAACATCGAGTAGTGTAGCAACAAACAAAAATGCTCCACATAGATTACCATTTTTTTCTCGAGAGCATTCTAAGAATCAGCTGAAATGATCAATCATCCTCTACAGTGCAACAAAAAACAAGGGATAATTTTATATCAAGTTTGGTCTTCACTAATTCATCATGACACACTCATATCTAACAGTAGTATACAGCAACCCACGAACAAGCAACCAACATAATAGCAAATGCACACTTTCCATTGTTATTCATGTTCAAATATTTTCACTAGAATTGTTAACTGTTATTACTTGTTTTCTAGTTTTTTAGTTTATTCATATAATTATTCTGATGAAGTGCAACAAAATAATTTCATGAAACTATTAGAGAAAATAATAAAAATAGTTTATTATATGTGATACTTTATTTTTGTGGAAAGATATCAGGAAACATATTCCTAGCATACTTAATTATTCATTTTTCCTATCTTTGTACCAAGGTAATTTATTTCAGAAACATGTCAAAAATTTAATAATATATCTTAAGATAAAATTATTTTCAAGTTACAAACAAATTTCCAATAATACAATACGTTTGAGTTGGGATTTGTCTGTAACCTTTTTTTTTAATGTACAGTCATCATTGATTTCAATGTTGCTATATTATTGAGATATAAATATTTAAATTAATTTTACTTATCTTAATTCAATATGTTCACTTTTACGAGGATAGTCTGAAAAGTTCTCGCACTTGACCATAGATGGCAACACTATCAGCAAGATTTTTTTTTCTTTCTAAGTTGGTACATCTGTCATAAGCATCCATGTGAAATTGCAGGTCATTCTATCAAGTAGTTTGTTGTCTGAAGATTGTACAGTTGTCTGAAGCAAAAGTGTTGTCTATATCCCTTGAAATGGATAAAATTGAGTATCGTGCAGTATAAAATTCTTTGTAAAAGAAGATTTAATGCCAAAATAAATTCATTTTCAACAATTAAGTTTTCAACAATTAAGAAATGGGCTGCCACGTTTAAACGTGGCCATACTGGCCTTAAAGATGATCCATGTGAAGGACGTCCAAAAAGCGTAACAACACCAGAAATCATTGATCAATTGTACGATATGGTATTGCATGACTGATGAGTCAAAGTGCATGTAATTGCTGCGACTATAGGCAGTTCAAAAGCACATGCTGGATATATTTTGCATGAAGAATTGCATATCTTTGCGCAAGCAAGATGCTCACAGCAGATCAAAAACACATTCGCATGAAAATCTCTGAACAGTGCTTGGAGAGTTTTAACAAGAATAAAACTGATTTTGTGCATCGATTTATTACTATGGATGAGACTTAGATTCACCATTACACACCAGAATCCAAACAACAGTCAAAACAGTGGACAGAAGCCAGTTGTTCAGTGCCAAAGAAGACAAAGTCGGTTCCATCAGCAGGAAAGGTCATGCCATCGGTGTTTTGGGATGCTAAAGGCATTTTGTTTATTATTTATCTTGAAAAGGGTAAAATAATAACCGGAGAATATTATTCTGATCTTTTAACCAGACTAGGCGAAAAAATTCATGAGAAAAGACCCAGTTTGCAGAAGAAAAAAATCATCTATCATCAGGACAATGCATCTGGCCACAAAAGTGTTTTAGCAATGGGAAAATTAAGGGATCTGCATTATGAATTGTTGGAACATCCACCCTATTCCCCAGATTTGACTCCCTCTGACTTCTATCTCTTCCCAAAACTAAAACTCTTCATCGCTGGTCAGCATTTTTCTTCGAATCAAGATATGATTGCAGCTGTAGAGGGGTATTTTGCAGATCTTACTGAGAACCACTACAGGAACAGGATAATGGCACTGGAGCATTTCTGGAATAAATGTATTACTCTTACTGGAGATTATGCTGATAAATAAAAATAATTTTGAAATTATAAATTCATTTCTTCATTGTTAAGCCGAGAACTTTTCAGACCACCCTCATAGCTGGGATATATCATTTAGCCAGTGGTGTTGGGCTGAATGATTCATGATGCATATTTTGAGGATGGAAAACAACTGATTGGTTGAAGAAAAACAGGTCTGTGGAATGCTCATCATTAGGATAAATGAAAGTTCTGTGAGTGGGAAAATTTAGTGATAGGTGTAAAAGTGGGGATATAACACAGGGGATGTCACATCAGATAATGGCAATGATGTGGAGGACCCTGACATGCAGAAATAGAGAGGGTATGATGCCATTTTAAGGCCTTGATCAGGCATCATATGGATTATTGTGCACAGATTTGGTCGCTGGGTTTTCATGGTGATGAGGATATGTTGGAAATAGTCTAGAGAAGATTTGCAAGGGTGGTCAGAATAGTAGGGGTTAAATGGTTCATCCATTTAACCCCTACTTGTTTTACTATTTGGACCCTAGGTATACAATCAGCTATAACCTCCTGTAAATGGTCCTTGACCACTTCCCATGCTCTATTGACATCCAGCCCTTGCAGTTGTACATGCCATGGCACTGATCCAAGCAATCTCCTAAGCTTGTCATACTTGCCAGCACCGTAATTCCACATATACCCTGTCTTATTCGAAATTCCACACCTTTAGCCACCTCCCAAGTCAAGACCTAATGATCACTCTCACCAATAGGTTGCAACATGGTCATATTCATTACAGTCAAATTCTCAGATGCTATTACCAGGTCAAGCACTCTCACACCCCTAGTATTTTCAATTACATACTGTCTCAGATAGTTATCCCTTAATAATTGAATAAAATCCATTTCCTTCCTCACACGTCTCTCCTCCTTCCAATCAATGTTACCATAGTTGAAATCCCCCATAATAATTACCCTCCTTCCACTCATTTCATCAATTTGTTTATGCATGCTATCTCCACCATCTATTCCATCACCTGGTCTATAGCCACACCCAACTGTATATATTTTGTTCTGCCAGTGTCAATCTCACACCAAATACCCTCAAATGAGCTCTTTTTACTATCCTGTGATACAACTTCAATTCTCCTTGGCTGCAGTTCATCAGCTATCATCGATAACACTCCCCCCCCCATTTTATTTTCTCTGTCCCTCCTAAACACACTATAACCTACATATTCTATCCCAGTAACTATATCATCTTCTGTCAGCCATGTTTCACTAATGCCAATAACCTGTGGCCAGGAAGAGCCAATCAAAGCCAAAAATTCTTCCTTCTTGTTCCTAATACACCCGGCATTAGTATACATGAAATGCAGAGGTCCCTTTGTCCCACCCCTATCTTGATGTGTTATTCTAACTATCTCCTTCCGATTTCTTGTCCTTAGTACTGACTCGGGTACATTATATACATTCTTACACTCAACTGTCTCACTGATGTCTGCATATCCACTTCCCCCCCTCCTTGGTAGTTCTAGTTTCCCTGGTTCTGCACATCCATTTTCACTTCATTCAGCAACACTTTTTCCAGTCTCTGCACACCAAATCCATTCAAATGCAGGCCATCCTTCTTGTATAAATCCTTTCGCCCATCAAACTCATTCCACACGTCCACGAATTCCACACCACACTGTCTGCATAACTTGCGCATAAAGTCATTTGTGATTATGGCCCTCCTAAATTCCTCTCTGTCATACCGTGGCAACAGAATCACCATCCTAACTCTGTCATTCTTTTCTTTCACTACCTTTAACAATACTTTCACATCCTCTATCATAAAAAATTTATCTCCTTTCAATTCATTCGTACCCCCCACAACTATCAATTCTTTCGCCCTCTGTTTTTGCACTCTAATACTCTCACTTAGCCAGTTAGCAAGAGAATTTTAATGAAAAGCATAGAAGAGATTATACATAGATTAGAAGGAGGAGGGAGAATCAGAAGCTTTCCCTGGAGGTTATAGAAAGGTAGGGAAAGGAAAGTGAAGCATAGATTTTTTACATGGTAGGTTAGTTATGAATACATTGTTGGAATGTGTTATAATGCTAAGAGTGTGAATGAATGAATGAGTTTAAGGTTTCAATGTGAGGGATACGTTTTTACTGAGTGAAATCTCCTATGATGAATAAATAGACTTAGGGAGGTCTCAGTTTATTACTAATAATGATATTTTCAAAAAAGCTAATAATAAGATGTTATTATTATTATTATTGGTAGTACAATGGATGAATGAATTTAAAGAAAGAGAGAGAGAGATCAGTAGTACATGTTGGTAAAGAAATATCTTCTAGTAGCAGCGACAGATTGCATTCCTCAAGTGAAAAATATAAATCTATTTTGAATAAAATGGATGAATAGGGAAATTAAATAGGCATTGTAGATGAAAAAGACAGTATGACAAAAGTATAAAGATAGAAGTGGAGAATGGCTGCATGAAGAATGTAGGTTAATGCTAGAAAGGTAGACATTGCAGTGGTGTTGAGCACATGGTATGCCAATCCACTTTGTCTGTATTGATTAGGGATCCCAGATGTCCTGTAAAATACAGGATCGTCCCATTTTTTGCTAATGTCCCATTTCATTCTGAAGAATAAAACGGGATGCATTCTTTCTTCAGAATTCATTCTTCAGAAAAGTATTGCAAGAGTGAGCAAGCCTGATTGATTAATAAGAATATTGTCAGGTGAGAAGAGCATTACTGTATTAACAATCTATTTTGTATCTACAATAGTAAACAAAAAACCACTTGAAGGCAAAGTGGCTTAATGAAAATATGCAGCCTAACAATTGGATTTACTATTTGTTTACTTATACTTATATAGTGTGTGCATAGTAAACTTTACCATGCACATACTTGGAAAGTTAGAATCATTTTGTAAGACTGGCATATGTGATGGATGCGCATACTAAACTTTCACTCTCAGTCATAAGTGTCCCGTATTTTTTTCCAATGTATCTGGGATCCTAGTATTGATTGATAGTTATATAATTTTGGCAATGGTGTGGGAAGATGGATGAGGATTTATAAGAGGAGACTAGCACTTGCAATCCAAAGAGAATCAAAAGGAATTCATAAATTGTGGCCAGCAGGAGGAGAAATAGTTTCAATATTTTCAATAGATGTTCTTCCTGGATGGAAACAGTAGTCAGTGAACAATGCAGATAACTTTTGTGCTGTTTACTGATCACACCTCATTAGAATGTTCATCCTTGAAAAAATGTTTCATTCTAAGAAGACTAGTGAGGATTAAAGAATTAGTAGATGAATGTATTTCAAATCCTGAGTGCTTTAGCTGTCAGTAGGGTAGTGGGATATTATGATATTTCATTGTTTGTGTGTGAAGGAAATGCATGAAGGAATTGACTTGCCTATTTAATAAAATTCTTGCAAAGAGGCAAGTTCCTGAAGAGCAGAAGAAAGATAAGATAAAAGGTAGAATGGCAGTATTCCCCACTGAATAACAAGCAAACTTACAGCAAGTAGTAAGATCACATCAAAACAGTAACGGTTCCTTACATTACAAGAATTTCTGAAAAAATAAAAATAAGAAACATACCAGTTACAAACTATTTATAAACCAGACGTAGGACATTTTTTCACGTTAATTTAAGAATGCGAAGAAATTATATTCCTGTTTTTTTTTCCAAATGTAAGCAAACAAAGTTTGTGCATGAAGTATGAAGTATCTTCATGACTAGGCTTCTTGTATATAGAAGTCAGTGATTTCACATGAATTGCTTTATTATCCATTATGCAAATAACACATCCTGTTGGGTGTGTATTATGGGATACTAAGACAATTAATGTGAAATCATTGACCTCTATATACAGGTAGCCTAGTTTTGAATATAATTCGCATGCAGTATCCAAGTGTAAATGTTTGCTTACACTTGGATAAAGGATTAAACAAGAATATAATTTCTTGGCATTTTTAATTTAATTTATAACCAAGGAAAAAGCTTTCTACTCCTAGCTCTAATTCATAGAATTTTAATAATAAGGTGCTACACCTTTTCACTACCTGTATATGGGAAATATATGTCTTTTGCATTACCTCAACTTTAGTGTCTCTTCAGCATCTGGCTCCCACTAATGTGATTTCCTGATGTGAGAAGTCTTCTGAAGTGGTCTTGCAGCCACTTTAGTGGATGCTTTTCATTGGATATGAGCAGCTTGACTCAGTGGTAGGTGTGTCTGTCATTGAGTAGAACCACCACTGAATAATGAACTAAATGATCCTTTGGATCACTCATTGATTGGATGATCTGATGGATCACTGCATTCCATTAGATACCTGCCTATGGTATGACTTCTACTGTTGTACCCTTTATTGGGGCCCTTTGGTGGATGTCCTGGGAGATAAGTGGTTCTGGTAGGTAGCTTGTGGAGGGTGATGCCTGGCTTAGTGGTGGTTTTTCGCCTGCCATTAGGTGAAGTTGAGGCTTCTGCAGGACCACCATTTTCAGATTAATGGAGTATAATCACCAGCTTGGCTGGCCGAGTGGTTAGCGTATCTACTCTCCAGCCAAAAGGCTGTGGGTTCGAATCCCACCTATGGGCATGGATGTTTGTGATTTTCTATGGAAAAACTAGTGGTGGTCAGCGATAGAAGCCGTTAGTGTGGTTGTGGTCAGCTGGTGGACTGGGTGGCAGAGACAGAGTTGTAGAGTAGGTGCCCTCCCTCAATGTGTCTTTGGACTCCCTGGAGGTGTCAAATAATAATAATAGTAATGAGTTATAAATTACCTTTGATTTCTCATTGAGATTAGAGTGATCTAGTTTTTGGAGAAGACCATTTACTTATACAAAGGTCTGAGTAGTGGACCATCCCATAATGCTTAGCATTATACACACTCAAAAGGATGTGTGGGCTGCATTATGGGACAATAAAGCAATTAATATGAAGTCATTGTCCTCTATATACAAGTAGTCTAGTCGTGAAGATACTTCACGTGCAAACTTTGTTTGCTTACACTTGGATAAAGGATTAAACAAGAATATAATTTCTTGGCTTTCTTAATTTTATTTATAAACCAGTATTTAAACTAGCTTCCCTTATCTAATCTCTTAAAAATTAACTCTACACATCACCAGTACCAGTAGTGTATAGGACACATTACCATTGTAAATCCTTCTTATTAGGACCTTGGCAGATCTGTAGAATACTACCAAAAGTATATAGCTATGAATCAATGCAGACAAAGTGAATTGGCATGCTATGCGCTCAAAATCACATACACATTACAGTAAGACTGGAGAAAATCAGTTATTCCCACCAAAAAAAAAAAAAAGACTGCTTCAAAAGTAAAAGGTTATTCTGAGAATCAGTGTATGCTCTACTGGACATTCCTTATTTAAACAAATTTGGATGTAAAAGCAATTAGATATCTGAAGACTGTGATTGTGTGCTTAAGGAGGGAAAATAAAAACAACAAGAAAATCCTGGAGAATCAACATAATAATACTTTTGACAGAAGCAAAGAACAGAAAACTTATGTATATAATGCCTGACCTTGGAAAGGCAGCCGTAATAACCGGGTAACATGAGGGAATACTTTCAGTACTGCTGGCTCCTTTCCTTCTCTTCCCTTCTCAAATTAATATCTAGATTATTTTCGATGAGTATACATTTGATACCATCCATAACCTGTGTGGCTTTAGGTATCTATATGGATAGCAATTTCCTTTAGAATAGCATTGTGCCTGTTGGGACTTCAGCTTGGAGTGAGAATCAACTGTATATTTCTGAAAAACAATCAAGATTGAACAGTTCTCAGGTGGAAATGGTAGACTCAGATTTACAAAAGTTATTTGTAAAAATTTCAAAATAGGATTGGTTTAGTTGGAATTACTGCTGAAGTAACTCAGTTACAAGGGTAACATACACTGCCAGCAGTGTGTGCCTTTGGAGGATGAAAATCTAAAAAACTCTTCCATGAAACAGGTTAATGCATACAGAAAAGCTCTGGAAGATTATATAAACCTATAAATGTTCCTCGCATCCTAACAGAATTCAAAATTTAGGATTTTTCAACTAGAGGGCAATCTCCCCCCCACCTCACTATCATTGATCTTTTCAATTTTGCCATGCTGGCTGCTTCCCTTGAAAGGATACCATATATAAACAGTTAAAGGATATAGCCATGGGCTCTCACCTTTTAGGCCATTACTACAGTAATGCTACTACTATTCACTATATTCAGGACACCTCAGGAAAAAAATACCAGAACTCTAAAAAAAATTAATCTCTGTTCTGCTTTCAAACCTTATCTGAAGCAGGCTACCCTTATCAGCTCTCTAAAGGATCTGCTGTTCCCCCCCCCTTCTCTGTTTAAAGTGTTTACAAGGTTCCATGCTCTTGAAAATTATTTTATTATGGTTAAACTGGGAGGTTTACTAACATGTGCCTAAAGGAACACAAGAAATGCATCTGTCACCACAACTATAGTCTGGTCTAGCTAACCATGCTTTGGATATCTTGCACAGAATCAAATGGAAAAAACTGCTGATCTTCACTGCAATAAATATAAACTTGAAAGACTTTTCATAGAATCAATAACAGATTTGTTAAACCAGTATAATCTTAATAAATATCCATCTCATTGATAGTCTACCTCTTCCAATTTTTACAGGAACTTTACCTTTTATTACTTTTGATAAGTCTTCCTTCCATCCTTTTAATGCATCCAAAATATTTCAACTTTCTTCTGTTAGTATTCTGGAACCTTACAATTCTTCCGATCCTTTGTAGTACCCAACTGTTTTTCTGCCTTTCAGAATATAATATCCTCAACAGCTTTCTGTAACACTCCATTTCAAAAGCAGGTAACCTTTTCCTATCAGATTTCTTTAGCTTCCAAGTCTCACATCCATAAGTCACTTTTGAAAAAACAGCTGCATCCATAATTCTCAACTTTGTTTTTGTGGAGATAGATCCATCTTTCCAGATTTTAGACAAGTCTCTGATTGTTGTTTTAACCATTCCTAGCCTTCTTCTGATGTCTTCTGAATAACAATTTTTCACATTAATAATAGATTCCAAGTATTCTTACTTGCTGACTTCCTCAAGTCAGCAAGTAAGAATACCTTAGGTGCCAGGGGGGTTGGAACCCCCTTTCGAGTCATCAGAATTCAAGGAGAACCGGCCTACCAGTCCAGAACTTGGAGGGTTGCCGTAGGTGCCGGGAGGCCCCCTGGTGTGTGTGTGTGTGTGTGTGTGTGTGTGTGTGTGTGTGTGTGTGTGTGTGTGTGTGTGTGTGTGTACACATATGTATATATATATACACACACACACACACGTTTCACTGTCTACACAGCTAACAACCTTCAATGATGCTGTTAGTTATGTAGACAGCAAAACATGCAGAGGAAATACATCTAGTAAAATATAATATATATATATATATATATATACATACATGGGAGTTAAAACCTGGTATTCATCATTAAGAAAATCTACTCGTAATGAATAGCATAAAAGATACACATGTTTCTCTGTCTTCCCTGTCAATATTTCTTTTGAGAACCATAATCTTTGTCTTGTTAGGATTGAGTTGAAGTGTTCTGTTCTTATTACTGATCTCATTAACTTTGCCAAGGATTCATCCTACAAAGGAGTACTGTATCATTTGCCTACTTCGGATTACAGTTCAATCAGCTATCTTAATTCCTGTGTTAAGCTCATCCTCAGCATAGATACTAAACAGATGAGGAGAAAGTAGGCATCCTTGCCTAACTCCCTTGCTGATCTCAAGCCAATCAGTTAATGCCACACTTATTCCTCCCATGGCTTTTGCTTACTGTACAAGTTAGCTATCAATCTGATAGTGTGTTGAGGAATACCCATTAATTTCATTGCCATAATTTCATATGCTGAACACAGTCAAAAGCTTTGGAGTAATCTATGAAACACATTACCATAGGAAGTTTAAATTCTTTGTACTTTTCAGTGATCCGTCTAAAGTAAAGGATCTGATCTGTGGTACCATATTCTTTCCTGAAACTTGCTTGTCCGTCCATTGCACAAGAAGGGAGATTGCAAAGGATTATAAGAATTTTAGATTAGTTTAATCTCTCACAAGCATATAAAAACCAACTTCTAGTCTCTAAACCATGATCCTGCCTTCCATATTTTTGTAATCAATCTATGAAGCACTCTTATCCCTCCATCCCCTGTGGCCTTAATTAAGTCTGCTGGGATTCCATCTGCATCCGTTGCCTTATTGCTTAAGTAGAGGAGGTTCCAAATCAAAATTTTCTTCATAAGAGAGTGCCTTCAAATTCCTTATCCTCTCTGCTGTACAGTTCCTCACAGTACTACTACTACTCATTCCATCTGTTTTTGATTTCCAGTTCTTCTGTTAGATTGCTCCATTCCTTTCTTTGATGACATTCAATTTGGGCTTAAACTTGTGATTTACGTCACAAACTAAATGAAACATCCTTTTATAATTATGTTTCTTTATCATCTGTTTACATATTTTACTTATCCGAATACGTTTTTAATGCTCCTACTTATTTTCATAGTTTCTATCATTTTATTACAAATTTTGGTGCCAAATTTGCTATAGCAGTTATTCAGTTTAATTATTCAGGAATCTTGCAGACTTGTATGGGATTTATTTAAGAATGCAACATTATCTGCATAAAGCAAACAGCTGAGATTTAAATCTCCGATTTTGACATCAGATTTAATGCCACTTTCCTTCATCATATGTTACATATAAATGATGAATAACAGTGAAGATCATGTGGCTGCTTGTCTCATACCTGATTTAACATCAATTTTTTCAATTGTGTAAATTCTATGTACACAATTGAAATTGTGTAAAAACTTTTGTTTTTTACAGAGACAAAAACACACATGTTAGAGCAATTACTTTACTTACAATTAAGACAAATAACATGTTTTGACCTCTATATCAAGGTCACCATCAGAAATACATATATATTATCAAAACACAAGCTAGGTGACAATATACATAAATACTCTCGATTGCACAACTCTTTAGTCAACCAGTTACAATAGCCTGACTTCTGGTGAGGGGAGAGAAAAAAATTACCATAAAATTTATAAATAAAATTAAATTAAAAATAAATAAAAATATATTATTATTATTATTATCTGAGACCCGCAGGGAGTCAAGGACTCATCGAGGGAGACTGTAAATTATCCAACCCAGCTATCATACCTTCCCTTAAATTCATTTACACTAGATGCACTCACTACCCCTAAGGGCAATTTATTCCACTCGCTCACTGCTCTCTGGGAGAAAAACCTAGCTCTCTTAACCCTTTCTTGACCGAGAACATCCTTAGCTTCCATGGATGCCCCCATGTTCTCTCCCCACCTTCCATATAACGAAAAATTTCATCATTTGATATGCTATAACACCCATTCAAAAGTTTATAGACCTCTATCATTTCACCTCTCTTTCTCCTGTTAACCAGAGTCTGTAATCCAAATACTCTCAATCTGTCCTCATAATCTAAATCCCATAATCCGGTTATAATCTTTGTAACTCTCTTTGCATCCTTTCCACAGCTTCTTTATCCCCTTGGTACCTGGAAGACCAAATCTGCACACAGTAATCCAAATGTGGTCTTATCAAAGCCTTATAAAGAGGCAAAATTACTTCCTTACATGTCAAGGTCACTTCAATATAGCAATTATCCTCTGAGTTGAATTTGCAACTTTTGCTATGTGACCTTTGAACTTTAAATTCTTATCCACCAATACAACAAGATCCCTTGCCTTTTCAGTTTCTTGTAGCATAACCCCACTAATATAATATGCTTCTGGAACTCTAATCACACCAAAGTGCATTACACTTTACACTTACTAACATTAAACTGATAGCCATTTTCGTTTGCCCAGATTTCCAGTCAATTCAAATAATTTTGTAATTGCTGAATATCAGTAGCATCCCTGATTACTCTGCCTATCTTTGCATCATCAGCAAACAATTGCAAATCTGATGATAGACCCTGCTTGATGTCATTAATGTATAGATTGAACAATAATGGCCCAAGGACTGAACCTTGAGGTACATCACTGGTTACCTTAAATCTGGCAGATTCACACCCACTGTATACCACTTTTTGATATCTGTCTGTCAACCGTCCCCTGATCCAAGTCAATAGATTATGTTCCAGTCCCATATTCTCCAGTTTACACAACAGCCAATTGTGTGGTATAGCTCGCCCACTGTTTGTAGGTCCCTGCTTCGTGTCTTTCCAAGATTAGTCGATTCATGCTGAAGGGGAGAAAGAAATGAAGGACGTCCGAATTGGTCGCTAACACGCGAAATCACGTGCTTTATAGGTAAAATTTTCCAACTGTTATACAAGCAACATAGTTAACTACAATAATCATAAAAGAGAAGTTAATTTTCCGACCGGTAATAATAAACAACTCATCCCACATACGTACTGATTACCCTATTATCGGAATGGATTCTTCTTTTTCTGAGATGCGCAGAAGTGTCGAAGGATCTCTAATCGGCGGGCGAACTATATCCTATCAAATGCTTTAGAAAAATCCAACATTATCATTGTATTTAAAAGTATAATAAAATAATATACAAATAATAAAATAATATATAAATAAAATTATTAAAATTGGAAAAATGCATCTCTACCAACCTGTTATTCTTAGGTTTTCTTGTGTTGGGGTTCTGCATCTGAGTGCTATATGGGTTGTAGATGGGTGTTCCAAACTCTTGGATTGGTAATCCATCATTCTACTTGAGATTAGGATGATGAATCACATCTCACATGCTTCTTTAAATTTTCTTCCAAACCAAGTTTCAGTGTGGCATAGGAATTTGATGCCTTTCCAGTGCATATTCAGAAAGACCTGTTTTATCATAGTGAAGGAATTTAATGTGCATTTGTGTTTATCTTTTCTTATTTGAATTGTGCACCCTGTTTCCCCTATGAAGGGTAAGTTGCAGGTGCACTGAATTTTAAAACTCCTGGATGGGCAAGATAAGGAAGGTGATCTCTGGATGGACTAAGTATGCTTTTTAATTTTGCAGGAGGATTGAATGTTGCCTTAATATTATATTTACGCAGTGTTATATCCAGTGATGAGCTATGGAAATTTTAACAAAGGGCTCGCATCGTCAAGCAAAAGAAAAGGCCTAACTTAGCCCTTATAATACTTATATTGCCACTTTGTAAAGCTTCTGACAGATATGATAATTCCTGTAGGATATCAATCATTAATGCTAGATCTTTTAAAAATTGAGAAGTCAGTTTAAAAAGCCCTTATATTTATCGTTTGATGCAAAATGCTTGCTTAAAGCTGGATAATTTCTCCACAAAGCAAGAGCCATTTGTAAACTGCAAGCGCCCATTGTAGTCTAAATACATGGCTGATCTTTAAAATTTCGATACCAACATCTTTTGCAATTGTATTTAATTCTCGTTGATTTTTTGGTTATTGATGATAAAAAGCATATAATCTACCCTGTATATACAAAATGATAAGCCTTTTTATATCACGTTTTTTGAAATTTTGAAACTCAGGCATCGAGTCTTAAAAATTTGAGTGATTAGAATTCAAGGAGAACTTGCTGACCAGTCCGGAACTCGGGAGATTGGGCACCTTAGGCACCGGAGGGAGGACCCCACTTTCGAGTCTTCAAAATTTGAGTCATCGTGAATTCGAGGAGATTCAGCCTACCAGTCCGGAATTCAGGGGGTGGGGGTAGTTCCCCCTACTTTATCCATAAATATTTAAAAATGATTTATTTCTTTCTTTAATGTTTTTTATCGAATCGTCTAATACTAAGCGTAAACGATGAGCGCAATGACAATGTTGGGAAATTTTTTTAGAAGTTTGATTGCAACACCTGATTTGTTTCCTAACATTACATTGGTTCCATCAGAACAAAATGCAATGAAATTATTTTTTATATAGTTATCAGAAAATCCATATGAATTTAAAGTAGCAATTATAGTAGCATGTATACATTCCATGGTGGTATTTTCTAGTTCTACAAGGTTATTAAACAAGAAGAACAAGGGGCTCACAAATTTGAGAAAAATTTAACAAAGGGCTTATGTGAGCCCCCTTATAGCTCACTACTAGTTATATCTATTTCTCTTGTGATTTTGTGAGTTACATTTTTAATGTAGGGTAAGATTATAGCACTTTGGAATTCTTGCTTGTTGGTTGGGAGGGTGGCTAAAATTTTGTTAATCATCCGTATTCCATACTCGTTAAGGAAAAGGAACTGCATTACAGCAAATACATGAAGCTATGAATCTGGATGTGATGGTGGGCAGGAAGTTGAAATTTAAAGGATATATTAAAAAAGTTGATGGAATGGTAGATATGTAGCAACTACAAAGGATATGACTGAGGTCTTTTATCAGCAGTTCAACCACATATTTCATATCAGTGAGGGTGAGAACATATAAACTTTGCATAAGGATGAAAGGGTAGAAGAGAGGATCATAATGGGTAAACGATAGGCATCTAAGGAATTAATCTCTCCATCAACTCAGTAAATAACTTAGGAGAGACAACTTATGCATCAAATGATTCAGAATTACTCTTTACTCATAGTCACATGGTAATATTATTATTATTTATTGTTATCATTATCATCATCTGACCTCCATGGAATCAGAGACTCATCGTGGGTGGTACAAACCATTGCACACAACACACCAGGCAACGCATTCCACTCATCACCCACACCCATGCAAAGAAACCCCCCCCCCTCTGTCCCCTACAGCCTCCAGCAATGGTTTCCTTGCTCCACCTCCCTCTCCCATTCCATGAAAAATCTCTCCCACATCAACCCAACAACAACCCCTGAATAGCCCACATCTCTCAATCACATATCAATGCAGAAAGTCATGCATACAAATTAAAAAAAAGAACTATTGTTGTCTTTGCTTTAAACTCTAGTATAAGTTACTAGAGTTTGTAAAAAGATTTTTTAGAGATTTTCTGGTTTAGATGTGATAATAAAACTGTAATATAACAAAGTCTATTTTCATTTGGTAACACTTGCTGGTGTATTCACATCAACAGCTAGAAAAAATTGTTATTATTATTATTATTATTATTTGACACCTCCAGGGAGTTCTAAGACTCATCGAGGGAGGGCACCTACTCTACAACTCTCGGTCTCCATCACTCAACCTCATCCACAAACCACCTCATCTACACCACTGCCATCTACTGTCCACCATCACCACCACTATTATTTTCACAGACAATCACAAACATCCATGCCCACGGCGAGATTCGAACCTGCAGCCTTTTTGGCTGGAGAGCAATACGCTAACCACTCGGCCAACCAGGGCAGCAAAAAAAAAAGAAAGAAAGAAATTTGTTATTTTTCATATATGTAAAAAAAAAAAAAAAAAATTCCCTTTTGTATGTATTATTTTTTTCAGTATCTGTAATGCTATATTTTGTCTTCCTAGTTGGAATAGATATAAAATAATAAATAACTGATATTGAATTTTGCTTTGCTTTGCTTTACTGTTACATTTTTCATAGTCGGTTTTTTTTTTCTTTTTTTAGGAACAAACGGATGACTTGTAATACAGATTTAACTTCTCAAACAATAAATAAAGTGAACAGAAATAAGCGTTGTTACATGAACTTAAATGTATAATTGCAGTTTAGATTGTGTGTGCTTATTTAAACTTGTGTACTAATAAAAGTCAGTATAGTTATTAAAATTAAAAATTATTATTTAAAATTTATTTTTTTCTTTTATGTCATCTATTATAAATTTAAACTATAAATAAGTTTTTAAACAGTTGGTTAAAATGGTCAAGGAGTATGATAGACTTCATTTCCTAGGAAGGACCTCCCACGATGATTCTTTTGACTCCATGGAGGCCTGAATAATAATAATAATAATTAAATAAACAAAATCCTTGTGTGTGTGTGTACGCATGCACACATGGACATGCACATGATTTATTATTATTATTATTAACATCAGACTTTCATGGAGTCAAAGATTCATTCAGGAGGCACACACAGTCTCACAGAAAACTTGTCAAACTGTACTTAAACTCATTCAATGTGTCCACATTCGCAGCACTCTAATGCAATGCATTCACTCATCACCCACTCACTTTTGCATCATCTGCAAACAGATGTATATCTCCAGTTAAATATATATATCAATACTTATTTATTAATATAATAAATAAGTATTAATATATTAACATAATTATTAAGTATTAATGTATTAACAATTACATAATTGTTATTCAACTTATATATTAATATATAAGTTGAACAACAATGTTCCCAAAACAGATGCCTGTGGGATACCTATTGTGACTTTCCTCTTTTGAGATACTGCACCCTCATATACAACTTGTTGGTATCTGTCTAATAGCCAGTCACTGATCTAACTCACTAGTCTGTTATTCAGTGCCATCTGTTTCAGTTTTTTTTAAACAGCATGTCATGTGGAAATCTATCAAAAGCTTTTTTTTAAATATAGTAATACTTGCCATTTTAGTACTTCAGTAATAGTGTCCTTCATTACCATATACTGTAAATAATATTTTATGCAGGTGTGCCATGAACAATGTTGCATGTTTCGATTTTGTTTATGAAATAAATAACTTCACTTGAGTGTTTTCCTCTATGTAATATACAAAAAACTTTTCTTTAGACAAAAGTATAAAGGAAGGAAAGGTGTAATATGAAAGGACATTGGAAAGTCAGGACATTATACACTGGAAAGAGTAAATCCACAAGCACGTTTTTATTATATGGTAATTAAGAGGAAGAATGATTATGGGAATATTACCTAGTAAATGGTATGAAGTAATTACAACATGGAAATTTAGTGGAATTACATAATCACACTTTGTATATGTACTTTATACTGATGTTATGTGAAGCTTTTAAGCTTCACATAACATCAGTATGCTTCACACAACATCTGTATTCTTCTTACATTTATATAAGAAGACTATAGATGAACTATAGCTGAACGATTCACATGTTCATGAAGCACTGAATAGGATTGATATTAATAAGGCTTTTGAGTTGTTTGAGTTATCACCATGTGTATTTAAGGAATTTGAAGGAGTTAACTGTTCCATGATCTGATCTATTCTCAAATATTAAGTATGCATGAAAGTTGTGGTGAAATATTATGAAAATGATGAGGTAGCTGTATTGAGAGAGAGAGAGAGAGAGAGATAGTATTCTCAAGTGGAGCTTTTTTACACCACAAACTGTGAGATTGAGTAATTGGAGAAACATTTGTCAAGTGGTATCGCAAAGAAGAGAAAGAAAGAAAGAAGATAAGAGTTAATTGATGCATGAGACAATGTGTAAGTTGTGTGTATGTGCATGGGGATGGAGAATGTGAGATTGAGTAATTGGAGAGACATCTATCAAGTGATATCGCAAAGAAGAGAAAGAAAGTAGATAAGAGTTAATTGAAAAGATGGGCAATAATTGTATGAGACAATGTGTAAGTTGTGTGTATGTGCATGGAATGGGGGACGGGATGGTACATTTTATAGATGTACAGGGCAAATTTAATGTTTGAAAAGACTTATGTATGCCTGATGGATTGCACTTGAACAAATTTGGAACTTGGTATCTGGAGAGGGTACTGTTCAGTGAGATCTGAAGTGCAAAATCTGGGAAAGTAGAGCTAGGGAGATGCAGATGAGTATGTGTGTGTATCTGGAGGTGGAGTGTGAAAATTGGAATGATCAAAAAAACTAATCTGCATATAGTTTTTTAGGTCTTGAATGAAACAATCATTATAACATGATGCAAGGATAGTTGCAGGACACAGGAAATTACTGCAATTCATGTATACTTCTGCCAGAAGCATAAGGAAAAACATTAAGGAGTTTATGGCATTGGTGGGTTCTGCTTGGAAAAATACAATATTATTATTATTCAGGCCTCCATGAAGTCAAAAGATGCATCGTAGGAAGTCCTTCCTAAGGAACACAAAGTCCATCATACCACTCCTTGAACTCATTGACGTTCTTGCTCTCACCACTCTATCAGGCAATGCATTCCAGTGTTCAACCATCCTCCGTGCAAAGAAACCACTCCTCACCCTCTTGCTCACAGCTTCCTTTTGCAACTTCCAGGGATGGCCCCCTTATCATCACTCCTTCCTGTTGTTCCACTAAGCGAAAGAACTCCCCAGTGTCAACCCTGGGGAGTTCTTTAAGGGAAAGATGTAACTACTTCTCAACAGTTTAAAAGTGTCAATTATATCACCTCTCCTTCTTCTATCTACCAAACCCTGCAGTCCACATTCCCTCAGCCTATCTTCAAAACTAACATTGTACAGTCCAGTCCATTCTACACACCATCTTTGTTATCTGTCTCTGTACTCTTTCCATGGTTAATTTATCCCCTTCAAATCCTGAGTTCCAAATTTCAGAACAATAGTCTAAGTGTGGTCTGATCAGGGTCTTATACAGTGGAACGATAACTTTATCATCTCTGCAGGTCAGCATCCTTCTCAGTATTGCAGCAATCCTCTGGGTTACCTTCACCACCTTTGCAATGTATTCCCTGAATTTCAGTTTTCTTTCAATCATCATCCCCAGATCTCTCGTCTCCCCTACTTCCTCCAGTACAGCTCTTCTAATTGAGTATGCAGCCTCCAATCGATGTATCCCAAAGTTCAAGACTTTACATTTTGCTGCATTAAATCCCCATTCATTTGCCCATTTGTCTAGTTTATTCAAATCCTCTTGTAGAGCTGCCATATCTGCACTATTACTAATAACCCTTCCCAGCTTCACATCATCTGCAAACAACTGACTATCACTCTGTAATCCATTGACAATGTCATTGATATAAAGGTTAAACAATACAGGTCCCAGTACTGAGCCCTGTGGAACCCCACTTGTACCCTTCTGCCTCCTTGATACTGTCCCACCATACACAACTCTCTAATACCTATCAGACAGCCAATCCTGAATCCAGTTGACTAACCCAACATCTAAATCCATGTGCTGCAACTTAAATATCAGCTTATCATGTGGCACTCTGTCAGATGCCTTTGCAAAATCCAAAAACAATGACAGTATATGCCTTTCCCCTCATTGACTGCTCTTGTCACTTTATTATAAAAGGGAATAATATTACTAAAGCAAGAGCATCCCTTAACAAATCCATGTTGACTCTCACAGATAACATTACTCTCATCTGCCCAATGCTATATGTGATCCTCACTAATTTCTCCCAGATCTTAGCAACTACTGAACGGAAACTGGCCTATAATTAGACACTTCCAGTCTGCTATTACCCTTATTCAATGCCACAATCTTACATTCCTTCCATTCCTTTTATATATATATAAAATTTTGCCAGTGTTCTTGTTTCTTTCTCCATTTTGAAGACTTTGAAATGTAACGTGCAATGACCAACATCTGTGCATCAAGACTGATGCATGAATGCTGGTAACTGCTACACTTGTACAATCTTACATGAGCCCTCCAGGCTTTCAGAGTATATGTGCACCAGTGATTATGACAAATTCAAGAGGTGGCTTAAAACAGTGCCAGGGCACAAGAATCTTCAAGGGAAAGATGTTAACAGGTGAAGAAATGCTGAAAACAGAATGAAAAGTTCCATAACTGAGTGAACACCTTGTGATAGTTTATCATCCATGTAGAGATATTTCAGTGACTGTTTTCACAGGAACTGTTGCAAATAGATGCATGTTATACGTGACAAGAAATTATATCTCACTAAGTCACATGAAAGATCACTAAATTCTTCAGTCCTGAATTGAGTCACTCAAGAATAGGACACAAAGCACTGGCTCCACTCAATGAAAGCCAAAAATCTACCAATAAGCAGAAGAGCTGCTCTACTTCCAAGGGAAGTAAGCTCAAAGATGAATGTTAAAGATACCAAGAAATTATATACTTGATTTCAATCCTTTATCCAAGAAAGCAAAGCAATACATTGCACGTGAAATATATTCACATCTGAGCTACTTGTATATAGGCTAATGAATTCATATCACTTGCCTTAGTATGTGTCCCATAATGCAATGCACATCCCCCTTTGGATGTGCATTGTAAAATGCTATGCATAATGGGAAGGGCCAATACTCAGACTGGTTTCAACCTTTATTGAGATCTCAGTGGGGGCCAGGCCCGGGAGACATACTAAGGTTAAAGTAATTGAGAAGTCATACCACTGATGAGACCTCAATAAAGGTTGAAACCGGTCTGGATAGTGGCCCTTCCCATTTTGCATAGCATTTTACACCTCCCAAAGGGGTTGTGTTTTGCATTATGGGATACATACTAAAGGCAAGTGATATGAGGTCATTAGCCTCTATATATAAGTAGCTCTGATGTCAATATATTTCACATGCAAAACATTGTTTGGATTCCTTGGGTAAAGGATTAAAACCAAGTATATGATTTCTTGGTATCTTTAACGTATAATAAACCCAAAGTAAAAAATTTTCTACTCAAAGATGAACATTATTGAAACACCATCAGTGGAAGCCAGATCAGGAAGATATCAGGTTTAATCAACACAGAACTCATATATTTTCTATATATAAGTAGAAAAAGAGTATCACCTTATTATTGAATAATCAGGAAGAGAGGTTGTGTGGAAAGTTTTCCCACTTGGTTATAATGTATGTTATACTTGACACAAAATTATATTCTTATTTTAATCTCATACCTAAACATAAGCAGAAATGTCAAGTAACTTCACTACTTGTTTGTTTATAGATGCTGTTGATTTGACATCATTTGCCTTAGTATCCCATACTAAGGCAATTATATACTCAACACAGAGGAATAAAATTAAATTATGGTTTAAAATATTCAGTATTTCATTTTTTCCACAATGTAATCATAGGGGCAATATAAATTTGTGGAAATATTGTTGACAGAGCTTGGATAGGTATCCTGTCTGTGCATACTAATCATTAGTATTTGTTGTTTTTGTTGTGCAGGACACTATAAAATTATGGTTTGCACAATTCTTGGGAATCTTTACTCGTCGAGGATAAACTTATTGTACACACACACACTACATCTGAACGGAATAGGATGAGAATAGATAATATAGAGGCAATCTTTCTATTGATGTATGACCAGTTACATGATACTATTAAGATCTCATTGTACAAAATATAAACATAGCCAGGTATAGCACAAAGCTCATTATAGTATATGCAAAAAAAGTGTATAAGGAGAGAGTTTAAAAAAGAACATATATTTATATAGATATATATATATATATACAGGCAATTTTCTTTTTACATGGCCTTTTTTTACACGATTTCGAAATAACATGGTTTAGAAAACAAAAGCAATTCTATTTTTACATGGTGTATTTTGATTTTACATGGTTAAAATGGCGCTTATTTTAAAAATTTCTGTTTGAATTTAGTTCTGTTAAAAAGGGTATTTCCATTATAATTATCATTTCCTAGAACGGTACATATGTACTTAAACATGAATTTTGGGGAACCCCCCTTGATGTTTTAAATATCAGGGATTACTCTATGCTACAGAATGTAGACAAAAAAATGCCAAGTATAACTTATATAGTGAAATCACAAAAAAAAATGGGAAATCATGATCCTTAGCTGCTAAGGATCGTGTGACTCTATTATTTTGCAGCAATGCTTCAGGAGATCTGAAGGAGATCTTCAAAGACTCATCTAGGAGGTCCTTTTATCTTGGAAGTTTGTTTTCCACTTGGTTAGACTATAATAAATCTAGTTTATTCCTTTACCTAATCTGGATTTACGTAAAGGTGGACGAAGCTCTCATTACTCCTTGTCTCAGTATCTCCCATAATGCAAAGCATATCTCCTTGCAGACATGTATAATGCTATGCATTAAGGGAAGGGCCACTACCCAGACCAGTTTAAACCTTTATTGAGGTCTCGTCAGTGAGAGGCAGACCCAGAAGTGGTGATACTAAGAAGCAGTGGAGAGGTCATATTTACTTATACAAGTTGCCAAAAGGTGTACCACCTTATTATTAATTACTCTGGATTTAGAAAAAGATGTTGGAAGTTTATTTTCCATTTGATTAGACTATAATAAATTTAGTTTAATTCTTTACCCAAGTGTAGGCAAAGCGCTTGGTCCACCTTTACTACGATTTGCTTCAGGTGCAAACTTTGTTTGCCTACACTTGGGTAGGCAAAGTTGGCATTATCAGAATTTGAAACCATTAACTTTAAATGCATGCTGGAAAGCTACTTGCTGAGAATGTGTGAAAAAGAAAAGCCCTGTACCTTTGCATAGAAGTAAATATCCCAAATCATCAGATTAGCACTTGGCAGAGAAGGATTTGATGATATTTTTGTCTGCAGATATTGAAGAATTAATGGTTGACAAGGCTGTTAGTGATGACGAAATAATAGAAACTGTCCTTGAGAATCTCAATGAAAAAGAAAAAAGTGATGATGAAGAGATTCCACTCACTGCAGGATTAATTAAAGAGGGTTTCAAATGTCTAGTAAATTGCAAAGTCATTTTCTTACACATTATCCAAATACTGAATAAGCTGAACAGTTTAAATGTGAACTGAAGTCATGTATGGTGCGATACGAAGAATTATACAAAGATCTAGTCAAAACAGGACCTCAACGATTAATTACAGAGTTCATGGTAAAAAAAATACAACCTTCAAAATTATTGGAATTAGTGCTAATTTAGTTCCTTTTACTGAAGATAACAGTTCACCATTGCAGTTCAAACAAGACAGCCAAAATGTTTCAAGTGATGAAAGTGATTTAATTCAAGTTTCACACAAAAGAATGTGGCTACTGTCAGAAAGTGACGGCAAATAAAATTTAACTAATAACCATATGTGTAGGTATATTTGGGCCTTTTTAAATTTCTGTTTTATTAGTGACACTATTTTCTTTATGAAAGATATATTATTATTATTATTCGTGACACCTCCAAGGAGTCCGAAGACTCAATGCGGGAGGACACCCACTATACAACTGTCTCTACCATTACACCGAACCTCTACTACCAATCATCTCCATCATTGCCATCTACCACCACTACCACCACAACTAGTATTTTTTGTCTGTAAATTGTGTGTGTTCTGAAGGGCTGATTTGTCTGTATGCAGGATGAAAAACCCGAGTTTCAGGGAGAAAAAAACCTGCTACCTCTGTATGAGATCGGCTAACTCACCTTTGATTGAAAAAGTCCACATAAAGATTCCTCCCATCACGACGAGAATCGAACTTAAGCCTATTCCTATATATATGAATATACTTTAAATAATACTTAAAATAAAAAAAAAATATTCCATTAAAATTAAATAGTTTTATTCAATGATTTTCATGTTTTGTTTGAAAATAACTTATTGTTCATATCGGGTTTTCACAACTGGAACCATTCTTCTATTTTTTTCATATGCACTGTATTCTTTTTTTACACGGTTTCTTCTGGAACCAGTCTACCATGCAAATGGAGAATTGGGTGTTCTAAAAAATAAAATTGAAATTAAATTATAACATTCACATAAAAATTACATATACATTTAAATTCACGCATAGATTATTTGCATACAATGCATATAAAAAGTGTATTTAAAAATATGAAAGAATAAATTAATAAACATATGAATAACCATATACACTGCTATCCAAAAGCTGAAGGCAAACTACATTTTTACCTGTATATGAAAACATTTTCATGACTACAGCCAAATGTGGACATAAATTTATTGCCAGCATACTAATAAATTATATTGCACAAAAAATGCATTATAAATTTTGTACAAATTAAATTGCAATACGTTTTTGGCAAAAGTTACAAATTTCCTAAGTATGTAGTTAAGAAATTAATGTACAGTGCTTGCAGAAAACTATGCAGAAGGACATTTCAGTATGGAATAACCTTGAACTGAGATACAGCTCTCACAATATCATACACCAAGTGACTTAGGAGTTCTTGAGGCAAACTGGTCCACTCCTCCTTCATAACAAATCCATGTTATGAAGGAGGAGTGGATAAACAAGCCTTATTTATTTTCTTGAGAGGAATTTCAAACAGAAATGCATCTCCCTGTTGTGTTCTATGAGGTTGAGATCTGGAGAGCATGCTAGCTACTCAATTCGATTAATATTCTCAATCCCCAGAAGTACTCCACTGTTCATGTGCGATGCAAGGTGGCACTGTCATCCATAAAACTCAATTCTTCATACACAGCACCAGAGAACAATCATATGTGATGTTGAAGAACTTTATTGCAATATCATTCACCAGTCATAGTCTCTTTTTCCAGCACTTGTAGCTTAGTGCGTCCATTAAGCATATAGCCTCCCCACGCCATGATCCCAGCACCTCTGTATCTATCCCTTTCAAGAACATTCTTGTGATGGTAAGCATTACCACTTTTATACTAGATCAAGTGTCATCTAGAATTGGAGGAAAGGATAAAACTATTCTCATCTGTAAAGAGTACATTAGTCATTGTGTCTTGTCTAATTTTTATAGATACAACACTACTGAAAACATGCTCTGTGATGAGCTGTGGATAAAAGGATGCAGATAGGGTGTATAGGACATATTGGCACAGTTTGTCAAGATATCTGCATACCTGTGCTTGAATGGAGATGACCTGCTGTGGTGTGTCAATCATGTTTTGCTGTTATAACCAAAAATCTGTCTTCATGCTTTGTGGCAGAGTTAGGATGACCTCTTAGCAAACATCTGGAACATATTCCGTTGGTTTCAAAACGTGGATAAGAGCCTGTATATACAGCCCTATGTTGGATTCCAAACTCTGGAAATATAAGTAATCCTGTGGCCTTCAAGTTTTCCAATAATTCTTTCTTATATGAAATCATCTAGATGATATCGTTAAGACATTACAAGACATCCAGCAACTTTATTCCTTCACGAAAAGAGCTTCATTCAAACACAGTGTTCTTAGCACAGCCTTTTGCCCTCTATCCTGTTGGGTGCTACCACATGATCCTTTTATGCATATATGTATATATGAGGTGGTATCAAAAAGTTTCGAGACTAGGTTTGTAACACGCCAGCAGATGGCAGCACAAGGCTGCAGTCACAGGGAGCACCTACCTTCATAAGTCAGTGTGCCAAAAGACATCGTCCTGTGTACATTGGGAGCTGTGCAACTGATGCTATTCTGACCACCTGCATTACCACATCTGCGATTTCATCGTGGACAGCAAGTTAGAACAAAAAGAGCAAACGTGAAATTCTGCATGAAACTGGGCAAATCTGCCACAGAGACGTTTGACATGATTTGGCAAATTTATGGTGATGCTACGAGTCGTTCGCGGTATTTTGAGTGGCATGTGTACTTCAAGAACGGAAAAACATCACTGGAAGACGATGAGAGATCAGGAAGACCTTCGACAAGCCCAACCCCCAAATATATTGAAACCATTTGGCAACTTGTGCATGAGGATAGTCAGAGAACACTCCACAACATTGCTGCCATTGTCGGTGTGTCATACGGAACAGTCCAGTCAATCCTCACTTGTGATTTGAATATGCGCCATGTTGTGCCAAGTTCTCCCCCAGGCTGCTGACCCAGGAGCAAAAGGAACACTGTATCGAAGTCTGCCAAGAACTCCATCCGCATGCCATGGGTGACCCATCCTTCATGTCGGGGATCATTATCAGTGACGAAACTTGGATGTACGGGTACGACCCTGAGACAAAATAGCAGTCTTCACAGTGGAAGAGCCCATCATCTCCACTACCGAAAAAGGCGAGGCAGGTCCACAGCTCGACCAAGTGCATGCTCATCGTCTTTTTCGACATTCGTGGCATTGTGCATCGAGAATTCATCCTCAGGGGCCAGACAGTCAATAGCGAGTTCTACTGCCAGGTTTTAAGGTGTCTGAGGGAGGACATTCGACAAAAGTGACCAGATCTGTGGCACGCGAAAAACTGGATGCTCCACAACGACAATGCACCCTGTCACTGAGCTCTCCTCACATGTGAGTTTCTCACCAGAAACAACATGATCTCACTTCTGCACCCACCCTACTCGCCAGATTTGGCTCCTGCAGACTTCGCCCTCATCCCGAAGATGAAGATCCAGCTCAAAGGTCGCCGTGTTGACACCTTGCGGAGATCCAGCGCGAATCGCAAAAGATGCTTGACGTTCTTCGAAAAGAAGACTTCCAGGACACATTCCAGAAGTGGCAAGAATACTGGGAGCGCTGTATTGATATGCAAGGGGACTATTTTGAAGGTTATAGTGTGTAAACGTAGATAAATAAAGTAATTTCTCATAAACAGAGCTAGTCTCGAAACTTTTTGATACCACCTTGTGTGTGTGTATATATATATATATATATATATATATATGAAAAGAATATATGAAACACATATATAAATGGTTATGTGAGCACTGTATGTATATATTAAGAGTAATCAGATTATTATTGAGAGTTCAAAATCACCATTTCCCAGAATTTTGAAGAGTGCCTCATGTTTTGAAAGGACTTGGATGAAGATTTTTTGTATTCTTTCAGAGGATACTGTGGCTAGTAGAAACTCCATAATCTGCAAGACTAGATTCCTCAGCTTGTAGAAAATGTCTGTTTGAAAGTTGCCTGAAAATTGAATTTTTTTTTAAACTTTTGAGGTGTCCAGAATTGCCTTTATCGAGAGAATTTCCATTCCAATATAAAGAATGGAAATTCTCTTGATATATGGAGATATGCTATTACCAGGAGAGTAATTAATCAAGATGCTAATAGCCCATCTAATTTGAATGAAAGGTAATAACCCTTGAGTATCATATTGTCTTTAATATATTATTATTATTATTGGCCTAAGACTCCATGGAGTCAAATATTCATTTAGGAGATCCCTTTGTTATTAAAAAGCTCATCATACTGCACCTTAAACACATTCAAATTCTCTGCAGACACCACACCCTCAGGTAACGTATTCCAATCAATCACAACTCTCCATGCAAAAAATGTACTTCTCACTCCCCTGCTCACAACATCCTTATATAGCTTCCAGGGATGACCTTTTTTCCTGTCCATCTCAAAAACAATTATGAAAAACATCTTCGACATTGATCCTATAACAACCCCTTACTAACTTGTACATCTCTATCATATCATCCTTCTTCCTCATATCCACTAGGCTCAGTAAATTGCATCTTCTCATATTCAGCATTCCAGAGATCGGAAACTTTCTTAGTCAGTTGCCTCTGGACCCTTTCAAGCATTTCTTCATCCTTTTGAAAACTGGGTAACCAAATCTGTGCACAGTAGTCCATGTGTGTCCTAATCAGTGGTGGCTCGTACATAAGCACTGTGACACTGCAGCACCCTGAAGGAATAAATAAAATTAAATTTTGTCTGTGTTTATAAATAATAACAATCCTTACAATATTATATAAATGCAATACAACATGTTAATGGTTACAGCTTATGTTTTGACATTGATTGAATAGTTAATAATTGGAATTATTTGATTAACGCTTTAGATTATGAAACAAATGCTCTGCGACCTAACGCCGATATTCATTTGTGCTTGTCATTGCACGTTACATCATTAGATATCATAAGCTTGCTCGCTTATTATTGATGCGTGTTCGTGGTGAACTATTATTTGTAAATGTTATTTTATTTTATGAAAATAACATATATTTATTTATTTATTATAGATACAAGGCTGAATTATGACGAGTGTCACTGTTGAAAATATGAAAAGAATTATATATTTTCAATTATCGTTACACAAAATAAATGCACTGTGATCTAACGTCGATATTCGTTTGCACTTGTCATTGTACGTTACGTCATTAGATACACTGCCACTTGGGCAGTGTATCATAAGTAATTGTGCGCATTATTTCTGTGAGATATGAAACGTTTATTATTGGTGCTGTTCCTCTTGAACTGTTTTTTGTAAATCTTATTTTATTTTGTTAAAATAGCACACAATTATTTATTATTTGTTATAAATACAAGGCTGAATTATGACGAGTGTCACTGTTGAAAATATGAAGATAATTATATTTTTTCAATTATCGTTTACACGAAACAAATGCACTGTGATCTAATGCCGATATTCGTTTGCACTTGTCATTGCTATTGATACGAAACTTTTATTATTGGTGTTTGTTCGTGGTGAGGATGAAATATTTTTAATAAAGCAATTTTTTAATATGGAAATTTATTTATTAATAAATTCGTTACTGATTAAGAAAAAAAGTTTTATTATTTTTTTTTTTTTGTATATGCAGCACCCCAACTTAAAATTTTTACCGGCCGCCACTGGTCCTAATCAGAGCTTTATACAATAGAACAAGAATCTCCCTACTTCTGCAAGTCAGTGTCCTCTGAATCATTCCCAGAATTCTTTGTGTTGTCCTCACAACTTTGGCAATGTGTCCTCTAAACTTCAAATCCTTATTCACTATTATCCCAAGATCTCTTATTTCCTCCACCTCCAACAATATATCCCCACCAAGTGTAAATTCTACATCCCATCTTTATTTCTCAAAATTTAAAACCTTACATTTTGCAACATTGAACTCGCATCTCTGTTCCTGTGCCCATTCACTCAATCTATTCAAGTCTTATAAGGCCACAACATTTGCTCTACTCATCATTGTTCGTTCCAACTTTGCATTATCTGCAAACAACTGAATATCCCCATCAAAATCTTCTCCAGTATCATTATCATACAAGTTAAACAGCAATATCCCTAAAACAGAACCCTGAGACACACCACTAGTGACCTTCCTCTTCCGGAATATTGCTCTCCAATACACAACTTGCTGATACCTAATAGATAGCCAATCTCCGAACCAATGCAGTAGTTTAATATACAACCCCATTCACTCTACTTTACCTATCAACTTATCAGCAGTAATCTATCAAAAACTTTTGCAAAATCTAAGTGTACTACTGTATATCCATTTCCTTTGTCCAATGAAGCCATCACCTTACTGTAATAAGTAGATTACTAAAACTAAAATGACATGCCTTTAGCAAATCCATGCTGTCAACCAAATTCTGGACCTGGTTCTCTCCAGCCTATCCAACATTTTAACCACAACAACTGACACACACACACACACACACACACAGAGACCTATCATGAAGCATCACAATCGTACCTTCCTTCCACTCCTTTGGAACTTGACCCAGTGCAAGACTCATTACAAAATATGTCAAGACAGATGCCAAGTCACTCGCACATTCCTTCAAAACATTTGGTGATATAATAACAAGTCCAACAGCTATATTAACATCAAATTATTCATTTCCTCATGTTCCTCTTGCTCGCTTGCAATCAGTCTCTCCTCCTCATCAACAACTGTAATAAATTTAGTTTAATCCTTTATCCAAGTGTAAGCAAACAAAGTTTGCTCCTGAAGTATCTTCAAGACTGAGGCAACTCGTGGTAAGGTGGACCAAACTCTCATGACTCCTTGTCTTAGTATCTCCCATAATGCAAAGCACATCTCCTTGCGGACATGTATAATGCTATGCATTAAGGGAAGGGCCACTACCCAGACCAGTTTCACCCTTTATTGAGGTCTCGTCAGTAGGAGCCATACCCAGAGGTGGTGATACTAAGGTAGAAACAATGTAGAAGTCATATTTACCTATACGAGTTGCCAATAAAGATCGAAACCAGTCTGGGTATTGGCCCTTTCCTTAATGCATAGCATTATACATGTCCGCAAGGAGATGTGCTTTGCATTATGGGAGATACTGAGACAATGAGTGATGAGAGCTTGGTTCACCTTGACTACGAGTTGCCTCGGTCCTGAAGATACTTCAGTTGCAAACTTTGTTTGCCTACACTTGGGTAAAGGATTAAACTAAATTTATTATAGTCTAACCAAGTCGGGAAAAACTTCCGACATCTTTCTCTAAATCCAGAGTAATTTAATAAGGTGAGACACCTTTTGGCAACTTATATAGGTAAATATAACTTCTCCATTGCTTCTGCCTTTAATTAAAGTTTCTAACTTTGCAAATAACTCTAAACATACATAATAAAATATTCCCATTACTAATTCTCACCTTGTTAAACATTCATAATAAGTCCGTTACTAATTCGTTGAAAATCTAGTGTGCGCATATTTTTTGCCTTGTGCGCTAGTTGTAAAACGTGTGCGTGCGAACATGCACACAGCTTAGAGGGAACATTGCTCCTGAGCTTCTCATAATCACCAGCCTTGTAGTTCTACATATACTCTTTCCTCAATGGGTCCTCACACTGCTGGCAACCACCCAGGTATTGGCAACCACTTCATGGCCACTCTCACCAACTTACAATATAATAATATATTGCAATTTTAGTGTCAAAATGTCCTTAGAAGAGCATATAATGTGTCCCGCAGAATTGAGGAGGCAGAATATGTCTTTCAGTAAATATAGTGTTCTTTTAAACAGAAAGCTGAGCCATCAACTTCCTGCTTTACAAGTGAATCCAAGAGAGGAAGGACTTCATTATTTTCCCTTTCTAGCATAAATTTTATCCAAGGTAAAAGGTTGTTGATTTTAATTGTAAAAATGTGTCTAATTTTTCATCCAAATATGGCCAAATAAGAAACGTTATCTCAACATAACAGAACCAAGTGGAGAAATAAGGAGAAAAAGCAGTCAAGAATCACTTTTTCAAGTGTTCTGTCAAATAATTATCCAACAGTGACAATGAGGAACCCATGGAGAAACATTCCACCTGCTTGAAGAGATTACCATGAAAAGTAACCATAGTGTACAGTGGAGTCAAATAAGAAGTCAACAGTCTTTTGCCTTGGGTAAAATTTACAATAGAAAAATAAAATAATAAGTCCTTTCTTTCCTCGATTCACTTACAATGCAGGAAGTGCTCAGCTTTTCTGTTTCATTATTATTATTATTATCATTATTACATAACACTTCCAAGGAGTCCAAAGACTCATCAAGCAAGAGCACCTACTCTACAACTCTCCGTCTCCACCACTCAATTCACCAACTACAGCGAACCACATAATCTACACCAACACCATCTCCTGCCCACCACCACTAGTATTTTCACAGACAATCACAAACATCTGTCCCCACAGTGGGATTCGAGCCTGCAAGCCTTTGGATGGAGGCAGATAAGCTAACCACTCGGTTAACCAGGCTGGAAAATTAATTGCCAGCAACACCCAGGGTTCCCATGTAGTACTTGGGAGGGTTCCCAAGTACTAACTGGGCTCAGGTTTGCTTAACTTCATGGATCAGATGAGAACTGGTGCTTTCAAACTGATCTGGCCAAAACCAAATTAAATAAGAAGCCTATGTTTGCTGGAAGATAAAGTCAGACCATCATACGTCATAAAAGTTTGAAAATGTCAAAACTCTTGTTTAGGATGCATATTATCTGCCTTTCTGAGAACTCTCTCACACTAGAATTATAATGAATTAAAAATAACGTGATACTCAGTAATTACCTTCTATCTCACGCATTGCACTCCTACTATGTCCATCATCAGATATCAAGAAAATTCAAGGAGATTATCCCCATGTTTAATGTTCATTACTATAGCTAATCCATCTTTTTGCATGTATATAATTATGGCAAAAGTTGCATGGGGTTAAATCTGGTGAGTGAGATGGCCACCGCATTAATGCAACATCATCTCGATCTATTCAAAATTGTGGGAAGTTTTCGTTGAGGTATCCTTACACTTCATGTGTGGGACAGTTTACCTTTGTTTCGGTGTAATAAAATATAGTATTTGTTGTGTAATTTATTAGTGATGAATGTTTAAAATGTTTCATGGACTTTGGAATAATCCTGTATTATAAGTGAACAAAAATCAGTTATGGGTGGGAGTCATAAAAAAAATGTCTTTGGAAAACTTTGGTAAAAATAAGAATAGTCAGCAAGGTTGAAAAATATTATTAGTGTTCCTTTCAAGCCTCTATGGAGTATGAAAACTTTTTACAATATGTTGAACACTCGCACACCATAACTACCTACTCTGCCTTGACTTGGGGAGGGGGATGCATCAGGATCTGGGATGGGTAATAAGAGAGACAGGGGGAAGGCAGGGAGGATTCACATATAAGAAGTGGTATCAGTAGATATGGAAATGAACTGTTATGCTTGTATATGAATGCTAAAATTATCTGAAATAAGGGGAACAAAACTCTTCCCCTTATTTATTATTATTATAACATGACACTTCCAAGGAGTCAAAGGACTCATCATAGGAGGGCACTCATCTCCACTCTGCTACACACATCTAGCCTTGTTTCCTGCTGTCGCCACCCTCAATAGTATTTTATATCTGTAAATTGTGTGTGTGTTATGAAGTCCAATTTGCTTGTACAAGGGATGAAAAATGAGTTTCCAGGAGAAAAAAACCTACTACCTCTGTATGAGATTGGCCAACTCACCTTCAAATGAAAAAGCCCATATAAAGATTCCTCTTATCACAATAAGAATCAATCTTTGGCCTTATTCCAGCAGTATACTGTTGTTCTTCCAATTTCAATATGGTGGTTATTTTTTTGGATTAACAGTTTTGTTCACCCAAAAATTGTTGGAATAAGTAAGTTTTAGGGCCATGGTTGTTTAACTTGTATGTTAATGATATTCTAGAAAGTTTGAATCGATATATTCAGCATTGCAGACAATGCAAAGTTGGCAAGACCTGTGAGTAGAGCAGATGTGGCTTTACTATAGTACCTGAATAGACTGAGTGAATGGGTGCAGGAGTGGGTTACCAGTTCAATGTTGCAAAGTGTGAGGTTAAAAAAATTGTTTAATTAATACCTCCTCCAGTATAGCCCCACATTTGGTAGGGATATATTAGAGAAGGTAATGGTGGATGGGGACCTAAAATTTAGAGGATACATTACTAAATATTTTGATGACAGTGCAATGACATGATATGAAGAACACTGAGTTTTAGAGATAAGGTTATGGCTCCATTGAACTACTGTGTACAGATTTGGCCAACTGGTTTCCAAAAGGGTGAAGAGATATTGGAAAGAGTTCAGCAGCTATTGACTAAGGTGGTTTCTGGTGTGTGCAATGTTGAGTATGAGGAAAGGTTGAGAAAATCCAATTGCAGAGTCTAGTGGATAAGAGAAAGGTGGGGAGATATGATGGGGACATATAAGTTAGTATAGTACACCCACAGATACAAGACCCTTCGACACTTCTGCACATGTCAACAGAAGGAGAATCCATTCCGATAATAGGGTAATCAAATCTTACTGTGGGATGAGTTGTTTATTATTACATGCTGAAAAATTAACTTCTCTTTTATGATCATTGTAGTTTTTAAAGTTGTAACTATTTTGCTTGTATAATTGGAAAAGTTTACCTATAAAGCACGTGATTTCACGTGTTTGCGACCAATTTGCACATCCTTCATTTCTTTCTCCCCTTCAGCATAAATCGAATATTCTTGGCACAAAGCTCAAGCAAGTGTGGGCATACTATAGGAGCGTTTTCATAGAATGGTGGGAGATGGGGGAAGAACAAGAAGTTATCCCTGGAAGCTGTATATAAGGAGGATGTGAGTAAGAGAGTGATGACTGCAGCAAATGTGAGCATATTTAAGGCATGGTATAATATGCTGTATGTGTGACTGAGGGATCTCCCATTACGAGTCTTGACGCTATGGGAGTCTGATGAAAATATTGTGCAAAATCCTACTCACCACTCAAAAGAAAAAATGTACATTCCTCCCAAGACTCCCATTTTTTTAATATGTCACAATAAGTCAATAGGAATTCTATAAATTGACCAATGATGCTGCATCTGTGTTAAAAAGATTTTTAGAAAGTTAGTTTTTATTAAATAAAAAAAATTTTTTTTTTAACATATTTGTTCATCTACCTACCTGCAGCAAGTAGGTGAACATATTTGTTGAGTCTTGATAATAATAATATATTAGGTGTTGGAGCACTCACCACCCACTCCATTAATTGCCATATGCCAAGCAAAAAAGTCTCCTTTCACTTCCTTATCCATATGAACTTTGTACAGTTTCCAGAGATGGCCTCCCATTCTCACATCACCCCTATCCTGTGCAATAATTCCCTTGTATGTATTTGATAGGTTTCAGCTCCTGTCACAACTTATATGTATCAGTGACTCCTCCTCACATCTCTCAAGCTTTGAAGACAATATTCCATGAATCTGTGATCATACTCAATATTCCAAAGTTCTGAGATAGTCTGTTATTTCCTTCTGCACTCTCTCCAGTGTTCCCTTCACTATAGCCAAGTGATCAGATCTGTGCATAGAAATCCAAATGAGGCCAAATTACTGCCTTATACAGCGGAACTATCACCTTATTCATAGACATTCTTTGATTCTTCTTATTATTATTATTACGTAGCACCTCCAGGAAGTCCAAAGACTTATCGAGGGAGGGCATCTTCAACTCTCCATCTCCACCAACCGCCAACTATCTTCATCATTCACACCAATGCCATCCACCGCCAACTGCCACCAGTACTTTCACAGACAATCACAAACCTCCACAAAAAACATTGATTATAACAGCAGTTTATTGGGTAACAACTTCCACGATGTGTTCCCTGAACCTCAGTTCCATATCCATTGAGATCCAGATCTCTTGCTTCCTTCACCTCATGAAGCAAAGTTCTTGGTAAATATGGTGAATTTCATTTCTTCTTCTCTGGCCAAAGTGCAAAATATTCTGGAGGCCGTTGGAAAATTTTAGGAATGACTGTAAAAGAAGTCAAACATGATAAATGTGACATGAAAACTGAAAATAAAGATATTCTAGATGAAATAATTTGAAAGATTATGAAATGAAGCAAACAATAATAGAATAGTAATAAAAAATACTCTAGAGCAGCGTTTCTCAACCTTTCTAAGCCAGAGAACCAGTAAAATGCATAAAACAATTCTACTGACCACTACGTTTTGTAGTTTTTTTTTTTAAATGTGTGTGGGGATTACCAATATTTACATGTACATTTACAACATGTACATACATGCAATATTTACATATTACATATACATAAACATATGGAAACATAATTAAGTTGGAAGTAAACGATTAAAAGTATATTATCACTGAACAAAATTTTAATTTTTATTAAACAAATAAAGGTATCAGTTTCCGATTTGCTCTGGGCAAATGAATGGGTATGTCACCGCCATTCTGCTGAAATCCCCATTCATCTGCCCACAGCAACATTTATATTATAAATGCATCCCCATTCATCTGCCCACACTCATTAAGCTCACCCCACAACAACATTTTTAGCGCCGTTGGTACCATGGGAATATCAGTGCCATCCCGCTGAGACCTTCATTCGTCTCCCCACAACAACGTGTATCTTTAATCTCTATTCATCTACCCACAGCAACTTTTATATTTTTATGTGTATCCCCATACAACAACTTTTACCTTCACGCATACTCTGATTCAACCTGCGACATGCAAACTGTTCCATTCGTAAGTACGTTGTGAGACGAGGGGAAAATGTTCTCATCTTACTCCATTCATCATAATACTGAATACGAACTTGACATCCATGGATGACATTCCTTGTCCTGTCCAAACCATCCCCTACATATACCCAAATTTTTCACTCAGAACATCCCAAAGCCATTAATGCCTTTCCATCCACACACACACACACACACACACACACACTTCTGGCAATACGAATCGCTTTATTTCCCTGAGGAGTTTTCCATGACCAGAAAAAAAATTTAAGACATCCTGTTATGTGAGGTCATTCCCGATATCTATAAACAGTCCAACCCATGATGTCAGTCGCAAAGTGCCATCCACGTGGTCGGCGTATTTTCCCCACCAGCGACCATATGTCGTATATACCCTACGCATGTAATTTGTACTAATCGTGTTATGATGGTGGTTTTAATTATATTTGTCCTGTTTTATCCAGAGGCACAACAGTGGTCATCATAAATCTGGCAGATTCATCAATCGTGTGGGGATTTTATTTATATCCATCCTGTGTGCTGCTTGTATTCATTACATTGTGATGCATGTTTCTGTACAATCCATGACCATATAGATGTTGTTCTCTTCATGCGACGGATTCGGTGTGCTCAGCCGCAAGTGACTGTACGAGATACGGAACTTCGCTAAACGGGATGCAGGCAGCTATCCTCCTCACCAGCAGAGGTAAGCCTCACTGTGATGGCCCTTTGCATAACTTTCGTTTCATCCCCGATTTTGACCAATTTTGGAAATGGATTAATTCCAAAATCAGTAACGAGAATAATCGGAAACTGTAGTTTAAAATAAATAATATGATATAATTATATTACTACGTACTTTTAATCAGATGGTTCAGCTTCTCGGCCTTTGCAGTTGCTGGATATCTGGCTCAATAATGGTCAACTTCAAAGATTGGCACGCACACACTGACGATTTCTGTATTTTGTTTTTATTTGAAGGAGCAATGAAAATCCTTTCTTACAAAGATAGGTTGTAAAAAAACTGCATGACGATTTTCAGTGCTTCTTCAGATAATTCGGGAAATTTACTTCTCACTGAAGGCGAGATCCAGAATCGAACCAAACTAAGAACATGGAATTGCATTTTAAGCCCACTGTCATTTAAAAGCTCAATTAACTGTTCTTTTTTCGATAATGAAAGGTCGCTCTCGTGACTATAAGCCTGAAATAGATTTCCAACCCACAGAGATTTCTTATAAAAGTTATTTGGAAAATATGTTTCAGAGTTTTGAGGTGGTCACAAATCCTTTCCAGAAACTCAGAATCAACAAACGGATTATTTTCCACTGAAAAGGATTCCAACGTTGGAAAAGGTGCCGATTATCTGTCTTTTACATAACTAATGCACAACACCAGTTTTTTTTTTTTTCTTTTCTCGAATGCCTTTATTTTGTCCTAGGCATCAAGAACAGTTAAAGAATTTCCCTGAAGGGAGAGATTTAGTTCATTTAATTTCCAAAAAAAAGTCTGAAAGATAGGGTAGGATAGTGTTGATAACCATGCTTCTTCAACAAGGAGTAATGCAAAATTAGAATGACGTTCATTTACAAACAATAAAACTTCATGCCTTAATTGAAATGAGCTTGTTAGTACTTATTCCTGGAAATCCAGCGAATTTCAGAATGAAGCAAAAGTTGTTTATATTCACTGTCAATTTCATCGCAGAATACTGAAAATAACTTGTTAAAGGGCAGCAAAGCCTTAATAAAATTAACTAGCTTTACAGTGTTGTATAGCACAGTTTTAAATTCTGGTTGCATTCCTTTGGAGGCCAACCTTTCCCTTTTGTATGAAACAATATACCCAATTCATATCCAGAGCCACTTCCTTGACCATAGAAACAACCCCCAACTATGCCTGCCTCTAAGGGCGCAAGCTCCATCCGAACAGAAGCAGAATATCGTCATGAATGTTGTTATCTTATGTAGCATATTAACTGTGCATCATCTGTAACATCAGTAGTCTCGTCTATTTGTAACGCATAATAAGGGCTCTTCTTAACTTTCGATTAACTGAGTCTGATATTCTACGTCACCTGCCATATCATTAATTCTGCTACCTACAGTGTCATTGAAAGAGGAGTCAAATCAACATCTTTTAGTAACTTCTTGCCAAACATAGTTTTTTACCACATCTTTTATAGCTGGAAGTAATAAATTTTCCTGTTTTCGCTATGCTCAAACTTAAGAGATAGATGCTTCCAGTGCCTTGCTATTAATCAAACCCATGGTTTCAACCATGTGTTCGATTAATAGCAAGGTACTGGAAGCTTTTTAAGCATGGATTCGAATCGAACCCATGGTTAAGCAAATTGGAAAAAAAATCCATGTTTTTTTTTTCCAATTTGCTTATTTTTCACATCACGGTGTTTAGTTTCTAAATGTCGGAGTTTTGCAGGTTTCGACAACACTTCATAACACAAAACACATTGAGGTTTCTGTTCTCTTTCATCTTCACACCAAGTAAACCCGAATTCCAAATATGAACTGTTATATTTTCTACTGTATTTTTTCTTTAAACTACTTGTTTCTTCTACTTTAATAGTGTCAGATTTACTCGCCGTTACAACACGTGTATCACAATTAGGGTTAGCATCACCTGTTTCATTTGCTCTTCTTTTTTCAAAGTCCTAGTACTAAGCCACTTTTCCATTATTAAAAAACGTGTCCGATAAATATATAAATACTGGGGTTAACTCACGACACACTTTGTCCAACTGTCCAACTATCATTTAGCACTTCTGAAGTTATATTGAGCCTTGGTTGAAGGAGGAAAACCTTTAGTAATAATAATCAATAAACAACAAGCAATTGGTTTGAAATGTGGATAACACATGTTCACTTCAAATCTGACAAAACAGCAAGGGAAGGCGGAAGCAATAAAACTATATTGTTCACTTCACCCCTCTTATTATTCGTCATTCTGCCGCTACAAATTATTGTAGTGCCAGAATGACGAGTAATAAAAGAGGGGCGAAGTGAACAACAATATAGTTTTATTGCTTCCGCTTTCAACATTCGGACACTATTTGCTGTTTTTTTTTTTTTTTTTTTTTTTTTTTTTTTTTTTTTTTTTTTAAGTCTCCATTTCATTTCAATAATTTTTACGTACTTATTCAATTTTAATTTGTTTGGATAATTTAAAAAAAAAAAAAAAATCAGCTAACGCCTTTTTATTTCCGTATACGGGAGGAGGCGAGGCCATTTAACACTATCTAACTTTGGATGATTAAAAAATATATATTTATTTAATTAATTTAAGTCTGCCTGCGGACCATCTGTCCCATCTTCACGGACCACAGGTTGCAGAAACACTGATCTAGAGGAATGTAATTTATTTATTTATTCGTATGGGGTCCCCTCCCTTTCTCCCCCATCCCTTTGAGGGGGGGTTTGATCAAAACTATTTTGATCCGTGTGCTAGGTCCTTTAATCAATAGCAAGTGATATTATTACACTGTGTATCAAACTGAAGTGTCTAATAACATACATTGGCGATGGTTAATTAAGAAATTGTAAAATATAGATAAAGTGAGATAGCTCAGCAATCCGGTGAAAGCCAACTGAAGTTTTCGCACGCATCATAAAGACAGTGACTGTACTACGGAGGCTGCTTTTTTTTTTTTTTTTAGATGTAGATGACTTTGATAACAATTATGAAGTGACCAGTTTAATTACTCGAAAATTTGAAATGGCTTCAAAAAGTGAATGTCTTATTTTTACATTTAGGTATGCTCAATGGCCAGTAAGGAAAGGTTATCTTTAGAAATACTAAAGAGAAAACTGTACAGACTTCTTGAAGAATGTCCATGGAATAAGCCAAAGAAGAAAAGAAATCAAGATAGGTTGCATAATGAGATGGTTACACAAGATAGGCCACACAAATTACAACACAATAGTAGGCTGGCTAAAGACGTGTTTTCATATCCCAAGTGCATTGTGTAACCTTTTTTTTTTTAATTTATTTATCAGGTATTCATTCGTTTCTGATTTTATATTGATTTTTAAAATAATATCATCCAAACGATGATAGTCGTGCCCTCGGTGCATATCATTAAATGACATAACATTCTCGGTGATGGATGAGAATGGATCGGTGGGAAGAATTTCAAAAAATTGAAAAAAAATTGCCGAATTAAAGTAATTTCTAAATATGGGATATGTTTGATGTTTGTGATGGTATTATTATTTATAATTACTCAGATTACAAATAGAAAAATAAATTTATCCTGAGGTGTTAAAGTGTCCAAAACATTGCCACTTATTTTGCACTCTGTGGGAATGCCCCAACCTCAGCCACGATCAGAGGTGGAGTCGACTGCCTAACGATTTCTAAAAAATTAGAAAAAAAAAAAAGAGCTACCCACTTCTTTTGGAAGTAAACGAAAATGTTAGAGGATTTATCTATTTTACTATGTTTAAAATTTTACCTTTTTTTTTATGAGATATTTGTTTCCTAATGTTTAAATATTTCCTAATTAAGGAAACATTTGATTTTCTTAGACAGGGACCAACTTGCAATAATTAGGTCTATCAAAATGGATAAAATAAATGAATGCAAGTTGGTCCCTGTCTACTTTCATGAAAGAACCCATTCTACTTCAACTCATTCTTATTACACTTGCTCTTTTATAATATATCGCTCTTTTATTTTGCTTTAAAAATATTGCACTTTTATTTGTTATTCGTCTTCAGCACGTGCTGTAACTCCATTTCGCAAGGCCAAAAAATATTTCATCACTAAAAACACAGTAATGACTATTTAATTGGTAAATATTTCATCACTAAAAACACAGTAATGACTATTTAATTGGTAAATATTTCATCCCAAGTATCTTGAGACATCATCAATAATTATTCCTAGTATGGTTTGAACTACTGTACTGATGATGTCCCAAGATACTTGGGATGAAATATTTACCAATTAAATAGTCATTACTGTGTTAATGCGTGTGTTTTTAGTGGTGAATTCACCACAGGTTTCGTTATATCAAAAATATTTCAGATTACTTCTCTGACTGGAAACAATTTGTTTTAATATCCATTAAAGCAATGATGATGATGATGTAGTTATCCTTGATATCAGGTCTTTTCTCTTCGAGGTATAATGAGGAAAGCAAATACTGTATACGAAAGTTGTTCCTCTAAAGCCTAAAGATATTATCAGAAGGAAATACGTTAATTTTTCGATCTTACTAATACGTTTGGTATATTTCACCATGCCTGATTAATAAGTAATTGTATTTATTTTTTACCGCACATAAATGATTTTGTAATTAATGACCTGTTTTCAGCTTCTTCATAAAATTCAGCCCTGTATTCATTACTGTGATTTTTATAGCAAAAGAAATTATAAGTCTAGCAATTAAAAAAATATCGAAAATTGTACATTTTAGTTTGAATGAAAATAGGCTAACATCTACTCTGTTTGTGAGTTGTCATACTGCAGAAAACTACATTAATCAGTGAGTAAGCAAATTTTAACGCAGTTAATTGAGTCCGTTGCTAATATGGAATGTTTTTAACCTATCTAGTTTAAATTATTTTAAATTCACTGAAAAATGAGGTAAGACTAGCATAGTAAAATTAGTTCCATTGTTTTTCTTATCAACAGATATCAAATTTACTTAAATGCAATTTATCAGTGGTTATTAGAATTCTTCCACTTTATTTCTAGACATTAAAATATGAGTCTCAGTTTAACACATATAAAAGCAAGATTTATTCGCCCTTATATTTTACCGCTTTTTTCACAAGGCCGTCTTCAAAGAAAGAAAGAAAGTGAAGTGATTACCATAAACTGTCGTTCGTTCGTGTATGTGTGTGTTCTCAAGATATGAAATCGCTAGTGTGGCTTACAGCTTTTAATGATCCATAGCTGTACACGTGGAAATGTATTATTATTATTATTACTACTATTACTACTTGATGCCTCCAAAGACTGATCGAGAGAGGGCACTCCAGCCCGGCGCACTTTTCTTCAGAGTTAACAAACGTTCTGTTTAAATAATATGAGACATAATTGAATTGCATTAATGTGACTTTGATGTCCGCTATTTTATTATCGTATTTTAAATGAAAGAGCTATCAATGAATCTTCAAGCTATAAAGGTTGTTGTGATTTATAATCATGTTATTACTTCTTTAGATTAACGATGTGATTCTTTGTGTGGCGTTGTTGTACTGAAATATTTTGGTAATGTATTGCTGATCGCATTGGAAATGTTTGTTTGCAGCAGTATACAGATATACATTACTCTAAGTAGCGCATGGTTATTTCTTGCCATATTCTGGATTTATTTACAAGCAGTTTTGCTACACAATACCGGTCACTGAAATTAGAAACCTTTATGCAAATGTACATAAATGCTACTTACGCAGCGTATATGTAAAATACTTGCTCAACATTTAAGAATGCTTCTCTGGTCATTAATTGTCAACAGTGTTGATCACAATGGGCAAAACAAAGGAACTTTCTTATTCCGATAAAGGGCATATTGTGGGTGCCCACCTGGCTTGAGCCACGATTTTGAAAACACCAGATCTGACTGGTTTCAGAGTATCCAGAGTGTTTAATCGGTGGAAAAATAACCCACTTACTGGTCTAACAGGCATAACTGTGGTCCTAAGACAGTCTGTCAGGAACGAGGCTTGTACGGACAAACAAAACTTCCTGTGTGCGGGAATTGGCTGACGCATTTAATGAATGCTGTTTTCCCAATCCATATCTCACAGAACTATGCGTAGGGAATTGAAGAGAATCGGTAATGACAGTAGCATGACTATACGGAAACCACTGATTTGTGCGAAGAGCCGGAAAGTTCGTCTGCAGTGGTGTCAGGAACACCGTGACTGAATACTGAAAAAAAAACGAGTCACAGAACATCCGCATAGAGTTTGGCAGTAGCCCCGTTAAGCACTGCACCCAGCTTGCCTTGTAAACATCACTGGTGGCGATGCCATGTTGTGGAGCATGTTCTGTTGGTATGGAACAGGTCCTATGATGTTGCTGGAAGGTCTGGTCTCCTGCAAGGAACATCTGCACATTGTTTCCAATTAGATTCATCCTGCAATGCTGACTTTTTATCGCTGGTGACGTTTGTTTAATGGGTGACAGTTCAGCAACTTCCACCATCCTCCCTAGCCCGGGTCTGAACCCCCTTTGATAATGTACGGGACATGTTAGAAAAACAGATCCAGAAGAAAAGTTCTCTTCTGTCATATCTTGCCCAGATAAAGAATTGCCTGTAATGTTGCAGACATAGAGGGAATATAACACTTTGTGGAATGTGCTGTAATTCGAGCTAAAGGAGACCAACACCTTGTTCTGTGCGGACATACCGTCCGCACAGAACATCCGCATAGAGTTTGGCAGTAGCCCCGTTAAGCACTGCACCCAGCTTGCCTTGTAAACATCACTGGTGGCGATGCCATGTTGTGGAGCATGTTCTGTTGGTATGGAACGGGTCCTATGATGTTGCTGGAAGGTCTGGTCTCCTGCAAGGAACATCTGCACATTGTTTCCAATTAGATTCATCCTGCAATGCTGACTTTTTATCGTTGGTGACGTTTGTTTAATGGGTGACAGTTCAGCAACTTCCACCATCTTCCCTAGCCCGGGTCTGAACCCCCTTTGATAATGTACGGGACATGTTAGAAAAACAGATCCGGAAGAAAAGTTCTCTTCTGTCATATCTTGCCCAGATAAAGAATTGCCTGTAATGTTGCAGACATAGAGGGAATATAACACTTTGTGGAATGTGCTGTAATTCGAGCTAAAGGAGACCAACACGGTATTAAATTAAGTTTGTAATTTAGTGACTAGCATGCTTATTATGTAGTTATTAATTCAAATCACACAAATGTGATTAACATATAGATTTTGGCTTGCTATTTTTATGGTGATCTGCGGCCTGGTTGGCCGAGAGGTCAGCATCTCCAGCCAAAAGGCTGCGGATTCGAATCCTGTCGTGGGCATGGATGTTTGTGATTGTCTGTAAAAATCTTGTGGTGGGCAGTAGATAGCGTTGTTGTAGATGATGATGATGATGATGATGGATGCAGTTGGTGGAGACAAAGTTGTAGAGCAGGTTCCTTCCCTCGATGAGGCTTTGGACTCCCTGGAGGTGTCATGTAATAATAATAATAGCAGCAAAAGTTACAATAAAAGACTAGAAACAATTAATTACACATGTTGGATGTTATAAATTCACAATGTACATAGAAATAAGTAACCAGAATAAAAAAAAAATTGTAGCATGGCTCCGTAGTGCAATTGGAGGAACGACGGTGCGTTTTGCCGTTCGATTAGATATGTCCAAAGTTCGATTCTTGTCGTGATGAGAGGAATGAATCTATGTTTTTTTTTCCAATTGAAGGTGAGTTAGCCGATCTCATACAGACGTAGCAGGGTTTTTTTCTCCCGGAAACTAGAGTTTTACATCCCGCAAACAGACAAATCGGCCTTCAAAACATGCAATTTAGAGGCAAAAAATACAAAAAATACCACTTATGACTCGGTGGCGAGTCATAAATTGTGGAGACAGAAAGTTGTAGAGTAGGTGCGCTCCCTCGATGAGTCTTTAAGACTCCTTGGATGTGTCACGAAATAATAATAATAATTAATTACTGTATATGGGCATGTTACATGTGTATATGGACATGTTTCAAGAATGTAACAATATTGCTCCTTGAGTAAAAAATTAAATCGCTGATTGCTACATATCAGTGATTGATATGCTAGCATATGAATCACGCCACGTTACATCAAGAATGTAACATTAAAGTGGCTTTTTTTTTTTTTACCATTACATAAAATCTCCAGGTTCTTGCATCCATCAAAACCTCCGCGTCATCTTATGAAAATACCCGCGTTTATGAGAGTCATTACTCTTGTGGTATCTGCTATATTGGCCACACGGGAAGGTCTGGGAAGATCCACATGTCTGAACACGTAAAAGAGGTCGAAAAAAGAAGTCAACATAGCATTGCTCTAACACGTATAGAGTAATTAATTTAATGCTTTATTTATTTATTTTGGTTACTTATTTGTATGTACCAATTGTAAAGTTCTGACAACATCTAATATGTGTAAGTCTGACGACTTGCAAAACTTGTAGGGTTATATTTGTTTATTGTATAAAATTAATTATTTATCTAAAAACATTTCTCGGCCGGCCTTCTTGGCCGAGTGGTTAGCATATCCCCTCTCTTGGTTGCGGGTTCGATTCCGCCGTGGGCTTGGATTTTTTTGATTGTCTGTGAAAATACTAGTGGTAGTGGTGGGCGGTAGATGGCGTTAGTGTAGTTGTGGTTTATTGTAGTTGGTAGATTGTGAGTGGTGGAGATAGAGTTGTAGAGTAGATGCCCTTCCTCTATGAGTCTTTGGATTCCCTGGAAGTGTCAAATAATAAAATTACAGAAGCTTTCTACAATAAAAATCAGGGCCGGCTCAAACGTCGGTTTATCGGTCATCATACCAGGTCCCAGCTCTCAGATGGGTCCTGCACTTTCAAATTTCTAAGAAAATTTGATAATAGAATTATTTTATTCAATAATAAAACTAATAATTAATGATATAATTATTAATTATTTTTGATAAAAGCAATAGGAAATAGTTTGTAAATTATGTTTAAATAAGTGATATGATTTTTCGATTAAAAAATTATTTTTTGCAAATATTTTGGGATCCCACTAATAACTTTTTATCGAGCTCCCACAAAACCTCCTGTCGGCCCTGATAAAAAATATTCTGTTTAAGTAAATAAAGCAAACTTTTGTTTGTGCTGGGTACAATACAATAACATATCGGGCATTAAAAATTAATGCATTCGAAATATTTGCCTATAGTGTCTCATTAATTTCTATAAAGGTATCTTCGCTACTACTGGAAGTTTATTGCAGTCGTTGGCTGCTCTCTCAAAAGAATACGAAAGACGTGTTAGAGGTAATGTTTGTGTTTGCAGAATGCTTGATGTGTGAATGACGTTGAAATGTGTCTTGTTTTGTTCCTTGGTCCGTCCTTTTCAGTTCAGCATGCTGCGGTCTTTTTGAATGTAGTTGCATTTTTCCTGTTATCACTTACTCGGTGGCGAGTCATTTGTAAGTTTGTCGAAGCATGTAAAGCAGTGTGCAGTGATGGAATTTTTTTTGACACGCGAAAATGTGGCTGCTAAATCCACCGCCGATTATAAGGTTTTATGGTGAAGCAACATTATACATTGTTATGCCCTAAAAACAGAAAAAAATAGAGATACTGAGTTGAGATTCATGATCGATCATGAAGTGGACGACCAAAACCAGTAATTAAAATATAATTACAGAATTCCAAATCCGGGTTTTATGCTTTACATCAAGATATGGAAGGGACGGAGTACTGCGCATACATGCGCAGTATTTTACTTGTCACCTACATGGATAAAATTTCAGATTATGAGAGAATTTACCAGCTTTTCCTAGAGAAACGCGTTGAAATAACGCCATTTCTTAGATTTTTATAAAATTTTTTCCTCTACCCCTTTCTTTTGCAACAAAATGTCATATAATAATTATGCTTACTACCCATCTATTGTCACCAAAATTCTTCAGATCATCTTCCTCTCTCCCGCCCGCCCTCCAAAGATATTAAGTAATTTATGAATAAGTTCGAGATTTTCCTGATAATTTTGGTACTTCTGAGACTTAATAATAATAATAATAATAATAAAGTGATACAAAAAACTTCAAGCATTTCCACCCCTTTAGGAAAGAATACGAAATATTGTCAGATAGTATATTTACTGATATCAAATCTTCGTCTGAAATTACAGAAAGTATGCTGTGTTCTTATTAAGTGTTACTTCGTTCGAACCAGAAGATGGGAGACCAGATTTCGGAATTTTATTGGAAAAAAAAAAAAAAGGGACCAATCGATAACGAAATTCCAGGAGTGTCAGCTTCCTCTACAAGTATTTCTGGAATAGAAACAGCAGTAAAATATTCTACACACAAAAAAAGTTGAGAGCTGTACTTTTTTGTTTGTTTGTTTTTATGAGAATTCACTTGGGACGAGGTTGATTTCCTCGGACGAATCTGCATCACAAATTTAGAATACGTGATGATGCATTAATATTCTAGTCTACTAGACATTTACAGGGGTTATTCGAATATTGCTATCCGACCGAAGCAGCATTTCTCAGCAATAATGAAACTTTCAGTTCCTCGTTCGCGCTTGTTATTCACACTTATAGGAGTTTTGCCTACCTGGTTAGCGTATCATCTTTCCAACCAACAGGTCATGGGTTCGAATCCCGTTGAGGGCATGGATGTTTGTGATTGTCTTTAGGTGGGAGATCACTGCTTTGCTTATTGGAGGCCTGAAATGGCTTGAAAAAGTTCCATGTTTGGTCTCTAGAGCAGGATTTCGGATTATGTAAAAAATAAATAAAAATATAAAAAGCAATAAAAAAATAGAATAAAAATATACTTAGCCTGTTAATGTCTATAGGCTTACAACCTTTTGCGAGTGGAAACCACATTAAAAAAACAACAACTAAATTACTATATTAAATAAATATTGATCGTGCAATGAGAGATCCTTTTCATGTTACAATTTCTACAAGATACATCTTGAACAAGGCGGAAAAAATCCTTGTGCACCATTTTGGGTAATCACAACTGCTTTTATTGCACGCCCCATTAGACAAGTTGGGAGGCTGCATTGAGAAAATTGCACAATCGCCAAGGACATCACCGTGCTTAAATCATACATCTGATTTTGTGTAACTACAACTTATAAAAGGTCTATTATAGTGTATAACTAGAAAATTTTCATATTCGTTAAATTATTTTTAATAAATATGAACTATAAATTATAATTAATTATAATATAAATAGTGTAGATAAAAGAAGAATTTCAAGTAAATTTTAAAAAATACATTATTAAAATTGATCCAATTTCGAGTATTGAAACTTTCAACAGCATCCTGACAAAAAATATAGTAAGGAATGATGAAAAATTATTTGGGAATTCCACAAGAGCAAAAATACACAAATATTAAACAGGATGCACATAGTGTAAGAAACATAGAATATAATGAAATTTGCAAAACAATGAGATAAATGATAAGAAAGAATATAAAGCATTTCAATACAATAAATGATAAGAATAAGAATAAGAACCTAATAAAAATTCAGCAACAGGGACTGATGGGATATTAGCACGTGTGTTAAAAGAGTGTTCAGCTGAACTGACTGTTTCTTTGCTCAGGCTGTTTAATATAAGTCTCAGAAGGTACGATTTCGCAGGAATGGAAAGAATGTATGGTAATTCCATTGCATAAGGGTGGTGCAAAGACCGATATATCCAACTATCGACCAATTAGTATCTCAAGAGTGGTGGTGATTTTGGAAAAACTGGTTAGGGCTCATCTCACATTTAGAAATGGGTTGACAGTGAATCTCTACATTGTAATGAGCAACATGGATCTACTAAGAGAAGGTCATGTTTTAGCAACTTGCTCACATTCTATAACAATGTTACATTGAATTAGACAAGAAGAATGGATACCCCATGATACTTTTGTATTTTGCTAAGGCTTTTGACAGAATACAGCATGTTAGACTGTTGCATAAATTGGAGAATATGGGTTTGGATTACACCAGAGAATGACTACTATGATAACTCGAACAGGCATAGGGTGAAACACATGTAAAGGATTAGGCCTATATCAAGTCTGGACGTGATGTAAGGGTAGTACTGCCCATAAACAGTACGAAGATTAATAAAAATAAATAAATAAAAAATAATAATAATAACCACTGGTGTGCCATAAGGATCAGTAGTTGGTCAACTGTTATTCAATCTGTACATTAATGATACTGGGAAGGATTTGACATGCAACATGTAGCTATTTGCTGATGATGCAAAGATAGGTAAGGTAATCAGGAATGTTGCTGATATGCAGTACTTACAGAATGATTTGAATAGGCTGGAATTATGGGCATGGGAAAATTGATGTCAGTTCACATTACGACATCGGATATTAGATATCCAATGTCGTATTATATTGGTAGGATTATGCTTGAAGAAACTGATGAGGCTCGGGATCTTGAGTGTTAGTAGATAGGAAGTTGAAGTTCGGGCCATGTAGCAAAGATTGCAAATAAAACTCAAAAGATAATTGCGATTTTGAAACGAACGTTCACATGTAAAGATGTCATTTTGCCTCTTAATAAGGCCTCACTTAGACTATTGTGGGCAGGTCAGGTCTCCTGGTTTCCGTTGTGATTCTAATGTATTGGAGAGAGTGCAAATGAGCATGTTAAAAATGATATCAGGATTATGGAATACTGATTATGAAGACAGATTGAGAATTTGTAGAAGGCAGACACTAGCAAACAGGAGAAATAAGAGTGATATGACTGAGACTTACAAACTTCTGAAAGGGTAATACAGGATTTCAATTGATGGAATTTTTCAATTTATGGTGGGTTGGGAAAGGACAAGAAGGCGGTAAGGGCTAGATTTTTCTCTCATAGGGTGGTGGGTGATTGAAATGAATTTCCATTGGATGTTGTGAGTGCAAGCAGTGTGAATGAATTCAAGAATAAGTATGATGGCTGGTGTGTGTAGTATATGGCCTCCCTCGATGAGTCCCTGGCAGTCTCTCTTAATAATAATACTAAGAAGAAGAAGAAGCACTAGAAATGGACAGTATAAAGAATGCAAGAAAACTTCTTGATAATGCAGATAGTCTCTATACGAGTATGACAGGTGTAAAAGATGAAAATGGAATACTGATTACAAACTGAAGAAACGTTATAGATTATAGCTAAATTTTTATCAAGAATTATATACCAATAAGGGAAAAGTAATAGAGAATACCGCATAGAGAAACCCATAATAAAATTGAACAAATATTAAAAATGGGGGGAATCTCTTACATATAGAACTAGCAGAATTGTATACTGAATGGTCAAGAATCGGAAGAACCCCTAAAAGTTGGAATTCGAAGCTCTAAAAGAAATCAAGAACAATCTTTAGCATCAAAATTACGACTCTGTCCTGAGAAGATTATTAATCCAGCACAGATTGAAAAAGTGAGTTTGTACAAATATTTAGGACAAATCATTACAAACAGCTATAAACTTGATAATGAAATTTCAGCTCGAATAACAGCAGGAAGGAAAGATTTTAGTCATTATATTTAAAAGCAAGAATCTTGGATAAGGAAGCAAACAAATGTAATGGACATTGCGTTAGTAATGAAAGGTAACAAATGGCGCTGGGCAAGACGGTATGAGAATATCTGATAATAGGCGACAAAGAGAACAACAGAATGGACACCAAGAACTGGTTATCGGAAACCAGGTAGACTAGCCGTAAGATGGGACAACAAGATGTTATGAACATTTATGATGGAGAGATGCACAAGATCGGCCAAAATGGAAGAAGCATGGAGAGGAATCATCCAACACTGGACTGAACAAAGCTGTTGATGATGATGATTATAGATAAATACTAAAATATAAATTTTATTGATATTGTGTTTAAACAGGGTCCTTGAATTATATTATAATTCGTAAATGAGAAAAACTCACAGCATACCACACTGATCTTTTGAGCTCCATGCGTTTATCGACTACAGTCGCAAGTCTCGCTGTCGTTAATGTTAGTTTTTCGACGGTGTTTTTGTAATGTCAAATAAACAGTTCACAAATAATCCTTCGTCTTTGAATAATAAAATATTTTGCGTGCTGCTTTATTATGCTATCATATTTCTTAAATTTTCTTCTTATCAGAAATAACAAATATAGTATCTTCTACCGCTTCCCCCCCCCTCCCGACACTTATGGATGCTATTATTGCTGAACTGAGTTATTTTTTAAAATGATAAGGTTGTTAGTTGTTTCCCCCCCCCTCCGAACTGTATAAATGTACTTTTGAGTATTATGTGGTTCGTATGTAATTCATGTGAATTCCAGTGTATAAGCTACAGTCTACCAAACAGGAAACCTACTGCAGAAAACTGCAAACAACCAGGAAAATCGACTTCAATGAATCTGTAATTATTCCATATATCTAACATCTGTATATAGAGCAAAGTTTCAAGATTTTTACCATCATCTCTGAAACCGTCCACCTTTTTCCTTTAAAAAAAAAACACGAGTGTCTGTAAAATGTATTTATCGTGCAGCATATGCGATGCGGGACAAACTGACCGATCTGGAAAGATCTGTATATCTGAACATATCAAAGATGGTGAAACAAAAGGAATGAAAACACAAATCCTAACACCTTCCATACAACATTTGAAAATCATTTAGTACTTTGGCATCAAGCAGAAATATATTATACTGATTGCAAACATTTGTCAGAAAAAATAAAGAACTTTCGAAATGTTACACTCACTTAAGTATTTTTTTTTTCTTTGTCGTTATATATATAATATGAATTTGAACATCCCACAAGTACCGATTTATCCTGAGCAATGACAGATGTGTCGGAATGTTAAAATTTTGCCATATTACCACCCCCTGTAAAATAAAACTTGTTCAGAAGTTTGCTGATTATTTTGGTATAAGAAATAAAAACAAAGAGCAAGCGAAGGAAATATGTTACAGTGCTGTTGTTAAGCAACTTAGAGGAGATAAATGCGCGTTTGAAGAAATCAAAGCTTTTTATCAAAATATTCGATATACTTGTGTGCATTTCAACGTGGAAGAGAGAGAAAATGAAGAGGATAATCTATTGTAAAACCGAACGTCGCACTTGCTCGGCCTGATCTGTGTTTTCTGAACGTATGGTTCAGAAGTCAATCTGCAGTTGTGCCCAAAATTACCTTAGTTTATTGATTTTGTACTATCTTGCTTTAAGTATTTGTGTATCACCTTCGCGTCATTTTACCCTTATTTTATATTTAGATATGCCTTCAGTTAATTTTATATTACCGTTATGCTGTTTTTTTTTTAATACTCTACTTTTAGTTTATCTTATTTTATTCTGTCTGTTTTATGTTTTTGTACTTTTATATTATATTAATTCATATTACTTTACAAAAATGTGAGGAATGTATACCAGGTGTGCAGCGATTGATCCTATAAAATAATAATAATAATAAATGACCGACAACTGAACATGTGGATCATAGTTAAAATGACACAATTCGGGCCATCATATTCTCTCTGAAGAGCGTAATAAATGCATGCTCATCGCAATAAATTTCACGGTATAATATTATTATTAATAAACAGTAAAAATATTTAAAACACTTCGGTACGGTGAAATCTTTCATTATTCAAAGAAAATCCTTGAGGCTTGCTTTTTTGCTTCACCATGGCATCTGTCTCTCACTCTCACCCCACAAAGGTTCCCCTGTGGCGGAAATGTAAATGATCCGGGATATACAATTTCATACTCCCCAGCCAAGTAAGATAGAATAAATCCTGTGTTAATCTTGTATGTCATCACGACCCCATGGCTAGAGATTAACTTAATTTCTGACAGTTTGCAATTGAAGAGACTTTTATCAACAGTGCGTTGAACAATACGACACAGGGTGGTGTTACCAGAATTTAATGTAATTTCAAATCCCACTATATGCTCAAGAAGTTCAAACTATAGGTAATTCAAGTTAAAATAAAATATTATTCTAATTAAGGGAAATTAAATTAAATTTTGCTTCCTTTATAGAACAGTTAATGTGACTTCTGTGGATCCTGTTGCAAATTATTCCAGCGATATTGAACCAGTTGTTATATCTGTAAGTATAATTCAAGTGATTGTGGAATGATAATATATATATAATATAATATAATATTATTAATAAACAGTAAAAATATAATATATATATATATATATATATATATATATATATATATATATATATATACTAGTGGGGGGGGGGGGGGGGGGCTCCCCCCTTGGGCCTACTGCGCCAACTCCCCGTGTTCCGGACTGGTAGGCCGGTTCTCCTTGAATTCTAATGACTCGAATTTTGAAGACTTGAAAGGGACGGTCCGCCCCCCCCCCCGGCGCTTAATTTCATGATGAAATTAAATTTAAAAAAAAAAAAAAAGAAACACCTGAAGTAACATTACTACTTTTTCGCAAAACAGAACATCGAGGACCTGGTGGTCTTTGAAGGCAATCAATCCTTCATTGGATTCTGTGGGTCCAAGGAAGGCTTGTTTGCTTGCAGGGAATTTACTTCATCACAACCAGTGAAACTGAAATATATCATGTCTCTTAATTGATTACGTTTTCCGGGCAGTATATATTATTTTGTTTGGCCAAGGTTGGAGTTTCTGCACAGATAACCCTGTCACCTATTCATGAAACCATTTAAGCCTCCTTCAGTTCTAGATCCCTTATAGATGTTCTTCGCTTTCTTGGATTCCGGCTTAGGTACTTTTCAAAACCAAAAGGCACTGGTGGTCTTCGATTGCGTTGTCCTTTCGAGAAACACGAGTATTGAATATTGGGAACTTTATATCCCATTATTCATCAGAAGCCACATAAATAATATTTGCTAAAAGATATGTCCTGAGTCTTCGTAGCTGTGTCAGTATAGATAAAGCCCTTTTGTTGGAATACCTGGGTTCGACTCCCGTCAGTGACGTGAGGAACCTTTATCTGGTCTCTTTCGACAAAAGGTAAGTTCGCCGATCTCATACAGGTTTTTTTTTTTTCTCCCCACCCGGAACTCGCATATCTTATGTTCTCTGTACCAAACATAATCACAATCATCGAGTAGTTTAGGCTCGGATATCGATATCAGATACGACACCTATCTACTTTAAACCTTGTTGCAGTTGGATAAATGAACGCTGTTAAATTTATTCCCTTTTCCATATTAACTTCCTTCAACATAATGCAACAGTTAGTGTGGGTCGCCCGCGATGAGTCTTTTGACTCCGTGGAGATGTCCGTATAATAATAATAATGATAATTTTTAACTGTTTATTACCTCTGAAATAAATGACATTGATCTCATTATTATAATATTATAATAATATTATAATATTATTATAATATTATAATAATATTATAATAATGCTGATTATTATAATATTATATTATATTATATTATATTATATTATATTATATTATATTATATTATATTATATTATATTATATTATAATATTATAATATTATAATAATGCTCAAAAATAGATCTCAAAAATATTTACATGTATACAATAATCGTCTTAAGTGACATTTCAATATGTTATTTTAGAAAGTACAGCAACTAAGTGCTGTAGATTATGGTTCATTTTTCCCATTAGATTTCTATTAAAAAAAATTCAATACTTTTTATTATTAAAAGTATGGTATATATTATGAGTTTACAGCATGTATTGTTTTTTTTTAACAATGAAATTCATACAAATTTTCCTTTATATAACGTATTAATAATAGTTACTGTGCTTGGTAATTTATAGTTGCGGTTAAATAAGATTAATTTTTTTTTTACAGTACTGTATTTATACAATAAGTTATATATACAATAAACTCCCGTATCCGCGGTTTCACTTAGCCGCGGTTCGAAAAAAGCGCGAAATAGCCGAGCGCCGCGCCGGTTGAAGCATGCATATGCGCAGGCTGAAAACTTGTCGAAACACGCTTGTTTTGCTAGGCGCGTGGACTTAAACGTGCGTGTTTGTTCATGTTTAGTTTTACTCGAATTGCCGAAGAAAGCAGTCAATTGTCTGTCATTGAAATTAAAAATTGCGTTTAAATTCAAGCAAATAAATTGTGAAAAAAATTAAAAATGGCTGCAAAACCGAAGAGAAGACGTGAAATGCTCAGCATTAGTGAAAAATCAAATTATCAATATGATTGAAGTAAAAACAAAAAAGTCAATTGCAATCGTTGCCAAGATCTATAATAAAAACGAATCTTCGATACGTGAAGTGTTGAAGAACAGAGAAAAAATTCGTCCAGTCTTTCCATTGCGTCCAAATCTGCAAACGTTATGGATACAGTGCGTGATAAGGCGTTATTCAAGGTAGAAAAGCTTTGAATTTGTGGGTGGAAGACAGTGGCGGCTCGTTCATGAGCACTGCGACACTGCAGCACCCCCAAGAAAAAAATGAAAAAATTAAATTTTGTCTGTGTTTATAAATAATAACAATGCTTACAACATTATATAAATTCAATACAACATGTTAAAGGTTACAGCTTATGTCTGGACATTGATTGAATAGTTAATAATTGGAATTGTTCGATTAACGCTTTAGATTACGAAACAAATGCACTGCGATCTAACGCCGATATTCGTTTGCGCTTGTCATTGCACATTACGTCATTAGATACACTACCGTTTGGGCAGTGTATCATAAGCTTGTGCGCGTTATTTCTGAGATCTGAAACGTTTATTATTGGTGCGTGTTCGTGGTGAACTATATTTTGTAAATCTTATTTTATTTTGTTAAAATAACATATAATTATTTATTTATTATAGATGGAAGGCTGAATTATGACAAGCGTCACTATTGAAAATATGAAAAGAATTATATTTTTGCAATTATCATTACACGAAACAATTATCTAATGCCGATATTCGTTTGCGTTTGTCACTGCTATCGATACGAAACTTTTATTATTGGTGTTTGTTCGTGGTGAGGATGAAATACTTTTAATAAAGCAATGTTTTAATATGTAAATTTATTTATTAATAAATTCGTTACTGATTAAGAAAAAAAAGTTTTTTTTTTTTTTTTTTTTTTTTTTTTTTGTATATGCAATTCCCCCACTTAAAATTTTAACAGGCCGCCACGTGAAAGACATGACAAGAAAAAGGATTCCTATTGACGGTAACATGTTACGACAAAAAGCATTGGTTCTATATGAAGACATGCAGCCGCAAGACGAAACAGAAGAGGAAGAAAAGTCATTTACAGTAAGCAAGGGCTGGTTGCATAGATTCAAAACTAGGTTTTATCTAAAAATATAAAAATTACGAGGAATCTGCATCGGCTGATGAGAAAGCTGCTGCATTGTTTCCAGCAGAATTTAAAAAAGTTATTGCAGAGAAAGGTTGTCATCCTAAGCAAGTTTTTTATTTTGACGAAATCGGCTTCGTTTGAAGAAAATGCCCCAACGAAACTACATCCATAAAACTCTGAAGCAAGCACCAAGCTTTAAAGCATTTAAGGACAGTTTGACGTTAGTACTTTGTGTTGTCTGCCTGTTTTTTTTTTTTGCAATCAAATCCGGAAGCGTGGGTCACGGCCGTGTTATTTACGAAATGGTTCCATCGATGTGTTTATTCCAGAGGTGAAAAAAATACTTGGAAGGATTACCATTTAAAGTTTTATTAATAATAGACAACGCTCTAGGGCACTCTGAGTCATTAGTCACCGAAGATGAAAATGTTCAAGTGGTTTTCTTCCCACCTAATACGGCCTCATTGCTTCAGCCACTCGATCAAGATTAGATGCTTCAAAGCCTCATATGCTCGGCCTGTTTTCGATATGATTCGTGCAAATGTTGAGGATTCTGCTGATGTTGGAGTCATGGAATGTTCGAAATCATTCACAATTGCAGATGCAATTGTATTCATCAAGGGAGCAATGGACGAATTGAAACCAGAAAAGGTAACTGCATGCTAGAAGATTTTGTGGAGTGATGCCGTTCATAATTCCCAAGACGCCCTGATATTAACTCACAGATAACAACGATAATTAACACGGAAAATAGGTGGAGGGGGATTTGACGATATGAGAGAAGAAGAAGAATTGAATGATTACATAGATGGACATGGTGCGGTGCTCACTAACGAGGAGTTGAAAGATCTTGCCAAATCTTCTACAGAAGAAGATGACGATGAGGATGAAAGTGAACAAGAACCACCAGCGTGGACACTCGAAAAATTTGCCACGATATTTCGAACGGCTGAAACATTAAAGGAACAGATAATGGATTATGATTCAATGATGGAGAGCAGCATAAAAATTACTCGCACAATAACAGAAACTTTGAAACCTTTGCAGAACCTGCTTACTGAATTGAAGAAACGAAAACGGCAGCTTCCAATAACAATGTTTTTTTAAAAAAAGTCAACAAAGCTTCTACTATCGATGATCCTCATCCGTGCACATCATTTGCTCAGTAGGCAAGCAAGCAGTCGACTACTAAAGATTCGGAAGATGAATAAATATGTAGCTGAACACAACGAGGTGTTCTGATCTCAGTTGATTCCTCCTAATAAGAATAAAAATGTTAAGATTTTTATTAACAATTACATTTTCATTAGCATATTTTCTCATTTCGTTCTACATAATTATTATGTGGGTTAAATATTATTTGTCTAAAGACGAAGTTTTATTGAATCAGGCATTTTTTTTGGTTTGCCACTTCACCTGTACTACTCAGGGATGATTTCTACCGCATTTGGGCACACATTCCATTTTCGTAGATTCTAAAGACTTAAAAATTGTTTCATGATAATTTTAAATAAATATTATTATTATTATTATTTGACACCTCCAGGGGGTCCTAAGACTCATTGAGGGAGAGTGTGCCAAGAGCATCGAACGATGTGCCCAAATGCGGTAGATAGCATCCCTGGATTGTACGGGTGATGTGGTAGTCTAGAAATTACCTAATTTAATAAATAAATAAATAAATAAAAAACCTCGTTTTATTATTATTTATTTAGCCATACAATTTAGTGTATACATTATATATTAACTACATAGCATATTCACTAAAGAATCCTACAGTTCTAGCGCGTGAGACTAAGTCAATTTACTAATAATTTCCTGCTTCAATTTTGCTATATATGAGCAAAAATCTGGGTCTCACTAGTGGTTCGCTATTATCCTCGGTTTCAGGAATCCACGGAAGACGATTTAACCAAACCCCGCGGATATGGGGGGGGGGGTGGCTACTGTATTTACAATTTTTGCTTTAATGTATTTAAGCGCTGTAACTACAGCCCTTAAATGTAATATATGGATTTTATTTTTTCTTTTGGTTGATCTCGGTCGAGATGTAATGTCTCAGCTTGCATCCTCGAAGTTTTTTATTAATATTATCTGAGGATGATACCAGTTAGTTATTGTTTATTGGTTTGATTGTTGTGTTAGAAGTAAGCTGATGTTTGATAGGTCTGATTTCCACTACTGCCGCAAGATGAGAATTTCATTCACACGCACACGCAGGGATACACTCACGCACACGCGCGCTCGATAATTTGGAATGTCATGACTCGTCGCTGAACTGGAAAGCCTGAACTAATATAAATGTGTTTCATTAAGTTTGTAAGGTGTATAGGGGTGTGTGTTTCTTGTTCATAGTGTGTCCTTAAGACTCTTTTCAGGCTTTTGTAATTTGTAAGGTTCCTATATTCAAAAGGTAGTTTATTTAGCATATCTGGGATATAGAAGAGCTTCGAATGGCCTTTCCGTAGTGATTATTTTATTTATATGTGGTATAATTAGCTGTCTGAGGTCTTGTTATACGGTATGTATTTCTGGCTGTCCTGTAGGTGGCATCGAAATAATGTTTTAGCAGCTGTATAGCATAAATGTTTTGCTGTTAGTATTTTGCGTTCTGAATTGCGATGTATATAAAGTAAGTATTGTCTCTTTGTTCCCAAAAGACCAGTTTGATCATTTTGTATAATAATAATAATAATAATAATAATAATATATTTATAATATATATATATATATATATTTATTTATATTAATAAATATAATAATAATCCCGCCGAAGGAACACGGCCTTGTCATGATGGCGGGGCTTGCGTACTTCAGTGATGTTGAGAGCTATTCTGGCGGTAGCGTAGCTGCCAGCAGGACCACCCTTGTCAGACAGGGCTCAACTGAGAAGTCAGACTAACAGTGTTCCATCCTCCATCTTAATGGTGAAAAGTAAGAAGAGATCCATACCGGATCAGTCGAAGCCCGGTTCATCAAGGACTGCGTCAGATGTTGGGGATCATGGGCATCAGGCGACAAGTGGGCTACAGGACCCAGCTCTCCTTGCTGGGCAATCAGAACAGGAAGCTGAAAATCGACTGGAAGAAAAGTAAGAACGTAAAAAAAATGAACTGTAGAAGAAAACAGAGAAGCTATGAAATGATTTTACAGATCAACACCAGAAAAACGAGGTTTTAGAAAGTGTATGCATTTAGTTTGGAAACAAAAATTCCCAGAATCTGCAATAACACAACAAAGACTTATGGACCAAAAGAATTTCATTTTCCGACAAAATATTTACTGAACTTGAGATGCAAGAGTTACGTAATAAATCAACAACTCCAGTAGCAGCAAATCATCAGGAGGTAGCTATATCAAACTTTGGAATTCAATTCAGTAAGCATCAAGTTCAAGACACACCTCAGAATGTTTTGACAGAAGTGGAGTGTAAAATGAAGTCAGGGATATTGGAATATATTAACTTCATAAATGACCGCATAAGACTACCACAATTAAAAGCTTTACATAAATCTAAGTTAAAACAGCTCCTCTTAGACGCAAATGCTGTGATTAAAACCATCACAACCAATAGTATAAAGAAAACAAATCAGTTCCTATACAGCACAGTCTATATCATTACAGTGAAGCTTGGTTGCAAACCGCCAGAGCAAAATCCGAGAATGAAACAATCTGCACTATGAAAAATCCGGTTGGAACGAAAAGTCAACAAACTTCGAGCTGATCTGAGCAACTTAAAGAGTTTTAAAGAAGGACGGTTGAAAAATAATAACATCAAAAACAAACTGATTATTATTATTATTCCTGACACCTCCAAGGAGTCCGAAGACTTATCGCGGGAGGACACCTACAACTGTCTCAACCACTACACCGAACCTCTACTACGAATCAACGCCATCTACCACCTACCTCCACCACAACTGGTATTCTATGTCTGTAAATTGCGTGTGTTCTGAAGGGCCGATTTGCCTGTATGCAGGATGAAAAACCCGAGTTTCCGGGAGAAAAAACACTGCTACCTCCGTCTGAGATCGGCTAACTCACCTTCGATTGAAAATCGTCCAGATAAAGATTCCTCCCGTCGTGACGAGAATCGAACTTAGGCATATTCCAATTAACACATATAATTTGGCAAACAAAACAATTGCTGAAGTTGCCGAAGAGCTAAAACACAGAATTATAGTGATTGCACAGAAAAATAAAAGATATGAAGCAAGAATAAACCAATATGTACAAAATATGCAATTTCGACAGAACCAACGTCAGTTCTTTCAGTCTCTCCAGAGAAATACAAATGCAAACAGTCATTCACCAGGAAAAGAAGAAACACTCAAATTTTGGAAGTCAATCTAGGATAATCCTATTGAACACAATAAATATGCCTTATGTATTAAGGAAATAGAATCAGAAATGAAACAAATACAAAATGTCATTATCATTAAAGAAATGGTCAGTGCACAAACTAGAATATTAAAAAACTGGAGTGCACCTGGCAAAGACAGACCACATGGATTTTGGTTAAAGCATCTAACCAGTCTACATGATCGAATGGCAGAACAATTTAATTGTTTGTTGTAGTCAGGGTCAGCTAAGACTGGATGATATCTGGGCGCACTTTTCTCTTCATGAAAGATAAGGATAAGGGTGCAGACCCAATTAACTATCGTCCAATAACATGCCTACCAACCATGCTTAAGCTGTTCACTACAATCATAGCAAATTCCATATATTACTACTACTTGCCAGATAATCAGATTTATCCGATTAAACAAAAAGGCAATTTTCAAAAATCTAAGGGAACAAAAGACCAGATCCTTATTAAAAAAATGATTCTCAGAAATTCAAAAGGACGAAAAACTAACTTAAACATGGCATGGGCAGACTATAAAAAAGGCTTCGATTCTATCCCACACTCTTGAATCCTAAAATCATCATACATATTTGGAATTAGCAAAAACCTATGTTCGTTTCTCGCTGCTCATGGAATAGAGCATTTAATATTAATTAATTTAATAATTAATTAAAAATTAATTTAATAGAGAATAATGAACGATTCGGAAATATTAGCATTAAACGTGGAATTTTCCAAGGGGATTCCTTATCACCATTGCTCTTCAACATTTATTTGATACCTTTGTCTATGATTCTGAAGAAAACAAACTTGGAAATGAAATTCCTAAATCTAATATTAAAATTTCCCATCTGTTGTATATGGATGACTTGAAGTTATATGGAAAATCGGCCCAGCAAATAGACTCTTTACTGAACACAGTTCGCATTTTCAGTCAGGGCATCAAAATAGAATTTGGTTTATAAAAATGCTCAATTTTATCTATTAAACGAGGAAAAATTAATGACACTAGCAATTTTAATTTTGATCAAGAGAAATATATAAAAGCAATTTCAGCTGTGAACACTATAAACACGTAGGAAGATTAGAAGTTAGTGATATTCTCCACTCGAAAGTTAAACAACAGGCAACAACAGACTCCATGAAAAGAGTTAGAAATGTTCTGAAAACAAAACTAGATGGATTTAACACAATTAGAGCAATGAAATCTTGGTCTATACCAGTGATCCGATACACAGTTGACATAATAGATTGGACAAAAGAAGACCTAGACAAATTGGACTGCAAAACTAGAAAAGCAATGACTATACATCATGCATTACATCCGCGAAGTGATGTTGACCGGTTGTACCTACCAAGGAGAATAGGTGGACGTGGTCTGCTGCAAGTGAGATAGACTGTGGAAGAAGAAGAAATTAGTTTAAGAAGTTATATCGACAATAGCTCTGAGCCAATGCTTCAAGCAATTACAGAAGAAGGAATTTTAAAAGCACCAGGAAACAAATCTGATTACAAAAATGATCAACAAAATAACGGATATGTGCGCTGGAAAAATAAACCTTACATGGCCAATTTCTTCTAGATACTGAGGACAAAATTGACGTGAACAAGACGTGGCAATGGCTACAATATGGATATTAAAAAAGAAACAGAAGAATTTATTCTAGCAGCTCGAGAACAGGCATTACAAACTAATGCAATGAAAGCAAAAATTGTCACCATCAATAATAACAGCAAATATAGATTATGCGATCAGAAAGGTGAGACTGTAGAACATGTAATCAGTGCATGCAGCAAAATAGCTCAAATTGACTATAAATACTGCCATAATCAAATGGCCAAAGTAATTCATTGGCATGTATGGAAAAAATATGGCTTTCCTACTTCTGATAACTGGTGGAAGCATAAAATACAGAGTATTAGAAAACGAAACAGGAAAAATTCTCTCAGACTTTAGAATACAAACTGATCGGCATTTGGAGCACAATAGATCTGACATCACAATTATCGAACATCGACAGATTTGGATTGTTGATATCGCAGTACCCAGTGATAACAACATTAACAACAAAGAACTGGAAAAAAATTATTAATTCTCGAGATCTGGCAATCGAAGTTGGCCGACTGTGGCTTAAACGCATCAAAGTCATCCAATACTTCTCTTCAACATACAAAAAAAAAAAAAAAAAAAGAGAGAGATTTAACTATTGAAGCAACGGGAGAGGAATATTATTAATAAGAATAATACTAGAAAGAATAAAAAAAGAAATAGTAAAAAAAGATAACAGAAACACAATCAGGATTTAGAGCCAACAGGCGGCCATGTATACAGTATATCAAATAGCAATATTCAGAATAATAACAGAATAGTCAATAGAATGGTAGTCAAATCTTTATATCAACTTCCTTGATATTTGAAAGAGTTTTTGACAGCACAGCCTTGATAGGGAAGCTCGATGGAAATGTATTATGTCATACCATGTAAAATCTTCAACTTAGTTACGAACATTTTTATATAAATCATACAAAATGGAGAACTTTCAGAAAACTTTGAAATTAAAACTGGAATTAATGGCTGCATTCTATCCACAGCAGTATATCTTATTTATGAAGACTGGGTTATGAGAAATGCTGAAAAGCACAAATGGAATACAGTTGAATATAATAGAACAGCTACATGACCTGGATTTTTGGCAATATACATTTATCGGCGAACAAAAATGAAGGAAAGAAATGATAAAACTAAATGAAAAAGCCTTGACTGTCGAATAAATAAAATGAAATCGAAAATAATGAAAATAAATAACAAATGAGAAAAGTCATTCACTGGATGGTCAAATTTTAGAAACGGTGTAGAACTTTAATTAACTAGGACCAATAATAAATAAAGAAGGGTGTGCAGATGAGGGTATAAAATCTACGGCACAGAAAGCATAGAGAATTTTTAACATGTTAGGGAAAATATGGAGATCAAAAGAATAGTTTAAAAGCAAAATCAGATTATCTAATACAAATATTAAATCAGTATTACTCTATGCATCAGAAACATGGACAACAACAAAAGCAGTTAGGGAAAAAAAATTCAAAGCTCTGTAAATCAATCAATATAACATCAATCAGAGCAAAAGAAGATCAATAGGACAGGACCTTAAAAAAACTCAAAGCCGAGCAAGTATTAGAGTGGAATCCGCAATGAAAGGGGAAAAGAGGCAGACCAAAGATTTGCTGTTGGAGAAAAAGAACTTCAAAATATTAGAAAGAACTGGACTTAGATGAAGTAGAGAGTCAAAATAGAGTCAGATGGATATTCCTGATCGAGGGACGATGCTCCCAATTGAGTGAAGATTGATAAGTAATGGTAAAAAGGAATGAAACTTTGAGTTATCATGACAACCAGGGTCAAGACGCGATTAACATGATCACTTTCATCGGTACGCAATTTTTTTTTTATTTCAATACTATTAGTGAAACGTTCCTCAGCATTATTATGCCTTGGATGGGCAGAACGTTGAAGAAAAAGAAGAAACTTATTTACATAGATTGTACTCTTCAAGAAATACATAAGATGAGAGAATATTCTAAAAGTCAGTAGGAGAAGGAAAGAAAAAAATTTAATTGAGTCTGTCTTTCTACTCTGAAGGAGTATTGGACAGTTTTGCATGTAACTGAAGGAACAAAGAGAAATATCACGATAACTCAAAAACTATATGATGAAGTTTTATGCAATTCGGTGAAAAGCAGTATGATATGAGACGTGAAAGCAACGTTAACAAAAATTACAAATGAATAGTTTAATATTGTTTATAATTATGTTCAGGATCTCAAACCATTACTTCTGCCAAGCCATCTTAAGTCTTTCAAAGTTTGGGAATGTGGAGTTGAGAGTAGTAACACATCTATCTAGAGCATCCCAGACATGCTCAGTAGGATTAAGGTCAGGAATATCTTCTCTTCTTGAAGATATTCAAGAAGCGAAGTTTATGAACAGTTTAGTTTGTGAACAGCGGAACGACATGACTTGCATCAGGCTACCTCCACCTGACCTCTAGTCCTAGGACGGCTCGCCACCTAAATCCATCAGTTAGATGTGTTGAAGCTATATAGAAGACTTTTACTGTCTTGAAATGTCTTGTATCACTCAAACATCCGCTTTTATGCCGTGGCTCAATTGAATATACCTCTAACAGCGCCAATTTTTATACGATAAGCAGACTCAATGTCACTTTTTACATAATGTACCTGACGTTTAGATATTTTTCCTTTTCTCCTCAAGTTATCACGATTTTTCTTTTTCTTCCATAATTTCTGGAAATCATTGTATTTCATCATATTTCGAAGAAAGCGAGAGAACTGCTGATGCGAATTCGGATGAACAGTGAAAATATGGAAGAATTATGAAAATATTTGTGGCAAATGCAAGCTGCATAAACTGAACTTCTCTTTGAAAGAGCGTTTAGTAAAAAAAGGGATGAGTAAATAAAAATCTCACTGATCTCTTCTCTACGAAATCAATTATTTTAAGGCGCTCTTAGGAACACAGTCGTAGATGTGAGAACAACAATGGTCGGATGGATTTGTGATTTTTATAGAGTTAAGAGATCTGCATAGAGCAAAACAGGAAAACCTAACCTAATTTTTTAGATGATGAGGACTGATAGTTGTATTATGTTTATGGAAAGATAATTGGTGGTTAGAGTTATCCCAAAGTGAAATTGCGTCTTGTAGAGATTTGGGTATTGTCAAAATAAAGACCCGAAAGAAATATTTTTTGAAACTCTTTTTCTGGAGAAAATAATTGACTTACCAATGTTATTAGGAGACCATTGAAAAATGGCTGAGATTAGAATTTAGGGTTTTAAAATTTAATATGCTCGCATTATTTATTTTTTTTTTATTTGTGTAGTGAAGGACTGGGAAATGTTATCTCAAGAAGCGAAATTGCATCTTCTCCAGAAATCATCAGAAAAAAATAAATAACGAAAGAAACGATTCTTTTATTTTATTTTTTGTGAGAAATAAAACAGGTACGAGATTCATTAGTAGTGATATTAATATAGAATAATCTGAAATTGCAGATGTTATTCTGAAAGCTGTGATGATTTGTTTAGTACAAAGTTTGTCAAATGAAAAGAAGGAAATTTGTGGATAGGATTTGCTGTTAACGGGAGAGTAGGTGAATGCAAGAACAGTCATGTGGAATCCCAGGAAAACGAATACATCTGCCATCACATGTAATGTGAACCCGAAGATAAAGCTGACAACCCAGTAATAGAAGACAGACCACATGATTAGTATTTACTTAAAAATCTTGTTTTCATCATCAATTTTCCGTTTGGTTGACGTCGTGCTGTAATAACGGCACACCAAAACTCAAAGATCATTTATCTATTTGCACAAAGCAAAAATGTATGATTTATTATCCGATTTATATCTCCAACAAAAATTCATGAAACTTTGTTTTTGTGCAAACCAAAATTGTCATCTCTATACGACTCTATACGACTGTCATCTCTATGTGACTCTTATCTGAAAGTTAATTTTCATTTGATGATCGTTGGGAATTTATTACTGTTGTAAAATTAAGGGTTGCATATTTATATTTTCGAATCCAATACGTATACTTCAGAGAATTATTAAAAGCACAGAATCTTTCATTATGTTTCCAAAAGCATTTAAAAGTACACATTATGTTTTCACGTTTTGGGCATCCAATTTCATTTAAATCAAAAACAGGCCTTCCTATTAACCTCGTTGATGTTTTTGATTTTTCTTTTCCTTTGGCGAGTAATATTTGATATTTGCATGTTGATTCTATCATCCAACCAGAGATAGTGAACCAATTTCCCACTTCAACTGATGGTTATATTTTATTAACCAAGAATTCTGTTTTTTAACTCTTTCAGGTAATTCTTTTCCAACTACAAGGTGATTTTGTCAATGCATATCTTACAATAAGTCCATCAGAAATACAAAGTAAAATAAAAGTACAAATTTCTTTAGGAAATAAATTTGAAGTCTTATTCAAAAGAAATTGGCAATCAGTTATCCCAATGATAACTGAAAATTCGTATTTTTCACCCACTGTCGATTTTTCATAATCGTTTTCCTTCATTCTTCTTCTTCTTCTTAGATTACTTCATATGGAACCACAAATAGATAGTTTTATTATTATTATTATTATTATTATTATTAGCTCTGATCTTATATTTTATGTTAACTTTCTGTTACAAAATTCTAAACAATTAGAACTTTTCACAAAGAAACTTTCAAAGAATTTTGTGGCTCACCCATTATTTTTACATTACCAAACACAAAACACCACACACAAAACAGCAGCTGCACTGGATGAACGATTATCTTAAGTCCAATGTCACTCGACTCTATGGTTTTTTTTCTTATAGTACTGTTTACCCTTACTATATGCCCTACCCTGACCGTTCCTTCAAAAATGAACCTTTTGCGCAGATGACTCAACGACATGTTTTCGCATACTGTTGGATATACTATTGGTGTGTTTTTATCTTACTTTGTGTGGAGAAAGGTAAAATTTGTGTATATGTTATCTGGAGAGTACAAACATTTTTTCTATACCAAACTTTAAGAGTTTAAGTAATTTTTGGGGTTAATTATCTGGTATATATCTCTGTAAAACAACCAAATTCGGATTTTCGATTATGTGAACAATTGTTTTCAAATAACTCAAACAATGTTAATAGGTAGCATTAGATAATTTTTAAAATAATCAATACATGGATATCAGTTTTCAACACTTCCCCCCCGTTCCTGGCATTAATTTCACAGTAGTGATTTTTTTTAAATAATTAAACAGAATTGCATTTGTTTGGTGCAATTCTACCAAATATCTGGGAGTTCATCTTGATAGACGTCTAAACTTCGAGTCATATATGGATAGTGTTGCCACTAAGGCAAGTCAGACCATAGCACAGCTATATCCACTTTTGAATAGGAACAGCTTCCTAAGCATAAGCAACAAAAGCCTCCTTTTCAAATTGGTAATCAGACTGCAACTAACTTACGCCTCTCCAACCTGGGGTCACACGACTAAAAGCAACATCAACAGACTTCAGATAATACAAAATAAATGCCTAAGAATGGCATTTAATGCCCCCATGGTTCGTCAGAAACATCCAGTTACATCAAGAAGCCAATCTTCCAGATATTAAGACCTACATGACAGGCATTGCGGAGAAATTCTTCACAAGCAAGGATAATCACCCAAATCAGCTAGTTCGACAGGCAGCGGACTACAAGCCCTCAGATCGTTTCAAACATAAAAAAAAATGAAATCCTCCATCGCAAGAGAAAGCTGATACAGCCTCAATGCTCACAATGAGCGAGTAAATTACCCACAATAATCGCATCACCCACAATCTAAAATCCAGATGAAGGGATAAAGAGTCAAGGACTCAGTCCATCAACCAATTAAGTTCAAAGTTCCCACTAACTGTAAATTAGAATGTTATATGCCCTCTAGCTTTGACGTTGCAATAATACAAAAGTAACTAAACAAAATTCGCGCGTTTTGATTTGAATTCGAATTAACTATCTACATATATTATATGTATATCGTATTTAGCATCGAATTAAAAAAATATATATATATACGTATATATATTTACGAATATCAATAATATTAAATAATTTTTAAGAACTGAAAATGATACAAAATTTTTATACAAATATCTTGTGAATAGTAATGATATTCCATGCTATGTGCCCCCATTCAGCTTGGTGCTCGGGGCTGACCCCCCACCCCTCTGGGTATGCCACTGGATCCGATACACAGCTGGCATAATAGACTGGACAAAAGAAGACCTAGACCGCAAAACTAGAAAAGTAATGACTATGCATCATGTATTACATCCACGAAGTGATGTTGACCGGTTGTACCTACCGAGGAGAGTAGGGGGGGAGGGGTCTGCTGCAAGTGAGCAGACGGTGAAAGAAGAAGAAATTAGTTTAAGAAATTACATTGACAATAGCTCTGAGCAAATGCTTCAAGCAATTACACAAGCGGGCCTTCTAAAATCAACAGGAAATAAATCCGATTACAAAAAGTTATAACAAAATAACCGATATGTGCGCTGGAAAAATAAACCCTTACATGGCCAATTTCTTCAAGATACTGAGGACAAAATTGACGTGAACAACACCTGGTAATGGCTACAATATGGATATATTAAAAAAGAAACAGAAGGATTTATTCTACCAGCTCAAGAACAGACATTACAAAAGAATGCAATGAAAGCAAAAATTTTTAACATCAATAATAATAATAACACCAAAATGCAGATTATGCGATCAGAAAGATGAGACTGTAGAACATGTAATCAAGTACATGCAGCAAGATAGCTCAAACTGACTATAAATACCGCCATGATCAAGTGGCTAAAATAATTCATGGCATGTATGCAAAATATATGGCTTTCGTACTTCTGATGGCTTCTAGTTAGATGGATCCATCAGTTAGATGGATTCTTCTAACTGGTGGCAGCATAAAATAGAGACTGTATTGGAAAACGAAACAGCAAAAATTCTCTGGGACTTTAAAATACAAACTGATCGGCATTTGGAACACAATAGACCTGACATCACAATTATCGAACATCGACAGGTTTGGATTATCGATATCGCAGTATCCAGTGATAACCACATTAACAACAAAGAACTGGAAAACATTACTAAATATCGAGATCTGGCAATCGAAGTTGACTGACTGTGGCTTAAACACACCGAAGTCATCCCAGTAGTTATCGGTGCACTTGGTGCATCTTCAAAGACTCTATCCAACTATTTACAGCAATTTTGAACATCAACGAAGTGACCCCATATGACCTACAAAAAACAGCATACTTGGAACGGTCCATATTTTACGACGCGACCTGAAGGACTGTTCTTAGATTATTGTGTAGAATCTGAATTGTTCTGAATCACCAGTCAAATTGTTGTATAAATGATATCTTGTTTTGACTGTGTATCAATTATGTGAATGAAATAATAATAATAATAATAATAATAATAATAATAATAATAATAATAATAATAATAATAATATTATTATTATTATTATTATTATTATTATTATTATTCACCTTGCCAGTCTTATCTTAATGTCTAAGATGGCTTTGCGTCTTTTTTATCCAAAGAAACTTTGTTACAGTCTGTTTTCCAGTACTTCAGATCCCTGTACTTGTATTAATATATAGCAGGTTAATTCTCCTAATACTTCTCAAGCATGCATATTATAGTGTATCAAATATGAAATCCATGACTACAGATGTATATGTATGGAATTTCATGCGAGTAATTAAAACTGCTTTGCGTGCTCTTCGCGATGGTCATTACACAACTGCATTGGCAAATGTTATAGTACGTCTGTTTACAGAAGTGTACACGTGACTAAGTACTGTAACCAATATCAAACACTTGTCTTGTAAACTAGAAGAAAGTCGCAGCTTGGCAAATTGATCTACGAGATCTGCAACAGCTGTGTCTGAAGAGCATGTCGTGGATTATTCATAAATTCCCGTTTCGTTTGTTTCTCCAGTGATTACTGCAACAGGTACGTACTCGCTCTATAATGGAATACTAGGGATTATATCTGTAATGTCTTTGTATTTATTCATACTGTTCACACCTCAGAACAATTTACAGTATTATAAATGGTCGAAGTAACAAAATTTGATGTTTTATTTATATCATAGTTAGTAAACCATTTATTAAAAGCTTCTTTCCTGCGCATACACTTGAAATGTTTTATTTTAACTGGTGTTCATTCCAGCCTTTTGCGAGATCATGCCTGCTATTGGTCTTTTCACTTGAGCTTTCGTGTTTAAAATATTTATTCTATTTATGGAATCGTTCTCCTACAGCTGCAATAAAAAAATTAAACCCATTTCTTTTACTTAGCATAATCTAGAACATGCCCTGAGTTTCATATGATCCATAGGATCTGATTTTCCTAATGAGGAAGGGAGTGAGATTCATGTACCCATCACCCTAAATCTCGTGTAATGGCATTAGGTATATACTGTTAGGGACACAGTGATATTACTGGGACTAATAAGTACATGTGGAGAAAGATTATACTTCAAGCGCAATTAAAAACAGTGGTTTACTCAAAAGAATTGGAATATTTAAATGCAAGTATTTTTCAAATCAAACTGTTCATACTTTCTTAACTATTACCTTCTAGTAATAGTCAAAAAGGACAGAAAGTAATTTTCTGTCCTTTTTGGTCGAGTGGATAGTGTTTCATTCGGCAACTTACTGGACTTGGGTTTCAAATCTCAGCGTGGAATGAATGCCTGTATTAATAGCAGTAGATGATTTCGTAACCAGTGCAAATCATCACTCCCACGTGATTGGGGAGGGGGGGGAGTGCCATATTTGGCCCTAGTGTAGAGTTCATGAATTATCTATCCATTGTAGTGAAGTGTCATAGATTTACAGCTTTTCTTGGGATGTAGCCTATCATGAGATATTATGTTATTTTCCAGTTAGAGGGCACTCCCGCATTTTGGAAACATTGCTCGACAAATTTTAGGTGCCGTTTTTGAATAGCTGGTTGAGTAGAAAAAGATCACTTCCTAGTTTCGATCTTACTTAGATTTTTTTCCCTATAAGATTTTAGTTATAAGATTTACGGCAAGAGATATAAGTTGGATGTATGCCTAGCTACACATGGAGATATGGAAGTTATTAATCCCAAATGAAAAAATTTACATTAACTTCTCGTGCACATTATTTATTATTGCTAACAGAGCATGCTTTGGTAGAAAAATTCTGCCGCAGAAGGAAATCAAATTCGAAATAGCTAGAGTTCTTTCCTAAATTCAACTCCATACGCCCACTAGTAATTATTATAATAGCTTATTAAAATACAATAAATGTTCAGCTATCGAAACTAACAGAATAGAAGAAGAAGACAGATAATCGAATTCTAAATTTGAACCATAACATCTTAGAGTTTAAGCTGGTCTAAATAAGTTCCAGCAAAGATTTTGATAGCTTGTTCTTATCGTTAGGAGAGGATAAAATCATAGCTACACCATTTTGTAGAGCATACATTTGTAGCGATGAGCTGGAACTAGTTCTCAACGGTTCTATAGAACAAGTTGTTAAATTTAAATAATTACGCTTTCAAGAACCAGTTCTTTAAACTTTGTGGATAGGCTTTATTGCTGTTACTTTTAAAGAAAGAGGGTGTCATCAACGAAGCATTTTGTGAATATTGATTAATATTATTGTTATTATTATAGTCAGTTAATATAATATTAACTGACTATATCCAGTGAGTTCAAGGTTCGTCCGTTAAAAATATGGAAATAAAATTTGCAATTTTTAGACGAATTTTACGTATTTGTGTGCGTTTAGTGTTTTTTTATTATTATTTATTTATAATTCGAGGAAACGATCTGAAATGCCCTGGCTCTGTGTGACAGAGGAGAAATAATCCAAAGTCCAGCAATTAGGGTTGCATTTTGGCAGTCAGTGAAGATAAATTATATACAAACGAATGTAAACATTCCTTTGTATATGCATGTGTAAGCTAATCAAAAAGTGAAGTTAACTGCCGATTGATTCACTTTTTCAGTGAAGCTTTTAGATAACACATGCAGTCCTGAAAAACGAAACGATCGATGCAAGAAAACGACATTCTTTATTGGTTTTAGGTGTTACAGTCAGGACGGTTTAATTTTGGTCCACAGGTACTGTTTTTTTTTTTTTGTGGAGCCATTTTTTTTTCATTTACAAGTAGATTTTATATAGATATAATGTTATTTCAGCTTTTATTATAACTATTAAATTGTTATATTATCTTTAATTAAATTTTAGTAGGCCTGTGTATCCCTGTGGAAATGACATGCTGACGGGGAAGCTTCCCGATTCGTGTTGATCGCTGATTAGTGACCGGCACTAATCAGCGGTTGGTCTGTGGAACAGTTTTAATGCTAATACTGTACTCTGGAGTGCTAGAACCCCTATAGTGCAACTGGCATGTCAAGTGAAGGGGGGGGGAACAGAAACAATTACTCATTAAGCAAGATGGTGATATTTCACCGAGGGATGTCAAACATCTGCTACCTAGAGATCAGTTGGCATTTCAAACTGCATATTCCAGTTTTCGCATCTCACTTCGCGATTACCAAATCTAATAATCTTAATACTTACCCTGTGTACTGCTTGGACTTTGGACGTGGCGCAATATAATTGCCCAGAAGCCAATAAAACCAAATCAAATCATTCAAGTTATAAATGTCTGTTTGTATTTTTCTCTGGAAAACCTTTATGCTTTCGTGGCGAGATTTCCGCTGAACACAGTTTAAGAAGCATCGAGTGCCGTAAATATTTATTGTAGAAATGCATTTATCAGCAAGAATTTATTTCTTAGTTGGCTATTGTGTGTGTGAGAGACTTAACAGAACTGCGTTGTTACACTCTTCGTTAAATTGACAGTACTAGCTATAACCGTTAATTTAATAAGCACTATTAGTTTCGTCGGTGCGCACAAAGAGAAAACGATTCAGAGAATATTTCAGATAGGCGACGTGCTTGTAAGCAGGCAACAGTTCTGTACATCGATATAATTCTCCCTTCCCCTATTATTCTGAATAGGTAACTCTTATTGTTCGAACTATTTAGCATTGCTAATTTTAGATATTTTTGAGTTTAATGTTATTAAGTTTGGGTTGAAAGAACAAGAAAAAAAAACCATGCAAGATGTTTGTTCTGGAGAAACAGTGGCTGTCAAACAGAGACGCAGAAATTTAGCTGGAAGTCGTTTGCAATTACTGCCGAAGCAAGACTATAAGGCCAATGTATTATGTCTGTAAACTGCATATGTTGTTGTGACCTTTTTTCCCCTTTCGAGAGAGGGGGGCGATGCCACTACCGTATGAGGCCGTGCGTCCGAAAGGATAATTACATGGCCGATCGTGTTGAATATACAAGATCACGCACGTGACACGTAGGTTTTCACAAGAAAAGTGTACTACTCCTTCGTAAGCAGTGCATCGTAATCGCAGTATTAAAAGCAAACGATACAGATCTTAAGAAGTCTAACATTGTGCTCTGCAGTATACCTTGTGAAAAAGGAAGATTAGTGAGTCGAGTGTATGATTAGTTAACAAGTTACTCGAGTTTAAGTGGTGTTATGTACGAAAATCGTTAAGAGAAAAAATTAGTAAACTTAAATTGCAGGCAACGTCATGTGGGGGAGGAAGGTAGAAATCAGAGGATAAAATTCTTCAGAGCTTGAAAAAAAATATTCTGCCAATATTTCCAACTTTTTTGCGTATATGGATTTCGAAGGATTAACCTGGTGAGTGTTATAAGGGAGTTAAATAGACTCGTTTTCCAATTACGTGAATTTTTAACAATGATGTTAATATGATAGATATCGCATTACAATTTGTGGAGATTCAATGATAGCAATCTCCGCAAGAAGTTGGAAATGTATATAGTCGCGTTGCCTGGTGCGAAGATTTAGGGTAAGTGTGCTCTTTATAAGGAAATAAATTCTGAGGTATTCATATTTAATAGGATCCAGTTACTTATTATTAAGATTATTTAAGAAAACGTAGGCGGATTTTTAGAACTCATTTTCTTGTAAAATGAAGATTGAATACATCAGATTCCTAAGTAAACTGACTAGACATGATTTTATGTACGTGATCGTTTCTTAATGACTACATACACATGATTGCTGAAGTTCACATTAAACTGGGTAACTTCGTATTGGTGTGATGCATAAAAAAATTCTGGAGAGAAATCAAAGTTGCTGTAACAGAGAGAGAGAGAGAAAAGCAAGTATATAAGGTAGTGGTGGGTAAACGGCCAGTAAATTATGTCTTCGAAATATGATTTATAGAAGTTTACCATTTATTTACCTAATGCAAGAAGTTTAAAAATAAGCTCCCATGTTTGGAATTAGTAGCTGGAGGTAATAAACCTCCAGCTACTAATTATAATTAGTAGCTGGAAATTAAATAACCTATAACAGAAGTTACCTAAACTTGGCATATTATGTTATGAGGAGAGACCAAGTGGACAAAGGAAAAGTCAGAGTAAGTAATTTGAATCAGTGTAGTTTCACTAAACATACGGGAAGCAAAATTAAGAGCGAAAATCTTTTATCGCAGCAGAAAATTCAGTGATATGGGCCAGTTGTTTTGTGATCGAGGAAAGGGTCAAGTTTAAAAATCGGACGATTTTAATATCGGTGGTATTGAGTAGGAAATAAAACAGCAGTAATTCAAATAGGTAGCAATTTGGAACAGCTTTTTTTAAAAACAACGTGTACATGAAGCCATCTAGCAAGATCTTAAATTTAAGATTTAATATTAAAATCAAAGGCACTACTAGTTGGTTATATTAACTCATTGCTGCTGTGTGATAGTGATCATTTAATCCTAGTATGGAAATTAAAATTAAGGGAAATGATAAAGGCTGCAATTTTAAGACCTTATTTTTCGGGTATAAGAAAATTGAAATGCGTAAGTTGGTTTGAATTTATTGAATGACTATTAATAGCAAATGGAAACTTTTAAGAATAGCTTTCATAATTAGATGTTTAAATTTATCTTGAGAATTATATTGAGAATGAATTGAAAGACACGGGTTTGGTTGGATGAATAACCATGTTCTTAAGGACGTCAATCAAAAAAAAAAAATAAATAAATAAATAAAATAAAAACTTCGAAAAGAATATTAATCTGGAAAATAATCTGAAATACATGATAACTATATAAAATTTACAGTTATTATTAACTAAATCATTTTAAAGATAAAAAAAAGAGTTGAATTACAATTGGTTAGAAATGTGATAGAGAGAGACCAAGCGAAATAGAAGTTAATACAACAGCTCTACGGATAAAATAAAGATCTATGGTACAGAGGAGTTTAATAATCATTTCGCGTATTGGCATAGAAGATGAGATTTTGTCTTCTATCTTGCGACAATGCAAGTTGAGAAGGCAAAAGCATCTATGGATCTACAGGATAAGGAACTTGTAGATGTTTGAAATGTCTGGCAATCAACAAGGCACCTAGACATGTTAAAGTAAATAAATGGTAGGCATGATTATTTTCAAGGAATCGTCCCTGCTGCTAATTGGAAATTTGCACTGACCAAGAAGCCATTTCGTAAAGGAAAGCTCATTGTATAAAATAGAAAACTATATGCCAGTTAATCTCATAGGAGTTGCTGACAACTCCTATGAGATTAACTAAATAGAAAAATTAATTCGGAACCATATCCAGTATTACATTCTTGACAGGGATCACTCATTAAGTGATCGGTTTTGGGACTTTGTTATTCGACACAATTATCAATGATTTATGTTAATGTATTAAGAGCAAAGTTGTTCTCTTCGTTGATGATGTAAAATTGTGTACAGTGATAAATTGTCCAGACAGCGTAATCTTAAACGACCGGAAGAACGGACTAGGACTTGAGGATTAACATTTAAATAAATAAATCGCTAACGTGTTTTATTGTCCAAAGGGAATAGGTATTGGAAACTGGTGGCAGCCTGTTCTCCATCATCAGCCAAACATGATAGCTAGCCCAAGACTATAAAGTGACTTTAATTGGCATTCGGAGAAAAGACTACCGTAGACACCTCGCCATCTCGTAGCATAAATTCGATTTGGTAATGAAGTAGAATTAGATTAAAAAAAAAAAAATTGAAACGGAAGGAATTACTGAATATAAGGACTTGTGTGTTATGGTAGATAAGAAATTTAAATTTCTGGAGTCATATTTGTTAAGACGAATAGCGAAGGATTGATTGTCTAATTAAAAGAAGCCTTACTCATTGGAGGAAGTTATAACATCTGTATAGGGATTTCTAATCGATGTTAGAACTTTAGAAAAGTTCACTAAGTATGTTGAAGGGTTAAATTAGAAAAGTCGACACGGTTGGTAAATTATTACTTATTGAGCTTAACTAACAAGAGAAGTGACTAGTTAATTAGTCATTAACTAGTAGGGTATACAAGGATTTCGCTGATTTACGATCTGGGAAACCTTGTTCCTTCTCCTCCCTGCACAGGTATTGAGTTATTGTGCACTTTATTATCTCTCTCTTAGAGCTTCCATCCATACGGCTACTTCACTAGGGGAAATATAGAGCAAGGTGGATTCCTGTTGCCTGCCTTGTTCAGCAATAATCTTCTAAAGAGGTTGGGTTTTTCTCATTCTTCAGATTGTTCGCCTTATATGCTTCACACCATTACCACTTATGGGTGATCTTCCGCTGATCCGGATGAAGGTCTTGCAGCCCAACATCCAGCAGGCTGTAACTTATTTAATGGTGGTTAGATCTCGCCATGTCGCATCCTTGTCATAGAGACAGCCATGCCACTGAATATCTCACCACTTCTTGTTGATAGACGCCGTCGTATTGTCCGCGACTGATATTTACAGGTTTCCTTGATTATTCTCAGCTAATCTCCGTATCTAGAGGCCAGTTCTCTATTCGCAACCTGGAGCCGTGCTTGCAGCATGGAACCCACTCCTCAAGATAGACGCCTCATATAAGAAAAATATGGACATCGTTGCCAATAATTTGTTAGCGTCCCTCCGAATATAGATTTTTATATGATTGATGATTTGTATACCATTAAACAATTCAATAGAGAATAATTTTACTTATTCTCCTTCTTCAGCTTCATTCCCACTTCAGTGAGAATGAAGTTGCAGTCGCTTCGGTGGATCAACCTTCTGACTAAGACCATATTCTCCTCCTGTCCGAAATCTTCGAGGTCCTTTCTCAAGCTACCCAGTCATCGTTGTTTAGGTTTCCCCCAACTTGTTTTGCCACATTTTGTAGGAATATTAATATAATTAGCATTAGTAGTCACGGCGTAGAATTCAGAGTTTTTGATGCATGTGGTTATTTCTCTGTCTTGGTTTCTTATCTTAGCGATGTTCTATAATCGGTAATATGACCATATTCTAATATATATTGCATGCGTATGTGTGCTGGCGAGCATAAATGAAAGTGCAGGAGGATACAATAAACGGATGACGCTGCCTCCTGGTCGAATCCTAAAGTGGTATTATTGCGTGTGAAATAGTGTGTCTGCGAACGACTTTTGTTAGTTGCAGGCTTAACTTCCTAAAGATTCACTAACTCAGAAATTAGCTGAAAAAGATTCTGGTCTCGTTTGCTAGTCTGACATCATGAATACCTCAACCTGCAGGTGCTAGTCCAACAAAACTGATATTTCATGACTAGTTGCTACCGACAACTTTAATCTAAACTAGTCTATTATTTGAGAGGTCTCTGATTGGATCAGCTCTTAATTTTTGATCTAACCAATTTCTTTAATCTATTTAATCTAACCTATCTATATCTCTGTCTTCTTTTGGGTCTTTTTCCTGCCATTTTTGCTTCAAATACTTGTTTTACTAACCTATCACCCCCCCCCCCTTCCCCCATTGTATGCAAGTGACGAAAACATCCTAGATTATCTCTGCTTCACGTTCTTGAATATTAACAATGTCATGTTCTTTTTGGATTCTTTGGCTTTTATATATACAGAAGTTGAGAAACTTAAAAGCATTTTCTCCCCACTCTTTTATTTGAGCATGATAAATTTGCTTTGGTCATAATCTCAGCAGGGCTTTATTCAAAAAAATGCTTGCATCTCATTTTTATATGCGAGAATATTATCTTTCTGGGATATAAAAGTTCTCCATGTCCATAAAACTGTTATTGTAGATATATCAGAATTCAAATTATTGATGGACAGTACGATCGTCTATTGACCATCAAGTGTTTTCGGTAATATGGCCAGCAGTTCCATTTCGTGAGAATAGTCTTTCCCCAGCACAACCCCTCCTCCTGCTGATCCCATTTCGGAATGATGTGCTATCGAGTCTAAGAATTTCCGCTTATAGTGAATTCTCAGGCCCAGAACTTAAAAGACATGGACACTGGTAACATGAATCTTTGTCCATGTTACCAGATCACGGTTTTCGGATTATATAAAATATAAACAAATCTACAAAATATATAATATTAATAAAATTCGTAAAAAAAAAAAAAAAAATCCTTATTCCCTCACTGCATTAATGTACTATAGCTTTACAACTTTTCGTGTTTTGGGGTCCAATTAAAAAATAAATAAATTTGTTTGATTGTACCTTTCTTCTGAATTGAAAGAAAAATTCAAACTTTCATCCCCACAGAAGCTTTTTTTAAGACTTTATATATTAGAAATGTTAGTCTAACAAACGATTTTGATACGAATAATCTTGCATTCTTTTCATGAAAAAAAATGAGTTCACTGAGAAAAAAAAGTATGTACAGATTTTATGGTTTATCAAAAAAATCTGAGTCGGGTAGCATTTGAATCTTATTATTGTTAGGAAATATTACAATCACTTAAAAGGGAGTTTGAACGTGTTTGGCTTACCATATTTTACAATTTGCAAAGGACTGTGATGCTTTTATTTGGGTACAAATCCGATAAGAAAATGTTTCTTGCATCAGAACTCTTTCAAGGTTCTGAAAATATGGATATGAAATTAATAAAAAATCTATTAGGATATTGTTTTTGAGGTTTTAATTACTTGTTCGGTTACTATATTAAAATTAATTTTGTTAATAAAATGTTTGTGTATTATCTTCGTTTTTTTATATTACCGATTTTTTAAGTTATTATTTCTTTATTTCTTTATTTTTGCTGTCTCGGTTTATAGTAGATGGCCGTGTATCCTAACTTTCTTAACGGTACACCTTTTAGCGGAAAGACCGTTTAATAGATTCCATTCTAGTCGTCGAATAGAAGAAACTCTTTTAGGAATTCCAGAGGAACCGTTCTTCAGCTAGTTCTCGAATTATTCGGTTCTTTGGCGCAGACATATGCTTTTCTTCCTGAAGAAAAGCATATGTCTTCCTCAAGCTTTTAACCTTGAAGCTCAGAAAATGGTCTGCAGAACTCACTGTTTCAGAAAATATCACCAGTAGGATTAGAAACACGAGAGGAACAGTTGTCTTCATTATCTTTTGTCACTCGTAAGTTTTCAAGTCGTCGGCAGTCGTAACCTGTCAGTCGGCTGCACTTAAAGATTAACAAATGTTGAGAAGGAAAGACGTTAGAGGATTTTATTTTATTATTTATATTTTATTTGTTTTGGTTTACAGTTAAGGTTTGAAAAAAAAATGATTGTTTATACATAAACGTACATGAATTTATTTTAATTAATAAATTAATTTTTGATTCATGAGTCAAAAATCTTCCTTTAAAATTTACTAACCGAGATGATTTAGTGTTTTAAATAATCCCGGTTTTAAATCCTTCGTTCCCACCAATAAGCACGTCAGAATTTCTGAAATTTTCCTTACGTGTAGCTCTATTTAGATCTAGTGTAAGTTAATACTTGAGTAATATTCTTGACACGAATAATATTGACACGAAATATTTTCTATCTTTTGTTACTAGAAAAAGTATCATATTCTCTTAACATAAGTTGCTATAATTCTCTTACCGTAAAATCTTATCAAATATTTTAAAGCTAACATTTAAAGTACGCGCTTGTGTGTGTGTCTAATATACAATTAGATAAAATATCCCACTGGTTCGAATTTTCCTTCTCTTTTCAATTTATCTACCAAAAGCCAACTATTTTTACCCCAATTATGACTAGAATTTTCAATTTCTTAATTCGTCGTTTCCATCGCAACAGCCATCTCCACTAAATAATCCTACTCAATCTATAGGTTTTCTAGATAACTTATCCACAATCATTCCCAAGCAGTTCTCTTCAAACGCTTTCTATATTTAAGTGATGTGAATCAAATAACCTGATAATGGGCTAACCTCTGTTATCTGGGCGAATTCTCTCCTCGGAAGCTTGCACTCTACACTGCACTATTTCAGACGTACTGGTTATTATGTTAAGTATTGGCTTTCATAATTCAGCTGTTTCAAGTGCTGCTTGAAGATCAACCTAATATTACCTTCACAACCTTCTTTGCATTTCATATGTTCGGCATAACGCCTGGCTTGACATAATAGTATTATACGAACAACTCCTGTCCCCGATCATCTCTTCTGAAATAACGCCTATTAAATTTCCTTCATATTCCAAGAAAATTAAAAATGACTGTTACTCTAACTGTAATATAAACACCATACCGCTTACAACATAATCAGTCTTTATGCTTTAATTCAGTACAGTTTTCATAATATGCAGTACAATAAACAATCGAAAGTTATGGCGCTCACAGCACTTATATGATCAGAGCCTTGTATTCTAGGCTATACTTACAAACGTCCACATTTCTTTAAGCTCAAGGTTGTACAACTGTTATGAACCATCTATTTGAATCAGGTATATATATTTCTTATGGATGGAACAGAAATTCCATATGAAATCTACAGGAAATAAGATCACTGGGGTAATGGGCCCAAGAATTTGAGAGCTATGTCTTGTCATTTGGGAAACACTTTTTTTTTAACTGCGCGCTTTTCAGTTTGAGATAAATTTACAATAACTCCTGCATCCTCCAGCCAAGAATGTCTCGGCAACAACACAACTCGATTTCCTTTTCCACTCAGTCAGAAGATTAGATTAGTTGCTTATCTTTGTTATCAACAGGAGGAAATATATATTGATATATGGCAAGTCCGTAAGAACAAATCATTTGTTATTGTTCGCGTATGTGAGTATCCTGGATACTCCCATACGCTATACCAGTATTAGCATGTGGATCCGACGAAATGAGGTCAAAAATTACTACTTCATAGCGGGGGGAGGGGGGGTGCTTTCATCATTCCCTGAAGTATTCTATGTCTGCATGTGTGGTCATTACTCGGTTTGCCTATTTTAAGGCAAACTAGTTTCGAGAGGAAAAACTCTCAACCACCGTATGAACCCAGAATTTCTGGATTCTTTCCGTCTCCAGAATTTCTTTCCGCCTCCTAATGGGCAGTCTAACTCACCTTCATTTGGAAAGTCCCGATAAAGGTTAATCGCATCCTAAACTGGATTCGAACTCATATCTTTCCAACCGAAGGACATCGTCGAAATCAACTGAGCTACGGAGGCTTTTTTTTTTGCTTTGTTTCTTGGCATTCAACTAAAGTGTCTGGCGATCTTTTACCAGACACTTTCTCCATCCTCTTTCTCTCCCTCCCATCCCGGCAGAATGGTGTTGTTCTCTTCTACTGTGTACTATGGTCAGCCCTGAATCAAAGATCTTGGCGAAGGGGGGAGGTCCGCCCCTGGCGGGGCTTTGAACCTTTTTGAACCTTTTCTGTTAATTCTAAAATACAGTCTCAAGAACTCATTTCTAAATATTGTTTTTAGAAATACTAGTTTTTTCTAAATAAAATTGATTAAGAATCACCTACATTACTATGAAATAGACTTCGCCAATGTCATTGACGATTTTGCTAAAAGCAAAGCAAGAATAATAACATTTTAGAATGTTGAAATTAAAGTTTTACTTCAAAAATAAACAGTGTTTTATTTCCCTATACGTCGTTTTAACTTTCTGTAGTCTTTTTGGTGTGTATTGAGAGGGGCGGCAAAAACTCTAGCTACACCACTGAGTCTTGGTTTTTAATATCTAAACTGGTTCACCATTTCTGTATCATTCATAAATTTAATGGGAGGTAAGCTTTCCTTCATAACAGGAACACTAAATGCAGCTGACTTTGTCGAATCATTCACCAGTCACTGCGGAAGAACGGCCAAGTCGACATGATATGAGGTAATACAGCACTTATCTCCTTTTTAAAGGGTTACTATGCTCTGTCTTCGAGAGGTTTATTCCTCCTTTATTCTAGGGGTTGATTACTGTAAGCCTAACAAGTGTGGTTCGCTCCCTGGTTTTGGGATAGTTATGATACTTGGAGAATTTTAATCTTTCATGAACAGATGTTATTCTGACTCTATCTATATACACCTTCCTTTTTATTCCTGCTTTAAGCCTTCTTTCCTTTTTGCTGTCGGATATTTTCTGGTATATGAGGGGCTTTTCTACAAAAGCCTTCTTATATCCATCTGTTTTTTTATAAGAGAACGTGGATTTCAAAGTGGCTAAGACTGGATTGTTTTATTTCATCTAAAGATGGTGTACATCCAATCCAATCCAGACGATGCTTCCTCTTCGTACGGTCTTGTGCATTCAGCAACCCTCTTAGAGCATGTTTTTCCACTTTTTTTTTTGGACTTATTTAATAAATGGTAAGTATGATCATCTTATGATTATATGTGCACAGACAGCGCACATACCAATTGAACAACGAGACGCAAATAAGGAATGATTTGATCGTTAACGATGCACACGCGCGCCCGCAGACACAAATACATATGTGTGTGTTTGTTATATAGAAAATAGGTGAGGGGAATACCTTAACTGCGAAAATCTTGGCGATTTGCCAAGATATTTTACAGTAAAAGTTATTGCACAAAGTTTTTTTGTCCTTGAATAATTCCTTCTTTCGCTGTTTCCTTAAAAAAAATTTAAAACATGTATTAAAGTTATAAGTTTTAATTAGATGATTATTTTTATTGTCTTTAACCGCAATGATTTCCTAGAACTAGGAGTAATCATTACTTGCAATTTTACTCGCCAAGGCAAGGTATTATCCTCTCTTCCTTCCCTCCCTCCTGTTGACTGTTACTTACAACATTATTAATTCATCTTCGTATCCGGCAGTGATTCATACTACCCAGTGGAATGGTGAAGTGTTTACTCCTTGTCTTACTGTGAATAGTTGTCTACATTTCTTTAAGTAAGTCGCACACGTACATGTAGTTTTTTCTTATGTTTTATTTATTCTGCATGCATTTCTGCATCCTATGTTTATATATTTTCTGTTACAAAATTCTTTTTGGTTTTTGAATTTTTCTGATTATTAGCAATTATTCTAATTTACATGGTGAAGTTGTACATCAGATCGGGGTGGTTAACTTTTGTTTTATAGACTTGCGGTTTAAGAATTCCATTAAATTAATGTCTATTAATGTTATGAATGAGTCTATTACTCTATAAGTACGAGTTTAAAATAATAGCCAATAATTGTATTATTATATTTGTTGTAATTAAGTCTGTATTTTTTTTTCTCTCCAAAGGAAATGCTGCTTCTTCCGTAAGTAGTAATAAAATTAATAAACGTTAAGGGAAAAAATATTAAACTTGAAGGGAAAAAATATCAAATATAAATACTGAAGTATTTAATTTAAATGCATTCGTCAACGTAAATGATGTTATGTCCCTTTGGACATCACATGAATGCTGGCGGGCGAAATAATTAAAATTGAACGTAAATTGTGCTTAAGACTGGAGCGTAAAGGTTTTTTCGCTGTTTAGGAAAAGGAAGAAATAAGTTCAATATGAGTTGTATGCGCGATTCAGCATTTTCAGAATAAATGAAGCTGCAGCGACTTTAATTTTCTTTCTCTCTCTTTCTCTCTCAACTTAATATAGTCAAGTCGCTTTCGATGTGTACACTTAATTATTTTCATAATCCAAAATATCTAAGGGTGTAAGCAAAAGGAACCCCAAATTTTCGAATTAAATTCGGAAATTGTTCCACAGTGTTTCCGAAATGCGTGCCCTCTCCCCATTTCTGGAAACTTGAAAATAATATCAGGATGATTGTCAAGTTATGGAGGATCGTAATTTAACTTTGCTCTTTTCTTTATGTGAGTGCTGACTGTTTTTTTGTGGGAGATATCTTTCAGAATCAAGATATCCAGTGGATAAACTAGAACCTCAGATTTTACAACTGTTTGTTTACACGTCTCGAATTTTGAAGTCTTCCTTTGTTTCAACATGCAGTTCCTGCTGAATATACATAATCATAATTATGGCGAATTTACAATGAACTTTTCCTATCGGTATTAGTGATATGCTGAACGGTACATAACTAATAAGGCTTATACTACTATGCTTTTATAAAGTATTCTGTGAACAGTGAACTGAGCAAAGCCTAACTCGAAACATGCACTAAAATTTTTTTTGAGAATGTGTAAGGATCAGGTATTGAGTGACCAAAATGGTGATCGGTTTGTCGAGTATGCTTCCTATGAGGATAGACTAACGGTTTTTGGATTACAAAGTTTAATTGATAGAACATAAGTTATTAAATTGATTTTCTAGAGTAGGAGTTGAAGAAATCTTCCAATATATGACACGACATGAGGGGGTCGCCCTGAACTGCATAAGAATGCGGGTAACAAGTGTATGTTCTTTTGCTTCAACAGTGACAAATGAGTGGTATGATTGTCATGAGTGCTTTGTCAAGGAAGAAGTTTACCGAGAAAGAGAGATGATATAAGTGTTGTGTAAATAATTAGCGAGTCTCCCGCAATGAGTTCTTGGACTCCGTGGAGGTTTTTTGTGTAATAATAGTAAATATTGCCAGCTTCTTTAGATTGATTTGATTATCCCACTGCTTGTTATTTATTATGAATGGATTAGCTTTAAACAGTTTCTAAATCAAATCAAATTGGCATTCTATTTGCACACGAATACTAACTCGAACTTGATGCTTACTACGATGCTCATTATCTTACTCTCGCTCTTCATACCTTATAGATTTTAATGGAATGAGCGCGCATGTGCATACATAAAATTTTGAATAGGTGAACAACTGTTTTAGATCAGGTAATATCAACAGCTGAACTTGAAAAATATTTGCATTTCAGATATATTTTTAGTCTCTTCTTCTTTTTTTTTTTTGTGGAAATCCTAGATTGCATGCGTTCAAAATTTCTTCATATTCTCATTTGCATCATTTAAATAGCAGTTTGAATGATGCAAACAATCTCTTTAACAGCTAACGGGATAAATAACGTATTTAAATTGCTAGCTCAAAGATTCAGAAGTATCGCAGAAATAAAATCAAGGTAAACTCGTCTTCGGAATTTCTTCTACGTAGCAGATGGACGGGTGTGGATGTGGCGGATGCCCGGTGAACGTCTCATACCAGAGTGCATAACTCCAACTATGAAATTCTGAGGTGGCGGTGTGATGGCATGTTTCTGATTTTGGGGTTTGGCCTCGGACCTCTGTGTCAATGCAATGCCTCCTACTTTGTGCAGTTTCTCCGGAATTGACCTTTGCCTTTTTTTTTCAGACAGACAATGAACCTTGTCATAAGGCTGCTGCAGTAACAGCGTAGTTTGTGGACATGAACGTCACCACAATTGACTGGTCTCCACAGAGCTCTGGTCTCAATCCTAGCGAAAATCTGTGGGATTAACGAAATGGTTGGATAAGGTCATGAGACGTCCGCCCCACAATCATCCAGGACCTCATTGCATGCCAACAGGAAGAATGGTCTAAAATTTCCATTGATAGCTATTGTACGCTTGTGTGAAGTATGCCCGTAGGATTGTTGGAGTTATCGCAGCGAAAGGAGGTCTTACATCTTATTAAGGTGGGCGCTATGGCTGTTTGTTCCTTACACTATGGTGTCCGATGACTTCTTTCCAAGCTGTGTATGAATGATGTGCACTTGTTTACCGAATACTAAAGATATGACAGTACGGGAAAACCTCGCTTAACGCGATTAATTAACCCATAAATTAATACATGCTAAGAGATATCGCATTAAGCGAATACAATAAACAATAGGAATAATTATAATTCGTCCATCAGTTAGCGTAAATTTGGAAAAAAATACAGTATAAGCTATATTAGAGGATAAAATCATCAAAGTTAATAAAAATCATTTGTTTAGACATGAAATAAAAATTTAAGCATTTGATTGAGCTACTTATTTTACAAAAAAATCAAATAAAGATGTTTGAGTAGTGCTCGACTTTTTTTTTTTTCATGTTGTCATGAAATTTGCGCGATAGCTGGCGATCGCTTTATCAAGATTTCGGCGAACTTCAAAGCTTCGTTCCATATCGGAATCAGCATCAAACAAAATTTCCTTAGCATACTCAATATGATTGAAAACTAGCTCAAGTTCATTTGCAGTTAGCTTCTTAGTCGTAACATTCTCTTCTTGTTCGCACTCCTTATCTCTCCACATGCACGCTGTTCTTGTAGTTGAAGGCGATCATTCTCGCTAAAATGTTCAAAATGGGAATCGAGCAAGTTTCTTACATCTTCATTATCCAGTTCATTAAATCCAAGTTCTTTTCCAATGTGCTGATTTCTTCAATAATGTTAGATCTTGGATTTTGCCCACGATAAACTAACATAGGCTTGAGTTTAAAGTCGCCTTCTGTATTGCCTCCTAATAAAAGCGTAAGAGGATCTTTAGATACTTCGTATCCTGGTTGACATGTTTCAGGTTTAGCTAGGAAAGTTTTTGTTGGTATACTCTTCCAAAAGAGACCAGTTTCGTCGACGTTGAACATTTGCCGTTCGTCATAATCACCCTCCTGAATTATCCTTGCAATTCTTCAGGGAACATGGCCACAGAATCTTCAGGCACTAGCAGATTTCCCAGTTATTCTTACGTAATGCAGTCCGGCTCTATTTTTAAACGGTCAAACCATTCTAAACTCGCAGTAAAGCTTTCACATTTCTCTTGAAATTTGGTCTTTTTCAACGAGATAAAAAGATTGGGAACTTTTGCCTGAATATTCCCTGTACTAAGAGGTATTATTTTTTGGTTATAATCCTCCAGAGTGATAAAAGACGCTCCATCTCGATCATTAAATGGCTGCTATTTCGGGTGATCTGCATGTTTAAAGAAGCAGTATTAACTTTACTTTCTATTCTTTGTTCTTTATTTAATAGCGACCAAACTGTAGACTCGCTGTATCCCAGGTCTCGCACAATCATTGTATTACTAGCGGCACTTTCATGTCTCTTAATGACGTACAGCTTTTCGAAACATTTGAAGCACATTTTTGAAGCATTTGACGTATACTCCATTTGAAGCATTTTTCGAAGCATTTGACATCCGTATCACCGGGTTTTGTCGCCAATCTACAGCAAGCAGATATTTTCACATGACGTAAGAAATCGAGTTAACTGATTAATCACGCGCATTTGACTCAATCGCGCATATCGAATTCGCATAAGCGAGGTTTACCTATATATCCTTCTTATTGGATGCAGAAAAATGATTATACAGGCCGCTATTTTATAAATTAATATATTTTTCAAGATGTTTCAAAATATTTAATAAAAATGAATTTTATAAATTACTAAAATTTTTATTAAACTGATATTAAATTTAAATAGTAACTGTACAGTAAATTTTAATATCACTTAAAATTATTTAATAATTTACTATTTATATATAAAACTAAAATGAAAACAGTTAAATTGAATGCAATAATATGAAATTTGAATTCTTTAGTAGATCATCCACATGAATACATGCGATGGTGTACATTTGGTAAACAGAAATACATCCCTTATATTTTTCAAGAGATGTAGAGGGACTGCCGAGTTTGACAGCATTAACCCCTTAACGTACCAATTAAAAATCAGAAAGCGGTCGTTTTTCTGCCAATTTTTTGGGCGAGGGTGATTTGCTGGATCAAATTCATCATTATTTGAAGAATAATGATGAATTTGTGCAAACGAAATAGCCGATAACACGCCGTTGGCAACTCTTCTTGGCTGAAAGGAAATAGGCACAAGATTGTCTAGCGTCTATATTCAGTTGTATTTATATGTGAAACCAAAATTCAAAATCAATTTTGGTGCAATAAACTAAAGACGTGTCACAGACGTCTTTGTATGTTAAGAGGTTAAAGTAGTCTGGTCACTCGGCTGATGAAGCAGCTAGAAAAGAATACTTTCAATCTTTTTTTGATAGTCTTCTTTTCTAGCTGCTTCATCAGCCGAGGGACCAGACTACTTTAACCCCTTAACATACAAAGACGTCTGTAACACGTCTTTAGTTCAAAGAATAAAAATTTCCCTCAATAAAAAGTCCATTTAAGAATGGACTTTTTATTGAGGGAAGAACCAAATCAGGTCGCTGTGGTAAGAAAACAGCCCTCCAAAAGAGGATGAACCCGCGTGCAAATCACTTGGGGGAGGACGAGGAGACGCTCCGACCTGCATCGTTTTAGCACAAACACTTTTCATAATTATAATGCCTACAGTTGGGCATAAAAATGTTGTCTCTTTCCGCTTGTATCAAAGTGATGATCTTATACGTCTACTAATAATAATGCGGTACATTTAAGATTGGTATTGTCGGTGAGTTGGGAGTTAGATAATCTAGACGCCCTGTTGAAGAGACCAAAATGGAAGTTTCAAGTCACTTCAGGCATATAATAAGGAAGATGATTTCACATCGAACAATGAAATTTATTCCAACACCAACTGAACACTGCAAATATCCTGCCTACTGGGGGAAATCGAACCCATAGGCTGATTGTTTCAGGGCCGTAACGCTATCCACTTAACCATCAAGGCCAGATTATTAGTTATCAGATTTTTTATGCGTATTTGACACTAACCTATATTCAATAGTTGTTTTTATCAGAGAAGAACAAAAAATAATCATAGCAATCAATAATAGCCCGTTGTTAACTGAGTTTCTGTGTCCTTCGATCAGAGAAAAGTAATGTCTATCTCCGAATAAAAAATACTGCTGATAAGAAAAATGCTTAATATTACTTTTGTTTACTTCATAATAGAAGAACGATAAAGCACTTTTAAATAAATACAGGATTCTATAAGGAGTTAATGAGCCTATATATACAGTTGATGCCAATCCTATGAAATTAGATCCTCGGTTCTGTATCACCAGATAAGTAAAATGCGCTGTGTCATTTAGTGAACTATGCTCTTTGAACGTGGAGGTAATTTATATTCAGAATATTAGTAATAGTGATGTAATCATCCAAAGAAATAAAATTGCTGAAAAAAGATTGCGTCATACATATCTATTAGATTCATAACTGCAATCAGATTCCATGTAAAAAAGAAAAAAAAAGATTAATTTTTTATAGCAGCCAAACTTCGTTAAATAAAATAAGATATTGCAAAACTATCTCAACTTAAAAGTTTTAAGCTGAGATATAAATAAGCAGCATTATTATTATCTAGTAATCAAGTCTTATCATTACACCTTAACCTTTTAAAGAGCATTATTAATTTCTATTGATGTAATTTTTATAGCTGATGTAACTTAGGCGAACAGGAACAGCTAGAAATTATAAAATGCCGTGTTTGGTCTCCAGAACAGAGTTCCCAGATTTTGTAGCCTTTAGCCTACTTAATGTAGAGCTAGTTCTCAATTTGTTTCTAATCGGAAATGGCATTAAAATAAATGAAACTTAAGATTGCACGGTGTATCTACAGTATAACAGAAGTTATAAATAATAGTTTGTTCTTTAACCTGTTTCTTCAGGATAAAGAAACATACTTCATTTTCTCTATATTTAACATTTTAGCTACGCCATTCGGATAAAGCACATGATCAAATCCGAGTATCAATGTTGATCTGGCTGACCTGTTGTCTTTCATGTTCCATCTCTGTTAGGTTAAAGTGTTTTTATGAGCAGGCTTCCACGGCTAGACATTAAATCTTGATTCCTATTAGTTGAAGGAATCATTTCCAACATTTTATCAGGAAATTGATTAATTCAATATGTACCCCAATGGGTATTTAGGTTACTATGACAGCACTACATGATTAAATTTACATTATTATTAATCTCCTATTCACAGTTTTGCTCAAAATTAGTCTATTACTTGTGAGTACTCCAATATTATCGTATCTAACATCCTGTTCTTCTAAGGGACTTCTAACTGAATCAGTCCACTTTGATCTTCCTCTGGGTCTCTTTCCTGCTATCTTCGCATCAAATACCTGTTTTTGCTAACCTTTCCTCATCCATTTTATTTAAGTGACCATACCGCCTTAGATTAGTTCTGCTTACACATTGTTGGATGCTAACAGTGCCAAGTTCCTTTCTAATATCTTCATTTTTGATATGATTCTGCCATTGATGCCATCGGTTCGCTTCCCTAATTATTTTTCTCAGAACCCTCATATCTGTGGTCTCTAGTCTTTAAGTGCTTTATTTCTAACCCAACTCTCAGATCCGTAACTTTAAAACTAGTTTAAACACTGTCTTGTATAGTGCTAGTTTGGTGTTTTGTCAAATTCCATATAAATTTATTCAGCTGGCTATCCACTATACCAGTTTTGCTCTGATTTTAATCTGCCATCTTCACTAAAAACTGTGACTTAATAGCTGAAATATTTTACTTGTTCTATAGGATCTCCATTCAGAATGCAGTTGAAGTTTTCTGTGTTCCTACCTATTTTCAAAGTTTTTGGTCTTTTTATTGCTGATTTTCCTGCCAAACTTGTTCTGTTATTCAATTTAGTTAGAGAATCCTGGAGACATGCACTAGATGTGTTTAGGACTAGTATAACTTCATCTGCATAAAGCAAACAGCTAAGTTTGACATGTCCAATTCTAATATCAGGCCTAATTGCATTTCCTTTATAATGTGATCGATATAGGTGATGAATAAGATATTGTGCATCCCTGTCTTACCCCTGATTTTATATCAAACCATCTTCCCATATTTCCTTCAATTCTAACTGCTGACAACTTAAATATAGATGATGTATTGCACTGTATAATGTTCCATTTACTCCATATAATTGTAGTGTTCTGAAGAGCTTTTTCTGGGACACCTATGCCTTTTCTAGATCTACAAAACTTAAGTACAGATCCTTGTCATATTCTCACGAATGCATACTTAAATCGTAGCTGTATCACTTAGTAGAGAAATTCTTCTGTAATTCCCACATTCAGCTTTATTCCCTTTTTTATAGATAGATACTATAAGAGCTCTATTCAGATCATTGGGAATTCGACTTTCTGTCCAGGCCCTCTGAATTGTACACTGTACCTACCGCAAAACTTTTATACTTCCATACTTTTTTAAAGTTCCAGATGTAACTAATTATATGAGATACGAGACATTTCGGTTTGCAGCTATATAACGTTATATTTCTCCCTGGTTGTGTGCACGGGCACGAATAGATTATGATTATTTTTTCCCTGTACATCTCTATATTCACTTATACGAATTTCTCATGAGCTTCCATCTGTTCTGCATAACAAATTCCACAAGCACAGTATGTATTGTCATTTCCTGTCTACTTTAATGGCTTATGAGGTGGCTAAAGTAATTTTATAAAATAGCTCGTACATTGTTTAGAGAGATGAAGGCAACTTATACTGTGTTGTTTCAAGATTAGATTATTCTGTCGATCACCTTTTTGTATAAGAAAGTGAGAGTATACAATACGCTTACTGTCATTAACATGTTATAATATACACTTAGAGAGGCATCCAGTAGTTAAGAAAATTCATAAATGCAGAGATGCTATCTTTTATTACTTTACATTAAAAAAAAAATGAATATCACGCAGGAAAATTCAGGTTTTGAAATAAAATAGCATAAAAATAGTACAAATCTTAATTTGTATAAACAAAGTATCCGTCACTCTACGATCATCAAGGCTCATCATTAATATTAAAGAAGCCAGGAGTTCACAGCATCCACTGTGCCTAGCGGACCTTGAATATTTTTTAGTTGGCAGTAAAACCAAAATGTCTTATATCTGATAAGTTACTCCGGAAGTTCAGAGAAGCGTAGGAAATGATTCTCTTATCCACGTGGTACAGTAAGAATTAAAGTTTAACAGTCAGCAGTCTGTAGTTTTTTTTAACAGCTTAACTTGAGATGAAAGACAACACATCAGCCAGATCAACATGATGCTTGTGTTTGATTAAGTACATACCGTATTTTTCTGTGTATAAGACGAACCCTAATTTTTCGAACCCAAAATTAAGAAATCAATATTTTAAACATAAAACAGAACACATTTGACATTTTTTAAAATATTCAAAGTATATTTAGTAATTAGGTAATATTTTTAAGATACATACTAAGAAATTATGCATAGTTCCAGACATATCACTTTCTTCAACCTCTACTGCATCACTGCTGCCTTCTGAGTCACGGTCTATATAAATGAGATCATCCTCATTTCCATCCATGGCATTGCTGATTCCACATTTCTTGAAGAACTTCATGAAGGCATTTTATGGGCTAACTTGGTTTGTGTTCTCATGGCCAACTTTTCTCTCCTCAAGAAGTTGAAGCACCATTTTGCCTTTCCTGTGAAATCAACAATGTTAATTTTTCTTGCAAATCTTTTTGTTTCATATTGAATAAGCTTGGTTGACACACATATCCCACTCTGGCGCTGCTCCATAATCCAAATCTTAAGCCTCTGTTCCAAGTTTGGCCATTTTACTGGTTTTCTTCTTAAGGCCCTCTTCTTTTTTTGACATCTTGAATACTTGTTCTTCCTGTTTTCTCCACTGTCTAATCATACACTCAGTAGGAGGAGGTACAAACTGTCTCTCTGAAGCTTTATTTTCATGTTCTTTGGCGTAATTGACGACTTTTAAGTTGAATTTTGAAGAATATAGCAATCGTTTTTTTTTATAATTTTTTTTTTATTTATTTTTATTTTCGGACATTTTTATGGGCTAGTGCTCGAAATATTGTTAATGCATTAACTTACCCCGCCAACGAGTTGCAGAACGTGTGAATGCTTACAGAGTTCTGATTGGTTTATTCAGAATCAGCCGTAAATGAAGTCAGTCGATTGAGTTAACAAAAGCAGTGATTGGCGGAAGCCTGTTCACGGAGACAAGGTACCGGCACTTTAGCCACGGCAACCGCCGGTCTCTCAACCTCTTATCCCCGTGTATAAGACGACCCCCAATTTTTGGTCTAAAAATTTTAGAAAAAAGTATTGTCTTATACTTGGAAAAATACGGTATATATATGAAGTCTGTGTTTTTACCTAAACCTCTCTGAAACAATTTTTGAATGATGAATTTAATGTTCTCTGTATCCAACATATTTTAAGCAGATTTTTTTTTACATTATCTTTATCTTGCGGAAGCAAACCATTCATGATTACAACGGCATAATTCTTTAGAGCTTGCACAATGGTTTTAATAGGGAATTAATTCATTGTTGCTAAGTGTAAAGTCATACTCCTTGGCTAGAGCAGATGGAACAAGGTGTAGTGTGTTGGGGGGGGGGATCTGGGGGTGGTAGTGAGTAGAGGATCATTGGATTCACTGCAAAAATTTTAAATTTACTCATAAAATTGGTGACATAATGCGAAGGATACTAACATAAGGAGGTGGCAATGCTGCTATACAAAGGACTAGTCAAGCCATATCTGTATTTCTGTGCGCAGGCCTTGGATATCCAAGTGATAAGGAAATAGAGTCGAAAAGCGAGTCATTAAAATTGTCTGGAGACTGTGGAATGTCACTGCGCAAGGTCGTACAGAGAGAAATTGCCCAACAGAGACTGCCAAGAAGGAATGGTGTCATAATATATTTTATTTCCTTTGTGTGCAGTTTATTTAGTAATATCAAATATAGTCTGTTGTGACAAGAACTCTTTATTTCATTACAATAAGCATTTTCTTGTTCGAAGTTGTTTAAATACTACGTCTTCTAATGTATATAGATATTTGTCTTGAATTACAAATAGATTATTAGTTGATAATTAAAGTTAACATGACACTCCTGCCCCCTCCGATATTCTTACGGTTTACTCTGTGCATGTGTATCATACGTCACCGAGTTAATTTTCGATGTTTACTTTGCGCAATGGATTGATTTTTCCATTCTTTCTTAATTTGACATAAATAAATTTTGGTATAAGCCTCTATGAATAATACTAAATAATGATAAACACTTCAATGGAATAGAAATAAGTCGTATACATGAGCTCCGCAGTAGTGCAGTTTAGGGAAAAAAAAAAAGACATTGCACCCCTCGATTGGCAAAGATCCGAGTTCAATTCCCGTCATGACGAAAGAAATCTTAATTTGGGCTCTTTCAGTTGAAAGTGAGTTAACCGATCTTTTATATGGAGGTGGAAGGTCATTTTTGGAAACTGTGGTTTTTCATCCCTATACAGGCAAATTGTCCATTGAACACACTCAGTAAATAAAAATGCTATTGTGGGAGGGAGAAGAAGATTACGGTGTATACCGTGGATTGTGTATGTGGAATAAGAGGTGTTGTCACGTTATAATAATGGTATACTGTCATTTTTTTTGCATTTTACAATACACTGTGCAGATGTAATATTTGTCTCAATGACATTAATACATCAGAAGTATGAACGCTTGCAATTATTAAACTGACGTCAGTTAATTGTCAAAAATATTTAAAAAAAGTAATATCTTAAACGTTGTTTCATTTCCCAAAGAGAGGAGGCATTTTTCTAGCCATGACTTCCAGTAAATAAACCAGCATGTAGTTGATAAAGATATTGTATTTATTGAATTAAGTTATTGAGATATAAATGGTGATAAGAACGTGGCGGGTCGTGGCTTGAAATCGTGGCGGTGCTGCAAGTTTCGAAATATACATACACACTGTCAGTACAGTGTATACGTGTTTGAATAAAATATCAAAATTATGGTAAAATTAAACATGAAAAAATATTGTTTATTATCGATAAAATGATACAGTTCGGTATAATTCAAAATTACTTAAAAATAAAATCCATTATCATAACCCCAATAATGTTCTAAAATAAAAGCTATAACAAATGTTATGTCTTTAATTGTAATGTCCAAATATTTAAAAGAGACGAAGTGAACACGATAAGTACTATGAACACTCTGCTATTGGCACAAACTGCATATAAATAACAGTTGAACTGCGCAACAGACAGTGCCGCATTACGCTAATAGCTATCTATTGGACGTGCATTGTGGTAAACACAGTGCTGCTAGCATCCTTCGCCCTCCTAAGTGCTACAAGATGGATTTTTATTATTATTTTATACAAAATAAGAGAATTGTATAGGATGTTGATGATAAAATTAAATATTACAAGCAAATATAAATATATTTATATATCGAGAAAATTTGGGAGTGCTTCAGTTCCGTAGTGCCTATGCACGAGCCGCCCCCGGATAAGAAGTTAATTACAGCAATCACTAAAACGTTTCCTCCCCCTCCCCCCTTCCTTTAGGAAGGGAAGACACTTTTTAGTGAAGTAAGCAACTCCGTTGGGCTTACTTCTATTTCAAAAAAAAAAAAAAACTGCTTATGCTATTAATGTATGTGATAAGTGTTCAGAATGTACCCGAAGTGGATGTATATTTCGATGCGTACTTGATATTATTACAGCGCAGAACATGGCTGTGCATGTTTAGATAAATTAAACCAGTGGTCGCTGTATACCACTATTGTGAACCAATAACGCTTGAGAACGTATTTCGCGATGGTTATTATCATGTCTGATAGCCAGCACCTAGTGACGTGTTTCTATTACTATTTATTTTTTAATCCCAAATGTAATGAAAATATGATTTATTGAAATAAGTATGAGATGATGCTATGGAAGTATTAGCGGATCCATTACTTTTCTCAGTTCATCTAACTTTTTTTTTTCCCTTCCAAAAGAAAAACGCCTTTAGCACAATAATCTCATTACTGGAATGAATTCCTGACGCGTTTTGTGTTCCTGAGGTTAAAATTTTCGAAACAACAGATTTGTGGACATCGAGGTCATTAAATAAGATACATAAAAATAACCTTGCGCAGTAATCATGCTTCCACCAGATTTCACTGCCTTATAGGCAATTCGTCATCTCTAAAGCGTTGGCAAGAATATTGTATGCGGTAGACTTCCACAAGATACACATTACACTTGCGGCCCGACCCTTCGCTAAGTAGTTTCACTAACTTAAGAATCGTTTGCATCAAAGTCACTGGTTAGGAAACACTCTGGTTTTATGAAGAGTTGCATGACCATGAAACATCTTCCCCACCTCTAATATCGTCTTTTCGATATCCATCTGAGCTCCGCAAACGTGATCGTGCAGTTTTGTTATCATGCCACTTTTCAGTTGACACAAGTATGGGATCCGGAAGCTTGATAACATTTTTCTCTTTCTTTTGCTAGTGTATAACGTTTTCCAGTCTTAGTCGATGTTCAATGCCTCTCCTGCATTAATGGCGTCTTACTAAATACTGACGAATCGTTTTCACTGCTTTTCCTTGATTTAAAAAAAATAATAATAATCAGCTAACGCCTTTTTATTCCCGTATACGGGAGTAGGCGAGGCCATTTAGACCTATCTAACTTTGATTTATCAACTTAAAATTGCCTCGGTGTCTGCAGACCATCCCCCCCCCCCACCCATACAATTCAAGTTTATTAAAAAAAAAAAAAAGAACAAAAGTCTATAACCAAGAAAATCAGTGACAAAGTATCACTCATAGGTTCGTTCCAACATTTAATATCTGAATTGCTATGCTCTGCAGTACTATTCCTGAAACGCAAAAGAAAGAGGGAAGAGTAGGGAGTCAATACCTGAGTGGGAGCCCCCTTTCAAGGCTAGCCTGCCATGATTTAGCCTTCTCTGCCCAGGGGTTCATAGGACTCCATCCCCTCTAAGAACATTACATTATTCATTGGATTACTTGCTGGTTCTGAAGTTACTAAAGGTAAACAAATGAAGTGTCAGAAAAATTAGAATTCTGTCATTTCTTGTCGTGCACCAATACTATATGAACTGAGAGTTTTCCGAAATCGATTGTTATAAAGGCAGAAATTTAGAGATAGAAGCTGTGGAAGGCTCTGATTATCATGGAATATAACTTGGTTGCTGGATTTTGTGCGTTCTGTTTCCGCTCCATAAAAAAAAAAAAAAATACTAGTGGTGGTCGGTAGATGGCGTTGGTGGTAGTAGTAGTGATTGGCAGATTAAATGATGGTATATATTGGTATATTTTGTCAACTAATGCGAAATCAGATACCTCTTATTAGAGGACAGTAGTTAAAGAAGTGATTGTTTGTTTGTTTCAAGCCGCCATATATGGAGCAAATTGGGATGTCTGTCTGTCTGTAATTTACAGTATGTTATCTACTTCACTGGTGAATTCCCGTGTGCTACCCACCAGGACAAGTCTTGCTTGGAAGGGTAGCAGTGAAGTTTGCAGAGACTATTTGAAAAAAAAAAAAAAAAAAAAATTCGTATATGCGTATATATTCGTTGCTAAGGTGATTTTGAAATTGGAAGATTTTTGGGTACAATTGTTTAGATTTTAGAGATAAGATTTATTCCTTTGACTGATGTTAGTCTAATATATGGCATGTAGTCTGATACCTAATTCGCCTGTCGGTACATATATCACGTGAACATTGAATTTGACTATTATATTTTTTGAAATTGACGTCTCCCAATCCACTCTGTGTGTGTGTGTGTGTGTGTGTGTGTGTGTGTGCGCGCGCGCTTAATTCCTCTTTCTTCACACAGATATGAGACGGTAACAATTCTTGTACTAGAAATATCGGATCAAAGAAATATACTTATTCTGCTGTAATTCACATCAGAAAAAGCATTGACCTATTCATTGTTATTAAAACAAAAAGTTATTCACTTTTCTATCTGTGTATAATTGTTAATTTTTTAAGATACCAATTAGGTGTAGAAAATATATGCATGATCGGAAATAAATAAAATTGAAATATGTGCCTCTGTAACTCAGTCGGTATAGACGAAGCCCTTCTGGGCTCGATTCCGTCCATGACGTGAGGAACCTTTATCTAGTCTCACTCGACTAAAAGCGAGTTAGCGTCTCATACGGTGGTAGAGGGGTTTTCGTCCTTCAGAACAAGCAAACCTTACAGGAGTGTCTTATGTTCTACCGACATAAGACACTCCTGGAATAAGGATTAACCATCCTATTCCGAAGGATTTCGGTTTGAACACCTACACGGTGCAGTGTGGGTCTGCGCGTGAGCGTAAATCAGGATGTGAAGCTTGTCTCTATCTTACTTAAATAATAATACATTTTAAAAATATATTAAAATATTTTATTACTACAGTATAACAGAACTTTTTTTAAAATGTTATTTATTTAAAACACGAGGAAAGTATTCTTAATTTAACTTCTTTAAAAGAAAAAAAATAAACAAATGGAGGACAATGCGTGTCCAAAATTGTACTAAATTCTAACTGCTTTGTGACCATCGTTCAGATTCCACTTTTTCACCCGGTGCACGCAGATTTATTCCGTTTCTGTGCTCTGTAACTCATCATTTTCATACTTCGTTTACATATTTCTTTATGTGAATCCCACCCATGAAAGATTGCTTGCACATTGCTACTGAATATTTTGCCAGCCTGATTGGCTGAGTGATTGGCATATCTGCCCTCCAACCAGCAGGCTACTGGTTCGAATCCTACTGGAACATGGGTTGTCTTTTGGAAGCCTGAAGTGGCTTGAAAATGTTTCATGTTTGGTCTCTAGAACAGGGTTTCCAGACCAGGTAAAAAATAATAAATGAAAAAAAATATAATAATAATAGACTAACGTCTTTTATTCCCTTATGGGGAGTAGGTGAGGCCTTTTAAACTCTATCTAGCTTTTTGGAGACTAAGTGGGCAGTTCAGTCTCCACCGGTAGCCAATCGTAGATAGCTGGCCCATGTCTGTCACTAATTAAAGCAGCCACCGGCAAAGAGACCAGCAAACAAGTGCTGCCTTCTCTTAGTACCTAACATGATATGTTACTATCTGAAATAATGTGGGTTCTATGGTCGATTTCTTGAGTTTATGGGATGAAAAACCCGTTTGCCTATGCCAGAGCTCAGCTAACTCGGGAACCGGTCTTAGAAACAGGAACTTAGAAGAAGTTCCTCTACTCGGCGACTAGACTCAAGCTATAAGTCTGACTTCGTGTGGCCCAGTACAGAGGATGCATGTGCCACTTCCACTAATAACAAGAATGTTATCTCACGCCAAGCAATGGTAATTATCTACCATCTATTGATCCACAGTGAAAATTTCATTGCATCAGCGTTGTAAAATAAAAAAAAGGTGCTTTGTTCCGGAGTAATCCGTTCGTTTTTATCCATTCACTGTTTTCTTTGAAATATTTCCAGTTATTTATATTCCAAAATGAAGGAAATCAGTGACTGTCATCCAAACTTGCGTTGCTTTGGAAACGTGTGGAATGTAATTTTCTCTTAAAGCACTGAATAAATGCTGTATCTTAGAACTAAATACATTCTTAATCTGCACGTGAAGTCACCTGAGGTACATTGTCAACAATTACCTATACTCCGTCATTTGATCTGTCTTATCTGTACTGTGTCAATAATTAACTCTTACCCATGTCAGCACTTCGCCTTAACATTTCGGTAACTCCAGGAAGTGTGGAATGAGAATATCTTGAGATAACGCCCTTTCTTAAGTACCTCCTTCTGGTATGTATGTTTAATGTTTCTGGGAAATCAAAAATGCACCCTTGTATCAAGACTATTGATTCTCTTACCCTGATATGAAACAGATAATTTTCGACATTAATAAGAAGTTCATCTGGTGATAGTCCTTAGAAATTGACTAATTACTATCAGCATGCGGAGTTACCTATAGTCTACAAACTGTAGCCTACTTTAGACTGCTGAGATATTTCAGCCAGACAACAAATTGTTTTCGAAAATACTGTTTGAGTGGCAAGAATATTTTTCGTGAGTATTTTACCAAAGAATTCTACAATTAAATAATATTCTCAGTTTGATTTAATGGCAATCTTTCTTTTTATTTAATAAGTGTTTTTAGTAGCAATTATATTGCAGTATTGTCTTTATCAAAACTCATTAATGAATTAATATGCTTTTATGACCAATCGTTACGATATTCATAATACATCAAAGAAAATTTATCCACAAATATTTCTCTTTAAATATCGGTCGGTTTTCGTATGTCTGAATTGTGACCCTGTACAATTCATTTTGAAGATAATGGTTACAGATGCGAGCGGTGAACTCTTTCCTCAGATTTAATAATCTTAACCGGAAGGAACTACCATATTGGAAAAATTCTGTAGTGCCAGAGGAGGAGTAAAACACTTGGTCCTAACGAAATCACTGAGGCAGCGCAACAAAATTTCTGACGGTCTCCAATAACCCATTGCAAGTTTCTTGGGGGGGGGGGTTACAAAAATTCGTACTTTTAATTTTCGTTAACTTTCGAAAACGAAAAAAGTGACTGTCTTCTTCAATCCATCCGTTCATAGGAAAGATAGTCTCTCTCCTGATTAGAGGTAATGGCTCATGAATTAATACATTCGTATGAGACTCGATAACTCCTCACAGTGGCGTTGCTAGAGCTTTTGCCGCCCCTCTCAATAGATACTAAAAATGCTATAAAAAGTCAAAACGACGTATAGGGTAAGGTTCAAAGTGGCGCCCGGAGAGGGTCGCCCTCCCCTAGCAAAGCCACTGACTCCCCAGTTGATTGAAAAGACCTGATAAAGGTTCCTCATCTCATAGAGGGATTCGAACCTAGGTCTTTCCAACCAAAGGGTTCTAGTAAAACAACTGCGGAGGCTCAAAAATGACTGTAGAACTGTCGAAACCATCTTACATCGTCGGTATAAGATGGTTTCCTGTCAGGTGACGATGATATCACCTGACAGGAAAAAATCTGAAATATCGGAAAACTGTCAGCTATTCATGTACTTTATGGATGCACCTCCTGTAATACGACACACATCAAAGCGATAGTCCATTTCTTGCCAGACTCTTTGTAACTGGTCGACAGTTACTGAATTCACTGCTACTACAATTAGATGCCGAAGTTCTTGCAATGTGGTGGGTAAGGGTGGCAAGTTAACGGTCTCCATTTTTCAATGAGATAATTACGGACATTACGGTGAGAGTGAGGCGATGTCCCATCTTGCATGAGTATGAAATCAGCAGAGTCGTCTTTGAATTATGAGGAAACAACTAGATTTGTAACATGTCGAGGTATGACATCCCAGTTTTTGTTGCCTCGGCAAAGAAAAAAGACCCATAACTTTTCCTGAGAGAAATGGCACAAATCACGTTCACTGTGGTTGAGTTTTCATGTTCAATGTTTTCAAGTGGAGATTTAGCACCCTCATATTTTCACGTTATGATGATCACTTCACCACTTTAGCGAAAGTTGATTCATCAGAGAAAAATGAGTCATGCTGCGAAGGCATTGTCATCCAACATCTTTATGCAAAAGTCTATTTTTTTTTTCTTTGTCCCCGGAATGTAGTGCCTGCATTTACTGCACCTTGTAGCCTTTCATATGCAATCGTTTCCTGAGAACACACCATACCGTTGTTTTGAGGTATTCCTAAGTCCTTGCTTGCGCGGCAAGAACAAGTTGAATTAACTGATTGGCAAGGGAGTTAAGCAGGGTTACCTATTTCTCCTCACCTGTGATATTATGTGTGTAGCATTAGGTGAGCTGAATACAGGAATTAGAATAAGTGGGAGACTCATCAGTAGTCTGAAGTACACTGATGATATTGTAATAATAAGGCAGAACTAGGACGAATCCATGACAAACTTAATGAGGTCAGTAAGAACAGAAAGCTTCAACTCAATCTCAGCAAGACATAGATTATGGTTCTCAAAGGAAATATAGACAAGGGAGCTTCTGAGAAATAAACTGTACCTTAACGACCAAAGAATTGAGAAAGTCAGCAAGTTCGAGTACCTTGGATCTATTATTAATGTTTATCCTCTGATGTCTTCTGAACATTAGGAATTGCTAAAACCACAGTCAGATACATCCTTCCAGATTTCAGGCAGGTCTCTAACTCCATAATTCGCTGTTTTTCCAACACCGACTTATTGATGTAAAACTTAGAACCTGATCTGATAAGAAAAGGATAGCCGCTTTTGTGCTGATGCGATGTTACAGAAGATCATATACTGAAAGGCAGTCAAATGAATGGGTGTGAGAAAGGATTGGTAGAACTTTAAGGCTCTTTAAAGATAATGACAAAAGAAATCCGATATGTTGGAAGCAGTACTTCTTAAAACAGTAATAGAAGGTCAAGTTCATAGGGAAAGGGGATAGACCTTTAATGATATAGAAGGATGGCGTGTCTTAAGTGACTGATCTTCAGAGAGTTGAAGCCTCCAGGAGAACCAACAACGACCGCCTGGCGAGGACTGGTGTGGCGCATCACCAAGGAACGAAGTGACCATGTGGCATCTGATGATGTCCAATGAACAGATGGATGAATTGTATATATGTAAATACAATAAATACTGTGAATGTACGATAAAACATTTTAAACTTTAAAATAAGGTAACAGTATTATTATTATTAACAGACTCCTCCAGGGAGTCAGGAACGCATCTAGGGAGGCTACATACATGCATCAGCTATGATACGTATTCTTGAATTCATTTGCACTGCTTGCACTCACAACATCCAATAGCAATCCATTCAGTCACGCACGCCTATGAGAGAAAACTCCAGCCCTCACCTCCTTCTTAGCTGCATTCATTCTCAGCTTCCAAGGATTCCCTCTTGTTGTTTCCCCATTCTCAAAAATTAAATTCCACCAACTGAAATCCTGTATGACCCTTACAAACTTCTGAAAGTCTCAATCATATTACGCCTCTTTCTCCTATTTGCAGTCTAAATCCTCAATCTGTCTTTATAATCAGTATTTCACAATCCTGATATTATTTCTAACACTCATTTGCACTCTCTCCACTGTATTAGAATCACAACAGAAACCAGAGCTGCGCACAGTAGTTCCAGTGTGGTCTTATCAAGACCTTGTAAAGAGACAAAATGACATCCTATCTTTGTGTGTAAAAGTTCGTTTCAGCATTGCAATTATCATTTCAGTTATATTTGCAATTTTTGTTACATGGTCCCTGAACTTCAACTTACTATCTACTAACACTCCAAGATCCCTAACCTCATCAGTTTCTTCATGCATAATCCCACCAATATAATACGGCATTGGATATCTATCTAATCACCTCAAACTGCAAGATTTTGCATTTACTGATATCCATTTTCCCATGCTCGCAATTCCAGCCTATTGAAATCATTCTGCGAGTACTGCATATCACAATCATTCCTGATTACCCTACCAATCTTTTGCATCATCAGGAAATAGCTATATGTCGCCTGTCAAATCCTTCCCAATATCATTAATGTACAGATTGAATAACAGTGGACTAAGCACTGATCCTTGTGGTGCACCACTAGTTGCCTTAAATCTTGCTGACTCGCATCTCCCGTATATTACTTTTTTAATATGGCAGTCAGCCATCCTCTATTCCACGCTAATATTTTATAATCCAAACCCCATATTCTCCAGTTTATGTAGAGTCTTTCATGCTGTATTCTGTCAAAAGCCTTAGCAAAATCCACAAGTATCATGCTGTATCCATTTCCCTTGTGTAGTTCAATGGTAACATTGTTATAGAATGTGAACAAGTTGCTAAAACATGACCTTCGTTTAGTAAATTCATGCTGTGCATTGAAAAGTACAGATTCACTGTCTACCCATTTCTGAATGTGAGCCGTAACCATTTTTTCTAATCTTCACCACCACTCCTGAGATATCAATTGGTCGCTAATTGGATACATAGGTCTTTGCACCACCCTTGTGCTATGGAATTATCATACATTCTTGTTTCAATTACCATAAATTCCTGTTTCAAGACGTAGATTATATAGCCTGGTCAAATGAATAACCATTTGGGCTGAACTCTACGTTCAGACGAGTTATTCTTTCATATTCATTCTTTGTATTACTTGCAGCATATAGGTAGAATTCTTGTGGGTTGTCTTTAGCTTGCAAAGTCAGCTTCTTTTCATACTCAGCTTTCCGTACAAGAGTCACAACTCTTGCTTAATAAGATTGCGCATCCATTAGATTCCTACCCTATTTATTCTTCGAACTCTCGGAACACATTCTGATATTGAATTATTTAAGTGTTTTGTAAATGCTGCCCATGCACTCTCGATATTCTTACCATCCAGTAACCGATACCATTCCGCTGAACTCGGTGTACTTCTCAGTTGGTCATAATTTTCTGCTTTGTAGTTCAGCATGTAACCTTTACTGAATGGAACATTCATAAACTTAGTCACTTTCCAAGTGAGTACCACATGATCACTGTCACCAAAAGGCAGAATTGTTATGTCTTTAACTGAAACAACCTCTGACACTATAATCAAATCTAACACTCTTTGACCTCGTTCCTTCTGTCACATGCTGCTTGAAGAAGTTGTCTCGTAACAGCTCAATAAATTCAGTTTCATTCTTCTCATGAGATTTTACTCCTACCCAATCGATAATTAAAGTCGCCTATTATGATTACTCTTTTCGCGCCCATCTCTATTGGGCGATGCATTTCTTCATTACTAGCAAACGATCCACCAGGTCTGTAACAACATCTTCTTGTTGATCTTCTTAGGTTCCACCTCACACCAGATGGTTTCAAACTCCCTGCCACGTGAAATACTGTTAGTAGTAGTAGTACTACAATCATAGGTCTCAAAACTAACTGGATTCAAGTTATCCGATACCATTAGCAGCACGCCTCCTCCTCTCCTATCATATGTATCCTTCCTAAAATTGCTTTATCCTTTACACTCCATACCAGTTAGTATGTCTGATTCTGATAGCCAGGTATCGCTAATCTGAGGTCCTAACATATTGACCAACGCAACAAACTCAATCCCTTTTTTTCTGATACTCCCAGCATTCGTGTATAGATATAATAATCTTCTTGCATGTTCTTTTGTATACTCTTGTCTACAGTCTGCATAACGTAATTGGACACTTTCCTTAGTGCTTTATACATGTAGATATCTTTGTGCACGTTTGATGGGTCCGAACCGGATGAACGCAGAGACACAAAGTCGAAATCGTTCTTTCCTCGTAATCTTTTCATGATAATGCTCATTCCCGTCATTAGCACAATTAAATAACATTGTCACTCTTACACTCATGTTCTCACCATTCCTCCTATTATAGTTTAGTTTCCCTGACTCTCTGTGTTTGGTCTCGCACCAGTTATTACACGCCTGATACTAAACTCATTCAGATATAAGCCGACCCTGTTATACAAATCTAATCTTTCCTCAATCTCACTCCACACATCCAAAAACTCTCATCCATTCCTTCTACATAGTCTACGCATCGAGTCGTTTGCCATCATAGATCTTCTTAATTCATTTTTATCATAACGAGGTAATTTACTTACTATTTTCCTTTGTCACTCTTGCCTCTTCCAAAACCCTTTCATGTCCTGTCTCATACTGAACTAATCACTAGTTAAATCGTTAGTATCTACTACAGTTATGATCTCGTTTACTTTTCTTTTCTGTTTTTGAATTTTTGCTCCTGGAAAACTCAAAGTTATAACCCGCTCATCAACAGCATGTTTTATGATAGAGCCGCCATACCAAATAACTTCCTTTTCACAAAGAACGTTACTTACTGACTTACCTGATTCCGTGCTTTGGTGTTTGTTATTTTGCTACTTAATTTTCTTTTCCTGTGTTCATTCATACGCCTCTCGAGTTTCTGTAATTCCCACGTCGTCTCTCTCTGATAATTTGCTTTAAAATGTCGCTATTTTGGAGGTGAATTCATTTTCAGTTATCTCCTCAATATCCCCAATAACCTCCTTAGCAGGGCAAGCCTTCTTGTTCTGGACTTCGCTGCTCTTCTTAGCGTTGAGTTTCTTGCAATAATAAATATAGAGTAGTTTAAAATAGCTCCAAAAACTCGCAAGAAACATGCCGCTAAGAAGAGAAACAAAGTCCAGAACAAGAAGGCTTGCCCCGCTAAAGAGATTTCTTTATATCTTTATTGGTCTTCAAAAATATGTTATAAAACACTAAATACACTAAAAGATGAAAATCTATTCTAATCTACTCTATAATATAAAATGATAAGCCATTTTTTTGTAACGTTTTTTATCAAGTTATTTGAAACGTTTTGAAACTCAAGGCTACCCTGAGTGTCGAGTCTTCAAAATTCGAGTCATCAGAATTCAAGGAGAACAGGCTTACCAGTCCGGAACTCGGGGGGGGGGGGATCCGGGGGGAAGGGGGAGGAAACCCCCTTTCGAGTCATCAGAATTGAAGGAGAACCGGCCTACTAGTCCGGAACTCGGAGGGGGGGGGCACGGTAGGCGTCAGGGGGAGGATACCCCCTAGTATACTACAAAATAGTTATTTTTCTAAGGGAAAATCAGATAAAAATTACCAATTTTACACGAGCCCTAAATTCACCGACCAATCACAATGTAGCCTCGAACCCAATGTTAATTTTAATTAATTGGTGGCTTAAAACTATAAAATATGAATACAACAAACCAGAATTTCACCTTTTATAAGTAACATTTTTTTTACTTTTAATTGGTAAATATCAGCTCTATAAAACGTTAAAATGCATCTACATTATCAACGCTGCATATCATCATGTACTATTCTGCTACTCGTGTTAATGTCTTGACTGCTTTATAACTATTCTCGAAGACCAATAAAGATATTATTAAAATTATTATTATTAAACTTTGCATTGCCTCGTGATAACATATATGTTCGATTGCAATCATCGACTAGAGCTTTTGGTTAATTCGAGTTAGTTGATCTTCCGGAGGAAGCCGACCGCAAAACACACTTTGGTATAAACAAGTAAATACATTTTTTAATGGACGTATTTTAATAATATCAGCGTTTTTGGCTATGCTAATATCTGTAACTGTAGAATCTTACTCAGTAGACATGGGATTGCTGAAGTGATATCCTTATAACTTTAATTAGAATAAAGTTAGTGGCTGAACACACTTCATTTAAAATATGTTTCTCCACTAAGTTCATTTTAATGTTAGTCTCGTGATAGCGATTCTATGAAATGAATATATTCAGTATTTGTTTCGAGACATGTAATATATTTGAGGACTTTCGTTAGTTACTCATGGCGATCTACCAGGAGCATTGCACTTCGCTGAACGCAAGCGAAGTGCAAAGTTCACTGTTATCAGATTTCATTCAGTTATATGAGCACCGGGCATGATTTATAGGCTTTGGCGCTTTAGCAGAAAATTCCAGTGTCGTATTTTAAATTTCACGTAGGTTTTTTAATTTTTTTCGATGTAATTTTATAATTATCTGTTTGGTATAATAATAGTTGGCTTTATTTTAACTCTGATATAAATTTTTTGAATTTAAACTGAGGTAAATTCTGATTTAGTTTCCAGACATACTCGCAATTGTAAACTAAAGTACGTATGATGCTGGAAGACCGTTAAGTCTGAAACAAGATTAAAGTTGAGACGGTATCCATATCACATCCTACAAGTGTCATTGGCCGAGAAAGAGCACTTCAGCATTTAACAAAACATTTGTCCTTGATTTTTTAAATGAAATCGCTGTTAACAGACTTCTCAATATAGCGTTTAAAACGTTGTTTTAAATTTATTAAACGGTAATAATTTCTTTCTTTCTTTCTTTTTTTTTTCCAGCCATGGCTACTCTACCACATATTTTGAGTGTGGCACTTTTGCTGATGAAGCTATCGGTAAGTGGTATTATTGGCTATTTTGTCAATATCAAGATTTTGCTCGCTTTGGATACGTGTGATTGTATATTAATATTATTCATTCCATGCTATGTAAGTGACTTCAGATTAAAATATGTTTTTACTCATTGATTTAAAATTATATTATTATAATAACTGTAATTTCTCTCCTCCCCCCCCCCTTCAACAGAAGGGGGGAAGGAGTTTTTTTTTAGAAAATCACCATTTTGTTAAAGAATTTTTTGGATGTTTTAATATATCCAATACACGTCGGATACATTTATATATACAACTGCTGATATATATAAATATATCAGCAGTTGACTGATCTATTCTTCTTGGTAATGTGTTCATCTTATTTTTAAAAAAGCCGATTTATTACCTGAAATGCTGTAAATATATCGTTACTCAGCAAAATAAAGGAAGTTAATATCATCCTATTTACTTTAAGACGATCTGAAAAATTGCTACAAAGTAGCTTGAGTGTCATTCAGGTCCAAACTAGAATTTCTATGATATACCTTGTAAGAGCTGATGAGCTGTGATGAGGAGCTTTCATAGTTTTCCATTGATGGGGAAGGCAGACGTCGATATTATTTGTAAAATGCAGCGTAGATTTTTTTTTTTTTTTTAATTTTAATTAAAGCTCATTTTATGGCTGAAATGGACTGTTTCCTTCATCCATAATCGCTTTATGTAATTATTGTCGAGGTAACTTGATTTTCCCCTTTACTCTGTTTCTCCCCCCCCCCCCCGCCCTCTTTTTTTTTTTTTCTTTTTCCGTTTGTTTTTAGTGTATTGCTTCCTGTTCAAGGGGGGGGGGAAGAGCGCATGGATGGACGAAAAGCGTGTGGTAATTAACAAACTGCAATACTGCTACTCTTATGGCAGTTTCATTGTCTCTTGCTATTGAGGCGTTCTTACCCCCCTCCCCCCTGCTTTTTTTATGTCTTTGTTTGCCAATATAATTAGCTGTTGTAGTTGAATTGGCGCCATTACACGGTAGGTATGCGATGTATTATTATTATATTATTATTGAGTAATGAGAAGTAATAGAGGAAAAGAGCTAGTGGTAATTGTGAGGAGAATGAATGATTTGTTTGGACAGAAGAAGAACGTGAGAAAAGATATTAGCAGGTTACTGAGGAATGCGAAAGACGACTGCATGATGATAGAGAAAGGCTGGGTGCTGATGAGTTGAGATGGCAAGCAAGATTCATGAAGTACCTTGTCAGATATGCGTGAGTTGATGAGTGAGATGCATTTGAGGAAAGGATAGAATTGTACAAAAGTGACGGATTGCATTTAACTCGATTTAGTGTGAGTCATCAGGGGATGATTAATGCTAAAACGAAGTGTAAACGGGCGATATGAACAAGAGATCAGTGAAAGTAAGAGGTGATGTGAAGAATAAGGAGCTGGAACAGGCGAGGCAGAAGTGTTTGTAAACGGAGAAAATAGCAATGTCACCGATGAGGATGAGGGACGCACAAGCAGTGGTGTAGCTGGAGCTTTTGCCACTCAGGGCGATCCCTGAGTTTGCCGCCCCTCTCAGTACACACCAAAAATACTACAAAAAGTCAAAATGACGTGTAGGGAAATAAATTAAAACACTGTTTATTTTTGAAGTAAAACTTTAATTTCAATATTCTAAAATGTTATTTTTCCTGCTTTTCGTTAGCAAAATCGTCGATGACATTGTCGAAGTCTATTTCATAGTAATGTAGGTAATTCTTAATCAATTTTATTTAGAAAAACTCCTCTCACAACTAGCAACACTTACAGCAATTGTGAAGAAAATTCGCTGTGGTATTACAATAGTTGGAACTGAGTTTCGAGACTGCATTTTAGAATTAACTGCAAAAGTTTAAAAAGGTTCAAAGTGTCGCCCGGAGCGGAACGCCTACTTCGCCCCCTCTAGCTACGCCTCTGCGCACAGGAAAGCATCTTATAAGGAGAAGAGGGTGGAAGCTAGTGAAAGGGTATATTGGGGTTAGTCAGCATAGGAATGAGATAGCCTAAGAAGTAAGGTGAGTTGTTAAGTTTATGGGATATGAGGTAAGCGGTGATAAGGGTGATTTCGCCATGATCAGGTGAGAGTAATAACACCTGAGTGGTAGCGGTATGAGTGGTTATAGATCTAAAAATGAGTTTTGTTTATTTAAGAATGCCAGGAGAATCAGAAATAAGGGAGACGAATTTTCACTAATTGAGTTTATTCGCTCCAAAAGTTTTTTGAATAAACAAAACATGGTGTGATGACGATGATATTCTGGCAGAAAGAGAAATGGAGAGTTACTGTGTTTTTTCCTGAGGATAGGAGGGATGAGAAGAAAGGGGGGGGGGTGCTGTTGATACCAGCAGAGGAATTACACCTGCAGTAAGAGGAAAATAATGGCACTGATCTTAAGGTAAGTGTCAGGAGAGATATTTAGTTGAATGTTTATACAGGGTGTCCCAAAATTCACGCAAGATTTAAATTTAGCGCCATTTGTGCGGTAAAGTATTGCCAACGAGAAAAATAAAGACAGCATGACAGCTGGCAGTTCAGGGTTATTAAAAATGGATCGCTACACGAAAGAACAACGCATTTTCATTGTTGAGCAATATTTTAAAAATAATGAAGGTTTGGCAGCTACAGTTTGCAATTTTCGTACAAAATATGGTCGGAATAGTGATTTAACTTCATCAACTGTGAAAAGATTAATTAAAAAATTCAAGGAAACTGGATCAATTAGTGATCTTATACACTCTGGCCGTCCTTCAACAAGTCGTTCAACAGAAAACATCGAAGCAGTTCGTGAGTGTGTTGCTGAGAGTCCAGGAACATCAATTCGGCACCGTGGTCTTGAATTGGGCATTTCGAGAAGCTCTCTACAGCGTATTCTCACGAAAGATTTGCATCTTTATGCATACAAAGTTCAATTGACTCAAGAACTGAAGCCTACTGACCACACAAAGCGAAGAGAGTTCGTTGAATGGATTATGGAACAACAACAAGTGGATGCTTATTTTTCGAACAAAAGCATCTTCAGCGATGAGGCTCATTTTCATCTTGATGGCTTCGTTAATCGACAAAATTGTCGCATTTGGGGTTCAGAAAATCCACGAATGATTGTTGAGAAACAAATGCATCCACAACGTGTCGCTGTTTGGTGCGGATTTTGGGCTGGAGGCATCATCGGTCCATTCTTCTTCGAAAATGTGGCTGGTAAGGCAATAACAGTTAATGGTGCTCGCTATCGCGACATGATAATCCAGTTTTTTGTGCCTAAATTGCAAGATATGGATGTGGACGACATGTGGTTTCAACAAGATGGTGCCACATATCATACAGCCCGAGAAACAATTCAATTACTGCATGAGTCATTTCCTGGTCGTGTAATTTCCCGTTTTGGTGATCAGAATTGGCCGCCCAGATCATGTGACTTAACGCCGTTGGACTTTTTTCTTTGGTTTTTTTTTTTTTTTTGAAGTCTAAGGTTTATGCCAACAAGCCTACGACCACCCACGCCTTGAAGGAGGAAATTGAGCGCTGTATCAACGAAATTTAGCCACATTTATGCAAAACGGTCATGGAAAATTTCGACAAAAGAGTGCGTATGTGTCAGCAAAGCCGTGGAGGCCATTTACCCGATATACTATTCCATGCATAACCCCATACTGTATACTTTATGAATCAATAAGAAATTACAATTTTTAATTAAAAACCTGTGTTTTCTATCAAAATTACTTCTAGCGTGAATTTTGGGACACCCTGTATAAGCTGGAAAATGTGAAGGATAGTGATGATGAACAAAAATTGTAGGCAACGTGAGTTGGTGAACAAAGAGTGATGATTATGGATGATTTTAATTGTGGTAAATTAGATTGGAGTGAAGAGATGCCATCCGGGAATAAAGAACTTGAATTCTTGTTTTTGAGAGAAATCTTAATCAGCATGTACTATGTATCAGAGATCACACAAGAATCCAGGATCGCAGATCTGATCACCAGATTAGGTGATTGTGAATGAGGTCTCATTTTTCTCCAGTTGACGAGAGTGATCATGAATTGATCATCTGGGTGGTGTCCACCTAGATGAAAACCTTCTGTGAGGAAAGGGTGTATATGGAACTACAAAGTCAGTGATTATGAAAAGATTCGGAGATAGGTTCGTATTGTTGCATGGAATGAGGGTTAAGCCAGAAAGGAGAACTGCTTAGGTAGTGATTAAGAGCTACTGGACAGCAGTCATGTAGGAATACATTCCAAAGTTCAAAGACGAATAATTTAGATGTAAAATGAATGGGTGAAGAGGCTAAGCATGCAATCTGGAAAAGAGGGCACTGTGAAGATAGCACAAGCTAAAAACTGGTGGTAATCAGCTACATGAAGAGGACAAATAGTAGTAGGCGAGGGAGATATTCAGTTGGTAACTGCAGCAAAAGAAGTAAGAGTATAAACTAGGTAATCAAGCCAAAAAAATACCAGAGTTCTTTCGATACTTGGCAAGTAGAACAAAGAGTGATTACGATAAAAGGATATTAATAGATGAAAATGGTAGATTATTAACTTCTGTAGAGGAAAAAATCGACGTATTCTATTAGCAGTTCCACTCTACAGAGGTGGTAATAAGGATGAGGCTACAAATTATAGACTAATCTGTATGTCTGGAGTATGATTAGGGTGTGGAGAGATTGATAAGACTTAGGATTTAGAAATGAGTTGATAAGTAGCAGTGGTTTCTATTATGGTCAGTATGAGTTTAAGGGAGGTCACGTTTTACAAATTTACTTAAGTACTACAACAAGGCGGTGAATACATTGCACAAGGTAAGGCTTCATCCATATGTTCACTGGGCATCCACAGATGCTGTATGGTCACTCCGATGCTCGGTGATGTGCCACACCAGGCCTCGCCACATAGTCCTGTTGTATGCTTTTCTGGATGCTTCAACCTCTGAAGATCAGTCACTCCACACACACATTTGATAGATTGCCGCACGACAAGTTGGTAACTAAACTGTACCAGATGGGGTTAGATAATGAATTGAATAGTTAATTGCCTGCCAGACGGACATTGACAAGTTGCGTGTGGCGATGCAATATCCCGAAAGAAGAAAGTCACTCACTAGTAGTGTGCTGTACCGATCAGTGTTGGAACCATCGTTATTTATCGTGTATATTAATGATATTGGGATGTGTTTAACAAGAGATATGCAGATGGTGCAAAGTTGGGAAGAACAGTGAAGAGTTAAGCAGATATGGTCCTACAGGAGGATCTAAATAGACTGTATAAGTGATCAAGCGAGTGGAGCATACTCCGTTAAGTATGCCTAAGTGTTTTAAAGTTTCGTAGTCAGCTCTCAGCTGTGACTATAAATGGAAGATTTTTTTCACTTGTTTATAAAATAAATTATAGTTGATAAGAAATTCTTCTTTCAATTCTTAAGCAGGTGTAGCAAACAGAGTTCCGAATGAAATAACCTACAGAAAGCCTGCTTGTATATAGAGGCTGTTGATTTCATCGCAATTGCCATAGTATTCCAATACAAAACACGCTTTCTTTGGAACTTGTATATTACTAAGCATTGCGGGACCTGTCACCACCCAAACTAGTTTCGACATATATCGACTTGTTAGTAAAAGACAGACCCAGAAAGATACTAATGTTGAATCATAGCAGAAGTAATCTTTCAGATCCATTTTCGATATACTTGATGGTTCTGGAATAAAACATTTCTCAAAGCAAGGGCTCAGTTTTGAGAATCTTCCTTTCATTGCAGTTTATAGTTACAGAATAAAGATTTTTTTTTTTTTTTTTAATCTGTTGGTTATTTGCCTGTTTTAAGAAACACCACGATTCTGCTTTTCCTCCAGATTGCTGTCAATGAAAGTGTTCCAAGACAGTAGTTAAACGGACATAAAATATAATGTTGACACTTGCGTCAAAATGTAATAGTTTTTCATTGCACAAGGTCATCTCCTGCACTTCAATTTTAGGAAATTCATACCTATGTTAAGTTCTGTTATATCAAAAGGTGAGCTAAATTGTCTGTCTCAGTTGGACTTTCTTTTTCTTCTTCTTTTTTTTTAATTAAAGATGGAACTCTGATCAACAGCGACGTCAAAAATGACATCTTTTCCCCCCCCCTGTATTTAATAAAACGTATAATCCAGTGCCTCATTTTTTTTTTCATCCACTTGTCACGCCTGGTGATAATATGCCATTGCAATGGTCAGATTATTACTAGCTGACATGGTGTCCTCAAGAGACACCATATCAGATTATTTAATATAATGTTTGATATTTTTATATAATTTACTTTAGTTCATATAGTATTGACCCAGTTCCGTTAGCATATTATGCTCCACACCCTCTTCGCATATGTTGTCTTAATGTTTTCTGCAATATCTTAAGAAGGTAGGATAATTTTTAGGGGGGGGGGGGTGTTGTCAATGTTATTTAGTTGTACTTTCTCATAATCAAAACATTGGTGAAAAGGGATTATGTTAGGTGACTAATTTCTCAATTTTGAACCATGATGGGGCTACCAGCCCTGACTGTTTTCACACAGTTCTCAGTAATGTTGCTAGCAAACGTAAAGTCAAGGTTAGATCTCCAGCACTACTTGCCTCTGTTAAAGGAGTAAAACAGTTTGAGGGATATGTAATAAATCAAGAGGAAAAATATTTTGTCCACTGTTCCGCATATTCATCATCGTTATTTGTTTCTGATATCCCCAGTCCACAGTGTGGCTGTTAAAATCGCCAATAAAAATGTTACAATTTGCTGTTATCTTAAGACAGTTAAGGATATTGACTCTATGTTGGGATTTTGTAAATATATGAGGCTACGATGTTTCCTACTCCAACACTGACGACTTCAATGTCGCCATATCTGGTAAGCTCAGAAGATGTGTCATGCAGGAATATGAGATCGCCTTGCACTACTCTAACGCTCCTGTTGGTCTCCTGCAAGCAAAGGATAACTCATTCTTTTTCTTTGCATATTTGTGCAATAATGCCCGGTTTTGTTATTAAAATTCCTATTTTAAATAATACAATGTTCATTTTCGATGCTTAGAGGGAACCTAAATTGCGAGACTAAATTCACATCAAAGTACGGTGTTGCATAGTGTTTAATAAGATCTGCGGGGAAAGAAAGATCCCTTGGGGAGCGATGTGGATTTTCTTTCAATCGCTCCACGCCAGAGCACTACTAATATATATCAGGCATGCACAGAATTTTCTTAAAATAGATGAGAACTATTAAGTGTTGTTAAACATTTAACAACACTTAGGTATAAAAGATTTTTTTTTTTCATATTAAAATTGCCATGTTCAGTCGCTTATGTGGTCGGTTTGGTCAGCTGAATATCTAGGTGATAAGGCTCAGGAGAGAGAAGGGAAATAGTCTTGCATAGCTTGACAGATGGGAGGGAAGGGACGATATAATTGAGAGTATGCAGAAGATTCACCGAAAATAATTCATTCATCAAAGGAAGCTATCAGTCAAATACAAATTAACTGTTGTATGGGGCAGTAGATAATGCGAAAACGAGAGGAGATCCCTAGAAACTGTATAGGCGTAATATGAATAAGGAAATACAATAATTAAAGTTTTTTTGTTTGTTTTTTCGTGAAGAGTGAATAAATGGACTGTCATGCAGAAGTAAGTGGCAAAATGAGCCAACGTTAAACGTATTTAATGCAAGTTAAGAAAGGTAGCTGGCTATATTGACGCCAGTTGACGAGAGCGATCATGTAGTTTTGACCTGATAGGTAGCTTTAGCGAGAAATCGACACATGTCGATTTCTTGCTAAAGAAGGGTTTTATATGTGGAATTACGGAGCTGGTAATTTTGATAAACTCAGGAGACAACTTGGAGAGATGCTATATTATAACAGACTGCAGGAGAAGCATGGTAGTAGTAGTGCATAGGAAATAAAGTAGGTATTAAATGGATGAGTATCATCATTAAACAGGAGTTGCTAAAAAAAGAGGCTTGTGGAGGACATTTAAAGAGAAAGGTCATCAATAATTTCATGAGCAGTATAGTATAGCACAGGCTAGAAGGGTGAGCAGAATGGTAAGGAAAGCAAAGTCAGAGTAAAAAAGAAATTAGCTGAGCGAGCCGAAAGTTAATCTGAAAGAGTTCTATGTATATGCGGCAAGTAAAAGGAATAATGACTATGGTAGAATAATTCTGATGGATACTGATAGTAGAGAGGTTTCTGAAGCAGATAAAATAAGTTTAATTCTCTGGTGATAACTTTGCAAAGATGTATCATCCAGGTGGAAATATTGCAGTAATAGATGTAACAAGGGATGATATGTTTTATTTTCAGAATGTTAGTGGAAATTGCTCTATTAACTTACATAATCCATTGAGGTATCCATAATAATAATTGCACAATGCGTGATGAGACGAAAGTAGATTGTCATCGATCCCTGTTGAAAAATATTCGAGTGTGTCACCCTCATATCCTCCAAGTGACAACATTATTCAACAATCAAGATAACAGACCAAGAAAGATATATTGAAATTTTGAATATGTTGCAGTTTTGCTTGTGGCACAAATAATTTCTCCCCACAATATTTGGATTGGCTACTACAGTTAAATGAGGAGATAGTCAAGGTCTAGGAAGATGAAAAATACACTGCTTGAAGTCCCGACACCATAATGTGAGAAACAAACGGCCATGGCGCCCACCTTAATAAGATGTAGGACCTCCTTTCGCTGCGATGACTGCAGCAAACTTACGGGGTATACTTGGAGCAAGTGTGCGATAGTGATCAATGGGAATTTTGGACCATTCTTCATGCAGGCATGTAATGAGATCTTGGGCTGTAGTAGGGCAGAGACATCTCTTGACCTCACCCGACCATCCCACAAATGTTCAGTAGGGTTGAGATCAGGACTCTTTGGCGGCCAGTCAAGTTCGGTGACGTTCATGTCCACATACCACGCAGTTACAGCAGCCTTATGACAAGGTGCATTGTCTTGCTGAAAGAGACAATGGTCAGTTCCGTAAAAATGCCACAAACTAGGAAGCATTACATTGCCTAGGATGTTCAGATACCTCTCGCAGTTCATTGTTCGTGGCAACACAAACAGAAGTCCAAACGAGGAAATCAGAACCATACTCACACCACTACCTCCGAATTTCACAGTTCGGATTAAGCACTCTGGTAAGAGACGTTCACTGGGCATCAGCCACATCCACACCCGTCCATTTGCACGGTATGGGTATGGGATAGCATGATTCATTGCTCATAACATAACACAACTCTCCATGTCCCACTGTACACGCTCTTTGCACCACCGAAGACTACACTGCATGTTGGTTTGGTTTGGTTAATTTTGAGGTTTGCATATTGCGGTCCTACCTTGGAAAAACCATGTTGTGAGCCTCGGTTTCTGAATATTTTTGAGCAGTTCGTGTTTCAGTCGATGCCCAGAACTCCGTATTTGACGTGTTGGCCGATGAATGGCGTGTTTCACATTATAATCTTTTGTAGTACCCTACAATCACGTTCGGTGAGTGTGGTGAGTCACCGAACGTAATTACAGGAGTCAATCACCGAACGTGATTGACTCCTGCGATTCCATCTCAGCATGGTATCACTGGTTGTTGATTGCAGGTAACCCAATTTGTCAACAATTTACTGAATAGATAGGTCTATAACATGGCATCCTATTATAATGCATCTTTCAAATTCCATTTAGTTCCCTTCTTTCAGCCATTTCACTTGGACACAATCGCACTGACTTAGGAGCATCATATTCCTCCAATTTATACCGGCTACAAGACTCGTTACATGGCACGATGCACCTTGTTCATCGGAGTTTCCGTTAACTTCTTTGCAAGCAGTGTATTTTCTTATATATCTTAATTTATGTCATCTAAATGGTTCCCTCCAGTTTGTTATACACTTTGCATAGCTTGTAGTTCCATCTTTGCAAATTATAGTAGATTATTTCTCATTCTGGAATCAATCCTATCTTCAGGGTATTGAAGCTGGTAATCTCATATATTTAAACCTTTAATTTTTCGAACGTACTCGTAAATTTTCCTTTCTTATAAATGAATGTTTTTTCGTAAAGCATGTTAATGCCAATCAAAAATTTAGAGAATTTTTATATCCAGTTCTCAAATTCATGTTGAAAAAACCTTGAGACTGTTTATTTATAAATTGCTGAAATTTAGTTTATTATCTTATGAATAAAGAGCTTGAATTTATGAATATACGAGGGTGGTCTGAAAAGTTCTAGGCCTCTACCATAGATTGCAACATTATATGCACGATTTTTTTTTCTAAGTTGGTACATCTGTCATAAGCATCCATGTGAAATTGCAAGTCATTCTGTCAAGTAGTTTGTTTTATAGTTGTCTGCATCCCTTAAAATGGATAAAATTGAGTATCGTGCGGTTATAAAATTCTTTGTAAAAGAAGGTTTAACGCCAAAATAAATTTATTCGAAGTTCATAAAAGTTTATGGGCACTTTTCTCCTTCGTTTTCGACAATTAAGAAATGGGCTGCTAGTTTAAATGTGGCCGTACCAGCCTTGAAGTGATTCACGTGAAGGACGTCCAAAAAGTGTAACAACACCAGAAGTCATTGATCAAGTGCACGATATGGTACTTGAACTGGCGAGTCCGAGTGCGTGAAATTGCTGAGACTATGGCATTTCAAAAGATCGTGTAGAATATATTTTGCACGAAGAATTGCAAATGAAAAAGGCTTTGCACAAGATGGGTGCCGCGCTCCCTCACAGCAGATCAAAAACGCACTTGCATGAAAATCTCTGAACAGTGCTTGGAGCGTTTTAACAAGAATAAAACTGATTTTGTGCGTCGATTTATTACTGAAATGGATGAGACTTGGATTCATCATTAATTACACACCAGAATCCAAACAGCAGTCAAAAGAGTGGACAGAAGCCGGGTGTTCAGCGCCAAAGAAAACAAAGTTAATTCCATCAGTCATAAGTGTTTTGGGATTTTGTTTATTAATTATCTTGAAAAGGGTAAACCAATAACATGGGAATATTATCCCGATCTTTTAACCAGACCAGACGAAAAAAATTCGTGAGAAAAGACCTGGTTTTTGTAGAAAAAAAAAATTACCTTTCATCATGACAGTGCACCTGCTCACAAAGGTGTTTTGTCAATGGGAAAATTAAGGCATTCGCACTATGAATTGTTTGAACATCCGCCCTATTCCCCAAATTTGGCTCCCTCTGGCTTTTTTCTCTTCCCAAAACTAAAACTCTTGCACGCTGGTCAGTGTTTTTCTTCGAATCAAGAGGTGATTGCAGCTGTAGAGGGGGTATTCTGCAGATCTTACTGAGAACCACTACAGGGACGGGACAATAGCGAGCATCGCTGGAATAAATGTATTAGTCTTAAGGGAGATTATGTTGAAAAATAAAAATAATTTTGAATTTATAAATCCGTTTTATCATTGTTACGCTGAGAACTTTTCAGACCACCTTCGTATAGCTTGAATATATTCCAGAGAGGAAAATAGTGTAAAGACAGTAAATAGAAATTAAGTTTATATTTTTGCACATTTGTTTTACCTCTGAAAAATACTAGCATTTAGTAAATAAGATCAAGAAATGTAGTTTAATACATTAAATAAAATTCGTTGCTTCTTTTTTTTTTTTTTTTATTTGCTAAGCCAAAAAAGAAGAAAATCTTTGTGTAAATAATTGTTAGTCAAGATTTGGCATGATCGAAGATAACTTTTTGTTTTTTTCCTTGGAAACTTGTTTTAATTCAACTCAAGGAAATTACCACAGAACTCATTACTTCGGGCAATAATGTGCAGGGATAGAGACTGTAAGATGCAAACAGATGCCTGCCGCCAGCTTATTCCTTACGAAAGCCATAATTTTTACGCAAGACTCTCCTTACATAGAAATGGTTAATGGAATGATGTAATTGTTTCTACAGTGAGAGTAAGCTAGACTGAGCAAAAAATAAAAAAAAATGGTATGCTTGTTATGTTCTTGCTATTCTTGATCCGCGAAATAAAATTTAAAATGGAGGAATAATTTGGCTCAGGTCGGATATCACTCCCTGAGCCCTAATTTTGCGTTGCTTAGGAAGCCGCACGTTTGATATGAAGTATCCAGTTTAATAGAAAAGTATGATGGCATATGCTTCCTTTACCGTCCCCATACATTACTGACATCAAGCCGTAAGTTTTCCAAACCTTAAATCTGTTCCCTAAGTTGAAAGAACCACTCTATATAAAATGCTTCACTACCATTGACGATGTTTATTAAGCAATGATTCGACTTAAGAAGCACACGCAAAAGCAACACTTACCGAAATATTGGGTAGTATTTAGAAGACTGAATGAAGATTATACTGAAGGCCTGTATAATGCGTCTATTGTTATGCTGTTTGGTTTAACAACACAACTTTGAAAATAGCCCACGCATGACCAACTGTATGCATTTTAAATTAACAAGCCGGCTAAATTTAAGCAATATGTTTTCTTCTAAGATTGTGCATTTCACTTGTCATGACCCATCTAAAACTTAAAAAAAAAAAAAAAATCGTCAACGTATCATTTTTAAGATGCTTATACTATTCATGGTGTATTCTTCACTGCAAGATGGTATCACCTGTTGGGATGGAGATTACTACAACAATCTGCTTCCTTTGATAGTAACACAAAATGGAATAATCAGTTATGGCCATTACTCATTTTTTTTTTTTTTCCTAGACGTATTCAACTGACTGTTTTTCATTCTTAACATTTTTGATTTCAGAAATCTATATAATTTTATACTATACTTAGAAATAACAATGCAAATTTTTCCATATATAATGTAGATTATGGTTTACGCTGTGGCCGGAACTTGCTGGCTACAGAAAGACTACCTCATGGGGCTAAATAATGCTGACTTGTATTTTAAACTTCTGCTGTAGGAAATTCCTCTAAATGTCATATATCATGGATACAGTCACTTCATTTTCTAGTGACTGTATCACATGCATTCGTATTTTACAACAATTAGTATGACTACGTCCATTGGTTACGCACCCTGTGCAGTTCCTTCTAGTCCATTTTCTGTTCTTTATTGCTAAGTATTGTCTTTAACATGTCAATCTACCCATACCCACCAATGAATTAGACACATTTATTTAAACCTTGTTGGATCTCTTTTAGCCCGAATTACAGCACGTGTGAGGTTTGGCATAGATTCCACAATGGTTGGATTGCATCTACGTCTACATCATGAGGCATTCACCAGACAGTCCTTTAATGGCTCAGATTTGTTGATGGGAGAGGACTTTGCTCTCGGATCTGTTTTTCTAACGTGTCCTGTACATTCCCAATGGGATTCAGATCCGGGCTTTGTGGTGGCCAGGGAAGATATGAAGTAGCTGTCATGCCTGCTGAACAATTCTTTCTACATGGAAAAGATTGTCATTAATAAAAACAACGTCATCTTCTGGATAAAACGTATTGCAGGATGGACTTGATCGGCAACAATGTTCAGATATTCCTTGAAGGACACCCGACCTTCCATCAATATCAGGGGACCCGTTCCATACCAAACAGAACATGCCGCACACCATGACACCACCTCCAGAACCTTGAGTTGTGTGTACAAGACAAATTTGGTTCATTGCTTCATAGGGCTCACGCCAAACACTGCATATCGTTGGTATAGAACAAAATGTACCGTGACTCGTCGTACAACATGACTTTTTCCCAGTCTCCTATCACGATATCCCTGATATAGACGAACTTTCGGGTTTTCTTCAGAAATGGCGATTTCTGTATAGCCATGTCTTATTTTCTCTCCAGAAAGGAAATGGAAAAACCACTCCAAAACGCTCGCTTTTATGATGTGGCTCATTTCTATATAACGCTGACAACGCCACTCGTTTGTATACCATAACCAGACTCAGCATCACATTTTACAATTATGTAAATTACTGTACTACTGATTTTCATGTGTTCTGTTTTCTCTTTCCACCTGAGTTATTGCAATTTTTCTCTTTGTTCCTTAATTTATGAAAACCAGTTTATATCTAACTCACTGGCAAAAAGGTTGCAAAACTATACCACTTTAGTGCTGTGTCCTGGGAAGAAAGTGCTGAATTCACATTTTATGTGCTCTTGCCCCAGGCTAGAAATCAGTAATTGAGTGTACATTTCAAAAAAAGCTTCTCAGGACTGTCGTAACCCACTAGACAGCTCAGGAGTGGCAAAAAGCGGCAAAATTTTATCTCAACCATAAAAACGCCGTTTTTTGTCGTATTTCCTTGAATTTAGTTCCGTGCTTGCATCCTAAGAATGGTTCTGTATTTAGTATATATGCTATTAAAGCAGTGTGCTGTGAAACAATTGCAATGCTATTATAAAACTGTCTATTCAGATAGGAAAAAATAGTATTAAAAATTATATATTGAAAACATTCTCCCCGCCCCTAGATTTGACATTTATAAATTCATTAACAAGGTCCTCAAATGATAATTTTTTCTATTTTTGTTAAGTCGCAATTTTATTTTATAAAAGCGCACTACATGCAAAACTTAGTTTACAAAGACACGATTACAAGAGCGTTTCTCTATGGAAAAAAGGTAGAACGTAGAACTGTAACTTGCGCAACGTAAGATGACTGGGCATGCGTAAATTGTCGCTTATAAAACTACAAGGGCACTAATAGGTGACAGCATAATGAATGAGTGGATTAACTAGTTCTTAAATTTCAATTTTCTTTATATATCACTCTCACACACGCCACATGTCACAAGGTGTATAGCAAAAAATGCTGTTTGTGAGCTGGATCTAGAGTAAAGTAATCTAATATTCTTAAAGGTATTCTTGATTTTTTAAAGGACTGGAGTTGGTAGTCCTTGGGAAAGGCTCCCCCACAAAGGGAGTTAGACGGAATAAAAAACAACAAGGAGTAACTGATTTGGTGAGTCTGCACTTGAACTAAAAGGATCTTTCAAATTAAAGAGTAGTGGCACTGGTTAAGAGCACTCGGGCACTCCACTAGTCACCAGTCAGCCTCGGTTGCACTTCACCATACACTGTCTATCCGTCAGTCTATCCATGCCACCAGCCTCATACCCGTTCCAATTTGCTTCAACTTAGGTAAGTTTCCCATGCGGTATAAGTACACATCAAAAGTTCAGCAGAATCATGGTGTAACTATTTCCTTTATTCATTTTCGCTGTCACTTTTTTTATAATACGTCAATAAATTACTAAGGCTGGATCTTCCGTTTAAGAAAGCCGTGCTGTCCCTTACAGAGTATTCCTATCCACTCCACCTATTGTTCTAAAGCAAAGTTGCGTATCTTTTAAAATTACATTAGAAAGAATTAACACGAGGATGCATTGTCTCTGGCTGTTTTCATTAAAAAAATAATAATAAATAAAAATAAGGGTAGATGCAAATAGGAGTTCACGGCATGATTAATATTACGAACGTGGAATTTACGATTCCCCCCCCCCCCCCACCCATCACAACTGACAGTCACTTTATCTTGCTTTTCACGAAAACATGATATAAATATTCGGATACAGGTGTGCATCCCTTGAAAGTTAAAGTTGTTTATTATAGAGTGGAAGTAGTAATACTAAATATGAAAGGTGAAGATTTGGATGAAAAATTAAGGATAGTATATATGAAGGAGGATAAGTGTCCTGAAAACCAGAAAATTAGTACCAATGGAAGTGTTTCAAATATTTTCAGAAGAGTTCAGAGCTTGTTATATAACTTTGTTACGCATGTTGGTTGTTTCGAATTTAAGGCTGAAGCAGCTCAGTCTCTGTAGCCAGTCTATTACGCATGTTAAATGCGTGTGCTTTTATGGTTTTATATATGTTTTGCGAGAGGAAGAACCTTCCACCTTCAATTAAAATGCCCTGATAAAGGTTCTACGCACACCCTAGACGGCATTCGAATCAGGTCTTCGTAAATGAAGACATCGTCAATACCTGACTGAGCTAGGGAGAAAACACTTCGCAAGACAAGATGATTATTATTAACCTCTTTAATGAATGCCAAAATTAACGCGAGTAGTGAAAAACGAAATTTTAGTATTTAAGATTATATTTATATCATAAAGATAATTTATGATATAAATATCATAAATTCTATTCTAAAACAAGAACAGATCACTAAAACTTTTCAAGGTTTTAGTGATCTGTTCCGGCCTTAGAAGTCATCGTTAAATTTCTTTAGAGGACGTCCTGGTTTTCCTTTTCCTAATGGCTTGTAATCGAAGGCTTGTTTTGGTAATCTTTATTTTCATTTTATCAACGTGTTCCATCCATTTATGTTTATATTTTTTAATTTTTTCTATTACTGGCTTAATTCTTTCATACTTTTTTTTCTTTCTTTTGTGATCGAATAGAGTGTACTTTGCAGTTTTTCTCATAAATTATATTTCAGCTGTTTATTAATCTTCGTTTGTCTTGTTGTTTTATTATCCAGATTTCACTTCCATACAATAGGACTAGTAGGACTATTGTATGGAAATTCACGCTTTTTTCCATTCTGTTGGTAGGTTACTTCTTGAATATATTTATGATATATTATAAGAATTAAATAAAAATAATAAGAATCTTATTTTTATTTAAAAATAATAAGATTCTTTCTTTGAACCTTATTCCTGCAGATTTATATAATGTGCAGGAATTCCTCTAATATCAGTTCGGTGTGTAATTTTACGCTTTCTTTAGTATCTGTACTTAAGTGTTTCAAAATCTTATATACATTGGGTCTTATTTTATAAAAATCATACAAATTTCTTCCATGATTCTCTGTCTTTTCTGACTTCTCTTTTAGCTATGGCTCTTATTCTTTTATATTCTGTTTCATCTTCTAATCTTTTACTGCTCAGCCATTTATCATATGCTTCTTTTTTCATTTTGATTATTTATTTGGTTGTATCGTTCCATATCTTCAGTTGTTTCTTTTTACTGAATTTTTGATCTTTCCTATACTTTCATTTGCTGCTATATTTAGTACTGTTTTTTTATATATTAAGCCATTCTATTTTTTCATTTCATTTTATTTTTCTAAATATTGGTTAATTCTTTGTTCATATAGCCACTGTATATATCTGTCATTTAATAATCTAGATTTATATAAAAAAAAATTAATTTTCTTTCTGTTCTTGTTATTTGTAGCCATTTGGGTGGTAATCTTAATTTTATTTTAACGTGGAAGTGGCCACTACCTATTTCATATCCTCTGTGAACTCTAACATCTAAAGAGAATTTTGTCTTTTCATTTAAGATAAAGTAATCTAATACTGATTTCCATCCTTTTGCTGCCTAAGGATATTTATGTATGTATTTATGTTTATAGAGAGAATTCATTATTTTAAGGTTATTATAAACTACAAAGTCGATCAATTTTTTACCATTCCTGTTTAGAGTATGTTCTCCATATATTCCTATATTATTATTAATTTTCGTGTTTCCAATTGTTGCATTTAAATTTCCTGCTAATATTATATAACACTTTTTATTTATTTTAATTAAAAGAAACGCAAGTATTAACCACAGTGAAAATTATTTACTTGTAAATATTTCATCCTAAGTATCTTAGGACATCATCAGTATAGTAGTTGAAACAATAATAGGAATAACATACAGTTAGGGCGCATGATTACAATAGAATCTCATTAATCGTACGTAACGTGTTACAGAAGTAAAAAAAAAAACTAATAATTATTTTACACAATTCTGTATGACAATTTCCCATACTTTAGGAATAGTAAGAACGTCGTTGCGGTTTAAATTTGGTTTGTGTAGTAGGGCTTCAGAACTATCTTTATGTAAACGTTTATATAAAGTTCTATGTAAAAGTTTAGACTTTTCCCAATGGATCCTATGGCTTGGATTTTCAATTCCGTGTTGAGAGAGGCCAGATTTCTGCGGTTTAAAAAGACGAATGTGGTCTTGATGATCCGAGATGCGTTACTGAACAGACCTACCTGTCTGTCCAAAGTGAGACAATTTGCATGCGCATGGAATCTCATAAACGCCAGGCAACATCAAAGGTGAGAGTTTGTCCTTAGGAGAAGGTAACAAGTTGTAAATTTGGTTGATAGGTTTGTAAGTAGTGGCAAAATTGCATTTCTTAATAATTTTAGAAAGACTTTCGGAGATGCCTTTGACGTAAGGTATGGGAATCCTATGGACTTCTTCTTGTCTGGTTTGATGTGTGGGAAAGCGACTGATGATTTTTTGAGTTGATTTAGGATTATAACCATCTAGGATGGCTGTATTTTTGATTATTTCTAATTCTTGGTTTAGAGATTCTTCAGAGGAGCAGAATTTGTGTGCTCTGGAAACTAGTGATTTAATAATGCCAGATTTCTGAGATGGATGATGAGTGGAAGAATTGTGAATGTAGGCTTGTGAAAGACAGACGTAGCGATGGAACCGTCTTATTTTCTTTGAATGTGTAAATCCAGAAAGGAGATACCCTGTGGAGATTATTTTTCTAACGTAAAGTTGATGCGATGATGAAGAAGGTTAATTTTATCTAGAAACAGTTGTAATTCATGTTCGGGATGATCCCAGACTGCAAATCGACATATCTTAACCAAATTTTTGGTTTGGGTTCAAAAGTGAACAGTTTTCCCTCAAGGTGTTCTAGAAACAAGTTTGCTAGGTTTGGTGATAAAGGAGATCCCATTGCTGTTCCTTCTTCTTGCTTGTAAAATAGTATCCATTTGGAAAAGTCTAAACTTTTACATAGATCTTCATATAAACATGAACGTTTATATGAAGAAAGTTCTGAAGCCCTACTACACAGACCAAATTTAAACCGCAACGACGTTCTTACTATTCTTAAAGTATGGGAAATTGTCATACAAAATTGTGTAAAATAATTATTATTAGTTTTTTACTTCTGTAACACGTTACGCACGTTTAATGAAATTCTATTGTAATCATGCGCCCTAACTCTATGTTATTCCTATTATTGTTTAAACTACTGTACTGATGATGTCCTAAGTTACTTAGGATGAAATATTTACAAGTAAATAATTTTCACTATGGTTAATACGTGTTTCTTTTAATTATGATCGCATCACAGGTTTCGTTATTTAAAAAAGTTTTATTTATTTTATTATATACATTTTGTAATTGATTATAAAATTCATTATCTTCTCTTCCTTCTTTTGAGGAATATAAACCAAGTTTTGTTAAATAACCTCTGTCTATTTTTATTCCAGCTTCTATATTCGTTCATTCCATGATTTATAATATTTTAACCGTTTTGAGTGAGCCTCCGTAGCTCAGTCGGTATAGAAGAAGCTCTTTGGTCGGAAATACCTGGTTCGATTCCCGTCAGTGACGTGAAGAACCTTTATCTGGTTTCTTTCGATGAAAGGTGAGTTATCCTGTCTCATACGGCAGTAGTTTTTTTTTTCACCCGGAAACTCGGGTTTTTCGTCCCCCAGAACAGGCAAACCGGCCCCGTGTATACACACGGATTACAGTCAGGAATACTTAAAACTGTCACTCCAGCCATAAGTCTAATTCGTCATCTACGCCCGTCCCGAGCCCGGATAAAAAGAGGGGAAACTGAGGTGTTGCCGTACCGCTCCATAAAAGGGCTCTCGGCCGTTGAATCACCATACGAAATAAAAATAAAATAAACTGTTTTGAAAGGGAATTATGAATCCAAATCATAACACATACTTGTGCTCTTTGGTATCTGTCAACTCCACTATATATTGCAATAAAAGTTCGCATAGTTCCTTTTTAATTTCTTTTTTTTTTCTTTTTCTTTGTTTCAGTGGATACTGCTATTTGAAAATTTCTTTCATTTAATATTTAATCTCTTACGTTCCAGTTTACTATATGTATTATATTTTGTCGTTTCCATTTTCGTTTTACCTTTTCCATTCCTACCATAGATTCATTTCGATTACTTTTCTCTATTAGCTCAGAAGTACAGGGTGTCCCAAAATTCACGCAAGATTTAAATTTAGCGCCATTTGTACGGTAAAGTGTTGCCAAAGAGGAAAAAAAGACGGCGTACCAGCTGACAGTTCAGGGTTATTAAAAATGACCACACACAGCGAAGAGAGTTCGTTGAATGGATTATGGAACAACAAGTGGATGCTTATTTTTCGAACAAAATCATCTTCAGCGATGAGGCTCATTTTCATCTTGATGGCTTCGTTAATCGACAAAATTGTCGCATTTCGGGTTCAGAAAATCCACGAGTGATTGTTGAGAAACAAATGCATCCACAACGTATCACTGTTTGGTGCGGATTTTGGGCTGGAGGCATCATCGGTCCATTCTTCTTCGAAAATGCGGCTGGTAAGGCAAAAACAGTTAATGGCGCTCGCTATCGCCACATGATAATCCAGTTTTTTGTGCCGGACTTGCAACATATGGATGTGGACGACATGTGGTTTCAACAAGACGGTGCCAGATGCCATACAGCCCGAGAAACAATTCAATTACTGCATGAGTCATTTCCTGGTCGTGTAATTTCCCGTTTTGGTGATCAGAATTGGTCGCCCAGATCATCAGTCCATTGTGACTTAACGCCGTTGGACTTTTTTCTTTGGGGTTTTTTGAAGTCTAGGTTTATGCCAATAAGCCCACGACCACCCACGCCTTGAAGGAGGAAATTGAGCGCTGTATCAACGAAATTCAGCCACATTTATGCAAAACGGTCATGGAAAATTTCGACAAAAAAGTGCATATGTGCCAGCAAAGCCGTGGAGGCCATTTACCCGATATGCTATTCCATGCATAACCCTATACTGTATACTTTATGAATCAATAAGAAATTACAATTTTTAATTAAAAACCTGTGTTTTCTATCTAAATTACTTCTTGCGTGAATTTTGGGACACGCTGTAGATTAATGTTCTCCATATAAGGTTATTAGTCTTACGATGGATACTCCAGTGGTAGAGCTTACAGCTTCTGAACTAGACTTCTTCCAAATTTAAACCCGTAGGAGGAATAGGGTATATTAAAGAGTAGATTTTAGAGGGGAGAGAGATATAGGCTAGAAATGGAAGGTACCCCCGAGTTATATTACCATAAAATAAGAAGAATTGGCTGATAAGGCCTTATAGGAAAGGTTAAAGTGAGCGGATCTTCCTCAAAGTAGAGGAAGAAGAGGATAGATCCGACTAGGGAACCATGAGAGTGCCACTAACCTTACAATCAAGGTGATGGCCCTGTTGGTTCACGAGTCCTTATTCAATATTATATTTATATATTATATTTAATTATTATATATTTAATGTTAACGTAAAATCGATCTTTCCATGGAACTTTCAGAATTTTTATAATAAACAAGTCCTTACATCTAGTCTGAAAGAACCATGAATATTTTTTCGGCATGTTTTTTAAGAATATGGAACTTTGAAAACTGCACTCTTTTAGGTTGTTGTTGACTGGTCAAGTAATCTTGCGGACGCCGCCGCGTGGTGGTGCTATTGAAATTTGCTCTTCAACCTCGTAAAATGTGACGTGTAAAATTACTTCAGTATACAGGTATCCCTTGCTTAACGCGGATTTGATTAATGCTGCGAAATTAATTGCGGCCATCCCTTGATATATGTGGCAAGATTTTTGATTAACGCGCCTTTAACCCTGAGGAGCTCGCAGCTGATCTGACAGATACATGCAAAATGTTTAATATAAATATTCTTACACAATTCAGTGTATAGCTTGGAGGTTATGAGTAGCTGTGCATTCATATATTACAAGTGATATTCCACACTGTTTTTTTTTGCTGTCAGTTTGGTTTTAGACATGTTAAGTAAAGGTTTGTGATATTTGACAGTAAATTGTATCTGAGAGATATGGCGACCTCCGATGTCAGTATAATATGATTTAATTGTTGTTTTTATTCTCTGTTCAATAATTTCTAGATTGTAACTGAAAATAAATAAACTGTGTATTACTGAAATAGAGAGTCAAATGCTTATTTATCATATATGTCCTCTAAGAGATGTGCTGTACATTATGGAAAATTGTAAGGAAAGTGATCTGGAGCTTAGTCCACCTTTACTACCAGTTGCCTATAAGGTTGCTTATGCTTGCATCCGCCGAAACTTTTATAGTTTCTATATGTTCGGCACGAAGCTCTTGTAGTTTCTATATTCGGCTATGAAATAATGTTGGATTCAATATCCACTTAATTTGTACCATCATATATTACATTTGCAGTGTTTTTTCTTTGTTTTATTGCTGGTTTGCCGAGGTCTAGGGAATCATTTTGCTTGTTATCTAGAATTTATGTGCCGATAAGAAAAAAAACTAAAACTGTTCAAACGACTCTTGATAACTTCTTTTGATAAAAAAAAAATTGCAGTAAATAATGTATAAGTGTAAATGTATAATGTGTAAGGTATAAGTATTTATTAAACATTTACTTTGCATTCATTTTTTATCTTTCCTAAAATAGTACCATACAAAACGAATAATTAATACAGTAATCGATCATGGACGAATTGTAATTTTTACCATTTATTATTAGATTTGATTAACGTGATTTTGATATACACGGTAACATCGAGGGATTAATTAACCACGTTAATTAATCGAGGGATACCTGTAATTTATTATTATTATGTGATACCTCCAAGGACTCATTGCGGGAGGGTCTCTGCTACATACATTACACCGGCTCTCCTACTAATTTCGTTAAATTTAAATATATACAAGATACTACTACTATGAACTGCCCATCACTACCAACAATAGTATTTTTTGGCTGTAAATCGCTTGTGTTCTCCTGGCCAAATTTCCTGTACGCAGGAAGAAAAATCAGAGTTTCCGGAAATCTGCTACCCCCATATGAGGTCGGCTCTCTCACCTTCAACTGAAAAAGTCCATGTAAAGAATCTTCTCTTCATAACCAGAATCGAACGTAGTTTTTTTTCCAGTCAAAGGGCGAAATTATCCGCATTTTATTCCAGTTGTGCTACGGAGATGTGCATAGGCATTTAGAGAAAAATGCAAGTAGAAAACTTGCAAAATGAGTTTAAAAAATGCAATTAGAAAGGATGTAATGTTCTCTTTATTGCTTTTAGAAGGTTGGCATTTGGCAAAAACTGCAAGACGAAGATATTATCATTATTATCCTAAGAATCCCACGGAGTCATGGACTCATCTACAAGGTCCTTTGTCGTATACACAGCTCGTTATACTGTGCCTTGAACACATTCAGATTTTATGCAGACACCACTCCCCGAGGCAGTGCATTCCAATCATTCACAACTCTCCATGTAAAAATTCTGCTTCTCACACCCTTCTTATACAGCTTCCAGGGATGAACTTGTTCTCTCCCCGTCTCCCACCAGTTTATGAAAAACCTCTTCAACGTTAATCCTATAACAACCCCTTACCAACTTGTACCTCTCTATCATATTACCTCTCTTACTCCTATCCACCCCACTGTGTAATTTGCATCTTTTCAACCTTTTTTCATATTCAGCATTACAGAGATCAGAAACTACCTTAGTCATTCGCCTGTGGATCGTTTCTATACACAGTAGCCCATATGTGGTAATCAAGGCCTTATACAATCAAACCAGAATCTCTTTACTTCAAATCAGTGTCTTCTGCACATTGCCAGAATTCATTGTATTCTCCTCACAATTTTGGCAACGTGTCCTCTAAATTTTAGATCCTTATCTACCATCACCCCAAAATCTCTTATTTCCCCCACCTCCAACAATATATCCCCACCAAGAGTAAATTCTACATTCCATCTTTATTTCTCAAAATTTAAAACATTACATTTCGCAACATTGAACTGTAATCTCCCACACCTGTGACCAACTACTCAACTTGTTCAGGTTTTCTCATAAGGCCATACATCTGTTCTACTCTGCACAGTTCGTCCCAACTTTGCATCATCTACAAATAATTGAATATTCCAATTCAAATCTTCCTCAATATCATTAACATATGGAGTAAATAGCAATGGCCCTGAAACATCCCTGAGACACACCACTAGTAACTTTCCATCTCTGGGATATTTCTCCCCATACACAGCTTGCTGACATCTATTAGATAGCCAATCTCCAATGCACTAGTTTAATATCCAAACCCATCCACTCTAGTTTGACCATCAACTTACCATGTGGTAATCTATCAAAAGTCTTTGGAAAATATAAGTATCCATCTCCCTTGTTCAATGCAGCTATCACCCTATTGTAATAACTAAGTAGATTAGAAAAACACGATATCCTTTTGCACAGCATTTCCCAAATTTTTCCTACGACGGAACCCTTCATAAATCCTGAAATTTTAACGGAACACTTTGGTTAGAGTCGAGTAACATTCTCGTATTCAATGTAAAGCTAAGCGCACACTATCGTATCGCATTGACTTTGCTTGCTTTTAACGCACGTTTCCCCTCCATACTTCACTTGCACTCGGACAACCACGGGTTGCTCTCAGCCAGCGGCTGAGTCAAGGCCACCGCATGCTGGCCTTAATAGCATAATTCGCATGCAAAATAAGGCGCGCCTGATTTTTAAACATGTTTGAACTTGTCACAGCATTTAAAACCATTCCAGGCTCATATTAATTTTGATAATTTTTCACGGAACACTTATTTGCCTTCCATGGAACACAGTTTGGGAAACCCTGCTTTAGCAAATCGATGCTATCCATCAAATATAATACCACTGTTTTCAACCCAGTTTCAGATCCTGGTTCTCACTAGCCTTTCCAACACTTTAAGCACAACACCTGACACACAGATTGGCCTATAATTTGTTGCTCGAGTTCTGTCACCTTCCTTATGAAGCCGTACCATCTTGCCTTCCTTCCACTCATTTGGAACTTGAATAAGTGTAAGACTCATATTAAACAGATATGTCAAGGCACATGTAAACTGCCTCATACATTCGTTCAAAATATGTGGTAATATATCATCAAATCCCACAACCTTATTAACATCAAGTTTGCTAAATTTACCCCATATTCCTCGTCCTCACTCATAGCCAGTCTCTCCTCCTCATCATCAAAAACTCACATGGATGAAGACCTTTATGAACTGTTCATTAGTATCTCAATTGCATGCTCCATAGCAGTTGTTCTTATACCATTTTCTCCAATCAATATCATCACACCATAATCATTCTTTTTTTTTTTTTTGCTAGCTCCATATCCAAAGAAATCCCCAGGCTTTTTGGCTTCATTGGCTAACTACTGTATATACTGCATTTTTGATTTTCTTACCAAACCGAGTCACCCTCCTTGCCTGTTCTTTCGACTCTTCATGGAATTGATTATTACCATTCGTCTTTGGTTGCTTCCACAATGCATTCTTTGTCTGCATTCAGGCCCGGCTGGTAGCGTGTGTGAAGTGTGCAATATACGCAGGTGCCGCAGAAGAAAAGGCACTTATTAGATGTCAAAAAATATGAGATAAGAGTTTAAACAAACAACGAATGGTACAGAATGGTACATATAATTATGAATGTACATTGTCTTCCGTTCGGGCCCCTTCAGATCTTCCCGGAAACGAAGAAATAAATTCTGAAATTGTATCCTGGACCCGATTATATCATAATTTTTGATTAAAATTTACGAAAAATATACCTAAAATAGTTCTTATTTATTTTTTGATGTATCATAAATCAACTTATGATTAATTGTTGAGTTCCATGTAAAAAAAAATGTATAAGCAGGACTAATCCGTAGGCAACATTATACTGTAAAGCGGTTTTCATTTGTTTTTCATTTCCTGTTCGTTTTATTCACACTTTATTCAAAAAAACATTTTTTGGAAAGGCACTAAACATTAATCGCGCACACAAGAAAAAGACTATGCGCCGGTGCTGTCTGCATTGCACGCTTAATCTCTTCATTCGTTCACTGCACACCTACCGTGTTTAATTTTCTGACCCTTGGAATACATTTACCGATTGCTTCTACAAAATAGTTCTTGAATATAACTGAAACAGCATTGATCTCCTTACCATCCCACTCTTCATTCCATGCTACAGCTGCAACCTGTCTCCTCATATGGCTGGCAACCACAGAGATAATCACTTCATGGTCACTCTTGCTAACTGTAGAGAGATTTGACACCTCTTTATAATATCCTCTGATGAGAGGATCATATCCAGACCCTCAATCCTCGTGAGTGCTCTGTTACTTACTCCGTGATGTGATTGTCCCGCAAAAACTCGGCAAACTGATTTTCTTCAAGTTGCTATCTCATGATCTCTGTCTATATTACCTTGATTACAATCACCTATAATGGTCACCATTTTCATATTTGTTTGGCTAATTTCCTTATTTCCTGTTCCCTATTCTCCACATTATCAGGTCTATAGCAACATCTAAGTGTTTCATTCTATTCTCTTCTATCTCACACCATACTGCCTCAAAACTACTGTTATTATTTCCTCCTTGCATCTGTACCTTTTATGGACATATAACTCTTTTTCTATCATCAATAGCATCCTACCTCCCCTTTTATCTTGATGGAATACTTCACATTCCATCACTATTTTTCTATCAGGATGTCATCCTCTAATAATCGTGAATCACTCATTCCAACAATTTTTCGGTGAACGAACCCAATCAATGTAATCATTTGATTTCCCTTATTTTTGATCCTTGTAACATTCTTATACAATTTTATTTATTTGTATGGTGAAATACAGCAAAATAGGGCTATTTACATATACAGTATTACAAATAAAGTTTTAAATTGGACAACCATTGCACTACTCCCTCTGTAGCCTGATATAGTTCTGCTATTTCCCCTGGGAAATTGGACAGGACTCCACTATATGAGACATGGTTTGCAGAGCAGAGTATTCAAAATTTGGCTGAGTGGCAATTTTCCATTTATGAAGTAGATATTTTCTTCTTCCGTGGCCCATCCTGATCCTGTTTAGGAGGACCATTGTGTGGCAGATCAAATCTAGGAGGCTCAGAACAGGGATCATCAATAAGTGATCGATTGGTAATATTAGAATTGTTCCAAAGATTCCTCCATAGTCTTCAGGGGTTAAGTTGTGAATTTCGATTAATTATGCCTCAGACCAAAAGGGAGTACGTGATCTGAGTCGGGTTTGGGGCGGGTTGTTTATTATATTTGAGATCGTTAGTAGAAGATCAGATTTAAGTGTTTATATTTTTTCAAAGTTGTCGCCTGTCTTCTAAGATCTGGTGGGGTGACATTTGCCAGCACAGGAAGTCATTCAACTTTAATATGAGTTCCTGAGATAATTACGCAGGATTTGGTTCGGTTTTATATCCGTTAATTTTAACTTGACATGAGTATTTCTACTCCAGACCGGAGCACAGTAATCTGCTGTTGAGAAGACCAGCCATTTCTTTTTGGTTTCAATCTTCTTTCCCAGTTGTTGTATATATATTCCCAGTTAGGTGAAAGTTCTGTCTAGGATGGGTCCTAGATATTTTGGGTAAACTTCACAGTTTATGATTAGTAAATTAAGATTTAATGTGCAGTTGGCTTCAGAATTGAGCAGGTCGAATGTAGTTGAAACAGTTTTTCCTGGATTAGGTCTTAGATACCAGGAGTTGAAATACTTTTCAAAGTTGTATTAGGTTATTGTCAAGGGATTTTTTCCACTTTGCCAAAAGTAGGCTTGTGACTAATGATAGCTAGGTTATCTGTATACATAAACTTGTGGGAGTTTATGGATGGTAAGTCAGATATATAAACATTGAAGAGCTGGAGACGAAACTGATTCCCGGGGCACGGGAGGGGGGCGTTTTGGAGGAATCTTTCCTGCTTTTTCTTGCACATGGAATTTTCGATTTGAAAGCATTGACTTTAAAAGATTAGTTATCTTTCTGCATTGGAGGATATTTGTTAATTTAAATAAAAGTTCTTTTTCCATATGGTATCATATGCAGATGAAGTAAAATCTATAAAGATGGTCCTGTTTTCTGGTTTTCCTGGAATGATTTTTAATATGTGCTACAATTGAAAGCACCCGGTCACAGCAATCTCGGCTAGGTCCGGAACCCACTGTTCTGGGAGTAAAATACTTTCTAAGATGGGGGTGGGTAATTCTGAGGATTACTCTTTCAAAGAGTTTGTAAGAAGAGAAATACGTCAGAAGTTCTTTGGATCATCAGGCATTTTCCCAGGTTTTTAAATGGCAAGGATTTTTGATTCTTCCCACTTTTTAGAAAGTTTATCAGACTGAATTATTGTGGAATAAAGTGCTGTAGGCCAGCCCTGTGCACATTCTCCCAGGTTTTTTAGGAACTCTTGGAGGATACTATCAATACCAGGTGCACAGCCATTTTTTGTTCATTTTAATGGTTATTTTATTTCTTCTATTGTGATCCGATCGGCTAGGCATGATGGTTCTTGTCTAGATGCTGATACACTCCTCAAAGACTTAATCTTTTGGAGTTTTTACTGGGCTTTATTTTTGAAGTTTTCAGTAAACATGAAACTATACTATTTGCTGTGCCTTGGGATTCTTGAGGTGCAGTCATAGAGGCTGCCTCCGGTTTTCTAAGAAAGTTCCAGCTTTTCTTACTGGATTTCGTGAAATCCAAATTCTCCATAGTTTTGATTTCTTCTTGCATCAAGTGTCCCTAACAACAGTTTTGCTATTTGAGGATATAGGCTTTCTTTGCATTGTTTAAGGAGGCCATCACATTCCTTATTCCAGCATGGAATGAGGGATATGGTACAAGGGATGGCATTTTTAGCAGTTGAAATTAGTAGTTTGGTAAAAGTCCTGTAGTTTACAGGTATGGGATATGTATTAACGATTTCTTCTTATATTATATTTCTAAATTTTTCCTAGTCTTCCTTGTTCAGATTCTAGGTAAAAGAGTACTTTTGAAAGTACAGAGGGTGATACCTATTTCAAGTATAATGGGGCAATGTTAGCTTTTCGGAAACTGTTTCAAAACTGTTATAGTGTCAGGAATTGGGAAATCCTGACTGTTCCTTGTTACAAAGCACATATCAGGAGTGTAACTCCTATTCCATCTGCCCAAGTTGAAATTACCTGGCTATTTTGCATCAAACACCAGATGCAGTCGAGCTCTCTGCCCATGTGGCTAGCTTCTCTCTCTCATTATCATTTTGAGGGTATCCCCTGCATATCATGGTGCGAGTTGACGTCACCAACTATAAAGCTAGGATGAGCAGTACAGTAACGAGGGTATGAAAAGCCTGTGGCAAGTATCTAACTTGCACCCCATAACCCAAAAATGACAAAAATTTTGAAAAATTTAAATGTAACAAGTTAAATTTTACTAAATGCAATATGTTAAATACTTACTATTAACCCCATCAAAATGAGTTGCAGTGTGTTGCAGAATTTGTGTGTCTAAAGCAGCGTATTGCCGAAATTTAAAAATACAATATAAAATAGCAAACTTTTATATCTATTTATTTATTTTTTTTACATTTTGCACCCCAAACCGAGGGTGTGGCGAAAGAGGTGCGCCCTTGGCAGGCATCCCTTTCGCCACATCCTCGTTATGGCACTGAGAATGAGTTGAAATCAAGGAGCAAAATGTTGGCCAGGTTTTAGAAGGAAGCATGTACACATAATAGATTGTTAGGTTTTCTGATTTTATGCCAGTACATGGTTCATTCACTTGGGAGAACTGTAATAGAGTTTTTTAGGCAACGCCATACAAATATAGTTAATACGTGCTTAGGATTCAGCAATTAGGTTGTATGCAGGAACCCTGTGTCTAGTTGTCGCTGTTTCAGAGATGTGGGTTTCCTGCAATGCCAGAATGTCCATGGAATTATCAGCAGCCATTTTCCCAAGTATCTCGCCCTTAGATCTCGAAATTCCCTCAGTATTAAGGTGGAAAATCTGAATACTCTGGTGGGCGAGAGAAGGTATGCATTTTTTAGTCTGCTTTATCCTGACGGAGTTTAGAAATTGCAAGTTTGGAGACTGTAGCTTACTTATCATGGACTGCATTCTTCCTAAGCAGTCCATGCGCCTCTTGTTGTTCTAGGCGACGATCAAACTGGCAGGTAAACATTTTGTATTCGTATTCATGTTGAGTGACCAGGTGATGACATTAGTTTCCCCTGGCATGACATGGTGCTCAGAGGAACCATGTGAAGGCTGTCATCTTCCCCCATTCCTATACAGTCATATATAATAATAATAATTATTATTATTATGGGCAACCAAGAAGTCCTTAAACTCATCGAGGGAGGTTCTGAACATCATATCAAGAACAACTATATGGGAGAACCATCACCAGACCTGTTTTGAAAAATTTCCTCTGAATTATTCTTGTAAAAACAATTCAGTAATTTGAATGTCTCAATCATATTACCCCTTTTCCACCTATCAAACAATTTCTCTAACCCACAGATCTTCAACCTGTTCTCTTAAGGTTCATTCCATAGACCTGCTATCATCTTGGTCATTCGCCTCAGGATCCTCTCTACCTCCTCCCCATCAAGAAGAAACCCTGGTGCCCAGATCTGGGTACAGTAGTCAAGATGGGGTTGTATCAAGGCTCGATAAAGAGGAATAATAACTTACTTATCTCTGCTCATCAAAGTATTCTTCAGTAACCAAGTGATCTGATGAGATGATTTAGCCACTTTTTGCTATGTGTCCCCTAATCTTTGACTCCCTATCCACCAGCACACCCGAATCTCTGGCTTCATCAACCTCCTGGAGTAAAGTTCCACCAATGGGATATACTGCTGCTAATTTTTAACCCCAAAATGCATAACCTTACACTTTGCTATATTAAACTGACATCCATTCTCATTAGCCCAGACTGCCAATTTATCCAAATCATCCTGCAAAATTTTGACATCATGTGAATTCACTATTGCTCTACTCAACTTTGCATCATCAGCAAATAAATGAACAGTTCCTCTCAGATCCTTTCCTATATCATTAATGAACAAATTAAATAGCAGTGGTCCAAGAACAGAACCCGGTGGCACACCACTAGTAACAGGCTTTCTTTTGAACTCCACTCCTGAATAAACTTCTCTCTGATACCTTTCCATCAACCACCCTCCTATCCATCTCACTAACTCTATATTCATCCCCATGTGCTGCAGTTTACTGATTAGAATTCAATCTGGTATCCTGTCAGAGACCTTAGTGAAGTCCAGCAGTATCACAGTAAATCCATTACCCTTATCCAGTTCAGCTGTCACTGTATTATAACATCTGAGCAAGTTACTGAGGCATGATTTACCCTTCACAAAACCATGCTGTCCTCCACTCAGTATCCCATTTTCATCTATCCATTTCTGTATTTTGCTTTTGACTAATATCTCCAAAACTTTGACAACGATTCCGGATATGCTGATCGGTCGGTAATTTGCAACAGCAGTCTTGGAACCTCATTTATGCAATGGAACTATCTTCCCCTCTTTCCACTCCCTTGGGACTAACCCAGAGCTGAGACTTAAATTAAACAATATGGTCAAGGGGACTGACAATTCCTTTGCTACTTCATGTAAGATTCAATCCCATAGACGTATTTACATTAAGGTTCTGTAATATACTATTCACCTCCATTTCATTCACTTCAATTCCTGTATCAGCCATTCGTTCTCTCATTCCTGCAACATCACAGCCTGGATGATATACTCTTGCAAAGTGTTTGCTTAGTAATTCTATTATTTCAGCTGATTCAGTTACTTCCCTGTCATCGGCATTCCTTAGAATTATTTTGCCATATACATTTTTTCTTATTTGCAGCATATCAAAAGAACTGTTTGGGATTCACTTTAGCTTGCATTGCTAATTTCATGTCATAATCTGCTTTTGTTTTTCTTACCACACTAGTTACCTTTCTGGCCTGTGCTTTGTACTATTTGTGTGTGCCTGCAAGTTGCCTTTCTCCTTAAATTTCATCCACAATTGTTTATTTTTTTTGCAGCTCAAGCTTAATGGTGTTATTCATCCATTTAACTCCCACTTCATTTACTCTCTGGACTCTAGGTATGCAGTCAGCCATTACCTCCCTCAAACGCTTCTCATGCACTATCAACATCTGGTCCTTGCAGTTTGACATGCCATGGCACCGATCCAAGCAATCTCCAAAGCTTGTCATACTTTCAAGCTTGGTAATTCCACATGTACCCTATCTTAATTGAAAATTCTACACATTTGGCCACTTCTCAGACCTTATGATCACTCTCACCAATTGGTGACAATATGGTCATATTCATAATAGTCAATTTCTCAGATGCAATTACTAGGTCAAGCACTCTCAAACCCCTAGTATATTCCATTACATGCTGTCTCAGGTAGTTATCCTTTAGTAACTGCATAATATTCATTTCCTTCCATTTTTCCTCTCCTACCTCCAATCAGTGTTACCCTAGTTGAAATCCCCCATAATAATTACATGTCCTCCACTCATTGAGTCCATGTGCTTATGCATACTGCTTCCATCATCTATTCCATTGCCTGGTCTATAGCAGCATCCAACTGTAAATTTTGTTCTGCTGACCTCAATCTCACACCAGATGGCCTCAAATGTGCTATTTCATTATCCTGAAGTTGAACTTCTATTCTCTTGGGCTGCAGTTCATCATCTATAACACTCTTCCCCCCCCATTCTTTTCTCTCTTGTCTTTCCTGAACATACTCTGCCCATCACGTTCTCTCCCACTAAGTATATCATCTTCTGTTAGCCACGCCTCACTAATGCCAATAACCTGTGACCAGGAAGAACTAACCAAGGCCAAAAATTCCTCCTCCTTATTCCGCATACTACTGGCATTAGTGTACATAAAGTGCAGAAATCTCCTAGTCCCACCACTATTTTGACACCTTATACTAACAATCCAATTTTGGTTTGTTATCCTTTGTCGTAACTCAGGCATATTACAGTGCCATAACGAGGACGTGGTGAAAGAGTTGCCCGCTACGGGTGCAACTAGGTTTGGGGCGAAAAATGTTAAAAATAAATAAATAGGTATAAAAGTCTGCTATTTTCTATTGTATTTTTAAATTTTGGCAATACGCCGCTTTAGACACAAATTCTACAACATACTGCAACTCATTTTGATGGGGTTAATAGTAAGTATTTAATATAATGCATTTAGTAAAATTTAACTTATTACATTTAAATTTTTCAAAATTTTTGTCATTTTTGGGTTAATGTTAAGTTAGACACTCGCCACAGGCACTTCATGCCCTCGTTACTGTACTTGTACTATCATATTATACACATTCTTGCACTCAACTGTCTCACTGATGTCTTAATACATGACCTCTTAACAGTATCCCCACCCTCCCTAAAAGTTCTAGTTTCTCTGATTCTGTACATCCATTTTCACTTCATTCAGCAACAGTTTTTCCAGTCTCCGAACACCAAATTCATTCAGATGCAAACCATCCTTCTTGTATAAGTCCTTTTGCCTGTCAAACTCACTCCACACCACTCCTCTTGCATAACCTACACATAGTCATTTGCAATTACTGCCTTCCTTCTCAACCCTACTGTCATACTGCGGCAACAGACTAACTATCTTAACTCTCTCGCTCTATGAAAATTTTCACCTTTTAAATCATTTGTTCCTGCCACTACTATCATTTCTTTCACCTTATCCTTCTGTGCTCTAATTGCCCCACTTACATTATTAATTTTTGCACCCGGAAAGCACGATTTTGTCAAACTCTCATCTATTACACCTTTTACTACTGAATCACCATATAATACTCACTCCTTAATTTTTCTTTCTCTCCCGATCATGTTCTCATTTATCTTATCATGCACTTGCTTCCTTTTGTTAGCTGATCTGCTCGGTAGACATTTTTGTAATCGCTCCAGCTGCTGCTTCGCCCTATGTATCACTCAGTGCAACCGAGCTATCTCCCTCATTGCATCTAACTCTTCATTTTTTTTATCAGTCAAACCATTCTCTTGCTCTGTACTTTTACTTTCACCATCAACTGTAACACTTTTAAACTCACTCTCTATGCTATCTGGCATTAATCACAATTTTCTATTGCATTTACGAGCCTTATCCAAATGTGGCTTGTTAAATAAATAAATAAATAAAAAAAAAAAACACGTATCCCTATTGCGTGTGTCTAAATGCCCATCTTTATTATTATTATTATAAATCAACAAGGAAAGGCACACTGCTCTACGCCTCATCTTATCTTATCACCCCATAAAAATTATGGATACGAATTTCACGTATTGTAGTTGTATATTTTACTAATTTTGCATGTTTTCTAGTTGCAACTTTCCATATATCATGTATAAATTAAAATACGTAAATAATTACACCGTTCACATTTCTCACGAAATCGAATTGTCCACATTGCACGATGCCATCCACAGGATTCCATGGCTTAGCAATACCTGAAAAAAATAATGCAGTGTTCATAGTTCGATATACTGTATTTGCAAAGAAACTCCAAGTGCGTAAAAAAATTCTTATCTTTTAGTGCAGAGGTAAATAAACTCTGTTACATGTGAATTGAATGCTCAACAAAACTAGGTCATTTATCGCAGCCACCTTCCAATCCACATCCGTTTGGTAAATGACACACACTTATTTAGAATAATATGTAGTTTGATTTTTAAAATAATATGTTTGAGTTTAAAAAAATGATGCCATTATAAAGAAAAAAACATTACTGTAACTCTCAAAAATACTCTGAGCATTTTGCAACATTTTTCTTCAAAACAACGTTACTGTCATTACAGAGAATATGAAGGCTTTCAATGATACATCCCGGTCATTGTACCAAAGAGGTTAACTAAACATCTTCATGCACATGCCCAAAGACTCATTGCTGGAGGTATATAGTAACAGTGATTCACACAATGCCTATCTTAATTCTCCTTGAATTAATTTAGTGACTGCACACTTGCAAACACTCATAGCATTTCTTTTAAATTATTCACCCCCTCTAGCTAATTTTTTAACCCACAAAGCTATCCTCATACAAAACATTCCATTGACCTTTCAATCTTCTCCACTGAGGATAATGTTCATTGTTCCTACTTGTCAGTATATCTTTCAACATTCAAGTTATCCTCTATACTGTTTTGTCAAGTGATCCTATGTACTGTTTTCCAATTGTTGCAACTGAACTTCATCTCCCTGTTTATTTTCACTCCTAAATCTTAGACATCATCAGCTTCCAACAGTGAATTCCTTCCAAGCTTTTCAGTCCACTTCACTGAGGTGGATTTGAAAAGCTCGGAAGCTATCCATTATAAATGCATACCTTTTATGCTTTGTCAAACTAAACTGACATATTTTGTCTACAGTGACAGTTTAAGTCATTTTGCAGATATCTATCACTTTTATATACTATTGTCCTGACTAATTTAACATCTTCAAAAAACTGAATATTGCTTTCCAAGTCATCTTCACAATCGTTAATTAATCTACACATTAAACAGCAGTAGACAAAGTTTAGAGCCTTGTTGCATACCTGGTCACCTGTTTTCTCATTGATCATTCTGCCCCAGAATACTTTTCTTTTGATGTCTGTCAGCCATATGTCTGTTTATTCATTTCACCATCCTTATTTGCACCAAGTTGCTTGACTGATTACTATGCAGTATATCATAGTTTAGCCTTTATCCAACTTGATTGTTACTTTATCGTAGATGGAAAGTAAATAGCTAAGGCAACCCCCCCCCTCCTCCTCACAAAATCATGAATCCCCCAATAGTATCATATTCTGATTTACCCATTTCTCAATTTTAGTCTGTATCAGTTTTTCCAAATGGAACTGTTTTGTCCTTTTTCCACTCTCTTGAAACTTTAATTAAACTGTCTGGCCAATGATTGGAATGCCTTGCCTGAGAGTATGATGTCTGCAGAGAATTTGAGTGTGTTTAAGGCATGGTATGATGAGCTGTGTATATGATAAAAGGACCTCCTAGATGAGTCTTTGACTCCATGGGGTTGGGGTAATAATAATTTCTCTGCCAAGTTCTCTTGCATGTTGACATAACATACAGACTGATATCCCATCTAATTCCAAGGGCTATTTCAGTTGAGGTTCTGTAAGTTCAAGTGAGGTCCTTAGCACCTCCAATTAATTACCTTAATCTTATATCAATCTTGCAACAATTGCTACATTATCATCCACCTGGATGATACATCCTTGCAAAATTCAGCTATCTGTCACTTTCAGATTATCTATAATTATTAAATATCCTTCCATAATCATTCTTCTTACCTGTCATGTAGAAAGCACTCTCTTGGATTTCCTTTGACCAAGCTGACTAATTTCCTCTCTATCTCATTTTACCTTCATTCCCTTGCTTTCTCTGCTGAGTGCATTTCACCATATATTTTCTCTGCATTTTCTGTTTCTTTTATTAATGTCTCTGCTTAATGATGCCATGCATCCATTTAACTCCTAGCCGATTTATCTTCCTAACTCTGAATGTGCAGTCTGATACTGTGTCATGACTAACTCAGTATTAGACTGCTGATATCATACTCGGTTTGTTGTAATCACCAGCTCTGTAAGTCCACATTTATCCTTTTTAATAGCAGATGGTAGTGTGATGTAATGATAATAAAATTCCATGAATTTAGCCATCTTCCACATCAAGATTGCAGGATCACACTTTCAATCTTACTTTCAATCTAGCATTCTCAAAGATATTCTGCCCCAGTTAATTGCTGTTATCTCCAATCAGATGCATGAAACAACATAAATTTAATTTCCTCCCACAGTTACTCCTCTTTATTTAATTTTTTAATAATTATGCCTGTTAAATCATTACTTCATGTTGGAGGTTTAATGGAATATTATCACCACTGAGAAAAGATTAAAACTAATTTTAATACTTCCAATATTTCGTCTGTCATAGAGACATCTTCAGGGATTACAAAAAAAAAACTTTTTGTAATCCCTGAAGTAAATTTAGTAAATTCAAAAAAGAAAGATTATTCTTTGAAACTGCATCTGCACTCAGGAATCAACCTAATTTAAACAAATACAGTTGCATTAAACTTCCCAAAATTTGGGAAACATTAATTATCAGAGATCCCTCTTTACATCCCAGGCCACCTGCAAATGCCCATAGAGGACACGCCACCTAGATGGGACCTTAGTTTCACTCATTATTGTATTGTATTTGTGTGTGTGTTTTTACAAAAAAAATTTTTTTTTTGTAATCCCTGAAGATGTCTCTGTGATGGATATGAAATATTGGAAGTATTAAAATTAGTTTTAATCCTTTCTCAGTGCTGATAATATTCCATTAAAATTCCAACATGAATTCTACACAGCACTTAAACCTCAACACACGGATTCTAAATCATTACTTCAGTTTATTTCAAGCTATTTCTCTGAAGTAAATAGTCGTTAATTCATAGATAGATACTGATTCCATTCTTAGGTGGTACTTTTCCAGTAACCTTAGTAAACATTCTACTTATCCAACCTCCTATTCTCATCTGGTCAGTTACTTTTTCAGGCATCATGTAAAACAGCCTTCAGCTTACTTTCATTGTTAGTATGATCCAGTGTCTCATTCATGGTGGTTTTATTTTATTATTATTATTTTTATTATTATCATCTGACCTCCATGGAGGCAGAGACTCATCGTGGGAGGTATACACTATTGCACACAATGTTCATCAAACTGTGCCTTAAACTGATTCAATGTGTCTACATTCACAACACACTCAGGCAATGCATTCCACTCTCCATTCAAAGAACTGCTCCTCACTCCTCATTTTGATTTTACAGTGGTGGGGGGGTGGCAGGGGGAGGCTCTTGAATTATGGTTTTGTTTGTTTTGTCACTATGATTTCATACAAATTGGAATAAAACACATTCATTTTGTTATATATGTGGCAGCTATGCTGTGGATATTTAAACATTCAAAGACACTGAATTTTATTTTTTATTTTTAGGTACGTTATTCCCACGTGAAAGTTTAACTTGGTGCAAGATAAGTACTGGGTCTTATCTTGCACTCAATCTTAATGCTGCAATGCAAGTTGCAACATGCATTGCAGCATTAAGATTGAGTTGAAGGCATGCAGAACAGTATATCGTTTTTTGGCATTCTTATGGTATGATGAGAATCAAAGAACCATTTTTTTTGATAGCTACTCCAGTGGATGCTGTGATATCCTGACAGGAATAAAGATAGAGAAATATGAATATAGAAATATGTGAATAGAAAAGGCAAAATGTGAGGAGTACTGTTGTTAATAGCAAAGGAGTTATACAGATGCAAGGTGGAGATGAGGGAAATAATGGCATGTTTTGAGTGCAGGATGGGCATTTCCATGAACATTCAGAATAATAGTTTATTGAAAGTTGATTCACCAAAAGAAATAATTTAGTCATTGAACAGAAATTTATCATAAAAAAATAATTTATTGGAAAAACAAATTACTAATAATTTTGATTGAATTCCTTTTCATAATTGGAGTTGATTTGATGTCAAAAGAGACCTGTCTGTGAGAAATGGAGGCTGCATTTGAACATGGAAAGACATAGGCATCTGGAGAGATCATTGTTCTGTGGACAAGTCAGTGCTGACCCAGAGTCAGTAGTAGTAGTAGCAGAGATGACTTGTCTTTCAAGATTCGAGCGATCCTCTGTACTGTTTTGCCTACTATTGCTAGTGAAATTCACTGCTGAAAGCTGACGATCCCCAGGTTTGGGAATGAAAATGGACAGGGGGTTGAGACAGGATATTATATCCATATATTCACTCATATGCATATTTTATTATTATTATTACGTGACACCTCCAGGGAGTCCAAAGACTCATCGTGGGAGGGCACCTACTCTACAACTCTCCATCTCCATCAATGCCATTTACTGCCAACCACTAGTATTTTCGCAGACAATCACAAACATCCATGCCCATAGCAGGATTCGAACCCGCAGTCTTCTGGAGATCAGATATGCTGACCACACACAACTAGGCCAGCAAATATTTTCACTCCCAATCCTGGGGATTATCAGCTTCCAGTAGTGAATTCACTTGTCACTTATTGCATTAATTCGTATTACACTACAGTAATACTTCTTTATTACAGTATTAGAGGGTGTCGCATTAGGACTTCAGATTTTTTGTCTATTACAGTTTGAATTGTTTCACTTACTCATTTTCACATGTGACATGTTGTTTGCTCTGAAGATGGTTTGAAATCTAGCAAAATATACACTAGTTAATAAACATCTTTTTATAATTTAGTTTGTTTGGTATTACAATGGTTTTACTGGAAATAAGTTATGGACAGCTGAGTTACTATTTTAATGCTAATAAGTGGCAGGATTGCAATTTGGTGTGTAGAGGCATAGAGCTGTGATGTAACGGAATTGTACTCCAAGAGGAGAAATTAGGGATCTGGGGGTGATGATCATCAGGGGCGAATTCTCCATGCTTGCTATGCTTGCTGCGCAAGCTCATTAATTGAGAAAGAAGTAATATTTATTTGTTAATAAATGCATGCATTTCTAAGCATTTCATTTAGGCTTTTATTTTTGTAGACAGAAGACGTCTTAAGCTTACGCAGCAATAATTGAGCTTTGTATTGTGTATCAAAGCTGATGCTTGCTTGTCTAGTCAAAGCTACCTTGGCTTGCTCGGTTGTAGGAGCTTCCAGATTCTCGCAGCAGCACTGTGATTTCATGCGCGCGCATACCCATTTCACATAGTCTCACTCTGTTGGTTAAACACAGGCCATATGCAGTCAACGTAGCTCTAGCCAGTGAGCTTCAGCCAGCCTTTAAAAGTGTGTGTGTTGCTTGGGAAAATTAAGTTACAACCAACTTTTTATGACGATGTTATTGACCAGTTCATAAAGAAGAACCGTAGGGTAGAATTTGTATTCAAGTCATTTGTGAAATAATGTTGTATTTGTATGATTAAATGTACAAAATTTTTAAATATATAGTTTTAAATGGTCAGTAATTCATTATTCCACTAATCAGACTTCAATCACACCTCTCACTCCCTGAATGATAACAAGAGCAAGCATGAATTTCAAGACCAGCATTCGCTCCTGATGGTCAGCAGAGGTGGTTGGGTTTGGATTGTTTTGAATTACATACAAAGCAACTAAAACACTGAGCCCAGTGTTGTCTAGTTTGTGTGTGTTATAGCTGGTTTGCATGTTTTGCAGAATGAAAAACCAGATTCCAGGAGAAGAAAACCTGCCATCTCATTATGAGACCATATAACTCATATGCAGTTGAAAAGCCATTATAAGGTTCATTTTGTGCTAGATGGGATTAAACCTGACTTTTTCAGCCAAAAAGTATTATCGTTGTTATTACACAGGTTTCTCCATGAATAACTCTGTAGACCTGTAGAAGTGCATTTGCTTCCTTAGTTCTAGGTTGCCTGAAGAAAGCCATTCTTAGTTCAAATCAAGTCACCAACTAGTGGAACTTTTTTTTAACCTTTCTTCAAAATGATTTTTAAGTTAGTTGATCTAAGGCACAGGCAAGCGAGTTTTTTCTAGTGAAAACTGGGGGTTTGTGTCCCAGAAATTCAAGAAAATCTTCTCCAGAGTTTCTATGGAGTTGCTTAAAAATAATGCCTCTGCAAGGCAAATCTCATCTCTGCAACTCCCTCAAACCGAGTGTGCTCTTGAATGTTACTCGCTTCATTAGCATCACTACTATCTCCATTATATCAGCAAATAGATATGCTTTATTAAAGCCTTATATAGGTTAAAAATAACTTTGCTGTCCCTGTTTGACAGTGAATTCTTCATCAACCATGTAATAGGATGTGCTGTTTTGGCTACCTTTGCAATATGCCCCCTCAACTTCAACTCCGTCCACAATCATCTGCACAAGTCCATGGCCTCATCAGTTTCCAAAAGTTGATTCCCATCAGTATAATGCACTGCTTGTAATCTCCTTTTCCCAAAAGCATCATCACTTTATACTTAGCACATTACACTGGTAGTCATTTACATTTGCCTATACTGCCAATGTATTTGTCTTCCTTAAGAGATCTTTGCACATTACCTTAATTTACTATTGCCCTTCTCAGTTTGGCATCATCAGCAAACAATATTTCCTTTCAAATCATATATTAATGATGTACAAATTAAACAACAGAGGACCAAGTACTGAGATCTGTGGTACACCACCAGTCACCTGCTTTTTACTGGTCTCACTCCCCCATGAACCACTCTTTGGTATTTGTCAATCAACAATCCTCTAATCCAAATCACCAGATTCATACCATCTCGAATTGCTCCAATTTTGCAACAGAGTTCTATGTGAAATCCTGTTAAATTCCTTTGCAATGATATCACCATGTACCCATATCCCTTATTCAACTCCATTGTCATTTTATCAATCAACAATCCTCTAATCCAAATCACCAGATTCATACCATCTCGAATTGCTCCAATTTTGCAACAGAGTTCTATGTGAAATCCTGTTAAATTCCTTTGCAATGATATCACCATGTACCCATATCCCTTATTCAACTCCATTGTCATTTTATTATAAAAAATAAAAAAATTACTAAGACAAGACCTACCCTTCACAAAACCATATTGTATCTTATAAAGTATGTTATTCCTGTCCATCGTCCTGAATTCTGTCTTACATCAATTTCCTCAATACATGAACCACTGCTCCGGAGATACTCATTGGCCTATAATTATTACTTCTGTCTTGGAGATTCTTTTTTTACAGCAGGATTATTTTGACCTCTTTCCACTCCATTGGCACTTTTGAGTACTGAGTCTTCAATTAAACAACTTGGTCAGAGGAGCTGATAATCTCCTTGCACATTCCATTCTCGTAATACACAGGCTGATATATCATATAATCTCATGACAATGTTCCCATTAAATTCTGCAATATTTAAAGATTACTCCATTTCTCCTCTTCCTCCACTGAGGTGAAATGGATTTCTCCATTTTCTATTTCACCCTCTATGCTGCCATCAGTCATTGTCACGTCTGACATTGCAACACCACCACCATTGGATTGTACACCCCTGCAAAATGCTCACTCAGTAATTCAACTATTTGGTTTGCTTCTGTTTCCTTCCCACTATCATCACTTTTTGAAGTAATTTTTCCATAGCCTTTCCTCCTTTTACTTGCCACATAGCAAACAAACTTTTATGATTTCTTTTGGCCTCATCAGTTCGCTTTCTCTCATAATTAGCTTGTGTTTGTGGTGCATGGGAAGTGATCAAGGGGTGTTGGAAAAAAAGTGATATCAGAATGTATACCCAAAGTCAGAATAATTCAGGTGGGAGTTAGAGTTAGAACATCCCTTGATCACTTCCCATGCACCACAAACATCTCTCCCTTCCAAATTCTTAAGCCATAGCACTGCTGAAAGCTGACTCCTCAGCTTGTCATAATCACCTACTCCATAATTCCATATATATGGAATTACAGAGTAGGTGATGGTGTGTAGTGTTTGTAGAGAGCTCCTGAACAGATAAATGTTATTTTAAGTAATAATTGGTAAATTTGCATGAATCTTAAATAGTATTATTTACTTTTCGTATATTAGCGTGTCTGGGTGATTTTTGTGTTTTCTGAGTTTCCAATTAGTAATTTGATAGATACGATTATTTGTGCACATGGCGCCGATAAGGAGGAATATGAATACAATGGCATCCAGGTCGCCATCTTTGTCTAAAACTTTTAATTTAAAGGATTTTATTCAGTGTACTGTTTGTGAAATGTATGCTTTCAGGAGAGCGGTTGGAGTCTAATTAGATGATAGTGGAGTGAATGTGTGCAGCAAGTGTAAGGAATGTGAGGATTTAAAGAGTGTTTCAGGTCGTGAGAGTGATATCATTGTTGAAAGTGAGAATGTAGAAAATAGTGATATTTGCGAGGTAGTGCCATATAGCTATGAGAGTGATGTTGAAAGTGAGAATGAAGGTAAAAATACAGAACGAATGAATGAATTAATGGATAATAAAATTGATGAGACAGATGCAATGAGTGAGATCGCACGGTTACACGGAGCGATACACAGGGCACATCAGCAGCTGGAGCGTTGGCAAAAATGTTTACAGAGCGTACCAACTAATAAGTATGATGTGTTTACACTCACTATCATAAGAGTATGATAGTGAGTGTAAACAAAATGAAAGAGCGAGTGTTGTATGGAGATTCTTTAGTAAGAAGTGTGATAGATGAGAGTTTAACAAAATCGTACCAACCTGGTGTGAACATTAAGGATGTGAGTCAATTAGAATGCAAAAACAGAGGGTGAAAGAATGATAGTAGTAACAGGAACGAATAATTTGAAAGGAGACAAAATGGCTATGAGAGAGGATTTGAAGTAATTACTTGAGGTAGCAAAAGAGAAGAGTGAGAGAGTTAGTATGGTGAGTCTGTTGCCGCGGTATGATGGTGAAGAGTATAGAAGAGGGCCAAAATTGCTAATGACTTTATGCACGGATTATGCAGGAGTGGAGCGAGTTTGATGTGCGAAAGGATTTATATAAGATGCATGGTTTACATTTGAATGGATTTGGTGTACAGAGACTTGAAAAGATGTTGTTGAATGAAGTGGAAGTGGATGTGCAGAATCAGGGAAACTAGAGTTATTAAGGGGGGGGGTAGATATGCAGACTTTAGGGAGACAGTTATGTGTATGAATGTGTGTAATATGCCCAAGCTAGTACGAAGGACAACAAATCAGAATGGGATAGTTAGTATAAGGCACCAAAATAGGGATGGGACAAATGGGCTTCTGCAATTCATGTATACTAATGCCAGAAGTATTAGGAATAAGAAGGAAGAATTTTTGGCCTTGGTTGGCACTTTCAGGCCACAGTTTATTGGCATTAGTAAAACGTGGCTGACAGAAGATGATATAGCTAGTGGGATTGAATGTGAGGGGTATGATGTGTTCAGGAGTGACAGAAAATGGGGTGAGGAGTGTTATTGATGATAGCTGATGAGCTACAGCCAAGGAGAATAGAACTGGAACTGCAAGATAGAGAAAAGAGCACATTTGAGGTTATTTGGTGTGAGATTGAGCTAGCAGAACAAAATATACAGTTAGGTGCTGCTATAGACCAGGTGATGGAATAGATGGTGGAGATAGTACATAAGCAAATAGAAGAAATGAGTGGAAGGAGGATAATTATTGTGGGAGATTTCAACTATGGTAACATTGATTGGAAGAAGGAGAGGACACATGGGAGGAAGGAATTGGATTTTCTGCAGTTATTAAGGGATAACTATCTGCGACAGCATGTAATGGCAAATACTAGGTGTCAGAGAGTGCTTGACCTAGTAATTACATCTTAGAATTTGGCTGTAATGAATATGATCACATTGCCACCAATTGGTGAGAGAGATCATAGGGTCTTGACTTGGGAGGTGGCTAAAGGTGTGGAATTTACAATTAAGACAGGGTACATGTGGAATTATTGGGCTGGTAAGTATGACAAGTTTAGGAGTTGGATTGGTTCAGTGCCATGGCATGTAAAACTTCAAGGGCTGGATGTTGATAGTGCATGGGAGGCGGTTAAGAAATGTTTGTATGAGCAATGGCTGACTGTATATCTAAAGTCCGAATAATAAATCAAGTAGGGGTTAAATGGATGAATAACACCATTAAGCTTGAGCTGCAAAAAAAGAAACAACTATGGAGGGAATTTAAGGAGAAAGGTGACCGGCAGGCACATGAACAGTATAAAGCGCAGGCCAGAAGGGTAACGAGTGTGGTAAGAAAAGCAAAAGCGGATCATGAAAGAACATTAGCTATGTGCAGGCTAAAGAGAATCCCAAACAATTTTTTCGATATGTTGCAAGTAAAAGAAAAATGTATATGGCAGAATGATTTTAAAGAATGCTGATGGTAGGGAGGTAACTGAATCAGTTGATATAGTTGAATTACTGAGCGAGCACTTTGCAAGAGTATATCATCCAGGTGGTGACATTGCAGGAATGAATGAACCAATAGCTTATATGGAAATTGTGGTGAATGAAGTCGAGGTGAATAGTCTATTACAAAACCTCAATGTCAATACATCTGTGGGATTTAATGGTATACCAGCTCATGCCGTACGTGAAGCAGCTAAAGAATTGTCAGTATCCTTGACCATTTTGTTTAATTTGCATCTCGGATCTGGGTTATTCCCGAGGGGGTGGAAAGAGGGGAAAATAGTTCCACTGCATAAAGGAAGTTCCAAGACTATTGTTGTAAATTACCGATCGATCAGGAATCGTTGTCAAGGTCTTGAAGAAAATAGTTGAGAGAAAAATACAGTATTGGATAGATGAAAATGGGATACTGTACTGAGGACAGCATGGTTTTGTGAAGGATAGATCATGCCTCCCTAACTTGCTCACGTTTTATAACACAGGGATGGCTGAGCTGGATAAGGGTAATGGGTTTACAGTGATTCTACTGGACCTTGGTAAAGCCTTTGACAGGATACCACATGGAATTCTAATTGGTGAACTGCAGCATATGGGGATGGATATATGGTTGGTGAGATGGATAGGACGGTGGTTGATGGAGAGATATCAAAGAGTGGTTTATTCAGGAGTAGAGTCCAAAAGACAGCCTGTGACTAGTGGTTGCTGCAGGGTTCTGTTCTTGGACCACTACTTTTCAGTTTGTTCATTAGCGATATGGGAAAGGATATGAGAGGAAGTGTTCATTTGTTTGCTAATGATGCAAAGTTGGGTAGAGCAATAGTGAGTGCACAGGATGTCAAAATTTTGCAAGGTGATTTGGATTGTTTGGAGGAGTGGGATAAGAAGAATGGATGTCAATTTAATGTGGCAAAGTGTAAGGTTATGCATTTCAGGGTGAACAGATTAGAGATCAGTATATCACATTGGTGGAACTGTACTCCAGGAGATTGACGAGGCCAGGGGTTTTTGAGTGTTGGTGGATAGGGAGTTGAAGTTTAAGGGGCACATCGTATAAGTGGCTAAATCAGCTTATCAAATCATTTGGTTGCTAAAAAATACTTTAACAAGCAGAGACAAACAGGTTATTGTTCCTCTGTACTGAGCCTTGATAAGACCCCCATCTAGACTACTGTGCCCAGATTTGGGTGACAGGGTTTCTTCTTGATGGGGAGGAGGTGGAGAGGATCCAGAGACGAGTGACCAAGATGATAGCAGGTCTATGGAATGAACCTTATGAGAACAGGTTGAAGATTTGTGGGTTGCAGAAATTGGCTGATAAGCAGAAAAGGGGTGATATGATTGAAACATTTAAATTACTGAAGGGTTTCTATAAGATTAATTCCAAAGATATTTTTGAGAATAGGGCTGGTGGTGGGAGTAATAGGGACCCATACATGGAAGCTGGGCAAGAGTGTGGTTAGCAAGGGTGTTAGAGCTAGGTTTTTAACTTGGAGAGTGGTGAATGAGTGGAATAAGCTGCCAGTCTGTTGTGGGTGCCATGACTGTGAACGAGTTCAAGGCGAGGTATGATAGATATTGTGTGAATGTCGAATTGTTGTTCTTGACATGATGTTAGGGCATCCCTCGATGAGTCTAAGGACTCCTTGGAGTTGCCCGTAATAATATCCTTTCTTAACAGAAAATAATGCATGTCTGGCAATCTTCCAAGTTGGAAGAGATGATCACTTTCTCCAAGCAGAGGCAATGTAGTTGGTAAGTTGGTAATTAGTAAATTAGCATAATGAGTGCAGATCAAGTAATTATTATGGGGGATTTCAACTATAGTAGGATACAGAATGGGAAGGAATAGTCACAGGACAGGAAAGAAATGGAATTTATACAGCTGCAGAGAGATAATTGCCTAAAGGCAGCAGGTAATGGAGATGACATGACATTTGAGGATACTGGATCTGATTATACAATCAGAGAACTTAAAATCAGATCCAGTACACTCAAATGTCATGTCATCTCCATCTCCAGCAGGTAATGGAGATGACATGACATCTCCAGCAGGTAATGGAGATGTCATGTCATCTCCATTACCTGCTGCCTTTAGGCAATTATCTCTCTGCAGCTGTATAAATTCCATTTCTTTCCTGTCCTGTGACTATTCCTTCCCATTCTGTATCCTACTATAGTTGAAATCCCCCATAATAATTACTTGATCTGCACTCATTATGCTAATTTACCAATTACAATGCATGTCACATAGGTTGTGCCTGGCAAAATATATAATTGATTATAACAGCAACCAGTTATATACATTGTCCTGTTGGCCTGTCACCCCACACAGCTTCAAATGTACTGCCCTCTGCATCCTTGTCCTAATGATATATTTATACTCTTTTTGGCTTCAAATCCTCCATCATTAGCAATCTTCCTCTCAATCCTGTTCATTATTTCTTCTCTGAAGATACTTTGCATTCTCTTCCTATGGTTACATAATCCTTGATCAACCAAGTCTCACTGATGCCTATAACTTTTGGCCAAGTTGATCTATCCATTGCCAAAAAACTCCTCAGTGTTACTTTGAATACTTCTGGCATTAGTATACATGAACTGCAATACCCAGGAAGTTAAGTACCTGGGGTGCTATATTTAACATCATGTGATCACTCTCCCACTTAACCTCTAGGTTGCCTGGATCCATACTCACCTGCATCCCTCCCCCAAATGTTCTAGTTTCCATGACTCTGCACTTCCAAACTCTCACTGAGAAACACTTCTCAAGACTCCTGACTAAAAATCTATTCAAATTCAAGCTATAGATGTTCCTTCTATTAAACTCACTCCAAACTATTCCTCTTGCAAACCTGTGCACTTATCATTTGCAATTATAACTTTGTCTAAACTTGCCTCTATCATACACCATGGAAAGAGACTTACAACTCTTACTTTCTCACTTTCTTTTTCACATACACTAGCATTTTCTTTCATATCTTCGTGTAAACTACATGTGTTACATGCTAAATCATTTGTAATAGCTAAAATAAACATTTCTTTTAATTTCACTTTCTGCATCCTTATATCATTATTATTAACATCTTTAATCTTGGCACCAGAAAAACTAATTTCATTACACTCTCCTCAGGCACTCATGTTTTTAATGAATCACCATATGAAAGTTAGTAGTCAAACTAGAGTGTGGATGGGGTTAGATATTAGATTAATGCATTGGATTGGAGGCTATCTGATAGGTATCAGAATGTTGCATATGGTGGAGCAATATCCTTGAAAAGGAAAGTCACTAGTTGTATGCCTCAGGGTCTTTTTTAAGGCCATTGCCTTAAAATAGACCCTGTTTTATCCTTTCTTTTAGACACTTACACAGTGATCTGAATACATTTTGGAAAATTATGGAGACAACTACCGTGTTTGAGTAAAACTTTAGTTTAATATAAACTAAGATCCACTTTCGATGTTTCGACCTTTATATCAAGGCATTAGTTTCATCTTCTGGAGCATATGCACTATATACAGAAAACAAGCTACATAATACAATCTACATGGTTTGTTAAAGTTACTGATCAACGGTTACAACAATTATTGGCCTGACCTCTGGTGAAAAAAATAAATGAAAGAATTTTTTTATTTATTTTTATTTATTTATTTTTTATTGGCCTGATGTCTGGTGGAAAAATAAATGAAAGAATTTTTTTTCTTTTATTTATTTATTTATTATTATTTTTTTTCGCCAGAGGTCAGGCCAATAATTGTTGTAACGGTTGTTCAGTAACTTTAACAAACCATGTAGATCGTAGTGTAGCTTGTATATAGTGCATATGCTCCAGAAGATGACCTTGATATAAAGGTCGAAACGTCGAAAGTGGATCTTAGTTTATATTAAACTAAAGTTTTACTCAAACATGGTAGTTGTCTCCATAATTTTCCAAAATGTAGACCCTGTTTTAAGGCAATTCCTTCTCCCTGTGGGCAATTTCTGTGTTATGATATTGGTGAAGATTTGGATGGGGGATACTCAGTCATTTACAGATGATGCAAAGTTGGGACGAACTATGAACAGTAGAGAAGATATGTGGCCTTGTGAAGACTTGAATAGATTGAGTAAATGGGCACAGGAATGGGGATGTCAGTTCAGTGTTGCAAAATGTAATGTGTTAAAATTTGGGAAACAAAGATAGGATTAGAATTTATGCTTGGTGGGGATATATTGTTGTAGGTGGAGGAAATAAGAGATCTTAGGATGATAGTGGATAAGGATCTGAAATTTAGGAGACACATTACCAAAATTGTGAGGACAACATGATGAGTCTTTTGACTCCATGGAGGCCTGAATAATAATAATAATAAACACAAAGAATTCTGGGAATGATGTAGAGGACACTAACTTGTAGAAGTAAGGATATTCTTGTTCCATTGTATAAGGCTATGATTAGGCCACACATGGACTACTGTGCACAGATTTGGTCACCTGGTTTATAAAAATGTTGGAAAGGGTCCAGAGGCAACTGACTAAGGTAGTTTGTGATCTCTGGAATGTCAAATATGAGGAATATCTTCATGGTTGATAGAGACCTAGAAGTTAGTAAGGGGATAGGATTAGTGTTGAAGAGCTTTTACAGAAAGTGGTGGAAGATCAGGAGAGAACCAGAAGTCATCCCTGGAAGCTGTATAAGGAGGATGTGAGGAGGGCAGGTTGAAGCAGGTTTTTTGCATGAAGAGTTGTGAATGATTGGAATGCCTTGCCTGAGAGGGTGGTGTCTGCAGAGAATATGAGTGTGTTTAAGGCACAGTATGATGAGCTGTGGGTATGACAAAAGGACCTCCTAGATAAGTCAAGGCATTCCAATCATTCACAACTCTTCATGCAGATTCTATTACCCTAAAACTTCATGTAGTTTTAGGGTAATAATAATAAAATACAAATCTTATTCTCATGCTTATGTCCTTCTTGCATCTCCCCTTTTTTTCACTTCTGTGTCATTCCATCTGCCAGGCATTTCTCCAATTATACAGTATCATGGTTTGTTTTGTGGAGAACTCCATGTTAGTATGCAATCTTTTCTTTTACCATCTGGTCATTCTCTTATTTTTCCACTGCTTCAATCATAGTCACTGATATACCTTGTAACATCAACCTCACCAATTGCATTATCATGCATTTTGTCTTTCAACTCCCTTCTGTCATTTTTTCTTACTCTCTTCATACTTCTGGCATTTGCTCAAAACACCTACGAAAAAACATGTTCTCCAATATAAAAAGATGTAAAAGATCTTAATCTAAAGAGAGCAACATCATGACCAACTTATTTTATATTGATAAGAACATCGGTTCTATCCTTTTAAGGCATTGATTACACCACAGATGGAAGAATAATGTTCACACATTTTGCTCAGTTTCTCCCATTGAATGTAATTAGACAAAATCTAACAAAATAAAAAAAAAACTGAAGATTTATTTTTAAATTTTATTATAGACATCCTTAGTACACAAAACAATTTAACTCCATAAACAAACAGATAGTCCACATATATCCATTGCAAAGTTGTATTGTAATTATTGCATGAGCATTTCATTAGTGCATATCACACTGGTGCAAATGCTGGGCAATATGTAGAAGGGAGGCAAGCATTAGGAGAATTAAAAGTGAAAGAATCAGAGGTAATGATAGTGTCAATAAAGCTGTGGAAATTGGATATGCAAAACAGTAAGCCTATGCATCTGATCTGGTTATTTAATGAAAGTCTTGCAGTAGGTAAAGTTCCTAGGGAGTGGAAAATGGCAAAATACTACCATTCCACAGGCATGGTTCTAGGAAAAGAAAAGTTTTTCAGTTATAGACCACTCTGTACATCTGGATTTGTAATCAAGGTGTTGTGGAGATTGATTAAGAGTAGAATAGTCCAAGATAGAGGACTGGGTTGACAGACCTGGGATTCTTAATAATGTTCAGCATGGATTTGTAAAGGGTATGGCTTATTTTAGCTCTTCTTGTAGAAAGGCTTATACGCTGGTTAAACATGATTATTAAATTCTTAAGGAATTGACAATGTATACTGGAATATAAATTAAATCAAACTTTAATATATACTTTCCAATATTTCGGCAATGTCACGTTGCCATCTTCATGGGAACTTAAGATAAAGACGTGCACACAAGTACTACACAACAGCAAATGAGAAACAAAGAGAGGAAGCTACCGTTTTCCTAAAGGCCTGATGGTGCCCCCCCCCCTCTAGCGGGCTATATTAGGTGTTCTTGGCCTTCGGGCTGAAGTTCTCCTGATGTATGTTTCCCAAATTTGGGGCAGCCTTATGCATCCAAATTTGTTGAGGTTTGGCATGTTCCTAAGGGCTGAGGCTGATTCCATGAATATTCTTTCATATTTGAACTTGTTGCGATGTATTACTGTGGCTTTCTTCCACTTCATTCTGTGGCGAGTATCCAGAGCATGGTCTGCAAGCCCAGAGTGGCTGTACTGGTGAAATTGGATGTAGTCCTTGTGTTCTGAGATTCTGATGTCTGGCTGGCCGAGTGGTTAGCGTATCCACTCTCCAGCCAAAAGGGTTCAAATCCTGCTGAGGGCATGTATGTTTGTGATTGTCTTTGGAAATACCAGTGGTGATGGTTGGCAGTAGATGGCGTTGGTGCAATTGCGGTCAGTTGGTGGCAGAGACAGGAGTTATAGAGCAGGTGCCCTCCCTCGATAAGTCTTTGGACTCCCTGGAGGTGTCTAATACTAATAATATTTGCTGTCCTGCCTGTTTGGCCAAAATAGGACAATTTACAGTTGCAAGGGACCTGGTATACACCAGGTTGGTCTAGGGGAAATGGTTGGTCTTTAGTGGAGTAGATAAGGAATGCCAATTTTCTATATGGTCTGTAACAAGAGGTCAAGTCATGTTTTTTTCAAGTCGTGGTGGAAGAAAGCCACAGGAATACACCGCAGCAAGTTGAAATAGGAAAGACTATTCATGGAATCAGCCTCAGCCCTTAGGAACATGCCAAACCTCAACAAATTTGGATGCATGAGACTGCCCCAAATTTGGGAAATATACATCAGGAGAACTTCAGCCCAAAGGCCAAGAACACCTAATATAGCCCGCTAGGGGGCACCATCAGGACGTTAGGAAAATAGCTACCTCGCTTCGTTCTCATTTGCTGTTGTGTAGCACTTGCATGCACGTCTTTATCTTAAGTTCCCATGAAGATGGCAATGTGACGTTGCCGAAATAATGGAAAGTATATATTAAAGTTTGATTTAATTTATATTCTAGTATATGCTGTCAATTCTGTAAGATAATTGGACTTATTTTAGCAAAATTTGCTTGCATTTTATGATAAGGTGACAAGTGTGTGTGTGTGTGTGTGTGTGTGTGTGTGTGTGTGTGTGTGTGTGTGTGTGTGTGTGTGTGTGTGTGTGTGTGTTAGATTATCTCATGATAATGTTTTTCATTCTCCTAGATTTCTACACACAAAAAATTACTCCTTGTATCCTTCTTTACCACACTCTTACAACTTTCACGAATAGCCTCTGGTTCTTCCCCCTTTCACCTTCTACTCTTTTTATGATACCCTCTCTGAATCCCATAAAATTCACTTACTAACTTAAATGTCTCTATCAATTACACCTAAACTCTTTTCCACCTATCCACTAAAGTCTGCAATCCACATTTCTTCAGCATCTCTCCATAGCCTGTATGCCAGAGTCCCGAAATTGTCTTAGTTACTCTTCTCTGAACCTTCTCCAGTGTTTCCACATCAAAATGAAAACTATGTGATCAAAATCGGAGCACAATAGTCTGGGTGTGGTCTGACCAGTGCTATATACAGCAGAACAACCACCACCTTATCCCTTCATGTCAGTGTACTCCTTATAACAGCAGCAATGTGACATGAAGTCTTTTCAGTACTTGAATGTTTCCTCTGAACTTGTCTACTTATACCTATCACACCCAAATCTCAAATGTTATCCACTACTTCAAGCACAGTTCCATCAACAGTACACAGCTTATATCTTCAAAATGCAACACTTTGCTCTTATTAATATTAAAGCCAAAACCCTCGATCATTTGCCCAAGTGGGGTTATTCGGATCTTTTAAAAGAATTAACATCAGCAAATGTTGCTTATAATTCTCTCTATCTTTGCATCATCAGCAAACAACTGATGGTCCCCAGTCAATCCACACAAAATATCATTAACAAACAAGTTAAACAGCCGGGGCCCAAGAACAAAAACCTGAAGCTCACCACTGGTTACCTTCCTTTTTTTTGAGACACTGCTCCATAATATGCAACTTGCTGGTGTCATTTAATGGAGTCTCGTTCATTACGAACATAACTTGAAAAGTTATGTTGGTAATGAGTGAGACTATTTCCAAACTGAGCATAATATCAGGTGTGCCAGACAAAGATTGCAAATTTTGTTCTTAAAATGTCCAGCATGTTTTTAAAATGAGAGGTAGTCTTCCTCTGAAAACAGAGAGCAAAATTGACACACTTGGATATGTTATGTGTGGGACAAGCAATACAAGTAATAACAGTGCACATTTAAAGGATTATTCAGCTTGTAGATCTTGGGAAAAACTCATTTACACTATACACTCACTACTATAACAGACAAACTGTTTTACTTACTCATGGGTCTCTGAAAGAAAAATCTACAAAATCGGCATCAATTCAACCTTAATATCTTTCTTGGTCTAGCTCCTACTGATGAGATCTCAATAAAGGTCAAAACCAGAGCTTTTCCAGAGATCTCATCAGTGGTATGAGATCTCTGGATAATACATAAGAATATAATATCTGAACAAAAGCGCACTTTGTTATTCATTATTAAGGCAGTTGATGTGAAATCAATAGCCTCTATATACAAATAGCCTACTTTGAGGATACTTAGAGTGCAAACTTTGCTTACACTCGATTAAAGGATTTAAAAAAAAAAAATATAGAATTTCTTGGAAAGTATAATTTGTTTTGTAACCAAATGAAAAACATTCTGCTCAACTTTTTTTCACAATCTGGAGTCTAACCAGGTAACCAATAACTACCTTTATGGATTCTGTCACTTTAGATTCTCATCATATTTCCTAACATACTACTTGATGCACACCATGGTAGGTGTGAATAGACCTGTGCTGTTGCTATCCTTTGGTGTACATTCCACTCTCTGTAACTGGGTCTAGTTTTTCTCTTTGGTCAATCACTGTATCTTGTCTTGGCTCTTCAGACTTGCTAACCACTACAGGATGTACAACAACTCTTCCTTAAAATATCTCTCTTTAAATCATCATCCCAACTAGAAATATAATCATATTAGTGAGTTATAATCCGATTTATAATGTTTATTTGAAGAGAGCAACCAATAAGTTCCTCTCCCCTGTAGAATTAAAGAAATTTTTCCTTCACCTAATGTCTGTCAGATTTATATGAGGACAAGTAAAAGTAAACCACGTCTAATATATCAACTTATGAATTATGAATATTCCCACTTGTGAATTTCTTCTTTTGGGATACTGCATCCCATACACAACTTGCTGATATCTATCTGACAGTCAATGACCTATCCAACTCACTAATCTAATATCCAGTCCCATCTGTTTCAGTGTAGTTAACAACTTGTGTGACAATCTATCAAAAGCCTTTGCAAAATCAAATATATCCCTATATGCACATCTCCCGTGTCCAGTGTATTCGTCACCCTGTTATATTGCATAATTAAATTGCAAAACATGACTGTTCTTTAACAAACCCATGCTGACAGTCATAGAGCATGCTCTTAATTAATCTATTTCTGTATCTTAGTTCTCACCAGTCTTTCCACCATCTTAACTACTTGCCCAGTCCTGAAAATACTTCTCTTCTGCTCTTACTGTTAGCCAGATTAATAAACTCAGCAATCTTACATAATGTTTAGAGTTATGATGATTATTTAAAGAAAAAACTGAAGTCTTTTATGGCCAAAAAGTCTTAATGGCCATGGCCAATCATCTTCCTAGGTTATTTGGTATCTTTTCAAGGTATATTTGGTCATTTCATTGGTATTTTTTATAGGTATTATCATCATCATCATCCTAAGATCTCATGAAGACAAAGAGACCTCCTAGATGAAGACTCATCTATGAGGTCCCTTTGTCATATACACACAGCTCATTATACCTTGTCTTAAACACATTCAAATTCTCTACAGACACCACATTCTCAGGCAAGTCATTCCAATCATTCACAACTCTGCATGCAAAAAATCTGCTTCTCACTCCCTTGCTCACATCTTCCTTATACAGCTTCCAGGGATAACTCACTGTTTTCTGAAACCTCTTCAACATTGATCCTATAACAACCCCTTACCAACATGTACATCTCTATCATATCACCTCCTCTTCCTCTTATCCACTAGACTATGTAAATTGCATCTTTTCAATCTTTCCTCATATTTAACATTCCAGAGATCAGAAACTATCTTAGTCAGTTGCCTCTGGATCCATCCAACATCTCTTCAACATCTCTTTCTTTTTGAAAACCATGTGACCAAATCTGTGTACAGTAGTCAAATGTGTGGCTAATCAGAGCCTTGTAACAGGAATCTCCTGATTTCCACAGGTCAGTGTCCTCTGCATCATTCTCAGAATTTGCTGTTGTCCTCGCAGTATGTCCTGTAAATTTTAGATCCTTTATCCACCATCAAAAGCTCTCTTATTTACTTCACCTTCAAGAATATATCCCACCAAGTGTAAATTCTTCGTCCCCTCTTTGTTTCCCAAATTTTAAAACCTTCATTTTGCAACATTGAACTGGCATCCCCACTCTTGTGCCCATTCACTCAATTTACCCATTCACTTGTAAGGCCACAACATCTGCTCTACTCCTCATAGTTCATCCCAACTTTGCATCATCTACAAATAACCTGAATATCCCTATCCAAATCTTCCCAGATATCATTAACATAAAGGTTAAGCAGCAATGGCCCTAAAACAGTTCCCTGAGGAACACCATCAGCACTAGTGACTTTCTTCTTCTGGGATATTGCTACCCCCATACCCAAATGTTGATCATTTCATTGGTATCTTTTAAAGGTATGTTGGTCATCCTAATGCAGACGTACTCTGGAAAAGATTCTGAAGTTTGTTTTTAAAGTCTAGATTATTTTTAATATAAGAGGGGAACTTTCACAGGAGAACGGAACTGTAGAGAGCAAAATTGGCAGAATTCTTGGATAGGTTATGTACTCAATAACAGGTCTTAAGGGAATTCTAATTGTGGATTGTATCAACTTTCCCCACATGTAATCTATCTAAACATTCTGGAAGTTTTGTGGTCTACTTTGACAGGAGAGTTCATCCCTCATATTAAGAATAATCTTACATTACAAAAAAAAAACACTTTGTACTCCCTGTCTGGGAGCATGTAATATTATTTGTAAGTTTGGGTATAGTCTCACTCTTCAACATACTTTTAAAAGATACCATTGAATTATTGAAGCAAGATTTTCCTGTTGATATTAGCTTACAGTGTTATTTGATTTCATTATGGACCTAAGAATTGAAGGTTCTAAAATGCAGAGCCCTATTTCTCTTCACACTCATGCATACTACTTTTTTTTTTTTTTAGAATACTATGAACAGTGTTTTATGAGTAATATTTCTCCTAAATCTACATTACAGTACAGTTATGCTATACTGTAATGTACATTTGGTAATTTTTTATGTAATTTTGAGATCTTTTGATATTGAAAGTTTTGTGTCCTAGATAAATGTGGTTCACTTTAGAAAAAGAAAAAACTCATCCTGCTGATTTTTCATCACTCAGATTGAAATTTCTTTATTTTTGAAGAAAAAATCAATTTTTTTATCATTGTTAAAAGCACTGTTTGTTTTTATTATGTGGCTATCTGCATGGGGTCAAGTGATGCATCACGGGAGGCCCACACTAACCTTTATACATAAACCTATTATTTACATCTCACCTTAACTCATTCACAGTCAAACTCACAACTCATAACTACTGCCATTCCATTCATTCACCACTATCCAAGCAAAAAATCTAGTCCACACATCCTTACTAACCATACTCTTACACAATGTCTGGAGGGAGGGGGGGGTGACCCCATGTTCTCTATGTTTGTTATGTATTGAAAAAGATTTTTGTGTTTATTTTATAAAGCCTTTTTAGTAACTTATAAGTTTCTATTCTTTCCCTCTCCTCCACCTGTCACCTAAACTTTGCTTTTGAAACACATACTTTCAATCTATGATTTCAATCTTGAGAGTGTGTGTGTGTGTGTGTGTGTGTGTGTGTGTTGGCTAGCGTCGCCGTAGCACGTGGCGGTGAATTTGAGCTGTGTAGAAGAAAGTGATTTTTAATTGGTGAATAGTCCGTTTTTCTACGTTTTTGAGTGCTAAATTGTTTCTCTGAATACGAGTGTACTTCAGTGGTTGTTTTTTGGAAGTTAGTTGCTGTCGCGATATAATATATTTTGGTTACCGTCGGAATCGAATGCATAATGGTGGAAGACAAAATGAAGCTAAGTTTTCATTCAGTACTATAATTAGTTATATTTCATTTTATTTAGTGTACTTAAAGGTTTTGTTTTGCTTGTAATTGTTTGTACTTTTTTCTTATTTATTTAACGGAATTTATTAATTGAATAATTAACGATTATGCTACTCGGCAGTAAGGAATGATGGCGGATTCAGCTGCAGTCGCAAGTGACGTATTGCCAAGTCCTCCGCCATTTAAGAACTCTATTATAAGCAATATCATAAGGAACTTTGTGGCATGCAGTACTTGCGGCATGTATGCGTCTCAGGAATTGGATATGTTGCTTGTGAAAGAGAGCGGAGAGCGTATGTACACAAAATGCAGGCAGTGGGAGGAAATAAGTGCATTCGAAATATCAGTATCCGACCTTATTGCTCCAGGAACGGGGAATGAATGTAGGAAGACAAGTAGTGTGATAGGAGAGAATGAAAAAAATATATATATGAATGAGAAAATAATAGTTGATAGTATGGAAGGCGTGAGTGACTGTGAAAGTTTAGGAGATGGTTTTGTTTGGAAGAGTGAATTTAGATTAAGAGTGACTGACCTGCAGATGGAGATAGATGAGTCGAAAGAGGAGGTGGAATGTCTTGTGAATGAGAGCAGAAGTATGAAAGATAAGATTAGGAGAATGGAAGAGATAAATTCAAGCTGAATCAGAGTAGGGGAGGGAGAGAGAATTTTGGGAGCGTTAGAAGAGGAGAGAAAGGAAACAGTAGAAGAGAGGGAATGAGCGAGAGGTATGGGGGTGCTAGAAGAGGAGAGGATGGAAACAGTAAGAGAGATGGAATGATAGAGAGATATGGAAGTGCTAAAAAATAAGAGGATGGAAACAGTAGGAGAGACAGAATGAGAGAGGGATATGGAAGTGCTACAAAATGAGAGGATGGAAACAGTAGGAGAGACGGAATGAGAGAGGGATATGGAAGTGCTAGAAGTGGAGAAAATGGAAACAGTTGGAGAGAGGGCATGAGAGAGATGTATGGGAGGGCTAGAAGAGCAGAGAATGGAAACAGTAGGAGAGAGAGGTATGGGAATGCTAGAAGAGAGAATAGCAGTAGAGGAGAGGGAATGAGAGAGACCTATTGGAATGAAAGAAGAGGAGAGAATGAAAACAATAGGAGAGAGAGAATGGTAAGAGGTATAATGTATGGCGACTCAATGATTCGTGGTGTTCAAGATAGGATGCGTGAGGAATGTTTGCCAGGAGGAACAATAGAAAGGGTGGCCATGGCAATTAAGAGAGGTGAAAGGGTGGATGACTTGAGTGATAATGTAAGTCGGGCAGCGAGAGATATGAGATTTTTGCTTGAGGCTCTACGGAAGAAGACAGAAAGAGGAAAAATAGTGTGCGTGTTGCCTAGGTATGATAATGATGAGCTGAGCAGAAGAGCGGTGATATTGAATGTCATAATAGCGAGAATGTGTGCCAAGAGAGGACTGATATATATGGATGCTTGGAGTGCGTTTGAGGAAAGAGAAGAATTGTATGCGAGAGACCGCTTACATTTGAATGAGGAAGGACATAGGCATCTGGAGTGATTGCTGTTCTGAACGAGTCAGTGTGTCCCAGGGAGGATGATAGCAGGGGTGGCCTCTTGTGGGAATGGATACTTTGGAGAAGGGAAATGACATCAGATAACACTGAGCCCAGTGGAGTCTAGAGGGGATAATGCTGGGTATAGAAACAACGGCATTTATATGCTTTATACTAATGCCAGGAGTATCCGGAATAAGGGAGAGGAATTGGTGGAGCAGATAGCATCAGCCTGGCCAAAAATCACTGAGACTTGGTTGGCAGACAAGAATATAATAACAGGATTAGAAGTCGCTGGGTACAGCATTTTTCAGGAGGATAGGAAAGAAAAGCATGGTGGTGGGGTACTGCTTATGATAAGTGATGACCTATGTCCTCTAAGAGTGGAGGCTTTGGAAGGAAGTGAGACAAATGATTTTGAGAGCATATGGTGTGAGGTAGAGGTAGGCAAGACAGGATATTTAGTGGGGTGTTGCTACAGACCCAGGAGCACAGAGGATGGGGACCAGGAAATGTTTAGACAGTTAAGTTTGGCAAGTGCAAGAAGAATGATTTTTATGGGAGATTTTAACTATAGTAATATAAATTGGAGAGAGGAAGATGTGTGTAGCAATAGGGGAATGGAATTTCTAGAATTCTTGAGGGACAAATGTCTTAGGCAACATGTAACAGAGGGAACAAGAGGTTCAAGAGTTTTGGATTGGGTTATAGCATCGGAAGAGTTGATAATAACTGAGATGACATCTCTCCCACCAGTTGGAGAGAGTGACCATATGGTTTTGACTTGGAAAATGAATAGACATGCAGGAGTATCTAAGAGACAGGAACGTATTGTGGAATTATAAGGTAGGTGATTATAATAGTCTAAGACTTCAATTTGGGGAAGTTTCATGGAGGGAGGAGTAGGAAGGCCGGGATATCATTAGTGCGTGGAAAATAATGAAAGAATATTTGTTAGCAGCAATGGTAAGTTGTATACCAAGAGTGAACAAGAGGACACAATTTGGAGTAAAGTGGATGACAAACAATATTAAACAGGAATTGCATGCAAAAAAGTGGCTGTGGAAGAGATATAAGGAGACAGGTGAAGAGAAGATGCAAGACACAGGCCAGAAGAATGACTAGTATGGTAAGGAAGACGAAACTGGAATATGAGAGGAGATTAGCCCTAAGATCCAAAGAAAATCCTAGAGAATGTTTTAGATATGTGGCCAGTAGGAGGAGAAATGACTGTGGAAGAATGATATTATGGGATCAAAATGGGAATAGAGTGACTGATGCAGAAGACATAGTAGAATTGTTCAATGAACACTTTATTGGAGTATTTCATCCTGGAGGAGTCAGTTTTAATGCTAGAGGGATAGGACAGGTTTGAGGTTTAGAGGTACAGGAAAAGAGTGTTTCAAATACTGAGTACTCTGGATGTCAGCAAAGCTGTGGGACTGGATGGTATTTCATCACGAGTTTTGAGAGAATGTGCTAGGGAACTGACAGTGCCTTGGACCTGGCTTTTCAATGAAAGTCTGGCTGCAGGAAAGGTGCCCATGGAATGGAAGGAAGGTAAGATAGTACTATTGCATAAGGGTGGTAGCAGACTGGAAGTGTCTAATTATAGGCCAGTTTGTGTGTCATCAGTAGTTAGAAAGATCTTGGAGAAAGTAGTGAAGGACCGTATACAGCATTGGGCAGATGAGGGTAATGTTATCGGTGAGAGTCAACTTGGATTTGTGAATGGGCGCTCTTGTTTTAGCAATATGCTAGCTTTTATGATAAAGTTACAAGAGCATTAGATGAGGGAAAGGCATATACTGCCATTTTCTTAGACTTAGCAAAGGCATTTGAGAGGGTATTACATGATAAGCTGATATTTAAGTTGCAGCACATGGATCTGGATGTCAGATTGGTCAACTGGATTCAGTATTGACTGTCCGATAGGTATCAGAGAGTTGTATATGGTGGGGCAGTTTCAAGGAAGCAGAGTGTTACAAATGAGGTCCCACAGGGCTCAGTACTGGGACCTATATTGTTTAACCTTTATATCAATGACATTGTCAGTGGATTGCAAGGGGATATTCAGTTGTTTGCAGATGATGCAAAGCTGGGAAGGATTATTAGTAATAGTACAGATGCGGCAGCCCTGCAAGAGGATTTAAATAAGTTAGATAGATGGGCAAATGAATGAGGGTGTCAGTTTAATGCAGCAGAATGTAAGGTCTTGAGGTTTGGGAAACATCGATGGGACACTGCATACTCTATGGGAGGAGTTATACTGGAGGAAGTAGGGGAGACAAGAGATCTGGAGTTGATGATTGATAGCAATCTGAAATTTAGGGCACATGCAAAGGTGGTGCAGGTAACACAGAGGATTGCTGCAATAATGAGAAGGACACTGACCTGCAGAGATAAAACAGTTATCATTCCATTGTATAAGACTCTGATCAGATCACACTTGGACTATTGTTCTCAGATTTGGTCCCCAGGATTTAAAGGGGATGAATTAACTGTGGAAAGGGTACAAAGGCGGATAACAAAGATGGCTTCAGGACTGTACAATGATAGTTATGAGGATTGACTGAGGGAATATGGACTGCAGAGTTTGGTGGATAGAAGAAGGAGAGGTGATATGATTGAGACGTTTAAACTGTTGAGAGGTGGTTACAGCGTTGACACTGGGGAGTTCTTTCGCTTGGTTGAACAGCGGGAAGGATTGATGACAAGAGGCCATCCCTGGAAGTTACGAAAGGAAACTGTGAGCAAGAGGGTTACGAGTGGTTTCTTTGCATGGAGGGTGGTTGAACCATGGAATGCATTGCCTGATGGAGTGGTGAGAGTGAGAACGGTCCATGAGTTCATGGAGTGATATGATAGACTTTGTGTTTCTTAGGAAGGACCTCCCACGATGAGTCTTTCGACTCCATGGAGGCCTGAATAATAATAATTCAAAATTCGCAGCTAGCAAAGGCAGGCTTGAAATTTTTAAATCTAGGGCTGAAACTAAGAATGTAAAAATAACAGGTGAAACTGCAAGTATCGATGAAGACTCTGCATCCACATTTCCTGCTGAGCTGCAGAAAATTATCGAAGAAAATGATTACAATTACTGCCAGATTTTCAATGTAGATGAAACTGGTCTCTATTGGGAAAAAATGCCATCTGAAACTTTTATATAAAAAAAAAAAAACAGCAGTGAAGCCTGGCTATGAAGTATCAAAAGATTGCTTCACTGTTATGCTTGGAGGGAATGCTAATGGAGATTTTAAATTGAAGCTGCTGCTTGTCTATCAAACTCAGAGCCCAAGGACTTTAAAAGGATGTAACAGAACGCTTTATCTGTAATTTGGCAGGTGAATCAGAAGGCTTGGGTTACCCAAACTCTCTTTGCAGATTTGGTTTAAGTCTTATTTTAGCCTGGCAGTTGAAGCTTATTGCAAGAGAAATAACTTAGCTTTCAAAGCTCTTTTGCGTTTAGATAATGCACTTGGTCATCCAAATTCTCTTAATGATCTGTGTGAGAATGTGAAAGTTTTATTTTCCCCACCAAATACGATATCGCTGCTGCAACCTATGGACATGGACGTCATTGCAACTTTCAAAGCCTATTTTCTTAAAACGACATTCTCAAAGGCAGTAGAAACAACAACGGGAGAAAATGTGATTACGCTACAAGAATTTTGGAAAAAATGTAACATTAAACACTCAATTGAAAACATTCATGACTCGTGGGTGCAAGTGTCATCTAGCTGCATGAAAGCTGTTTGGAAAAACCTTTTGCAGCATGACTTAGATGGTTTCCAAAATCCTGTGAACAAAGTGGTTGAAGAAATCATTGCAATTGGTGAAGACCTTGGTTTGATGGTGTTGATGCAGATGATGTTAAAGAATTATTGGATTCAAATTCAAGAGATTGCAGTATCTTCTTGAAACTGAAGAACAACGTGCATATGAAGACAACGAACAAATGGATTGTAAAGATGAGGTTCCAAAGGAGATAATAATCAAAGAAGTGGATGGAATATTTCGCAGTTTAGAATCGCTTAAGCAGCAAGTAATGGATATTACTTGTGGTTAGCATATCCGCTCTCCAGACAAAAGGTTGCGGGTTCGAATCCCGCCGTGGGCATGGATGTTTGTGATTGTCTGTGGAAATACCAGTGGTGGTGGTGGTAGGCAATAGATGGTGCTGGTGTAGATGATGATGGAGATGAATAGATGTAGAGTAGGTGCCCTCCCTTGATGAGTCTTTGGACTCCCTGGAGGTGACAAATAATAATCATAAATAAATATGGATCCAGATGTTAATCGAAGAATGCTTGTCTGCCAAGGTTTGGAAAGTCATTTTGCTTATTATCGTAGAATTTATGCCAATAAGAAAAAAAATTAAAACTGTTCAAACGACTCTTGATAACTTCTTTTGATAAAAAAAAATTGCAGTAACTGATGTAGTTACAAGTATTTATTAAAAATTTACTTTGTATTCATTTTTTATCTTTCCTAAAAGAGTACTATATAAAACGAACTATTAATACAGTTATCAATCATAGACGAATTGTACTTTTTACCATTGATTCTTATATTTGATTAACACGATTTTGATATACGCGGTAAGATCGAGGGATTAATTAACTGCATTAATCGAGGGATACCTGTACTTATGGAATTGTGCTTGAAGTAGTAGATGAGATTTTAGATTTGGATATAATGATTAACAATAGACAAGTTTAGTGGAAATGTTCAAAATTGAATATCACATTGCTGCTGTGATAAGGAGTGCACTGACGTGAAGGGATAAGGAGGTGGTTGTGCTACTGTATAATGCACTGCTCAGATTTGGATACATGATTTTCAGTGTGATATGAAAACATTGGAAAGGATCCAGAGAAGAGTTAATAAAACTATATCAGGACTCTGGAATGCTGGCTATGAAGAGAGGTTGAAGAAATATGCATTGCAGAGTTTGATGGATAAGAGGAAAAGAAGTGATATGATAGAGATGTTTAAGTTAGTGAGGGGGATTTTATTGGATTAATCCAGAGAAGATGATGATGAGAGTAGAAATTGAGAGAGAGAAAGAAAGAAGAACCAGAGGCCACCTTTGAAAGTTATGTAAAGAGTGTGGTGAAGAGGTGTATTAGGTTGATTGATAGAAGTAAATTTTTTACATGTAAAATTGTGGGTGAATGGAACACATTACTAGAATATGTTGTAAATGCAGGGAGTTTTAAGATTCAGTATGATATTGGTTGAGTGAACTTTCAACTGTGTGTTGCTGACTGCATGGAGGTTGGTGTGAAAATAATAATAAACAATGACTAATTATGTAAGCTAGAAAATTATTTCATATAAAATTTTCACTTAGCAGCATAATACTTAAAGAACAGCTGTTTAAGTATGATTTCCTTTGATGACAGTTGATTTGAGTATTGTTAATAACTAAATTAATAACTTTATTTTTATAAATAATTAAAAATGAAGAAATTGTGAAAGCTGGAAAATTATTTGATATAAAATTTAAACCAGGTAGCAACAGTGTATGTTAACATGTGATCACAAGGTATGCATAGAGCAGCAATGTGATGCTAAAGGAAAAAATACCCATTTGACAGAGATGGACATTTCTTATTAAATCTCTTGAGATAATGCAGTTTAGCAGTGTATCATAATTCCCATTATATAATTTTTCCTGAGGAAATTACTCTTATGTCATGTGTTCATCCCATTGTCAGAGAAACTTGTTCTTAGTTAATGGATTTAATTTTTCTTCATTTAATTTTTTTTAAAATTTAACTTATCCCTTCAATAGGACTTGAGTTGTAATCAGACCATGCTGCTTCGTGTGAACATGTGACCCCAGCATTTTGATTCTGGAATGTTTGTGCTTATATTCCAGCTCAGTTGCTTGTTAATTATTTTTAGAATATATCTACCGTAGTTACATTTCCATTAGTGATAGAATAATAACTATTCTATGCAAATTCCAAAGATTTATTTAACTCATGAAAAACATTTCTATATCAGGCTGCTGTTGGCTTACTGCACTCTTCTTTTATGTATCTTGTTTAATATGTCTTTTTTATTAATTTATTTGTATTAATAGCCTGATAACATCAGGTAACTGATGAAGCAGAAAAAAATGAATATTCAGTGATTATCTGGCACTCAAATAATCAAACTTCAGTTACTAATCATATATTCAGTTAATACTCTGAATTAACTGACTAGGTGAGCCTCTGTAGCTCAGAGTCCCTTTGGTCGGAAAGACCTGGGTTCGATTCCCATCCATGAAGTGAGGAATCTTTATCTGGTCTCTTTTGACTAAAGGTGAGTTAGCAGGTCTCATATGGAGGTAGAGGATTTTTTCACCCAGAAACTCAAGTTTTTCATCCCTCAGAACAGGCAAACCAGCCTGTGAACACGCAATGATCTACAGTCATAAAATACATCCTTAATCCCTCACTAGAAGGACTCAACTAGCCATAAGGGATGGTCAAGGAGCTGGGGGAACCCCCACACAAATAAATAAATAAATAAACTGACCAGGTAATTGATCTTCTAATGCTGTGAGATAATTGATTGTTTTAAGTTATTCCTGCAGTGTGATAGGAAATTTACTATGTCTAATAATGAATGTGTTTTGTAAAAAAAAAAAAAAAAAAAAAAAAAAAGCTTTAATATTATTAAATAGATCGATAGCAGCAAATCTGAAAAACTACGGTACATCTGTTGTTCTTGGAGAGTTACGTTTTCTGATTGTTGTTTTTTTTCTGTGTAATTTTATATATCTTGCTATTTTAGATAGCTGTTGGTATCTTCATTGTGCAGTGTGAGACCACATTCTGCTTATTGGTAGTCTGAAGTAGAATGCATCAAATATTCTCTTGTTTTGGTATTTGACCCATTTGGCATCTTTGCAAATACTTAACTTCGGCTGAATTGGTAGAAAATTCAGTGTTCAGCCTGCTGAATCAGAAAATGTCCTGTTATATATTTTCATAACAAGCACAATGAATCAGGGAAAGCTTCCTGTTATCTTTCATGAACTCATTGCATGCTATAATTATTTTATTTGATATTGTCTGTGTTTTTATTTTAGTTTATATTATGCAGTCTTGAAATTTGTTTATTTTTATGAGGTCTTAAAATATTTAAAGAGTACAGTTTTTGGCCATGAATAATAAAAATTTATATGAAGATTCAAAATTTACAAACTGTAAAACATAACAGTCAAATATCTTGGGGTGGTAGAGGAAAAAATGCATGTAGTACATCTGTTTATGATTAATTATGGAAAATAAGCAGAAAATAATATAAACCAAAATTAAGAACAAATAAGTAGTCAGAATATACAGTAAATCCACCAAACAAACAACAAAACATTTCATGTTACAGATGAATATATATAAAAAAATGGGAGTTAGATGATAATTATGATTATTCCTTATCTGCTTGGAGTTAATAACTAATCGTGGGACAAAGGAGCAAAATTTGTTGTATTAATCCATAGTTGAAATGATTGCATTGATAACATGGCATGCTGAATTCTTCAAAATAAAAATTAATTACAAGACTGATGAGTAAACTTACTTCACAGTACAATTTGCCTCAAAGATATTTTACAGAAAAAAATTATATTTAATGACCAATTGTAGCTATTAATTGTATCTATTAAAAACAAGAGTGAGGATGCTAAATTTATTTCTTTTACATAGGAATATATTATTATTATTATTACGTGACACCTCCAGGGAGTACAAAGACTCATCGAGAGAGGGCATCTACTCTGCAACTCTGTCTCCACCAACTCAATCCACCAACTACAACGAACTGCAACTACCGTCATCATCTACACCAACGCCATCTACCACCCATTACCACCACTAGCATTTTCGCAGACAATCACAAACATCCATGCCCACGGTGGGATTTGAACCCACAGCCTTTTGGCTGGAGAGTGGATATGCTAACCACTCAGACAACCAGGCTGGCTATATGGACCTGTCATCATACAAACAAAACTTCACAGGTGGCTTGAATAGAAACTTTCAGTGTAATTATATAGTTCAGAAATGTCAAGGTTTTTCTAGGAATAAGTGAGATGATTAAAAAAAATTCTGCTGTGCTAAAAATGTGGAATATTACCCATTTCTGTTATTGCAGTTGGCAATAACAGAAACTATTGATTCACAGATATCAATATCCAGTAGTGTGTGTGTGTGTGTGTGTGTGTGTGTGTGTGTGTGTGTGTGTGTGTGTGTGTGTGAAAAAAAAACTGGAAGAACATTTTAACAATACTCTTGCCATATGCTTGAAATTGAAAGATAAAAAAAAAAATCTGCTAATGCCATTTATTTTCCAAAGAAAGTAGGTAAGACCATTTAGCCCTAATTTATGGATACTAGTGGAGAGCCAACCTCCATCCTTAGCCCATCACAGAAACTTCGCCTAAAACTATCAGTGATTTTAATTGGCATCCATGGAGGGGAGGATGTGACAGACAATTGCTGCCTTCTTGTGGTCTCTAATACTATATATTGTCAAAGAAATAGTGAGTTCTATGGTCAGCTTTTTTTTTTTTTTTTGAGTTTCAGAATTAAAAACTCAAGTTTCCAGGGGGAAAACCCCTTCTTGCCCAGTCAAAGAAAAGCTAAGAAAAACATCCACTAGTTAGTGAATAGAATCGAATTAAAAGATGTTCAAACTGAATTAAATGTCAGCCATATAAAATTAGTTCAAGATTACCTTCTAAGTGGGAACTCTACTTTTTATGTATTACAACAAATACAAGAACAGAAAAGCATTAAATATCTATGCACTGAACAACAATTTAAATTTGTTAAACTGAAATCAGTTGTCTTTAATGGAGGCCACTGGTAAATTTACAGGAGCCTTTCGAGTAATTTCATAAGTGTTTCCAACTATTACAACTCTTAAACTCTGTTTACCCAAAGATGAAGATAATTTTTATTTATTATTATTATTTATTTTTATTTTTTATTTTTGAGTAGGAAAAATGGAAAAATTTGTCTATGAAGACCTAAATAAAGATTCGTTACTTTCATCGAAATTTAATGTTATACATTTCTACATTAGACCAAAGATTTAAGGTGGCATTTTTCAAGTCGGATGAGAAATCAGATTTGGAAATATCAAGTGATGAAGTCAATATTTATTTATTTTTATTTTTTAATCAGAAAAGTGAGATTGATGAAAAATTATAATGAAAACAAAAAATAAGAGTAAATTATTGAATTGTTTTGATGATTATCACTTCAGAAGTTCATTTACTGCTATGTTACCATCAAATCAAAAGCAGAATCAACTGCAGAAAAACATTAATGATTAGATTATTAAATCTTTTAATAAACCATTCTTAATAGATCTGTTAGTGTGGTGGCAAGAATCCATTTTGAGTTAGCATATCTGCTCTCCAGTCAAAAGGCTGCGGATTCGAATCCCGCTGTGGGCATGTTTGTGATTATCTTTGAAAATATTAGTGGTGGTGCTGGTGGGCAGTAGATGGCGTTGGTGTGGATGTTGAGGTTCGCTGTAGTTGGTGAAGACTGAGAGTTGTAGAATCCTCCCTCAATGAGTCTTTGGACTCCCTGGAGGTGTCACTTAATAATAATAATAATTATCATGCATATATTTTAATCTTTCCTCAATATTTTACAAAATCAATTCTTTGCCAAATTTGAAACCAAATATTCATTTATTAGCCAACTGTATTCATTTATTAGCCAATTCATGCTTCAGCACATCTCTAGTCTGGCATACACTAAATGTCCAGTAGGAGTCTATGTCCTTTCTGGATGGAATTCACATTTAAAAAAAAAAATGCTATCTAATTCTGCCATCAGTAAATTTTGAATATCCTTCCTTACATCACTCGAATTTCTGAGAAAGTTATTTTACTCATACAAAAATATATTTCATTTAGGTAACAGAAACTGTTCCAGATGGCCACTGTGTGTCATATAAAGTTTGCCAGACTGGACTGTTGGGTGCTGAGCTGTCTTGTGTTTATAATGGGCCTCCAAAGCCTTTTCCAAAGGAGCATGCTGAACTACTTAAAGATACTTGCCCTGATTTACATACAGGTATACCATAAGTTGTCTGTTTTCTTTCATTATTATATTTCTTATCTAAAAGGAAAGATATTATTATTATTATTAATAGTAGCAATAGTAGTATCAGAACTCCACAGAGTAAAAACTCACCATGGAAGGTTGCACTCTCACACACAGCTCATGATATTGTGACTTAAAGGCTTCACACCACCACTTTCAGGCAGTGCATTATAACTGCCTACCACTCTCCATAGAAAAAAAAAATCTATTCTTCAGTTCCTTTCTCACACCCTTCTTATGCAACTTCCAGGGATGGCCTCTTGTTCTAGCCCTGTCTCAACCCATTCTCTGAAAATTTTCGTCCACATTAATCTAATAATAATCCCTTACCAACCTGTATGTCTCGACATGTCCTCCCTTTTTTCTTCCATTCAAATTGCAAATTTGCAATTCAAATTTAATGCCCTTAATCTGTCTTCATACTCAACTTTCCAGAGACCTTAGCCAATCATTTGAAACCCTTTTCAAGATCTCTTCATCTTTTTGAGCACCAGGTTACTAAATTTCTGCACAGTAATGCATTTGCAGTCAGATCAAAGCCTTATACTGTGGAATTTTAACATCCTTATTTCTACATGTTGGTGTCCTTTACATCATTGCCACAATCCACTTGCATATTCATCCAGTTCATTCAAGTCCACTTGTAAGGCCTTTCTGTTCTAATTTTATAGCTCTTCCCAGCTTTGTATCATCTGCAAACAATTCGTTATCCATATACAAATCTTACCCAGTATCATTAAACTAGGTGACGCTAGTGTTGCAAGTGAACGTGGCGGTCGTTTTGAGCTATGTCAGAAAAAGTGTTTTTAAATTAAAGTATAGTGAGGTTTTTTGTCTCAAATTGTGCTTCGGTTGGATATAAGTTGTGTTATTGTTGAAACTTTGTATATATATTGTGTTTTCACTGTTTTGTTGCACTATTTCAGCATCTAAAGATGGCTTCCATCAAGAGATATCTATGAGTGGCTCAGAGGACTTCTATATGAAAGTCTAGCTCTGCCTTGGATTTTTCGCAGTGGATGCATTGCAGAAACTGCTATATGTATGCGACGAAGAATGTGAAGGATCTGTGGACTGTTTGGCTATGAGAAGAATGAAAACGTCGGCATATGTGGAAGTGTCAGGATAGACTGAGGTGATTAGGAATGGAAGCAGATGTCGGGACTGTAGCGGAAGAGCTTTTTCGCAGTGGATGCATTGCAGAAACTGCTATATGTATGCGACGAAGAATGTGAAGGATCTGTGGACTGTTTGGCTATGAGAAGAATGAAAACGTCGGCATATGTGGAAGTGTCAGGATAGACTGAGGTGATTAGGAATGGAAGCAGATGTCGGGACTGTAGCGGAAGAGCTTCGACAGGCGTTCATGAAAATGAAAAGTGACCTTCATTTCCTGCAAGAGGAATTGGAAGTGCTCAATAAGGAGGTTCTGGAAATTAAAACTGAGTTAAATGTGTTGAATAGAGAAATTAGGACTATGGAGATTACATTAGCTGAAGTAACTAGAACAGGATTAAGTAAGGGAGAGTCTTTGGTGAATGATGAAGTAATAAATCGCAAATGAACTCATGGCCTTATTTGCTATGCTGAATAGCATAGCAAATGAGGCCATTAGTGGTGACGCTTGCTTGGATTTTAATGAAGTTATGAGTGGTACAATATATGGTGATTCTATGATTAAGGGTATGGAGAGCAGTTTGCCTGAGGAGTGCTTGGCTGGTGGAACAATAGATAGTGTCACTTCAACAATGAAGTGACTTTAGCAATAAAGAGAAGGCATGATGAAGGAAAGATGATAGTTATGGTGGGTACAAATGATCTGAGTGGTAGTATTAATCAGGTAACAAAAGATTTAAGAACACTGTTAGATATTGTGAAGAAGAAAAGTGTCAAATGGAGGATAGTGTGTGTGCTACCTCATTTTGACAGTTATGAGTTAAGTAGATGAGCGATGATAATGAATATGATTGCAAGAATGTGCAAAAAAAAAAAGAGGTCCAGAATTTGTTGATATCTGGAGTGTATTTGAAGGCAAAAGACAGCTGTATTTTTATTATTATTATTCGTGACACCTTCAAGGAGTCCGAAGACTCGTCGTGGGAGGACACCTACAACTGTCTCAACTACTACACCGAACCTCTACTACGAATCATCTCCATCAACTCCCTCTACTGCACCACCTCCACCACTACCACAACTAGTATTTTTTGTCTGTAAATTGCATGTGTTCTGAAGGGCCGATTTGTCTGTATGCGGGATGAAAAACCCGAGTTTCCGGGAGAAAAAACCCTGCTACCTCCATATGAGATCGGCTAACTCACCTTCGATTGAAATCGTCTAGATAAAGATTCCTCCCGTCATGACGAGAATCGAACTTAGGCCTATTCCAATCGAAGGGCGCAATATACTGTCGTTCTTCCAATTGCACTACGGAGAGATGGGTTGCACATCTGATCATGGAAAGTCATAAGCAATTGAAGAAGTTAGTTTTCTGAACAAGTTGAAGTAATTGGGCAGGGAAACTAAAATTGAAAAGGTTGAGTGTAAGGGGGAGAAACTTATGCAGTGAATGTGTATTTGTTTATCCTTGTTTGCAGAATAGAGTGGATAAAATCAGCATGGGACTACTGAAATTAGTGACATGTATATCAGTTCTAAAGTGGGTACAAGAACTAAAGGGAATCTGCAATTTTTGTATATTAATGCAAGAAGCATTTGAAATAAGAGGGTTGAATTTTTGGCATTAGTCAGTGCAATCTCACCAAAAGTTGTAGGCATTAGTGAAACTTGGCTGTCAGCAGAAGATGTGGTTATTGGAATTGAATGTGATCGGTACAGTATTTTCAGGGAGAAGAGAGAATGGGGAGGAATACTGTTGATGACAGCCGATGAGTTGCAGCCAAAGAAAGTAATATATCGAGAGGATAGACATGTTAATAATAGTTAATTTGAGGCAGTCTGGTGTTGAAATAGTGACCAACTCAACCAAATATACAGTTGGTTGCTGCTAGGCCAGGGTGTACAGGGGGTGATATTGAATTCATGCATCAGAAAATTAGTGCAATCAGTGCAGGGTTAGTTATTATTATGGGGGATTTTAATTATGGTGATATCAATTGGAAGGAGGATATATCACGCAGCAAAAAGGAAATGGAATTCATACACCTTCTAAGAGATAATTACTTGAAACACCATATAACTGAAGGGACTTGTGGTGTGAGAGTGTTGGACATGGTCATTGGTTCAGAGGACATATGCACAAGTAAGGTGTCCTCGTTACCTCCAATTGACGAGAGCGATCTCAAGTCAATACCGCTATGTGGTATCGACTTGGGAAGATGAAAATTTGTGGATTTCTCTCTTAAGAAGGGGTATATATGGAACTACAGGTTAGGTAATTATAATAAGCTTCAGAGTGAGCTTACAGCCATCCCATGGCAGAACATATTGCAGGGGAAAGATGCAATATGTTCTGTGCATGCAATAAAATCAGCAAGTATCCGAGGAAGGCAATATCACAACGTATTATTCCCATGGTCAGGAAGACAAACAAGGTAAGTGTTAGATGGATGAGTTGCAGGCTTGATCCGCAAAAAAAGAAAATGTTATGGAGGATTTACAAGGAGAAAGGTGATCAGTACACCCATGAGCAGTACAAGGCTCAAGCTAGGAAGGTTACCAGCATAGTAAGAAAAGCTAAATCAGATTATGAGAAGACCTTAGCCTAGGAGATCAAGGGTAATCCCAAATAGTTCTTCTGCTATGTGGAAAGTAAAAGGAAGATTGACTTTGGAAGGATAACCTTAGTGGGTGCTGATAGTACTGAGGTGACCAATTCATGTGTAATAGTATAGTTACTGATGATCACTTTTCAAAAGTCTATCACCCAAGTGAAGATATCGCTGTACCTGTAGCAATAACTAATGTTAGAACTGAAGTTAATAAATCAGAGGTACTTAGTATATTGCAGAATTTAAATGCAAACACTGCTGTAAGTTTAGATGGAATATCAGCTCAGGTGTTGAGTGAATGTGCAAAGGAATTGTCAGTGCCTCTTACTTGTTTATTTAACTTAAGTTTGAACTCTGGTATGGTTCCTAGGGAGTGGAAGGAAGGCAAAGTACTTCCTCTGCATAAAGGTTGCTCTAAGACTGCAGTAGTTAATTACAGACCAATTACCATCTCAGGAGTGGTGGTAAAAGTATTGGAAAAGTTAGTTGAAGACAGAATTCAAGAATGGGTGGATCAGAATATGATACTCTATAGGGGCCAACATGGTTTTGTTAAAGGTCAATCCTGCCTTAGCAATTTATTAACTTTTTATAATAGAATGACATCTGAGTTGGACAAAGGAAATGACTACACAGTGGTACTTCTGATTTTACCAAGTCTTTTGACAGGATACACCCATGGAATACTTGTGCAAATTGGAACAGATGGGGATGGACACTAAACTGGTGATATGGATAAGAGAATGGCTCAGGGAGAGATACCAGAAAGTGGTGTATGGAGGAGCAGAGTCCAGGATGAGGCAGGTGAACAGTGGTGTGCCTCAGGTCTCTGTGCTTGGGCCATTATTGTTTAATTTGTACATAAATGATATATGAAATGGCTTGAAAGGAGATATTCAGTTGTTTTCTGATGATGCAAAGTTGGGTAGCACAATAAAAAATCAAGCTGATGTTCAGAGTTTGCAGGATGATTTAAATAAGCTGTGTGTGTGTGTGTACATTGGGATGTGTGTGTGTGTGTACGTGTGTGTGTGTGTACGTACATTGGGGTGTGTGTGTACGTGTGTGTGTACGTACATTGGGGTGTGTGTGTACGTGTGTGTACGTACATTGGGGTGTGTGTGTACGTGTGTGTATGTACATTGGGGTGTGTGTGTACGTGTGTGTGTGTATGTACATTGGGGTGTGTGTGTACGTGTGTGTACATTAGTACGTGCATGTGTGTGTACATTAGTGCGTGCGTGTGTGTGTACATGTGCGTGTGTGTGCATGTGTGTGTGTGTCAGTGTATAGGTGTGTACGTGTGTGTCATTGTATAGGTGTGTACGTGTGTGCATGCGTGTCTGTGTATAGGTATGTGTGTGTGTGTCTGTGTATAGGTATGTGTGTCTGTGTCTGTGTATAGGTATGTGTGTCTGTGTATAGGTGTGTACGTGTGTGTGTGTCTGTGTATAGGTGTGTACGTGTGTGCATGCGTGTCTGTGTGTACGTGTGTGCGTGCGTGTCTGTGTATAGGTGTGTACGTGTGTGCGTGCGTGTATATATGTGTGTCTGTATATATGTGTATGTGTGTGTATAGCGGCGCCTGCATGCGGGCGCTGCTATGACACAGTTCATAATTTCGTTTTTAAGAAACAAAATATTTATCATAAAAACAAAAAAATTCTTAGAATGATCAATATTAAAATAAATAAGGCCGGATACACCAAATAATAAAAAAAAAATTGTATATTGCCACCTCTTTGATCAGCTGGCTATTTATAATTTTGCAGCGAGAGCAGGCGAAATGCTTGCTTGCAGAATGTTGTGTCTACTGCAGTCTATCTAAAGTGCAATGGTGAACTGTTTTTATGCACAGAAACGAATTTTCGTACAAAACATTTGTTGCTAGTTAACCAGTCATGGGTACTCATCTCAGGCTACTGACAGTAGCGCAGTGCAAACTATTATTTCATCTGTGTGATGTTGTGTAATAATTTCTTGTGGGTATAAAATAGAAATGGAATCAAAAATTAAAAAAAAACGTTATCTGGTGCAGAAAATTGTAAGCATCATGCTGCAAAAGAAGCAGCTATTAAGAAACAAACTGGGGCTCTTAATAAATTTGTTAAAATATTAAAATATTCTGATGCAGATTGTAACCAACTTGATACATGAGAAATCACAGTTGAAGAACCATGCACATCATCCATTTTTCATAAAATTACTATTGCAACTATTGAACAAGATAACAAGACGCATGATTTAATGAAAAACAGTTAGGGGAAAATTTAGTTGTAGTTGACCACAAAACTAACACATTGTTAATCTCTGAAAATTTAGAAGATCCAGGTAAATGAGGAAATATTGATGGAAAATTAAGAGTTGTTTTATTGAAATGGGGCCTGTTCAAAAGAAAAATATAATATTACCCTTTTACTGTTTTTTTTTGCTTTTGTTGCAAACTTTTCGCACCTACCGAATCAAGTAGTCTTGTAGAAGGTTATAATGATTGGAGAAATGTAAGTACAACTTTGCACAGACATGAGCCTAGTTTAACTCATATGAAAAATTTCTTAAAATGGAAGGAACTTGATAAAAATTTAAAAAACAAAACTACTATTGATTGCCAGACTCAAAGAGTGTATGAAATGGAAAAGAAACATTGGACGAGTGTTTTAGAACGCTTGATTGAAATTTAGCTTTTTGCGAATTATCTGATAAATTATATGAAAGGAATAACAGCAATTTTTTAAAATTAGTCGACTTGTTTGCGAAGTTTGATCCTGTTATGGAAAATCATGTTGAAAGAGCCCTACAAAAACTATAGAGTACACTATTTGAGTAAAGACAGTCAAAATGAAATATTGGAAACTTTAAGTAACGCAATCAGGGATATAATTTTATTATCAATTCGAAAATGTAAATATTATTCCATAATTTTAGACTGCACACCATATGCAAGTAAAACAGAACAAATGACCATTATTATTCGTTTTGTGTCCTGTGACAATGGAATTGTCAACATCAGGGATAACTTTTTAGGTTTTGCAGATATATCAGATTCCACAGGACGTGGTTCATGTGCAACAATAATGGAACAACTGGAAAAATGGAACATTCCCATTGAAGACATGCAAGGTAAAGGGTATGATAATGGGGCAAATATGAAAGGGAAAAAAATATGTACTCCAAAATTTGCTTTTGAACAAAAATCCTCCAGCTTTTTACGTGCCATGTGCAGCTCATACTCTAAATTTAATCATTAATGATGCAGCAAAGTGAATGCAGATACAATTAGTTTCTTTGCAATTATTCAAGAAATATACAATTTCATTTCATTCTCTTACAAACGTTGGGCAATCCTTTCAAAGTTCGTAAAAAAATTAAGATTGAAACAGCCATCAGAAACGCGATGGGAAAGTAAATTAATGCAATGCGCCCTCTATGATATCAATTAGGAGAAATTTACGATTCACTTTTTGAAATTTTAAATAATGAAAATTTTAATAAAGAAACTCAGCATGAAGCACAAACATTATGTGCTAAAATAAAGGACTACAAATTTATTTGCTCTCTTATAACTTGACATGATTTACTTAACAGAATAAACCCTGTGAGTAAAATGCTTCAAGACAAAAATATGAACATTATACTTGCTTTAGAATCTATCGAAAATTTAAAAATATTCTTACAAGAATTTTATTATTATTCCTGATACCTCCAAGGAGTCTGAAGACTCATCGCGGGAGGACATCTTCAACTCTCTCTACACCTTACCTCTACTACGAATCAACGCCATCTACCGCCCACCTCCAACACCACCACAACTAGTAATTTTTGTCTGTAAATTGCGTGTGTTCTGAAGGGCCGATTTGTATGTATGCGGGATGAAAAACCCGAGTTTCTGGGAGAAAAAACCCTGCTACCTCCGTATGAGATCGGCTAACTCACCATCAATTGAAATCGACCAGATAAAGATTCCTCCCAAATTTTAAAGAAGTTCTAAAAACGACCAAAGAACTGAGTGAAGAGGTGGATGGAGAACAAGAATTTAAAACTGGTACGCAAGTTCGATGAAAAAAAAAAACACGACAATTTGACTAAGAGCATCATGACAAAACGCCACAATCGCCAGAAGATAAATTTAGAGTGGATGTGTTTTATACGCTTCTAGACGTTGCACTGCGTTCGTTAATAGAACGTTTTAACCAACTAAAAACATATTATAATAATTTCAATTTCTTGTATAGATTACTACAAATTAATGACGAAGATTTATGAAAAAATTGTGACGATTTAAAGATTCTCTTGAAGGTTGGTGACAATAAAGACGTAAATGCAATAGAATTATATGACGAGTTATGTGCTTTCCAGAATATTTTTTTCTGAAGAATAATTTAAATATTCAAAACCCTTTTGATATTCTTAATTTTATTGTGTCCAAAAATTTATCTTTCCCTAAGTTTTCAATTGCTTTAAGAATACTATTAACCTTACGAGTTAGTGTAGTGAGCGGTGAATGTCCCTTTTCCAAGTTGAAATTGATTAAAACCTACTTAAGAACATGTATGCCAAAAAAAAAGTTTGTTAGTTTGTATTGAAAATGATATGTGTGGAATTAAACGTTAAGACCATTATTTCTAATTTTGTAAATATGAAATCAAAAACCCTAAAATTTAAATTAAAAAATTTCAAGTATATTTATGTAATTTAATTTTATTTTCTGTTATTCTGTAAAGATGTTATTTTTTGGATACTTATATTAAATGTTCTAATTATTTCTGAATTCTTTTCTTATTTTCTCATCTATCTCGAGTTTCTTTTATTTTCCTAAAAGATAGTTCCACTTGTAAAAATTTTTTAATAATTTTTATAAGTTACTAAGAATTTAGTAACTTTTAAAATGCAAGAATTTTTTAAGCTTTAGTTCAAATAAATTTTAACTTTAATTAAAATTCATTTTAATTTTGTTAGCGATTCGGGTCGGTGAGAAGGCTATAATCCCTGTGTCATTATATTCAACAATTAAAGTGAAGTGGCTTTATCAAAATTTGCTTTAACTTTTGAGAATTTTTTGGGGTTTTTAATGATTATCCTGCCTGGTCAACACCCTCGCTTCGTTACATTTTGCGAACCAACGTGTGTCTGTTATTTCGAAATTAATTTAAGAAATTTCAAATAATTGAAATTTTTATTATTGTAAAAGAACCACAGACGTCCGGATCATTACAGGGGCGCTTCGATAGAAATCGCATGCGGGCAGCAAAGACCCTAGCGCCGGCTCTGTGTGTGTGTGTGTGTGTGTGTGTATATATTTTGACAAAAATTTTTTTAAAAATTTTTCTGCAAAATTTGAACATCATGTGCATTCACTATTGCTCTACCCAACTTTGCATCATCAGCAAACATCTGAACAGTTCCTCTCAGATCCTTTCCTATATCGTTAATGAACAAATTAAACAGTAGTGTTCCAAAAACAGAACTCTGTGGCACACCACTAGTCACAGGCCATATTTTGGACTCTACTCCTCAATAAACTACTCTCTGATATCTCTCCATCAACCACCCTCCCATCCATCTCACCAACCCTATATCCATCCCCATATGCTGCAGTTTACTGATTGGAATTCCATGTGATAGTCTGTCAAAGTCCTTAGCAAGGTCCAGCAGAATCACTGTAAACTCATTAAACTTATCCAGTTCACCCGTCACTGTGTTATAAAATGTGAGCAAGTTACTGAGGCATGATCTACCCTTCACAAAACCATGCTGTCCCCCATACAGTATCCCATTTTCAGCTATCCATTCCTATATTTTCCTCTTGACTACCTTCTCCAAGACCGTCACGACCACTCCTGATATGCTGATCGGTCGGTATTTTGAAACAGCAGTCTTGGAACTATTTTCACCTCTTTCCATCCCCTCGAGACTAACCCAGACCCACCACTGAACAAAATGGTCAAGGGCACTGACAATTCTTTAGCAGTTTCATGTACGACAAAAGCTGGTATACCATACAATCCCACAGATGTGTTCTCATTAAGGTTTTGTAATAGACTATTCACATCCACTGCATTCACCACAATTCCTGTATAAGCTGTTGATTCCTTCATTCCTGCAATATCACCACCTGGATGATATACTCTTGCAAAGTGCTTGCTCAGTAATTCCACTATATCAACTGATTCTGTTACCTCCCTACCATCGGCATTCTTTTAAATCATTGTCGTATACATTATTTCTTTTACTTGCAACATATCGAAAAAACTGTTTGGGATTCTCTTTAGCTTGCATGGCTAATTAACTTTCATAATTCACTTTTGCTTTTCTTTCCACATTCGTTACCCTTCTGTCCTGCACTTTATACTGTTCGTGCCTGCAGGTCACCTTTCTCCTTAAATTCCCTCCACGGTTGTTTCTTTTTTTGCAGCTCAAGCTTAAGGGTGATATTCATCCATTTAACCCCCACTTGATTTACTATTCGGACTCTAGGTATACAGTCAGCCATTGCCTCCTGCAAACGCTCCTTAACTACCTCCCATTCACTATGAGCATCCAGCACTTGCAGTTTTACATGCCATGGCACTGAACCAAGCAATCTCCTAAGATTGACATATTTACCAGCCTGGTAATTCCACATGTACCCTGTCTTAATTGAAAATTCTACACATTTAGCCACCTCTCAGGTCAAGATCCTATGATCACTCTCACCGATTGGTGGCAATGTGATCATATTCATTACAGTCAAATCCTCAGATGTAATTACTAGGTCAAGCACTCTCTGACCCCTAGTATTTTCCATTACATGCTGTCGCAGATAGTTATCCCTTAATAACTGCATAAAATCCATTTCCTTCCTCCTGTGTGTCCTCTCCTCACTCCAATCAGTGCGACCATAGTTGAAATCTCCCATAATAATTACCCTCCTTCCACTCATTTCATCAATTTGTTTATGCATGCTATCCCCACCATCTATTCCATCATCTGGTCTATAGCAACCCCCAACTGTATATTTTGTTCTGCCAGTTTCAATCTCACACCAAATAGCCTCAAATGAGCTCTTTCCATTACCCTGCAATACTACTTCAATTCTCCTTGGCTGCAGAATGAATAATGAATGTCACTGCATAATAATCTGGCTATAAAACCCATTAGCTTGATCATCTTTGATTATTTCTTGACTTTTTAAACAAACTAAAAGATTTATTTTGTTATTTTAAATTTTCTTAGCTTTATATTTATTTTAAAGCCTGTTTTTCTTTGTTGAATTTAAAGTATGTTTTAATTTTTTAGATACAGAATTAAATGTTTGCTGTGATTATGAGCAACTCAGTGGCTTGGCATTTCAGATGAGATTAGTTGGTGGTTTAGGTCTGAAGAGATGTCCATCTTGTATAAGGAATATCAAGAAATTGTTTTGTGAAATGAGTTGTTCTCCACAACAGAGCCTGTTCATGAATGTGACAAAAATGGAAAATATGAAAGATGGAAGACAGAAACTTAAAGAAATAGATTTCTATTTCTCTGGACAGTAAGTTTTATTTATAATGATATTATTATTATTATTACTTTTAACTTATAATTGATCAAAAATGATATCCCCACCAAAAAAAAAAAATATTTGGTTTAATCCATTATCCAAGTGTAAGCAAACAAAGTTTGTGCCTGAAGTATTTTCAGGACTGGGGCAACTTGTGGCAAAGGTGGTATAACTTCTCATCACTTGCCTTAGTATCCCATAATGCTATTCATTAATCCTTTAACTGCTGAGATACTAAATGACCAGTATGACCCTGCTTGCTGAGTTATTTTCACAATTATAAAATATGAATAGTTATTATAATGTATTGCACATTTTTGCACTGTTTTCTTGTGTAAATTGAAGTCACTGAACAAAACTGTTATATAGGAATTTTATTTTCAAGTTAGGGGTGTCGAAAATTTATCTTGAAATTTATTTGTTTATTCCATGTCAAATAATGTCACACACAACTTCAAGTGAGAAACATCTCCCCCAAAATACTTCAGTATTGTAGTAGTGTGTGGTAATTTTGAAAGCAGGGGGCGTACACATAAGGCTATGCCACATTTGGCATACACATACCAGTTCTCTTTTCTTTTTCTTTGCACCAATGTGGTATTCGAACACACATGACAATGCCTAGTGGGATTTGCTTTCTTGGATGTGGATGGCACAGGTATTAGGAAATGTCTTTCTCTCGGTCTGATGGGTTCGTCACCCTGTGATGGTTGTCCAGATGTAGTGGTCAGTCTTGGCATGTGGAACTTTTGAAAAATTTCTCTGATGAGAGTCAATTGAAAATTAGCATGTGTGATATTTTCACCAGTATGTACATTATACAAAATATGTGAATTGAGAACAGTGAGATCCAAGAGATGGAAAAAGAATTTTCTATACCATTTGAAGGCCTTTCGCATACATTCAAGAAAACCACCCACCATGTATGTCCTGTCCAACAGCCCCCATATTCCTATTATATCCATGACACTCAGCTTTCATTATTGGTGTGTTTGTTGTCCTGTCAACTTTCCCTGATTGTTTCATAGTCTGTGTGGAGTATGGTCAACATACAAACTTCTCGTTTATCAATCCATTTTACCACCATCATATTATCTCTGTGTCTGGATTCTACCTGTCCTTTGTCTAATTTTTTGTTCAGTTTTGTCAACCCTTTCCTGTTTTTCCTAACAGTCCCACATGCATTGGTACCATTTTTATGTAGGCCAGTCGTACAGAAGAGGGCCAGAATACCAATTGTCTAACCATAATGTGTGTCCTTTCTGCAAATACTTTGCCACTAGGGTTTGCACCACGGCCCCAGAAATCCCAAATTCACGTTCTGGAATAATGTCTGTAGTTGCCCCTGTGTACACTACGAAATCTAACACATATCCAGTCTCACAGTCGCACAACACAAAAACTTTGATCCAGAATCTATGCCTTTTCGAAGGAATGTACTGTTTGAACTAGAGGTGGCCCTTGGACAGTACTAAGCTCTCGTCAATACATATATTTTGAAAAGGGGTAAATACTTCATTGTAGGTTTTTCTCAGATGATCGATAATTGGTTGTAGTTTGTGTAGTCTTTGTCCCGGAACCAGAGTTTCATTGTCATTGAAATGTAAAATACGTAAAAGTAAAAGGAATCTGTCCCTGGACATGTAGTCTGTGAACTACTCCACAGTTCACAGTGGGGAGTAGTTCACCATGAGGGGATCCTTGGACCAATATTCTGCTATTGTTAGTTTTTTTATCCTAGCCATAAGCATTATGATTCCAAAAAGTATATATAATTCCTCTAGGGTAGTATTTTTCCATTTTTCAAACGAGATTGAGGTGTTGGTAGTAGTTTCTGAGTCAAAAATACATAATATTTATTAGTTTTGTCAGCAATATGATGCATTATATGAAGGGGATAAATAGTTTGAAAAAATCAAAAACAGCTGAACCATCATCTATAATTGCTGAAATACCTGAATTATCATTATTAAATTGGTGAACTCTTGGGCGAAAATTTGTATCGTGCAATTGAAACAATGAAGCGTCAGTATGATTTCTTTTTTGCAGATGCACTGGTGCTGGTGGTTCGTTATCTCACTATCACTATTTTCACAATTTTCTAAAAAATAAATATCATCATTGTCACTGTCACTCAAATCTGATAAATCGGAAGATAAAGTTTCTAATACTTCTACTAATTTCGCCTCAGTAAGAGAACACTGCCGTCTGCTTGTCGAAGCCATTTTTACTAACCCTGGAATCACCGCATCACGTGATCGCCTATTGTCAATGACCTATTGAATAGCTCCTATTGTCAAGGACGGCTCTGATAACATTGTGCATGGTCTCACAATTTTTTACGAAGATAGTGCCCCAAAGCAGACAGAAGCTTGAAAATTAGTTCCTTCTAATCCTAAGAGATGGCACTATAAGCCCGCTCAATTTGAATGCTTTCACAAACTAAATTAAATGAGTATTACACATTGAAAGTTCAAATCAAGTTAACTCGATCGTAGCAAGGTTGCCATTTTTTCCGCACTTGAGTTAACTCGACCATAGCAGTTAAAGGGTTAAGGGAAGGGTCACTACCCAGACCGGTTTCGACCTTTACTGAGGTCTCATCAGTGGGATCCAAGTGAAAAAACTTCCATCATCGTGATACCCAAAAGTTTCTGTGCTTACACTAATTGGCCCACACTTGTAATAACTGATACAAACTGACTTTGGATATTAACCGCAGAATGGTGAATATGCATTGTGTATTATTCTGTGTTTTTGGTGTTGACTATGAGTTTTATTAGCTGTATATGTGTGCATGTGCGTATGTATGTATTTAAGCTTTCAGTTCATGAATATTTGATGTGGGGGGGGGGGTATTTACATTCTAAAATGTCATATTTAGATTAAGCTTTTAGACATTTTTATGTTACTCCTGCTAAAGAAAGGTTTCAAGCTTAGAGGATAATTAATACTGTGCAATGGGCCAAGATATTATTATTATTATTATTATTATTATTATTATTATTACGCAACACCTCTAGGGAGTCCAAGAACTCATCACAGGAGGTACTCTACTTCACTAAATACATCTCATCCTCTCCACTGCTATTTAATTCTCCAACTATGACACTACTACTCTCTTTAAGATTTCTGCCTGGTCTCTGAGGATGAACCAATAAGTTCGAAACATATCTCAGTCCAGTGAAACCTTATCAAAATGGACCAATAGGAGGCAAATATACGGATGCTTGATAGCAGTCATCATCACCTATTCGCCGGCTAGGGCAACTTATAAATGCCGGCTAATGTATTCCCATAATCTCTCTGATCATTTCGTATGAAATTTGACCAGAGAGATTACGGGAATACATTCACCAATGTTTACAAGTTGCCCTAGCCGGACTTAATAGGTGACGATGACTACTATCAAGCGTCTGTATATTCGCCTCCTATTGGTTTCTGTATTCGGCTTTGAAATAATGCTGGATTTAATATCCACTTAATTTTTATAAATTTTGCATCGCTGAACTGAAGCTTTTTGGCTCTTTATTTTAGTAAACACATTTTGATACACCGGCCGAGAGTTCGCTTATGGAAAATACACCTCTCCGATGTTTCAAGTTCCTTAGTATTTAGTGGATTAATTAGAGTTACAAGTCAGAGAGTTTGACGAAGACAGACGTGCTTACTTCCATCTGCTAAAAATCTGCGCTCTTTTAGGCTGTATTACTGTACTTACAGAGGTATTCCGTGAATCTTGCATTGCACTGGCTCTAACCCTGCCCGAATTCCTATTATCTCTCCCTCTACACGAAATGTGTACTAGGTCAATGGCTGTGTAGGCCCCCACCGTAATGAGGACCAGTAATGGATGTGTGGTTTTTATGGAGGTAGGTAATTCATGCCGAGCCAAGTAAGTTGACAGTTTCATCCCACAACACTACAACACTTATTGATTTTTATCTCACAAATGCTGCTAGTGGACCACCCCAGTCTACAGGATTTTTGCTGGCAGGTCCCTAGACCTGCTGGATTTTACTTGCGATTGATCGTACATTTAACTCCATGAGTGATATCGATCCAGAAGCTTTCATAGACTTGCTCAATAAAGTACTAGCATGCTGCTATTTAAAAAAGCTTCTAAAAAAGTTTGAGCTTGAGTGGCCCGGCTTCCTTAATTTGTTATCCAGTGATGATGATGAGAATGAAGACACTCCTCAAACAGAGGAAATATTAAATTTAGTGGTATCCACTCCTGCTCCCTCTGATCAAGGAGAGATCCACTTGTGCAAAACACATACCTTGGAACCTTCCAATGATGATGGAATGGATGAAGACGCTCCCTTCAGATTCCTCTGCCTCCCCCAACAAGAGGGTGCCCCTGATTATCCTAAGGGAAAAACAGAGATGGACAGCTTTAAGATCCACCATGGCTAATCTACAGATAAACTACTCTATGGCCAAAAATGTAGATGAGGGCATCAAAATGCAGCCTGCCATGGTGATAGCCTACAGACAATTAACAAAGGAAATGGATGGCAGAGGTATTCAATACCATACTTTTTTAACTTCCCTTGGAAAAAAATTTGAAAGTGGTGCTCCGAGGTGTCTCTGAAGACAGATCTTAACTTACAAGATCTACCTCCTATAAAGGTCAGATAAGACCCCTATGCCTTTAGTTCTTGTGGAGATCCACAATATTTATAAAAATATCTACAATTTAAAATCAATCTGTGGGCTCTGAAGCACTGAGGAAAAGAGCATCTTCAGGGCAATGCCACAGGTGCCAAAAGTTTGGCCATGCCCTGAAGTTGTGCAAAGCTTCGTGCAGATCTTAAAATGTGGCGAGACCCACCCCACAAACACTTGCACCAAGGTGAAAGCCACCCCAGCTAAGTGTGCTAATTGCAGCGGTCCTCACCCTGTATTCATCATCCCAAAAACAGGCGGACTGAACTAAACAGATGATCCACTTCATTATCCATGACAAGAGCTCCAGAAACTCAAGCTCCTCATTCCCCCACCAGTACAAAAAGGGTGACAGGTGACCACCCTCCACTAACTGTGAATTTCCCAAGAAAATAAACTCTCAACAACCACGTCTGCATAACAATATGCAGACGTGGCCTGCCCAAAAAGACAGTCCAGGATCAGAATCTGCCTAAACCACATTTAAATCTAACAGCTGTCATCACTTCTTCTTTTTGCAAATATTCTGCAGGACTTCAGGAATTCAAGTCCTTCATTAAATACTATGAGAAGATTTTTACAGCAAACCCAGTCCATTTTATCTGTACTCCTGGATGTATAGGAAAAAACTCTCCCTAGATTCTCTAAATATTATTGAGTGAAATGCAAATTGTCTTAGAAACAAAGTACTAGAAATCCAAGAATTCACTGATAGATATAACCCAGATATTTTATTAATTAATGAAATGCACTTTGAGACCTTCTGACAATCCCAAAAATCAAAGGATACCAGCTCTACAGAAATGATTGATTCGATTACAGAGGTGGAGGTACTGACATCTTCATCAAAAACTACATTAACCACCATTCAGTAACCAACCCTTCAACCACTAACCTTGAAATCACAGGTATTGAAGTCATCACAAACACAGCTGGAAACCTAAAAATTTATGCAACCTACAACCCATCATTAAAAACATTGCTGACTTCAGACCTGGATGCTCCTTGGAGTTGAAGAGCCAGTCATTATCGCTGGAGACTTGAATGAAAAACATCCCACCTGGAGTAGTAAATCTACCAATAAGAATGGCCGTATCCCTTTTAACTACTCTAGTTACAACTGCTCAGCTGTGGCTGGCCCCACAGAACCAGCCCATCATAGATATGAAAAAATGATAAAAATGGGAATTAAGTGTGACTGATGCAGAGGACATAGTGGAGTTGTTCAATGAGCACTTTTTTGGAGTATTTCATCCTGGTGAAGAAGGTTTTAATACTAGAGGGATAGAGGAGGTTTAGAGGTGCAAGAGGAGATAGTGTTCCAAATACTGAGTACTCTGGATGTCAGTAAAGCTGTGTGACTGGATGGTATTTCACCATGGGTTTTGAGAGAATGTGCTAAAGAACTGACAGCTCCGTTGAGCTGGCTCTTCGATAAAGGTCTGGCTGCGGGAAAGGTAGTGCCATTGTATAAGGGCGGTAGAAGACTGGAAGTGTCTAATTATAGGCCAGTTTCTGTGTCATCAGTAGTTGTTATGGTCTTGGAGAAATTAGCGAGGGACTATATACAGTGTTGGGCAGATGAGGGTTATGTTATCTGAGAATCAACATGGATTTGTTAATTGGTGCTCTTGCTTTAGTAATATGATCATTTTTTATAATAAAGTGACAAGAGCAGTTGATGAGGGAAAGCCATATACTGCTATTATTTTGGATTTTGCAAAAGCATTTAATAGATGCCACGTTATAAGCTGATATTTAAGTTGCAGTACATGGGTTTATATGTTGGGTTAGTCAACTGGATTCAGGATTGACTGTTATAGTTTTCAGAGAATTGTGTATGGTGGGGCAATATCAAGGAAGCAGAAGGTTACAAATGGGATTCCACAGGGCTCAGCACTAGGACCTGTATCATTCAACCTTTATATTAATGGCATTGTCAATGGATTGCAAGGGGATATTCAGTTGTTTGCAGATGATGTGCAGCTTGGAAGAATTATCAGTAATAGTGCAGATGTGGCAGCCCTGCAGGAGGATTTGAATAAACTAGACAGATGGGGAAATGAATGGGAGTATTGGTTTAATGCAGCAAAATGTAGTCTTGAAGTTTGATATCCATTGATGGGAGGCTGTGTATTCGATTTGAGGAGCTGTACTGGAGTAAGTATGGGAGACAAGAGATCTGGGGGTAATGATTGATAGAAAACTGAAATTCAGGGAGCATACAAAGGTGGTGAAGGTAACCCAGAGGATTGTTGCAATACTGAGAAGGATGCTGACCTGTAGAGATAAGAGTTATCATTCCATTGTATAAGACTCTGATCAGACCACAATTGGACTACTGTTCTCAAATTTGGTCCTCAGAATTTGAAGGGGATAAATTAACTGTGGAAATTGTACAGAGGCAGATAACAAGATGGTTTCAGGACTGTACAATATCAGTTATGAGGATCGGCTGAGGGAATGTGGACTGTAGAGTTTGGTGGATAGAAGGAGGAGAGGTGATATGATCGAGACTTTTAAACCATTGAAAAGCAGTTACAGGGTGGACATTAGGGAGTTCTTGCACTTGGTAGAACAGCGGGAAGGAGCGATGACAAGAAGCCATCCCTGGAAGTTATGAAAGAAAGCTGTGTGAAAGAGGGTGAGGAGTGGTTTCTTTGCATGGAGGGTGGTTGAACCATGGAATGCATTGCCTGAGAGAGTGGTGAGAACAAGAACTGTCAATGAGTTCAAGGATTGGTATGACAGACTTGGTTTCCTAAGAAGGATCTCCCGCAATGAGTCTCTTGACTCCATCGAGGCCTGAATAATAATAATACTCCAAAGATACTGATTGGTCTATAATTCTTTGCATCAGTCCTAGCTCTATCCTTATGTAATGGAATTATATTGCTCTTCTTCCAGCCTTTACATTAATTAACCTCCCTACTGGCTGAAGTGGATGAAATAGTGGGAACAAATTGCAATTCTTATCCATGTTATTCAATAGGTGTTACTGAATCGTATCCAGATTTAGCTGGACATACAAGTAGCAAAAAAAGGTGTTACACCTTATTATTAAAATACTCTGAATTAGAGATGTAGAAAATTAATTGCACATCTATCTCTAATCCTGAGTATTTTAACAATAACATTTTAATAATAAGGTATGACCCCTTTCACTACTTTTATATGGGATATATGTGACTTCTGCATTACGAAACCTTGGTATCTCTTTTGGTTTACACTGATGAGACCTCAATAAAGGCAAAAACCAGTCCCTCCCATAATGCATAGCATTATACATAGCCAAAAGAATGTGTGCTTTGTATTATGGGATATTGATCATGCCCCTAATCAGAAACCACAGTAAATCACCTTATCTTTTTATAATGTTAGTGGGGTTTGTGGGACTTGTTATACAAACAGAAATGAGGTATTGTATATATTTACAAATGCTAGAATTATTCAAAACAAGGGGAATGAAATTGTAGCATTGACAGAATTCATTCACGCAAAAATTGTTAGTATGAGTAAGGCATTTTTAAACAAGGATGACATTCTGACAGGAATAGAGATGGAAGAATGTAGTCTTTTGCAAAGACAGACAAAGCAAAAAGTTATTGATGATGGCAGAGGAGTTATGTCCATCTAGGGTGGAGATGCAAGAAGCAAATACTAACATTGGTTTTGAAGCAGTATGGTGTGAAGTGGAGGTGGACAGGATGAAATGTTTAGTAGGCTGTTGACATTGCAAAGGGCTTAAATGGTGATACAAAGTTGTTGTGAGTAGTAGAGCAGTTGTAGTTTTGCAAGAGGACCTAAATAGACTGTCTGAATAGATAAGTGTAGGGTTGTCAGTTTAATGTTGAAAAGTGTAAGGTTTATAAATTTTGGGAAGCAAAGATGGGATGCAGAGTATAGTATTGATGGGGGGATAAGGAGGTGGTATAGATGAAGAACTTATGGGTTATGTGGATAGGGACTTGAAATTTCATGGACATTTAGCTAAAATTGTGAGGACCATACCACAGTTTATGGAATGATGTGGAGAACACTCACGTGTAAAAGTAAGGATCTTTTGATTCCATTGTACAAGCTTTTGATCGGCCCACATATGGATTATTGTGCACAGATTTGTTTGCCAGGTTTTTAAAAGGATGATGACATGTTGGAGAGGGTAAAGAGACAATTGATTAAATTGGTTTCTGGTCTCTGGAATGCGGAATATGAGGACAAGTTTGAGAGAATGCAAATTACAGAGCCTAGAGGATAGAAGGAAGAGTGAAGACATGATTAAAACATAAGTTGGTAAGGAGTAATTATCAGATTAACATGGATGAGATTTTCCATAGCATATCTGGAGATGAGGAAAAGGAGAGGCCATCCCTGGAAACTGTATAAGGTGGGTGTGAGCGAGAGGGTAAGGATTAGATTTTTTGCATGGATAGTGGTGGGTGATTGGAATGCATTGCCTGAGAGTGTGGTGAGTGTTTGGAATGCATTGCCTGAGGATGTGATGAGTGCAGGAACAGTGAATGCATTTAAGTCGAGGTATGATGAGCTGTGAATGTGAGAGTGGGACTTCTTACGATGAGTTTCTTGACTCCATGGAGGTCGGTTGATGATAATAATAATAATTTCTGGTTTCTTGTGAACATCTTTGTGTTGGAACAAAGTGTTTATAATAATTAGTTCATGTCCTCCTAATCAGAAATACAGCATGTACTTCAGTAGTTTTGCTCATGGTACTAGGTAATTCAGCAATTAATCAAATGATATATTGCTCTTTCGTTCCTACTTTATCACAAGTATTCTTTCTTGTTCTGAAGATGATATATCATTTTAGAAATCAGCTAAATGAAAATAATTTTAACTACTTTTTTAATTGTTATCTTATATTCCATAAAATTATGGTTATGTGTTGATTATTTATTTTATGTCATTTTTATTTATTTTTATTTTTATTTTATTTTTTTTTGCCATGCTATCTGAAGATTTCTACCCTGATGCAGCAGTCATCAGCTCACAAAAGATGCAAGTACATAGCAATATACACTGTCACTGTTCATGTAGCCCACTGATCAGATAGACTGATGGTTGTATCATGTTCATAAATTGTTCTAAGTTTAGGATATATTTTGGAAGGAAACAATAGCATTTCTATTTCAAGGCAAAACAAAAAGTAAAAAAAAAAAAAAAAAAAAAAAAAATACTTTCTTGATTTTATGTGAGACTAGTTTGTTTAACCTCATTTGAAATGATCAAATCCTAGACATTTTTTCTCATCCTTGTTTTCCCAGTCAAGGAAGATTGTTGATGATAATTTTAAATTAGTTTAATTTTAATTAGTGACATATAGGTAATTTGCTTTTGTTTAATGTTGAGTTCAGAATTTTTAAAAAATATTCTTTTATTTTTATTTTTTTGCAGAGAAGCGTATATTTATTATCAGTCTTGTAAGGATGTACAGGGACTTCAGCCTGGTACAACTGTACTTGAACTTATTTGTGGTGAATGGGGAAAAGATTGCTCACATGAGAGGTGGCTAGACTATATGGGATCTACGAGTAATGGCTACACATTTCTTAGAATCAATTTCAGGTTGTCACCATATGAGACAGTGAATGTTAATGGTCATAATTTCTATCCATTTAAAAATAACTTTACCAGGTAAATGCTGATTTTTTTTTATTTATTTATTTTTGTGGTTAAACATACTTTACTGTGCATTGTAAAGAGTGATAAAAAGAATTGAATAAATTGAATTGATGTTAAATTGAACTGAAAGAAATGTGGAAGAAAATTTTTATAGAATGGGACCAGTATGTAGATGGTGGATCATGTAATAATGTGGAGATGGTGGATTAAGTAGAGGGTTTTCTTGTGATGAGTACTTGGACTCTGGAGGTATCACATAATACTATCTAACATACTCCAAAAAAATGATGGTTAATACCATTTGCAACAAATTTGAAGTATCTTCCATGTTTTGTCGTGTGCAGTCTGTACACCAAATTAAAGAGCTTGTTTTTGCAAGTAAAAAATATATAGCTTATTTATGTGATTTCGAGGTAAATTTTTTGGGAAGACCGAAATACTAAATTCATCAGTTGGTATTGGCAACTGATGTATTTACATCACTTACCAATACCTTTGACTGCCCATTGACTGGAAAGAGCTGGGTTCAAATCCTGTCTAGGATGTGAAGAAGCTTCATAAATGCTTTTCAATTCTGACTGAGTTAAGCAGTCTCATGTAGATGAGGCAAGGTTTTTCCTCCCAGAAACTTGGGTTTCATCTTGCAGAACACAAACTCACCAGATGAACACATGCAGTTAACAGACATAATGCACACTGGCCTTATATAACCTTAGTTGCTTTGGCTGTAATTCAAAATAAAGCAAACCCAAAGTTTGTCTGTTGATGAATTTTAAAGGTTTGAATTAAGACATACTGCAGTTGAGGCAGTATGAAACATGTGCAGAGCATATGGATAGAATGCAGGAAATAAAAGCAGAGTACTGCATTTGACTTTTTTAAAGAGTTCAGGGCTACTAACATCATTATCAGATATAAATCTGATTCTGAAATTAGTACTTTCAGTCAACCCTGACACATGTCAAGTTGTCCGTTTTTTTTTTCCTCCTTTGGTATTTTCATGGAGTCAAAGATATATCATAGATATGGAGGCCTACACCAACCATTATTCACACAATACTCATCATAATTCTCCATGAATTCCTTTACTGATTAAACACTTATGACTGACTCTTGCAACCCATCTCACCCATTTACCACTTAGATATAGTCCTGATTGACACCCTTCTTCATCCTCTTATACTGTTTCTAAGAGTAATCCCTTGTTTTCTCCCTTCTTGTTATATTTTTATGTTTCTATCATAGCCCCTCTTTCCTACCTATTAACTAGCCTTTCTTGTCCACAAAACCTTTAACCTATCCTCATGGAAATTGGAAGTCTCCATAGCCTAGTTGATTTAGATGTTGGCTTTCGGTTAGATGTCTTGTTGGCTTCAGATGAGTTAGACATCTAACTCATCTGAAGGTGAGTTAGATAGTCTCATATGGACATGGAAGTGTTTTTTCTCCTAGAAACGCATATTTTTCATCCTGCAAAACTGGTTCACTGGCTAACATATGCAATATAAACACATAGGAGACTACTAGAATAAGGATAACCACCCCATTCCATTGGATCTGGTTTTGAAAGCTTACATGGTACAGTGCAGGTCTATGCTAAAGTGTAAAACAGAACATAGTGAACATTCCACCAGCCTGTCATTATCTTGGTCACTTTGCTCCTGAATCCTCTCTGCAATTTCATTATCTCAGGAACTCAAGATCTGTGCATAATAGTTCCATGTAGATTGTCCAAACAGTACTCATAAATACTCAAAAAGTAACTTATTTTAGTCATTTATAAATACTTAAGAAGTAATAATAACTCAATTGTTCACACTCAGTAAACGAAAATCTGTGCAAAGTAAGTTCCCTAACCCTGGTGAGAGCAATAGAGCTGTGAAAATGTTCATAATTTGTCACTACACAAGCTGAGCACTTGGAGAACTGTTCATTGGTTTCAAGGGCATCCAATGAGCTGCTAGCTGTAATAAATGTAGTCTGCTTAAACAGTCACACACAAAATCCAAGGATAGTTGAAGCTTGAATTTGTATTCCTGAGTGAAGCAGATGTGTGTGCGTGCACACACACAAAGCAAGAACAATAATTTTGATAGAAATTTAAGATTGTGCAGCTGATTGCAGAAAAGAATCACCTCAAAGTTGTCATTGTTTAAAGAATTTGATCAAAGGGAGTTCGTCCAGTGCATTGTCTGTGGAATATTTGCTTTGCTGAGAGCGGCTGGAGTTTGATTTGAGAGAGATGATGGTGGGAAAGTGTGTCGAAAATGTCATGAAAGCGAGGATCAAAAGTGTGTCTCAGGTCGCGAGATTGATGTAGTGGATGAAAGAATATGATTGAAAATTGTGATGTAATGCCAGATAGCATTGAGAGTAAGATTAAATGTGACAGTTGAAAGTGAGGGTAAAAGTGAAGAAAGAGAGAATAGTTTGACTAATATAAAAAATGAAGAGTAAGCTGCAATGAGGGAGATAGCTCAGTTGCACGAAGCAATTGCAAAAATGTCTACTGAGTGGATCAGCTAATAACAAAAAGAAGCAAGTTCAAGATAAGAAAAATGAGACAATGATAGGGAGAGAAAGAAAAATTAAGGAGCGAGTGTTATGCAGCAATTCAATCGTAAAAGATGTGATCAATGAGACGTTGACGCACTTTCCTGGTGCAAAAATTAATGATGAAAATGAGGCTATTAGAATACAAAAGTGTAAGGTGAAAGAAATGATTGTTACTGGCTGGGAATGAATGATTTAAATGGAGAAAAGTATGATATGAGAGAGGACTTTAAAGAATTACTGGAAGTAGCAAACGAAAAGAGTGAGAGTTAAGATAGCAAGTTTGTTGCCACATTATGACAGTAGAGTTGAGGAGGAGGGCCATAATAGCGAATGACCATGTGGTAGGAGTTCTGTGGAGTTTGTGTATGTCTGGAGTGAGTTTGATATGCAAAAGGACTTATACAAGAAGGATGGTTTGCATCTTGAATGGATTTAGTGTTCAGAGACTGGAAAACTTGTTGAATGAAGTGAAAAGTAGATGTGCAGAATCAGGGAAACTGAAACTTTTTTTTTGGGGGGGGGTAAGCTGTTGTAAGCTGTTGTGCAGACATCAATGAGGCAGTTGGGTGTAAGAATTTGTATAATATGCCTGAATAAGTACTGACGGTAACAAACCTGAATGGGATAGTTAGTATAAGGCATCAAGATAGGGGTGGAACTAGGGGGCTTTTGCTCTTTATGTATTAGGAACAAGTAGGAGGAATTTTTGGCCTTGGTTGGCTCATCCTGGCCAAAGGTTATTGGCATTGTGAGACATGGCTAACAGAAGATGATATAATTAGTGGGTAGAATGTGAAGGGTATAGTGTGTTCAGGAAGGATAGAGAGAAAAGAATGGGGGAGGAGTGTTACTGATGATAGTCGATGAACTACAGCCAAAGAGAATAGAAGTTCGACTGTAGGACAGTGAAAATAGCACACTTGAGGCTATCTGGTGTATGAGATTGAGGCAAGCAGAACAAAATATACAGTTGGATGCTGCTAGACCAGGGGATGATGGAGATAGTATGCCTCTTGCATGATCAATGATATGGACAAAAGAAGTATTGGATTGGATTGGATTTCATGAGAGGCAAAATTATCACGACACCAACCAAAATCACGATTGGAGTGTTAATATCATCAGATTTGCAGGAGTGAGTGATTTGAGGAAGGATAGACAGATTGTGTTTGAATCATCTTGAAAAGGCTTTCATCTAGCAGTGGATCGACAACTGATGATGATGATGATGATAATACATAAACTGGTAAATTTGATATGAGAAAAAGTAGAGATACCCTAAGAATGGAAAGAGTTCACTAATTATTCCAATATATTAGCCAGCCTGGCTGGCTGAGTGATTAGTGTATCTGCTCTCCAGCCAAATGGCTGCTGGTTTGAATCCTGCTGTGGGCATGAATGTTTGCGATTGTCTTTGGAAATACTAATGGTGGTGGTCGGCAGTAGATGGCATTGGTGTAGTTGGGGTCAGTTGGTGGATTGAGTGGCGGAGACAGGAGTTGTAGAGTAGATGCCCTCCCTCGATGAATCTTTGTACTCCTTGGAGGTGTTAATAATAATATAAAAAGGGAAATAAAAACGAATGCAAAAATTAGAGTGATATTGCTTCTTTCTGCAGGCTACAAAACTTTATCTAATATTAAAATTGGAATGATGAGATGTCCAACTGCTTATTATATTGGTGGAATTATGCTTGGAGTAACTGACAGGACTGCAGATTTTGGGATGTCCATTGGCAGAGTATTGCTTTCCAGTTTGTAAAAGAAGTCATCTGAAGTCATCACATAGTTCACAGCTTGTTGAACTGGACACAGTTTGACATAACAATTAGAAACATCCCTAATACTTTAAGGTTCACTCCTCTTCCATGGTTTCCTGTTCTTTCCCACAGGCTACTGTCAAAGAAATAAATAAAATCAGAAATAACATCAACCTTCCCATTTATCAAGATATCTCTCCACCTCCAGCTCTAGGGAACAGATTGAAGTCTGGAAGTTCATGTCAGGACTGTGCAGGGTTGTGGAAGGTTGTCACATGTTGTTCCATAAGATCAGATACTTCATGTAATGAATGGTATTTTTTGCACAATAATTCCCTATATACATAATAGTATTCTAAAGAAATTCACCAAAGTGAGTTCTCCACTATAAACAAACTATACTGTAAGAAGTGCAGTGAATTCGATGGATTTTGATCCGAGTTTCGTACCTGGCTATAAAATAAAACTATATTGTAGTTCCTGTGATCTATGCTGAAAGAGCTATATCATGTCTGTAGTTGATTCTTTTGGGTAAATATAGATTTGACTATGTTATTACTTGGAAGCATAGTCTAACTAGATTATTTTAAGTAGCCAAACCAAGGATGTAGACTCATCATCATATCCATCAAATTCCTGATATGTACCCTCAAGGGATGTACAGGATATTGATATTATGACAGTACTAGATAAGAACTTAAATCATTGCTAACTTCCTATCATTACAATCTTCCTCCAAATCAATCTGTTATCAGTCATATATTTTATAGATCTTATATTTCTGTCTTCTAAGGAAGTTTTCACTGTATCAATCCACCTATATCTTGGTTTTCCTCTGGGTCATTTTTCTGCCAACCTCACGGAGAACACTTGTTTTGCTAATCTTTCCTCCCCAATTCTGTTTAAGTGACCATATCACCTGACATTAGCTCTGCTCTCACATTCCTGGTTGCTAACAATATCAAGTTCTTTCCTAATATCACTGTTTTTAATATGATATTGCCACTGATGCAATCTGTTCATGCTTCTAATCTTTCTTACGACTCTCATATCTGTGGTCTCTAGTCTTTGTTTAATTGTCTTATTTCTAACCCAGCTCTCAGATCCATAAGTTAAAATTCGTTTGAACGCTGTGTTGCATACAGCTAATTTAGTAATTTGACTAATTTCTCTCTTATTCCAGATAAATTTTCATATAAATGGAGTTCTTTTGATATGTAGCCAGCATAAAAAAGAATGATTATGGAAAGATGACATTGATTGGTGAAAATGGCATAAGGAAAACTGCTGCAGAAGATATAATGAAGATACTTCGATTGAGTCTTCGGACTCCTTGGAGGTGTCACGAATAATAATAATAATAATAATACTTAATGAGCAGTTCATAAAGGTATTATTTCATACTTGTGAATGTGACATCATGGAGAGATTGAGAGGAGTTGATGATGGAGAGGAGAAACTAACTATAAGTAACCAAGATGTGTATGGAGAATTGAGCAAACTTGATGTTAATAAGGCTGTGGGACTTGATAATATATCACCATGTATTCTGAAGGAATGTGCCAGTGAGTTTACATTTGCCTATTTTTTATAGACACATTTTTTTAATATGAGTCTTGTACTGGGTCGAGTTCCAAAGGAGTGGAAGGAGGGCAAGATTGTGTTGCTTCATAAGGGAGGTGATAGAACTCAAGCATCAAATTATAGGTCTTTCTGTGGTGTTGTGGTGTTCAGGTGTTGTGGTTAAGTTGTTGAAGAAGCTGGTGAGAACTAGGATCCTCTCAAACTAGAGTGGATGGAGTTGGATATTAGACTAGTTCATTGGATTGGAGATTCACTATCTGATAGGTATCAGCAAGTTGTGTATGGGGGAACAATATCCTGGAAGAGGAAAGTCACTAGTGGTGTGCCTCAGGCATCTGTTTTAGGGCATTGCTATTTAACCTGTATGTTAATGATATTGGCCAAGATTTGGATGGGGATATTCAGTTGTTTGCAGATGATGCAAAGTTGGGACGAATTATTTACAGAATCTGGTAGACTCTGTAAATTGCATGAAGAGGGGTGATATGATAGAGACCTACAAGTTAGTAAGGGATTATTATAGGATCAATGTTAGAAAGGTTTTACAGAAAACAGTGGGAGATCAGGAGAGAACCAGTGGTCATTTCTGGAAGCTGTATAAGGAGGGTGTAAGCAGGAGAGTGAAAGGCAGGTTTTTTTTTTCATGCAGAGTTGTGAATGATTGGAGTGGGAGGTCTGCAGAGAATTTGAGTGTGTTTATGGTGCGGTATGATGAATTGTTTGTGTGTATGACAAAAGGACCTACTGGATGAATCTTTGACTCCATGAGGTCTTGGGATAATAATAATAATAATAATAATCTAACTATTAAACTCATTCACCATTTCTTCACTCACCATACTCTCAAAATAACTGAGTGCCTTAAAACTTATTCACTGTTTCTTCAGTTGGCATACTTTCATGTAGTGCATTCCATTCACTAATTACTCTACATGTAATGAACTTGCTGCTCACTCCCTTCCTACATCCTCCTTAGACAGCTTTCGTGGCCTTTTGTTTTACTACTCTTTCCTCCACTCTGCAAAAATTTTCATCGATATTAATCTGGTAACAACCTCTAAACAACTCACATGCCTCAATCATACCCCTCCTTTCTCTTCTGCTTTGCAAGCTCTGCAAATGGCATTCCCTGGGTCTGTCTTTATTTCTCAGAGATTAAACACTGCCTAATTTAATTTTCTCTGGACCTTCTATAGAGAAGGTCCAGAGAAAATTAAATAAGGCAGTGTTCAAAAGGTGTCCAACAGAAGACACCCTTGGGACCTTTGGTATGTGTATCAATGACTCTCAATACATCCTGGTACGTGGAACTCATAGCCAACCATTTACAACCCATTTATGTCTATCATGTGATCCCAATGGAGATGCAGTCTATCAACAAGACAGCTGTTCATCTCACAGGTCCAGGCAGGCTACTGCTTGGTTCTAGGAGCATTCTGTTGACTTTGAAATAATGAAGTGGCCACTAAGAAGCACGGATTTAAATACCATCGAAAATCTTTGGTTTTTTTCAGTGTTTAATCTCTGTTTGGGCCCATGTCCCATAGAGGATGCATGGGATCACCATACCTGAGAAACATTTTCGCAAGCTTTTGGAGTCCTTGCTTCAATGTGTCGGCCATTATCAGGGCCAGAGGAGGGAGGGTCCAATATGTTACTAGGTAGCTATCCCTAATTTAATGGCACATCAGTAATCTGTAATCCCTGATATAGCAATCAGATATGGAACTTTTACTCAAATGATGAAATTCATCTCCTGGATAAAGACAATCACAAACATCCAATTCCTCCATCATAATTCAGACCCATAGCTTACTGGTGGAGAGTGGATATGTTAGCCACTCAGCCATAATTAAAATTAGGTGCCACAGGTATCAAAATATTGTATGAAGGTGCCGGAAGTTTCAACTCTCACATAGAAAGGCCATGTGTGAGATCTCACATATAATGGCCAAATGTGAGACCCCATGGTCTTACGCTTTTTTCTGAAAAGCTGACTGGAGGCCCAAGATGGCTAAAAAAACATACTAATTCTTAGAGGCCTGAAATGGCTTTAAAAAAAGTTCAGTGCTTAATCTCTAGTGCAGTAATTCAGGATTACTTAACTCTGAACTCACTCAGTATCAACATACTATAGGTTTGCTACCCTTCACTGTGGGTGGCTAATATAAATTTTTTTTTAAATATTCTCATCCACTAAAGGTCGCTTACCTATAGGACATTAGTATCATGGCTGGTAAGGGTAAGGGATAATTTTCTTTACAAGGAATTATTCCAGGGTAAAGATATGTGCAATACATTTCTAATACAGAGACTTAGCCTCTTCATTACCAAGACTGCACTGCGTGGCGAAGCGCCTCATCCTTTCAGAGGTGCCCCTATTTTCAGAGAACATTGTGGATCTAGACTGGAAAGTCGAAAATTATTCCAGAGGAAGGCAATGGCAAACCACCTCTGTACCTTGTCAGGAATATTCTATGAACATGCCAAAAATGAGAAAGTACGATATGGTGCTGGATGGTAAGACCCCCCCCCCCCAGGCCTGAAGGCATCCAACATGCAACTAACTGGGGAAGAACAGAGGGCTTCCACAAGTAGAACTAGTTTTTATGATGTGTCCAGGTCAAACCCAGAAGGAAACTTGGTCACAGTTGTTGCTGGTTGGAAAAGGGAGGCTCCCTGTTTCACAAGAAACCACACGATTGGAACGTGCAATGTTAGAGGTATGAACCAAGGTAAGCTGGAAATAATAAAGATGGAAATGGAGTGCAAGAAGCTGGATATATTGAGAATAAGTGAATTTAGATGGACAGGAATGGGCCATTTTCAGTCTGATGCGATGCTCAAGACATGAGACAAGTAGTAAAAATGGAGTATCTTTCTTACTCAGGAAAAAAGAAGGCTAGGTATGTATTAGGTTATAATCCAGTGAGTGACAGAATCATTTCTCTCAGAGTGAGTGGACATTTCAATGAATATGACCATCATTCAGGTTTATGCACCTACTACAGAGGCACCAGAAGAAGACATTGAAGAATTTTATGGCAAGTTACAAGAAGTGATAGATGCAACACCAAAGCGAGATTTATGGCTACTTATCAGAGATTGGAATACAAAGGTGGGAGAGACTGAGGAACAAGGAATAACTGGTCATTTTGGTTTAGGTATTCATAACACTTCAGGGAAGAGACTAGTTGAATTTTGTGCAGAGAATTCTTTGTTTGTTGCTAACACCTGCTTTAAATAGCACAAAAGAAGATTGTACACATGGATGTCACCTGATGGACAATACAGAAATCAAATTGACTATATACTTTTACAAAGAAGATGGAGAAGTGCAATTCAGTCTGTCAAGACTTTTCCAAGTTCAGACTGTGGAACAGACCATGAGTTATTAGTGGCTACGATACATGTAAAATTACAGAAACTGAGAACAACACAAATGTTGATCAGATATGATCTTGGAAATATAGCGACTGAATACAATATTAATATACAGAACTGATTCAACACACTCAATTTGTGTGAAAGAGAACCAGATGAACTATGGGAAGAAGTTTAAATGGCTGTCAGAAGATGCCATCAAAACTGACCAGGGAAGGAGGAAAATGAAGGCCACAGGAAATTTGCAAGAAGTATGGCATTTGAATGCAGAGCTTCAACGACAAGCGAGAAGAGACCAAGAAAAATACTTTAACCAGGAATGCCAACAAATAGAAAACCAAAACAAAAGATCTTTTCAAAAAGATCAGAGAACCAACAAGGTAACAATACTGAAAAGTAAACACAAAGAATATCTTACAAAAGACATCAAAGAAAGATGGAAAGAGTATACAGAAGCCCTTTACAAAAAGGACTCCAAAATTACTGAGAAATTTGAAGAGCAGGATTATACACAGGAGACAGTACCACTGGAGAGTGAAGTGAGGTGGGCACTGCAATAGCTATCCAGTAAGAAGGCACCAGGAGGAGATGGAATACCTATTGAGCTGCTCAAAGCCCTGGGAGAAGAGGCAGTTAAAATTTTAACAGCTGTATGTCTGCGAATATGGATCACAACTACGTGTTTAGGGAATGAAAAAAAAATTAGTTTATATACCTTTATTGAAGAAAGGCAATGCAAGAGAGTGCAAAATTTACAGAATTATAGCACTGATTTCTCATGCAAGTAAAGTCTTACTTAAGATCATTCAGAAAAGACTAGAATCATTCATGAAGAGAGAAATGCCAGATGAACAGGCAGGATTTCGAAAAGGCAGAGGAACAAGAGATCAAATCACCAATGTGAGATGAATAATAGAAAGAGCACAGGAATATCAAAAGAATGTCTACCTTTCATGTTAAAATGTATTTTCTTGACCACAAAAACTATGGAAATGACTTCTATTGGGATTTATTGATCAAGTATATTTTGGAAACAAATATGTTATACCAACTAGTTTCACCAACTGAGGCTGTTGGCATCTTCAGGGTACATAACTGATATAAGGCACTTAAAGCTAAAAATTGTTACAAACTATAAATCAACCAATTCCAATTATATTTGACAAAACAGAACACTTACAATACATGCAGAGCGTGTGCATGATCTCAATTGTTGTTATTTAGGAACGTTCTATAATTGGCACTATAATTTAGTTCTTTTATGTTTATAGATCTCATACGGGTCTTCCAGATCTCTGGCAAGATTAATGGTTCCTGTTTAAGTTTTGTACAGAACGGGCAACTGTTGTGGCTTCTTTAATAATTTGGGAGCAGAAATCCTCCTCCATGTAAGGAATGGAGCTTTTTTCCCATTCTGTGATATGGTTAGTTCTTGAGAAATGAAACGATAGACCCGAATTTTCTTCTATGTTATTGTTGACGTCTCCGATGTGTTCCCTTTGTCTAATCTCAAGGCTTCTTGAGAATATCTTGAGAATTATATTGGCCAGACTTCAAAGCTTTTGAAGTCTGGCAAGGCTTTTGACTCTGTAGATCATGTGAAACTGTGGAATGTGTTAAGAACAATGGGAGTCCCAGAGCATTTCATTATCCTTCTGAGGAATCTTTATTACGAACAAAAAGCTACTGTCTGAACAGATCTTGGAGAAACTGAGTATTTCACAATAGGTAAAGGGGTGCAACAAGGATGTATTTTATCTCCATACCTGTTTAACTTGTACAGCGGATGCATTTTAAGAATGGCAGGGGTGGAGGAGTCTTCAGTTGGAATTAAAATTGGTGGAAAAAATATTAATAATTTGAGGTATGCAGATGATACTACCTTGCTAGCAGAATTATTATTATTATTATTATTATTCAGGCCTCCAAGGAGTCAAAAGACTCATCGAGGGAGGTCCTTTCTAAGACATAAAGTCTGTCAAGACTCATCGAGGGGAGGTCCCCCCCTGAGAAACACAAAGTTTATCATACCACTCCTTAAACCCACTGACCGTTCTCGCTCCCACCACTCTATCAGGCAATGCATTCCACGGCTCAACCACCCTCCACACAAAGAAACCACTCCTTACCCTCTTGCTCACAGTTTCCTTTCGTAACTTCCAGGGATGGCCTCTTGTCATCACTCCTTCCCGCTGATCAACCAAGCGAAAGAACTCCCCAGTGTCAACCCTGTAACCACCTCTCAACAGTTTAAAAGTCTCAATCATATCACCTCTCCTTCTTCTATCCACCAAACTCTGCAGTCCACATTCTCTCAGCCGATCCTCATAACTATCCTTGTACAGTGCTGAAACCATCTTGGTCATCCGTCTTTGTATCCTTTCCACAGTTAATTTATCCCCTTCAAATCCTGGGGACCAAATCTGAGAACAATAGTCCAAGTGTGGTCTGATCAGAGACTTATACAACGGAATGATAACCCTCTTATCTCTGCAGGTCAGTGTCCTTCTCATAATAGCAGCAATCCTCTGTGTTACCTTCACCACCTTTGCAATATGTCCCCTAAACTTCAGGTTTCTATCAATCATCAACCCCAGATCTCTTGTCTCCCCTACTTCCTCTAGTATAACTCCTCCCATAGAGTATGCAGCATCCCATTGATGTTTCCCAAACCTCAAAACCTTACATTTTGCTGCATTAAACTGACACCCCCATTCATTTACCCGTCTATCTAGCTTATTTAAATCCTCTTGCAGGGCTACCACATCTGCACTATTACTAATAATCCTTCCAAGCTTCGCATCATCCACAAACAACTGAATATCCCCCTGCAATCCACTGGCTATGTCATTGATATAAAGGTTAAACAATATAGGTCCTAGTACTGAGCCCTGTGGGACCCCACTTGTAACCCTCTGCCTCCTGGAAACTGCTCCACCATACACAACTCTCTGATACCTATCAGACAGCCAATCCTGAATCCAGTTGACCAATCTGACATCCAGACCCATGTGCTGCAACTTAAATATCAGCTTATCATGTGGCACCCTGTCAAATGCCTTCGCCAAGTCTAAGAAAATTGCAGTATATGCCTTTCCCTCATCTAATGCTCTTGTAACTTTATTATAAAAGGCTAGCATATTGCTAAAACAAGAGCGTCCTTTCACAAATCCATGTTGATTCTCACAGATAACATTACCCTCATCTGCCCAATGCTGTACACGGTCCCTCACTACTTTCTCCAAGATCTTAACAACTACTGATGACACACAGACTGGCCTATAATTAGACACTTCCAGTCTGTTACCACCCTTATGCAATGGCACTATCTTACCTTCCTTCCATTCCCTGGGCACCTTTGCCAAAGCCAGACTTTCATTGAAAAGCCACGTTAAAGGTATTGTCAATTCCCTAGCACATTCTCTCAAAACTCGTGGCGAAATACCATCCAGTCCCACAGCTTTACTGACATCCAGAGTACTCAGTATCTGAAACACACTCTCCTCCTGTACCTCCAGACCTCGTACCAGTCCTATCCCTCTAGCATTAAAACTGACTCCTCTAGGATGAAATACTCCAATAAAGTGTTCATTGAACAATTCCACTATGTCCTCTGCATCAGTCACTCTATTCCCATTTTTATCCCACAATATCATTCTTCCACAGTCATTTCTCCTCCTACTGGCCACATAGCTAAAAAATTCCCTAGGATTTTCTTTGGATCTTAGGGCCAATCTCCTCTCATATTCCAGTTTCGCTTTCCTTACCACACGAGTCACTCTTCTGGCCTGTGTCTTATATTCCTCATGCATCTCTTCACCTGTCTCCTTATATCTCTTCCATAGCCTCTTTTTCGCATGCAATTCCTGTTTAATATTGTTTGTCATCCACTTTACTCCAAATTGCGCCCTCTTCTTCACTCGTGGTATACAACTTACCATTGCTGATAACAAATATTCTTTCACAATTTCTCACGCACTGGTGATATCCCGGCCTTCCAATTCCTCCCTCCATGAAACTTCCCGAAGTTGACGTCTAAGACTATTATAATCACCTGCCTTATAATTCCACATAAGTTCCCGTCTCTTTGATGCTCCTGCATGTCTATTCATTTTCCAAGTCAAAACCATATGGTCACTCTCTCCAATTGGTGGGAGAGACGTCAACTCAGTTATTATCAACTCTTCTGATGCTATAACCAAATCCAAAATTTTTGAACCTCTTGTTCCCTCTGTTACATGTTGCCTAAGACATTTGTCCCTCAAGAATTCTAGAAATTCCATTCCCCTATTGTTACATGCATCTTCCTCTCTCCAATTTATACTACTGAAGTTAAAATCTCCCATAACAATCATTCTTCTTGCACTTGCCAAACTTAGCTGTCTAAACATCTCCTGGTCCCCATCCTCTGTGCTCCTGGGTCTGTAGCAACACCCCACTAAATATCCTGTCTTGCCTACCTCTACCTCACACCATATGCTCTCAAAATCATTTGTCTCACTTCCTTCCAAATTCTCCACTCTTAGAGGACATAGGTCATCACTTATCATAAGCAGCACCCCACCACCACGCTTTCCCCTCCTATCATGGCGAAAAATGCTATACCCAGCGACTTCTATTCCTGTTGTTATATCCCCTTCTGTCAACCACGATCTCAGTGATCGCAATAATTTTTGGCCAGGCTGATGCTATCTGCGCCACCAATTCCTCTCCCTTATTCCGGATACTCCTGGCATTAGTATACAGCATATAAATGCCATTGTTTCTATACCCAGCATTATCCCTTCTAGACTCCACTGGGCTCAGTCTTACCTGACATTGTCTCCCTTCTCCCAAGTATCCATTCCCACAAGAGGCCACCCCTGCTATCATCCTCCCTGGGACACACTGACTCGTTCAGAACAGCAATCTCTCCAGATGCCTACGTCCTTCCTCATTCAAATGTAAACGGTCTCTCGCAAACAACTCCTCTCTTTCCTCAAACGCACTCCAAGCATCCACATATGCCAGTGCTCTCTTGTCACACATTCTCGCTATTATGCCATTCAATATCACTGCTCTTCTGCTCAGCTCATCATTATCATACCTAGGCAACACGCACACTATTTTTCCTCTCTCTGTCTTCTTCCGTACAGTCTCAAGCAAAAATCTCATATCTCTCGCTGCCCGACTTACATTACCACTCAAGTCATTCGTTCCTACCATCACAATCATCTCATCCACCCTTTCACTTCTCTTAATTGCCATAGCCACCCTTTCTATTGTTCCTCCTGGCAAACACTCCTCACGCATCCTATCCTGAACACCACAGATCATTGAGTCACCATACATTATACCTCTTACCATTCCATCGCTCCTATTGTTTCCATTCTCTCCTCTTCTTTCATTCCCATACCTCTCTCTTCTACTGTTTCCATTCTCTCCTCTTCTAGCACTCCCATACATCTCTCTCATTCCCTCTCTCCTACTGTTTCCATTTTCTCCACTTCTAGCACTTCCATATCCCTCTCTCATTCTGTCTCTCCTACTACTGTTTCCATCCGCTCATCTTCTAGCATTCCCATACCTCTCTCTCATTCCATCTCTCCTACCGTTTCCATTCTCTCCTCTTCTAGCACTTCCATATCTCTCTCTCATTCCGTCTCTCCTACTGTTTCCATCCTCTCGTCTGCTAGCATTCCCATACCTCTCTCTCATTCCCTCTCTTCTACTGTTTCCAATCTCTCCTCTTCTAGCACCCCCATACCTCTCACTCATACTCTTTAAATTCTCTCTCTCTCCTCCTCTGATTCGCCTTGCATTCATCTCTTCCATTCTCCTAATCTTATCTTTCATACTTCTGCTCTCATTCACTAGACATTCCACCTCCTCTTTCAACTCATCTATCTCCCTCTGCAGGTCAGTCACTCTTAATCTAAATTCACTCTCCCAAACAAAACCATCTCCTAAACTTCCACAGTCACTCACACCTTCCACACTATCAACCATTATTTTCTCATTCTCTCCTATCATACTACTTGTCTTCCTACATTCATTCTCCGTTCCTGGAGCAACAAAGTCGGATATCGATATATCTAATGTACTTATTTCCTCCAACTGCCTGCATTTTGCGCACATACGCTCTCCACTCTCTTTAACAAACCACATATGTAATTCCTTAGAAGCATACATGCCACAAGTACTGCATGCCACAAAGTCCCTTATGATATTGCTAATAATTGAGTTCTTAAATGGCGGAGGACTTGGCGTTACGCCACTTGCGACTGCTGCTGAATCCACCATCATTCCTTACTGCTGAGTAGTGTAATCCTTAATAATTATTCAATTAATAAATAAGAGGGGAAAAAAGTACAAACATCAGAACATTTAAGTACTAATATAATTAAATAAAATGAAATATAACTAAATACAGTAACTTAGCTTCGTTTTGTCTTCCACCGTTACGCGTTCGATTCTGACGGTACCAACATATATTATATCGCGACAGTAACTAACTTCCGAAAAACAACCACTGAAGTACACTCGTATTCAGAGAAACAATTCAGCACTCAAAAACGTAGAAAAACGGGAAAAAAACGGGCTATTCACCGATTAAAAATCACTTTCTTCTGCACAGCTCAAATTCACCGCCACGTGCTACGGCGACGCTAGCGCCACACACCAAATGAAAGAAGATTTGGAGGAACTTATTATGAAAGTTAAAGAAGAAAGTGCTAAATATGGTCTTTAATTTAATCTCAAAAAGACAAAAGTTATGGCAACATGTGAACTTAACGATTTTGAAGTAGATGGGGAGAAATTGGAAGCAGTTAACACTTTTGTGCTCCTAGGATCCCGAATTGATAAAGATGGTTATTGTACTGAAGAAGTTAGAAGAAGATTATCACTTGGAAAGAAAGCAATGACAAATTTAAGCAAGATCTTTAAAGATATTAGCCTTGAAACAAAAATCAGAATCGTGAAAGCAATAGTATTCCCTGTGGCACTGTATGAATGTGAAAGTTGGACCCTGAGAAAGAGTGAAAGAAGGAAGATAGATGCATTTGAATTATGGGTTTGGAGATGCTTACTAAGAATACCATGGACTGCAAAGCAAACCAATAAATCAGTGATAGACAGAATAAATCCAGATTGCTCCCTCGAATCTATGATCATCAAGTAAAAATTATCATTTTGACATATTATGCGAGCAAATGACAGTCTGGAGAAGATGATGATGCTTGTTAAAGTTGATGGAAGCAGGAGAAGAGGAAGACCAAGAATTGGATGGAGTTAAAGAAGCAGCTGGAGTATGCTTGGAAATTCTAAAAGACATGGTCAGGGACAGATCTGAATGGAGAATGTATGTTCATAGGATCACCAGGAGTTGAAAACGACTTGATGGAACATAACAACAACAACCATGGCTGGGCTAAGGATTTTTTTCTATTTGTATTAACTTTTATAATTTTTTGCATTTTTTATTTATTGTTTGCCTAGTCTGGAAACTGAACTCTAGAGACCAAACATGGAACTTTTTCTTTCAAACAACTTCAGGCCTCCAATAAGTGGAGTGGTCTTCCACTGAGCAGTGAAGTTCATCTACCACCTCAAGTTATCTAAATTCCTCTAAAGACACCTAAATTCATATACCACCTAAAACACTTTATATTAAATGAACTGTTCTAGATAAACAAAATATTATTATTATATGGGCGCCTCCATGGAGTCCAAAGACTCATTGTGGGAGACTCAGTCTATCCACACAATCCATTATACCTCTCCTTGAATCTATTAATAGAAAAAGAACTCACAACTGACTCTGGCAACCCATTCCACTCATTCACTACTTTCCAAGCAAAAGATCTATTTCTCACACCCCCTACTAACCACACCTTTATTCAACTTTCAGGGATGACCCATTGTTCTGATCTCTCTAGCCAAATGCTGAAACATTTTCCCTGCATCTATCTTTTAAAATCCTTTAAGCGATTTAATTGTTTCTATCATATCCCTTCTTTTTTTTCTATCAACTAACTTCTGCAATCTACACACCTTCAATCTATCCTCATAGGGCGCATTCCACAGGCCGCTCACCATCTTGGTCACTCGCCTCTGAATCCTCTCCATCGTTTCCTCTTCCTCAAGAAACTCAGGGGACCAGACTTGAGCACAAGAAAAGTAGTTGGAGTTTAGGCAGTGAGCAAACAATGAGGTTATATCTTGTGGGAACAAGGTACTTAAGATGTCAATGACCTGTACTACAGGAACGTTTGTAAAGAGAGAGGTGGCATCTAAACTGGCTAGAAGATCATTATCCGATATCTTGATGTTTTTTAGCTTTTCCACAAAATGTCCGGAGTTTTTAATGTAACTCTCTGAGTTGTGGATGTGTTGCTGTAAGAGTTTCGAGAGATGTTTTGACAATAAGTAGGTAGGAGAGTTGATTGCATCAACGATTGGGCGTAAAGGAATACCATCTTTGTGCACTTTTTACACGCCATAGAGTCTCGGAGTTAAAGGATGCATCGATTTTAGTTTTTTAATCAAGTCTGTTGGCCAGTTGGATAAATTGCATAATAATTCATTGGTATCATTGTGGTTTTTTAATGTTGGATCTACTACAGGAACAATTTTTTAATTGTTCCTGTAGTAGAGGTTATTGACATCTTAAGTACCTTGTTCCCACAAGATATAACCTCATTGTTTGCTCACTGCCTAAACTCCAACCACTTTTCTTGGAAAAATAAGATCTATCAACAATTAACAGGCTTGGCAATGGGGAGCCCACTCTCACCTTCATGTGTTGACTTCTTTATGGAAGACTTAGAAAACAAAATCTTATCGCAAATTTTTCCTAAACCTAAAATTTGGTTTAGATATGTGGACGATATCTTTATCGTATGGAACAATAACAAAGATGACATATATGATTTTCTCAAAAAGATCAACGCCTTCCATCATTCTATTAAATTCACTCTGGAACTTGAAAGAGAAAAACAACTATAATTTTTAGACATCTTAATCAAAAAACAAATTCATGGCAGTATAAATCTATTGGTGTACAGAAAACCGACCAATACAGGTCACTACCTACATTTCAACTCCTCCCACCACATCTCACATAAACTCAGCATTGTACACATCTTAAACAAAAGAGCGATTTACATCAACGGACAACAAGACCCTTCAAGATGAGTTAAAATTTATTTCCAACAATCTATACTTGAACGGCTATCCAAGAAGACTAGTCAATAAAGTCCTTTTCTCTGAACCACCACAAAGAGAACAAGAAGATATTCAATATATAAAAACGATTGCAATTCCTTTTGTAAGTGGCATCTCCAACAAGCTCGCCAATCTCCTCAAACAAACAAAATAAGAGTAACATTCAAACCAATAGAATCTATTCATAAACTACTAAGATCGCCAAAAGACAACCATCCTTTCTATAAATATGCTGGAGTTTATAATATTCCATGCTCATGTGGCTCTAGTTACATCGGACAGACTTCGAGAAGCCTCGAAATCAGGCAAAAAGGAGCACATTGGCTATGTCAAAAACAACAGACAGGACATTTCTGGCCTATCGTCTCATTTCTCTACAACTAACCTTGTCTTCGAGTGGGACAAAAGCTGTTCCCCTTACATAGAGGAAGATTACCATTCAAGAATTTTCAAAGAAGCAGCCACAGTCGCCCGTTCTACTGTCAACCTTAACAGAAATCAAGGCCTAATACTCCCAGAGATATGGAAAACCCTAATCAGAACCTTAAAAACGGAAGAAATTAACTTTAATACAAACTACAGAAAGTTCCTCAGCAACAGCTAGCTGATCTTGTACACGCAATACGTCTTTCACTCACGTTCGATACTATTTTATTTGTAATTATTCTAGTCAGTTTTTTACAGTTAATCTTGTCAGTTTTGCAGTTACGCATAATTGTGAGATTGTTTAAACCTCTATGTAAGTGCCCTGAAGATGCCAACAGATAAGTGTGGCGAAACTTAAAAAAACTTGGTTCAGTTAATAAAATTGATCAACACTTGATCGGTAAACCAAATATTATTATTTACTAATTTATGATCAAGAAAATAACCTTCATGATCATTGTGTAGCCATTTCCTTTATCCAACTCAGCTGTTACTCTATTATAAAAAGTTAGTAAATTACTAAGGCATGACCGATCCTTCACAAAGCCATGTTGACTCTCATACAGTATCATATTTTTATCTTCCCGTTCTTGAATTTTCTTTTTACCAATTTTTCTAATAACTTTACCACCACGCCTGAGATACTGATTGGTCTGTAATTTGCTACTGTAGTCTTAGAACCTCCCTTATGCAAAGGAATAATTTTGCCCTCTTTCCACTCCCTTGGAACTCTACCAGTTTGTACACAAATTCACATGGAGAGAAGAGGCTAGGAATAAGAAAATCTCATTGACTATGTTATTGTAGATAGTGATGTTTTCTTCCTGGTGCAGGACACCAAAGTGTACAGAGGATTTGAAATTGGAAGTGATCACTATTTAGTCTTGAGCAGGATAAAATTGATATTTGTAAATTTAGGGACACAAAAACACATGTGTTGAACAGATTATTTTGTTAATTACTAATAAAATAAAACTCGATGTTTCGACCCCTGTATCGAGGTCATCATCGGAAGAATACAAGTGTATAAGTCTAAAAGGTAATGCCACGGTCGAAAAGGACAGTGACCATTTTTTCGTGATTATAATGTCTTGGTTATTTTTTTAAGGATTTAAGGGCTAGATTTTCGGTTTTATTTAAGTTGGTGCTTAGTTTTTTGTTTGAATTTAGCTCCATATTTATGCCCGGTTGGAAAAAGCCTTGTTACGCGAACAAATCTACGAGGCACGTAAAAATCTAGCATCCACCCAGGCCAAAGTTCTACAACTTAAATTAGAGCTATCTGACTACGTTATTCCAGAAATTTGGGAGATTCTAGACAGGATCACAGATGACTCGGCCAAGCACTCATTATTGAAAAACAAAGAAAAATTAGTAATGAAATTTCAAGCCCTACAACAACAGAAAAGCACAAGACCATCAAGACACCATAACGAAAGGAACAGCTAATCACAAACCGACATCATAAGGAGCAGCCAATCACCCGCAAACAATGTTAGGAGTAACCAACCACCGTCGGACCACTGCTTGGTTATCAACCAATCAAACCACAATCTCACCCAAGGTGAACTCTCGCTACTAAAGAAAGGTTTGAACTACGCCATTGCTCCGAGGTCAGTAAACAAACTTGATATCGTGTATTATATCGAGAGAGGTTTAAGATCCCTCCCGACCATTTTGGCTGATAAAATACGAATGGAAACATCATGTATACTAAATTCAAACAAAAAACTAAGCACCAACTTAAACAAACCAAAAATCTAGCCCTTAAATCCTTAAAAAATAACCAAGACATTATAATCACGAAAGCAGATAAAGGCAATGCCACTGTCCTTTTAGACCGTACAACATACATTGAAAAAATGAACCATTTAATATCGGGCCACAGCACCTACCAAATGGTAAACTACAACCCCACAAAATGTAACAAAAAGAAAACAACTGAATTAATCAAATTCGTCCACACATGGCCTGAAGAAACAACAAAAAAATTAATACCTCATTATGCCCGTGTGCCCAGAATTTATGGCCTGCCAAAAATACACAAACCAGGCACACTGCTACGTCCAATTGTTGAAGGAATTGACAGCCCAAATTATCACTTAGCCAAAAAATTAGCTGCCACACTCAAGGAATTGGGTAGGTCAGCCCCCTTCCTACATAAAAAATACACAACATTTCATTAATAAAATTAAAAACATTACACTCAACGACCAAGATTTATTAGTCAGCTTTGACATAACTTCCCTTTTCACCAATGTCCCAATCAATGACACGATCTTGCTCCTACAGAACATATTTCCAGATGACATCACGGCCCTCTTTGCCCACGTGCTCCGCTCCGGATATTTTGTGTGGCAAAACAATTTTTACCTTCAAAAAGAAGGTACAGCCATTGGCTCATCACTTTCCCCCCCAATAGCTAACTTTTATATGGAAGACTTTGAGCAATGTGCTCTAGAGACAGCATCTCTAAAGCCCAAAATTTGGCTCAGATACGTCGACGATATTTTCGCCATTTGGCTCCCATGGCCGCAAAGTTCTAAATACATTCCTTAGCCACCTAAACAAACAACACAAACGTATCCAATTCACCATTGAAATGGAAAAAAACAACTCTCTTCCTTTCCTAGACAAACTTGTCACATTTCTTCTCTCTGGCTCTCCTTCTCAGTTTACCGCAAACCTACACACGCACAGGCCAATACATACACAAAAATTCTTACCACCATCCAACACAAAAATAGGTGTCATAAGCACTCTTAAACACAGAGCCCTAACTATTTGTTCTAATGAACAGGCTCTAAACCTGGAATACAAGATCATCAACCAAACATTTTATCAAAAATGGATACAGTAAAAAAACTATTCACAAGAGCCTCCATAAAGATACCAGTGAGAACAAAAAAGATTTCAAGAATGCTATTGCCATTCCTTATGTTAGAGGCATTTCTGATAAAATAGACAGAACACTATGCAAATACAACATTAAAACCACCTTTAAACCCCCAAATAAGTTTAGACACCTACTCAGTTTTTCTAAAGATCCTCTTCCACACCTAGCCCACCCAGGGGTATACAAATTACGATGAACATGTAACATACCATACATAGGGGAAACAGGGCACGAACTATCCCAATCAGACAAGACGAACACTTGTATTCTTTTATGTTAACACTTGTATTGTAGTATACACTTGTATTCTTCTGATGATGACCTCGATACAGGGGTCGAAACGTCAAGTTTTATTTTATTAGTAATTTAAAAAATAATCTGTTCAACACGTGTGTTTTTGTGTCCTTAAAGTTACAAATATGAGTGCTGATCACCGTATAACCTTAAAAGAAAGGATAAAATTGAATTTCACATTGAAAAGAATAACATGTTAGAAAGTTTTAAAGCGAATAAAAGTCGAGCAGCTCTCAGATGTGAACTGTAGACTAAAATACGCAACGATTATTGAAGAAAAAATGAAAGAGTTTGAGAACAGGAACTAAACTTGGAGATTCAGTGGCAAGCCTTGAAGACAACACTGATTGATTCAGCCAGAGAGGCATGTGGTGAGATTGTCTGCAAAGATAATAAAATCAGAACTCCATGGTGGACACGGGAAGTTAAAGAGGCAGTGAAGGAAAAGAAGAAAGCATATCAAAAGTTCCCTCTCAAATAAGTCAGCTTTTGCTCTTAGAGAATACAGAGACAAATGTAAAAAGCTAAACACTGTGTAAAACTAGCTAAACAAAAGCCATGGGAGGACTTTGGCAAGAACATAGAAAATAAATATCAAGTAGGTGGCAAGATATTTTGGAGGTTGTTGAAGAAGCTTAGAAATGGAGGAAAGAGTTCTGTAAAAGGAGTTAGAGATGATAAATGTGACATGAAAATGGAAGAAAAAGATATCCTTGAAGTATGGAGTAATTACTTCGAAAAATTGCTAAATGAAACAAGCAATGATAGCACAGTGGTAAAAAAACACTCAACAGGCATACAGTCAGGAATACATATCCATACTTGAAGTAGAAAAAGCCATCAAAGGCTTGAAATGTGGAAAGGCAGCTGGAGTAGATGATATTCGACCAGAAATGCTGAAGTATGGTGGTATAAAAGTCTTACAGTGGCTGCACTGCATAGTTCATAGGCCTGGACAGAGGGATGAATTCGTGATGATTGGAGTAGAGCTCTCTTAGTACCCATATATAAGAAGGGAAATAAAACTGAATGTGAGAATTACAGAGGTATTTCCCTACTGAGTGTTCCTGGTAAGATTTTTCAAGTATAATTGAGAAATGGTTGAGAAGAATTGTGGAAGAAAAGCTCGGAGAAGAACAAGCTGGATTCAGGCCAAAGGCTGTCAGGATCAGATTGTCACTTTATTTAGCAACTCATATGTTATAGTATAAGTTCTACATCACTTCAACCTGAGTATTTCTGGGTCTGGCTCCCACCGACAACACCTCAACAAAGGTTGAAACCAGTCTGGGTAGTGACCCCTCCCCCCCCATAATGTATAACATCATACATGTCTGCTAGGAGATGTGTTTTACATTATGGAAAATACTAAGGATAGTGATTAAAGCTTACTCCACCTTTACTATGAGTTGCCCCTGTCATGAAAGGTTTGCTTACGTTTGGATTCGCCAAAACTTTTATAGGTTCTATATTTGGCATGAAACTCTTGTTTTTCTATTCGGCTTTGAAATAATCTTCTTCTTCTTCTTCTACGCGTTATTCCCGCTTCCTATGCAGGGTCCGCGTGTTACTTTTAGATGCGACTTCTTGTTAGTACTACTCCCAACCGACCCGTCGCCTGGTCTGCCGCTGGGGGGGGGATATATTTTTGACTGTAGAGGCGTATGTTCACGGGGCCGGTTTGCCTGTTTGCGGGATGAAAAACGCCAGATAAACTGGCGGAAAAACCCTACTGACCGCGCCCAAGACCGGCTAACTTGGCTATGCCTGAGGAAGATCCTCAAATTCCTCACGTCTACAACGGGATTCGAACCTGGGACACTCCTTCCTATATATCTTTGCGAAGCGCAAAGCCACTAGGCTAACCGTGCGGTCTTCGGCTTTGAAATAATGTTGGATTTAATATCCACTTAATTTGAATAACGAAGCTAAAGATTTGGAATAGATGTTGGTGGATAGAAAACTAAGTTCAGAGGGCATATTGCAAAAGTCACCAAGGATGTTATCACTGCTCTTTATAAGACTTTGATATGGCCCTGTCTTGATCACTGTACATGGGTGTTGTTTGTTGGGTTTCTTAGGGATGAGAAAATGGAGAGAATCCAGAGGTGAGTGACCAAGATTGTAAGTATCTATTCAAGACATTGTGTCTGCATTGCAAAAAAGTTTTTTTTTGTATAACGAAACCTGTGCAGTATCCATAATTATAGAAACACGTGTATACTGCAGTAAAAATAAATTACTTGTACAGACACTTTGTCTTGCATAGTGTAAAGACATCATCAATGTAAGCAGAGAACTGTAGTAAGGAATTTGAATAGTAGAGCACTTGCATTACATTGGAATCCCTCTATATATACAGTCATGTGTTCATTGGTTAAAAACTATTGTGCTAAAATTAAATTAGATAATTTGAGTTTAACGGTTAAACTCATTTTCCACACTTTAGTAATTGTAATGCAGTCATTACAATTGAAGTTAGGTCAATGAAGTAGAACTTCAGCACTTTCTTTGTATAAACATTCATGTTTATACAAAGAAAGTATAATAGTTCTGTGTTTTCCCATTGGATCTGTGTAATAGTTTTGGTGTTTCTTCATTGTATCATGTGGCTAGTGGTTTCAATCCTGTGTTGTGTTAGTCTTGTGAAGTTTGAGCTGGATGTGACCTTTATGTTCAGAAATACATTTATTGATTGAGCTTCCAGTTTGTGCACAGTAAGGCAAATTGCATGAGCATGGTACTTAGTATATGTCAGGTAGTATCATTAGTGAGAGTTTGTCTTTTTGGGAAGGTAACAGATTATGAATTTGATTGATAGATTCGTCAGTAGTGATGAGCTTATATTTTCTCAGCAATACCTTTTGTATATGGCATTGAAGTCCTGTGGAGCTCTTCTTGCATTGGTTGCTCTATAGGACAGCTGTTAATTATTTTCTGTGTTATTCTTGAGTTGCATCCATTAAGTAAAGCTGTTTGTTAGAAGTGGATCTATTATATTCCAATTGGATATGTACATTTAGAAAGGAAATTCCTTTTTAGTGATTCTTTATTTCTATCATGAACTTAGTAAACACTAGGAGAATCATCAAAAGGAATTTTCTTTTTTAGATGTACACATTCACCAGGAACATGATGGATCCACTTCCACTTTGTTTACAGAACACCAACTTTTACAGGACACTATATTGACAATACAGCCAACCATTCATCTCAAATATATGATATCATAAAACCTTTAGTGGCTAGACACATAATTTTCCCATAGGATCTCTTAAACAAGAACTGGAAACTATCAAATTTTTACTTTTTTACAAACAGTTTTACTACATATATACAACTCAAGAATAACGCAGAAAATAATTAACAAATCTCCTATACAGCAATCAAGCCAAGAATTCCATAGGACTTCTATATCATATATTAAAGGCATCTCTGAATGAGTCGCAAAAATTATGAGAAAATATAAACTCATAGCTAACTACTAACTCCTCGACCAAATTCATAATCTATTACCTTATCAAAAAGACTCTCACCAGTGATGCTACCTGGTGTATACCAAGTACCATGCTTGTGCAACTTGTTTTGCTACAGATAGAAAGATCAGTCAATGAATGTACTTCTGAACATAAAGACCACATCTGGTTCATCAAAACCTTACAAATTTGGCTTAGCACAACATAGGATTGAAAACATTAGTGAGATCAAATGGGAAAACACCTAACTATTACACAGATCTGTGCATAAACATGAATCTTTAAACGTGGATCATTGGCACTCTCTTTATTCAAGAAAGTGCCAAAGCCTATTTCATCGACCTAACCTCAATTGTGATGTCTGCCTTACCATTCCTAAAGTGTGGGAAATTTTTATCCTTAAGTGTATTAAATAAATTTGTATTAAGTTTAATTTTTAAACTCGAATTACCTAATTTTATTTTCAGTCCAATAAAGTATACATGTTATATTGGGATTCCAGTGTAATGCATGCTATGTAGCGTTTCTTTCATTCAAATTTCTTACTATTGGTCTCTTCTCACACTGACATCTTATGATACATAAGATAGAAATATTCATGCAATAAATTAATTTTTACTATGTTACAGAAAGAAGAAAAGAGTGGGATGTGATAGAATAGTTTAAATTCCTTAGTTTTATAAGACTGATGTTTGATCATATTGGCTATAGGCAGAAGAAGGAGGGTGTGATTTCTGGAAATTGGAGTTAAGGGTGTGATATCAGGACTAAATTTTTTGCTTGGGGAGAGTGGTGAATGGAATGGGTTGCAGTCTGTTTAGTGCTTTGTTGGTTGAAGGAGAGGTATGACAGGTATTGTGTGAATGGTGTTGAGCCTGCTGCAATGAGTCTTTAGAGTACATGGCGATTTATTGTAATAATAACCACCACCAAGGAGTCCAAAGTCTCATTGAGAGAGGGCACTCCACAGCTCTCCGTTTCCACCACTCAACCCATCTACTACAGAACCGCAACTATCATCATCATCTACACTAGTTCCATCTACTGGCCACCACCACTAGTATTTTCACAGACAATCACAAACATCCACGCTCATGCCTGGATTCAAACCTGCATCATAAGTCATTCACATTTCTAGTATTTATGACATTATATTCTGGCATTATTTTCCACTTCCTCAGCATTCTTGATGTAAAAAATGTATTCCTCACTCCCTTCATCACACATTTATGTAACTTCAGGGATAGTTTTTTCTCCTCTTGCCTTTAACGCTATAATATCCCTTCTGAATGAATGTATGTTTCCTATGTATAAACCTCTGTTCATGAAAAACTTCACTTGAGAAATTTTTGTTTACTCCTTTCTGGGTAAAGGATGAAAACAAAAATATAATTTCTTGTGAATTATAAGTGATTCCCTTCCTTACTAATCCTGTAAATCCTGTCATCAACTTAAATATGTCTCATATCATCACTTTTCTGTGACGCTAAGCTTTGCAAGTTACATTTCTTCAACCTTTTCCCAAGTTTTCTCTCAAAATTCTCTCAAGTCTGATATTGCCTTAATAATTTATCTCTGGATTTTCTCCAGAGTTCTCTCATTACAATAAATATTGGTGAAGAAACTTCACAGAACAGTGCTGTAAAAGGAGTTAGAGGTGATAAAGGTGACATGAAAATGGGAGAAAAAGATATCCTTGAAGTATGGAGTAATTACTTTGAAAATCTTCTAAATGAAACAAGCAGTGATGACAGCATAGTGGTAAAAAAACACTGACCAGGCATGTAGTCAGGAATACATATCCATACTTGAAATAGAAAAAGCCATCAAAGGCTTGAAATGTGGAAAGGCAGCAGGAGTAAATGATATTCGACCAGAAATGCTGAAGTATGGTGGTGTGAGAGTCTTATAGTGGCTGCACTGCATAGTTCAGAAGGCCTGGACAGAGGGACGAATTCCCGATGATTGGAGTAGAGCTCTCATAGTGCCCATATATAAAAAGGGAAATAAAACTGCATGTGAGAATTACAGAGGTATTTCCGTACTGAGTGTTCCGGGCAAGATCTATGCAAGTGTACTTGAGAAACAGTTGAGAAGAATTGTGGAAGAAAGGCTTGGTGAAGAACAAGCTGGATTCAGGCCAAATAGAGGCTGTCGGGATCAGATCTTCACTTTACGACAAATAGTGGAGAAAGCATGGGAATATAACAAAGATCTGTATTTAAGTTTTGTCGATTTGGAAAAGGCATATGACAAAGTGCCAAGAGAGAAGCTATTCAATACGCTGCAGTTATATGGTGTCAATGGGGCATTATATCAAGCAATACTTAGTCTTTATTTGAGTTGTAAGTCAGCAGTTAGAATTGAAGGAAGTACAGGAAGATGGTTTAATGTTAAATCTGGTGTGAGACAAGGATGTACATTATCTATATGGATCACATTATGAAGGAAAGTGGTATTAAACATGATATCAAAATTGGAGATGTTAATGTCAGCTCTTTGCTTTATGCGGATGATGTTATACTTCTAAATAAATCTGCTACAAATCTGCAACATTCTCTGACTAAATTGAATAACTGTTGTAATAGATATGGTATGAAGGTCAGCAATAAAAAAACAAAGACAATGAAAATAGGCAGAATCATTGAAAATGTCAACCGTGTTGTGAATGGAGAACCAGTGGAACAAGTAAAACATTTCAGCTATTTAGGCACGATTTTTACTGAAGATGGTAAATTAAATATAGAAATAGACAACAGAATCAGCAAAGCTGGTATGGTGGGAAGTCAATTGAATAAATTCATACAGAATAAGAGAGAAATTAGTCAGAACACCTAAATTAGCTGTATACAAGACAGTGTTCAAACCAGTTTTAACTTATGGATCTGAGAGCTGGATCAGAAGTAAAACACTTGACCAAAGACTAGAGACCACAGATATGAGAGTCCTGAGAAAGATTATAGGCATGAACAGATGGCACCAATGGCAATATCATATTAAAAACGAGGATATTAGGAAAGAACTTGACATTGTCAGCATCCAGGAATGCATTAGCAGAGTTAATCTCAGGTGGTATGGTCACTTAAACAGAATGGGCGAGGAAAGATTAGCAAAACAAGTGTTCTCTGCTAGGTTGGCAGGAAAACGACCCAGAGGAAGACCAAGATATAGGTGGATTGATACGGTACAAAGTGCCTTAGACTAGCGCTTCCCAAACTGTGGGCCGCGGCCCCCTTGGGGGCCGTAGGTTTTGTTGAGGGGGGCCGTGAAATAATGAAAACAAATTTAAAATGTTTTAAGACTAAGTAGATTTTTTTTATTTTAAAAGAAACGTATTGAACTTTTATTATATATTATTTCTTCTTTGTTATTTTTTATATTTTAATGGAAAAATTCACACATTGGTGTTGGTTCACAAACTTTGCTTCCTGCGTATTTCGGCGCTTAATGAATATTAGTAAATATTGCTTATTCATGTTTCATTTCAAAGCAGTGGTTAATTGTATTTACTTCGAATGCTCTCCAGGGAAGCTCTAAATCTTCCTGTCCCTTTCATCACACGTTCATAATCAGGGACTGTTGATATTGACTTTATATACATATCAAAACTCGTTTTATATTATCACTGTCATCCGAGCTAGTTTTCTGTTATCAATAAAAGTTTTGCATATACTTCACACATGAAAAAAAGCTTAAACAAGTTCGTGTGGGGAGATAGTAACTCGCTTGCAGTGGTAAACAATATGCCCTCCCTAAGAGCCGCTATACTGCAGAGGCAATAAAAACAAGTACTTTTATTATGCCAGTGAATAAGGTATGAGGAGTCTGTGTAATATATTTCTCAACAAATAGTGCAATTAGAGACAACTGGAATAAAAACACACTCATTAATGAATCACATGTCCCCTCATACAGAAACTATGCTGTATAGACTGAAACAAAACCATATGTTGCATGGGTAAACACAGCATCTAACTGAAAACTATTGTTATTAATTAGATGTGTGTGAGTTCGATTTCCCAAGGTAGCAATAAAATTCAACCTAACGTGTTAAAATTCGTAAAAGTGTTAAAACTAAGTAATATATATATATATATAATGACTGTTATGGCAGTTTCACATATGGAATTCGGTTGAAGAGAGTTAGCATTTAAATTCAATTGTCAGCTATGCTTTTATCTTTCGGTTGTGCGATCTTTTGTTAATACTGCACCAATCATATTCACGTTTTAATAACCTGCCTTTGCTGTCTATTTCGCGTTAAGCTTAATTACCTTAAAGGGAGAAAAGTCACAAAAGGGAAAAATGTTCCTGGTCTGGGGATTTTCCTTATTCAGGTAATATTCACTAATTTCATGTTATCAGTCTGTGGTGTGCCAGTATCGGTAAGTGGTGATATTATTTGATCTATTCTACGTTAAAAAATTTAACCCTGAGATGGATAAGTGGCTCATAAAAAAAATTCCCGCGAACAATCAGAAGAAGCAGAAACAGACTCAAAAAAAAAAGGACAGTATTATTTTACCAGAACAGCCCGCATCGTCTTCAGAACCAAATGGTAAGAGGCAAAAAATGTAATATATGCATTTGATTTTTGCAATATTCGCTGTGTATGTTTTGTATTGAATATAAATACAACAAATATTATAATAATATATCTCTCTATTACGATTTTTTTTCGAGGGGGGCCGTGAAATATTTTAATTTTTGCAAAGGGGGCCTTGACATCCAGAAGTTTGGGAAGCACTGCCTTAGACGATAGAAATATAAGATCTGATAATGTTGGAGTCTTGACAAGTAACAGACTGATTTGGAGGAAAATTGTAGATAGGAAATTAATAATGATGTAATTTTTTTCATGTAGTACTATCATATCCTGTACACCCCTTGAGGGTACATAGCAGGAATTTGATGATGATGATAGAATTTTAACTTTGATTTTAGAGTTTTACAGTTAAAAAGAGCTTGAATTTAGATTGCTGCACTTCAATAGAATATTTAAAAGCAGTAAACATGAAATGAAAGTTCTCAACAATGAAACACTATCTTTTGAAACAGTGAATATTCTTTGCTTATTTAATCATATTATCATACTGTTTTCTTATATCTCTTCTAAGATGTATGGGATTGAATTGCATTTGTTTACCTGGTAATTTTCTGCATGGTTTCTCTGAAGATAGCTAAAATTATGTCTGTGAAAGTGTGAGATATATATCCAAATAAAAAGTGGATTTCTTATTTTTATATATTTTATCATACATAAATACATATTAATGTCTCATTTTCATTAGGTGTGATGTTGCTCCTGATGTGAATTCCACAATGTGCAGTTGTAATGATTGTGAAGCTGCTTGTGGTTTGGATATGTCATCTTTTCCAGTCTTGCCATCAGATGCAGAACCATGGCTTCTTTTAGAAATGGATGGATCATTAGTTATCACATTGATTGTGTGTTTTGCTTTGTTTGGTATTATCACTATTGTCTTCTGCAGAGGTAAAAGAACTTCAACCATAATAAAAGGTATATTTTCTTCTTTATTAATACTTGACAGACAAGAGAGTACCTGATGCTGGACCATGCCTTACTTCATGTAATATTCATCTGTTATATTATTTGTAGACTGGTTCCTCCTCTTCTTTCTTCTCTTCTTGCTCCTTGCCCCCAGTGCTATTAGGGAATTTGAGGGCTAGGGGTGAATCTTTTCTATTTTGCTGTGTCATTTCATCTTATGCACTATTGTGAGGCACAAACCTGTAAAGCCAAATTCCTCCCTATGAGGAGAATGTAAATAATGAATCAAGTAGAAAAATTACATACTGGCTCATCCATCACCCAGCATAAAAAAGGGACACGTCCTGGATTTAGGCAGAGGGTATATGTCGAAAAATATGCTAGTCTCCACTATCTACAATGAAACCACCTATAATGCACAATGACAGAAGGATATTAATAGGAACATATAACTGCACATCTCTATGAAATGATGATAGATTGGAAGAACTGATGAAGGAATTGGACCATATGAAATGGGATGTTGTGGGCCTAACAGATATAAGAAGGAAAGAAGAAATTCTCATGCAATTAAAAGATGGACAACTTGTGGCATAGGATTCCTAATAAATAAAACACTCAAATACAACATACTGTTTGTTAATAAAATAGCATCATATGAAGAGACTTAATTTATAGCTGACCTAAGTCTCTTCATATGAGGGTGGTTTGAAAAGTTCTCGACCTAACAATGAAAAAAAAAACGAATTTATAATTTCAAAATTATTTTTATTTTTCAACATAATCTTCCTTAAGACTAATGCATTTATTCCAGCTATGCTCCAGTGCCATTATCCTGCCTCTGTAGTGGTTCTCAGTAAGATCTGCAAAATACCCATCTACAGCTGCAATCACCTCTTGATTTGAAGAAAAACGCTGACCAGCAAGGAGGGATTTTGGGAAGAGATAGAAGTCACAGAGAGCCAAATCTAGGGAATAGGGTGGATGTTCCAACAATCATAGTGCAGATCCTTTAATTTTCCCATTGCCAAAACACTTTTGTGGGCAGGCACATTGTCCTGATGAAGGATGATTTTTTTCTTCTGCAAACCAGGTCTTTTCTCACAAATTTTTTCTTCTAGTCTGATTAAAAGGTCGGAATAATATTCCCCAGTTATCATTTTATCCTTTTCAAGATAATTAATAAACAAAATGCCTTTAGCATCTCAAAACACTGATGCCATGACCTTTCCTGCCGATGGAACCGACTCTGTCTTCATTGGTGCTGAACAACCAGCTTCTTTCCACTGTTTTGACTGCTGTTTGGATTCTGGTGTGTAATAGTGAATCCAAGTCTCATCCATAGTAATAAATCGATGCACAAATTCAGTTTTATTCTTGTTAAAACACTCCAAGCATTGTTCAGAGATTTTCATGCGAGTGCGTTTTTGATCTGATTTTGATCAGATCAAAAATCACAGCACCCATCTTGTGCAAAGCTTTTTCATATGCAATTCTTCATGCAAAATTTATTCTACACATTCTTTTGAAATGCCTATAGTCTCAGCAATTTCACTCATATTAACTCACACCAGTCATCCAATACCATATCGTGCACTTGTTACACTTTTTGGATGTCCTTCACGTGGATCATCTTAAAGACTGGTACAGCCATGTTTAAACTCGGCAGCTCATTTCTTAATTGTTGAAAATGAAGGAGAAGAGTGCCCATAAACTGTTATGAACTTCGAATGAATTTCCTTTGCCATTAAACCTTCTTTTACAAAGAATTTTACAACTGCACGATACTCAATTTTATCCATTTCAAGGGATACAGACAACACTTTTGCTTTAGACCGCTGTATAGAACAAGCTACTTGATAGAATGACTTGCAATTTCACATGGATGCTTATGACAGATGTACTAACTTAGATAAAAAATCCCTTGCTGATAGTGTTGCCATATATGGTTGAGGCCGAGAACTTTTCAGACCACCCTCATAAGTAAAAGATACCAATCGAAAATTATACATATATATGCCCCAACCATGGATCATCCAAATGAAGAGATAGAAGATTTCTATGAAACATTTGAATCCACATTAAATAATTCTAAAGAATTCTACATAATTATAATGGGTGACTTTAATGCCAAGATTGGAAGCAGAGATGACCTTCTGAACTCCATCAGTAAATTTGGATATGGACAGAGGAATGAAAGAGAAGAAACACTTATTGGATTCGCAGAAGAAAATAACCTCTTTATTATGAACAGCTTTTTCAAGAAGAAAATCAACCAAAAATGTACTTGGAGAAGCCCTAATAGACAAATCTGTAATGAAATAGACTTCATCCTCTCCAACAGAAGATATATAATAAATAATACCCAAGTGCTTAATAGATTTGCAGACTAGTAAGGGCAAAAGTATGGATTTAAGTATGAATGGAATAAGCTCATAAAAAAAGAGTCCAATTTAGTGAATCTACAAAACCTCTACCACAATTAAAAGCTGTTATAGAGAATTACTCAGAAATTGAACTAAAAAAGTTAAACACAGCTACTTCCATTGATGATGCTAATGAAATCTTAACCAAATCTCTCCTGAATTGTGCACTAGAAATAGGAGGTGTAAAAAGGCACCAAAGAGAGGAAAAACTAAGACAGGAAACCTTTAATCTGATGAAGAAAAGAAGAGATTTGAATGAGACCAATAAAATAGAATATTCAGAAATTTGTAAAACCATATGCAAAAGGATGAAACATGAAATTAGATTGTATAATTAATACTAGGAAAATTAAAGAAACAGTACAAAATAATATTAATATGAAGGTCCTAAGATGAACATTATTAGTTGGTACAAAGGAAATAGCTGCTGTAAGAGGGAAAAATGGTGAACTTATAAAAAATATAGTTCAGTATAAAATTAAGGAATTTTATACTGAACTCTGTGAAGACAAAGACTGAGACATCCAAGAATCAACTATGGATAATTCAAGTGAAGAAGAATACGATGCCCCTGAGATCTTACAAGGTGAAGTGGAAATGGCACTGTGGGAAATGAAAAATGGAAATGTCCTGGGGAGAAGATGGAATTATGGTTGACTTCTTAAAACTGGGAGGAAGCCCTGTCATGAAACAACTGACTAAACTCTTTAATAAATGCCTAAAACAGAGAAAAATTCCAAAAAATTGGAACAATTCACTTCTTCTTCTTATTATTATTATGTGACACCTCCAGGGAGTCCAAAGACTCATCGAGGGAGAGTGTACCAACAGCATTGAACGATTGATCCCTTCCGACTACTAGCCATGCTCAAACTTGCTTAAATTTTTGCTGAGCCATTAGTAGCAGAGGCTCTACCAATTGACCAACCTCTAATATTAATTTTTAAAAAGGGCAATAAGGAAGAAATTAAAAACCACAGACCTATTAGCCTACTCCCCACCATATATAAAGTCTTCACAAAAATTATAAATAATAGAATAAAGTCTAAACTTGAGGGAATGGAGTCCTTGGAACAAGCTGGATTTAGAAAGAATTGCAATATTTTGGACCATAATCACACATTAAGTGAAAAATGAATTGAATATGATAAACCCTTATATCTGGCCTATATAGACTAAGAAAAAGCATTTGATTTAGTTAAAACATCTGCAACACTAAAATCTCTTGAAATCCAGGGAACTAAGAAACCATATATTGAAACACTAAAACATAGTTACAATAATGCAACTTCTGTAATTAAATTATATAAAAACAGTGAAAAGTTCCCAATACAAAAAGGCATCTGGCAAGGCATCCATATCTCCAAATTATTTACAGCTGTACTAGAGGAAGTCTTGAGAAGCCTCTATAGGGAAACAAAAGGAATAAATATAAATGGAGAAAGGCTGCATCATCTGAAATTTGCAGATGATATTGTCCTAATTCCAAATATTGAAGATCTGGAAGAAAGGATAAATCAGCTAAATGAAGCCTCCAGAGTAATTGGATTAAAAATAAATAGAGAAAAAAACAAAAATAATGATGAATAAATACATAAACCATAGAACTGTCAAAGTTGAAAACCATAAAATAGAACAAGTTACCTCGTGTGCATATTTGGGCCAATTGTTTTCCTTTGAGGATTGCCAAAGAAAACAGATTGAATGAAGTTCACCTTGGATGGATGGCTTATGGGAAAATGAGAGACATATTCAAAAGTTACATCCCTATGAGTCTAAAAAGGAAAGCTTTTGACCAGTGCATACTTCCTGTCCTAACATACAGTGAAGAAACACTGACTTTAACAGAAGCCCTAAACAAAAAGCTAAAAACAACACAACATCGCATGGAGAGAAGTATGCTAAAAATAACATTAAGAGATAAGAAGACAAATACCTGAATAAGATCTCAAACAGGTGTCATTGATATTGTAAAATACATTAAACAGGTTAAGTGGAGATGGGCTGGCCATATTGTCAGATGTAATGATGGGAGATGGACTATAAAAACAATAGAGTGGAGACCAATGGATGGAGCAAGACAAAGAGGAAAACCAAGAAGAAGGTGGAGGGATGAACTGGAACAAATTGCAGGAGGGAGATGGATGGGAGAGGCAGTGGACAGAACCGAAAGGTTGAAGAAGAAGATGATGTTTAAATTGCAGGATGCATTTTCCCACAGAACAAATACTTGGAGAATTTCAGGCCAATGTTTCCAGTGCAAGAAACTTAATGTTTGTTCATTGTACTAAATTTAGACTAGATCATATATTTTTTTTTACATATGTTGGCAGCAGAAATTTGTGGAGGGATTATAAAGAAAAAGGCAATTAGCATGCTAATTAGCAATATAAAGTGCAAGCAAGAAGAGTGATCAATATAGTAAGGAAGGTTAGTTTGTTTTGGCATCTGATGATGCCAAAACAAATCCTAAAGAGTTATAAATTAAAGATGCCAAAAAATTATAATCCTATATAGGATCTGTGCTTTGCATTATATAATACTAAGGCAAGGTGATGTGAAGTCATTAACCTCTATGTACGAGTTGTCCAGTCCTGAAGTTCAGGCACAAGCTTTGTTTGCTTACACTTGGATAAAGGATTAAACCAAGAATATAATTTCTTGTTATCTTTAATTTATATTATAACCAAGTGGAAAAACTTCCAACTCCTAAATGGTTATTTCTTTATGTGGGGACGTAACAAACCAAATAGTTGAATTACTGAATAAGCCTTTTTCAGGGGTGTACCATCTAGGTGGTGATGTTGCAATGCCAGATGTGACATAGAAGTTGAAGAAATGAAGTTTCTTAAAATATTGCAGAATTTCAATGTGAACATAGTCATGGGATTAGATGACATATTGGGCTGTGTGTTACAAGAATTGCATGTGCAAGGGAATCATCAGCTCCTCTGACTAAGTTGTTTATTTTAAACTTCAGTAGTGGGAAAGTACCAGCAGAGTGAAAAGAGAGCAAAATAGCTCACTGTATAAAGGAGACTCTAAGATAGAAGTAGAAATTATAGATCAATCAGCATCTCAGGAGTGGTGGTTAAAGTATTGGGGAAATTGGTGAAAAACATAATTCAGGAATGGGTGTATAGGAATATGATACTTTATAAAATACAATACGGTTTTGTGAAGAGATCTTGTCTTAGTAATTTTTTTTATTTTTTGTAATAAAATGACAATAAAGTTGGATAAGGGATATGGCTACTTGGTGGTATTGCTGAAAAGGAATTTGATAGAACTCTGTTACATAAATTCGAGCAATTGGGAATGGTATGAATCTGTTTTGGATTAGAGAGTTGTTGATGGGCAGATAACAAAGACTAGTTTTTGGGGAGTTGAGCCCAATAAAAAGCAGATGACCGGTGGTGTACTACAGGTCTCATACTTGGTCATTATTATTATTATTATGGGCAACTCCAAGGAGTCCTTAGACTCATCGAGAAAGGCCCTAAATCATGCCAACAACTATTCAGCTTCCACACAGTATCTGTCATACCTTGCCTTGAACCCACTCACAATCATAGCACCCACAACAGACTCTGGCAACTTATTCCACTCATTCACCAATCTATATGCAAAAAACCTAGTTCTAATACCTTTGCTAACTTTACTCTTGCCCGGTTTCCATGGATGGCCTCTGCCACCAGTTATCCTCTGAATATCCTCTGAATTAATCTTATAGAAACCCTTCAGTAATTTGAATGTCTCAATCACCCCTCTTCCACCTATCAACCAATGTCTGCAACCCACAAATCTTCAACCTGTTCTCATAAGGTTCATTCCATAAACCTGCTATCATCTTGGTCACTCGCCTCAGGATCCTCTCTACCTCCTCCCCATCCAGAAGAAACCCTGGTGCCCATATCTGGGCAGAGTAGTCAAGATGGGGTCTTTTCAAGACTCAATACAGAAGAACAATAACATGCTTGTCTCTGCTCGTCAAAGTATTCTTCAGTAACCAAGTGATTTGATGAGCTGATTTAGCCACTTTTGCAATGTGCCCTCTAAACTTCAACTCCCTATCCACCAACACCCCCCCCCCACAAATCCCTGGCTTCGTCAATCTCCTGGAGTACAGTTCCACCAATGTGGTATACTGCTGCTAATCTTTTCATCCCAAAATGCATAACCTTACACTTTGACCACATTAACTTGACATCCATTCTCCTTAGCCCAGTCCCCCAATCTATCCAAATCATCTTGCAAAATTTTGACATCATGTGCATTCACTATTGCTCTACCCAATTCTGCATCTTCAGCAAACAAATGAACAGTTCCTCTCAGATCCTTTCCTATATCGTTAATGAACAAATTAAACAGTAGTGGTCCAAGAACAGAACCCTGCAGCAACCACTAGTCAAAGGCCGTCTTTTGGACTCTACTCCTGAATAAACTACTCTCTGATATCTCTCCATCAACCACCCTCCTATCCATCTCACCAACCCTATATCCATCCCCATATGCTGCAGTTTACTGATTAGAATTCCATGTGGTATCCTGTCAAAGGCCTTAGCAAGGTCCAGCAGTATGACTGTAAACCCATTACCCTTATCCAGCTCAGCCATCCCTGTGTTATAAAACGTGAGCAAGTTAGTGAGGCATGATCTATCCTTCACAAAACCATGCTGTCCCCAATACAGTATCCCATTTTCATCTATCGAATACTATATTTTTCTTTGACTATTTTCTCCAAAACCTTGACAACGACTCCTGATATGCTGATTGGTCAATAATTTGCAACAGCAGGCTTGGAATCTCTCTTATGCAGTGGTACTATTTTCCCCTCTTTCCACCCCCTTGGGACTGACCCAGACCCAAGACTCAAATTTATCCCCATTTCATTCACATCAATTCCCATATAACCTGTTGGAGCTTTCATTCCTGCAATATCACCACCTGAATGATATACTCTTGCAAAGTACTTGCTCAGTAATTCCACTATATCAACTAATTCAGTTACCTCCCTACCATTGGCATTCAATTAAAATCATTCTGCCATATACATTTTTTTCTTTTACTTGCAGCATATCGAAAAAACTGTTTGGGATTCTCTTTAGCTTGCATGGCTTATTTCCTTTCATAATCAGCTTTTGCTTTCCTTACCACACTCATTACCTTTCTGGCCTGTGCTTTATACTGTTTGTGTGCCTGGAGGTCACCTTTCTCCTTAAATTCCCTCAACAGTTGTTTCTTTTTTTTGCAGCTGAAGCTTAATGCTGTATTCATCCATTTCACCCCTACTTGATTTACTATCTGGACTCTAGGTATACAGTCAGCCATTACCTCCTTCAAACATCCTTTACCACTTCCCATGTACTATCAACCTCCAGAGAACCAAGCAATCTCCTGAGATTGTCATACTCAACAGCCTAGTACTTCCACATGTAACCTTTCTTAATTGAAAATTCCACACATTTGGCCACCTCCCAGGTCAGAACTTTATGGGCACTCTCACCAGTTGGTGGTAAAGTGGTCATATTCATTACAGTGAAATTCTCAGATGCAATTATTAGGTCAAGCACTCTCGAACCCCTAGTATATTCCATTACATGATGTCTCAGGTAGTTATCCCTTAATAACTGCATAAAATCTAATTCCTTCCTCTCATGTGTTCTCTCCTCCTTCCAATCAATGTTACCATAGTTGAAATCCCCCATAATAATTACCCTCCTTCCACTCATTGCATCTATTTGTCTATGCATACTATCTCCACCATCTATTCCATCACCTGGTTTATAGCAGCACCCAACTGTATATTTTGTGCTGCTTGTCTCAATCTCACACCAAATAGCCTTAAATGTGCTCTCTTCACTATCCTGCAGTTCAACTTCAATTCTCCTTGGCTGCAGTTCATCAACTATCATCAATAACACTCCTACCACCATTTTTCTCTCTCTGTCCCTCTTAAACACACTATAGTCTTCACATTCTATCTCACTAGCTATATCATATTCTGTCATCCATGTCTCACTAATGCCAATAACCTGTGGCCAGGAAGAGCCAACCAAGGCCAAAAATTCTTCCTTCTTGTTCCTAATACTCCTGGCATTAGTATACATGAAGTGCAGAAGCCTGTTAGTCCCACCCCTATCTTAATGTTCTATGTTCAACCTTTTTTACTACGCGAGCTACTGTTCTATAAAAAGTTATTTGGCGATCTAGTTCTTCTAGATCGCCAAAGAACTAGCATTAGTACTAGCGAAGAACTAGAGTTAGCACTTCTAACTACATCATTCAACTTATATATCTTTATCCTGCCACACTGTCAAACATCTTGATACATTCCTGAATACTAAGAATCTCAAGTTTCTTTCTAATATTTTAATTTTTAATACGATTCTACCATTGATGCCATCTCATCATTTTGCTAATCTTTCTCCAAACTGACATATCTGTGTTTACCAGTCTTTGATCAATCAAGTGTTGTTTTCTCCTTCACCTGGCTTTTAGATACAGATTTCAGACCCAGTTAAAACTGATTTGAATACTGTCTTTATACTGCCAGTTTAGTGTTTTGACTAATTTCTCTTATTCCACATAACTGCCTGCCTATAGGATTCCTTAATCCTATAGACAAGAAAGAGTTTTTATTAAGTTGGAGATCTTAATCTCCAACTTAATAAACATCATTAAATTTTGTATTCATAAATTACATACATCAATAAACACAAAGAGTGACAAACAATTTAACAAATCTTATAAAATTATGAACATTTTACAGTGGCACGCTTTGTCACTCAGTTCTCAGAAATTAATCAGTATCAGTGTTTTCAACTTAGCAACTTTGTTGCTAGATCCAGCGACGTTTGAGCTCTCACGGTGTATCCCCAAAAATTTTACCACACTTTGAGAACTACTGATCTATATGAATCACCCTATGAAGCCAAGTGGCATTAAACCTACAAGTGGCAACATAAAAAAAAAAAAAAAAAAACCTGATTAAGTCGGAGATTAACATCTCCAACTTAATCAGGTTTAATGCCACTTGGCTTCATAGGGTGATTCATATAGATCAGTAGTTGTCAAAGTGTGGTACATCTATCCCTTGGGGCTATGTGGTAAAATTTTTAAGGGTACACCATGAGAGTTCAAAAGTCTAAAAGGATCTAAAAAGATCTAGTAACAAAGTTGCTAAGTTGACAACAGTGATACTGATTAATTTCTGAGAACTGAGTGAAGAAGCGTGCCACTGTAAAATGTTTATAATTTTATAAGATTTGTTAAATTGTTTGTCACTCTTTGTGTTTATTGATGTATCTAATTTATGAATAAAAATTTAATGTATATATATGTGTGTGTTTGTGTGTGTGTGTAAATAAGTTTTTTTACCTTGGGAATAATGTATATTATGGTTACCAAGTAATTTTATAAACTTGGTTATTTTACTCCTAATCCCAAGTAAGCAAACAGTTAAGTTTGCACCTGAAACGTAGTTCAAGTCTAAAGGTGGTGCAACACCAGGGCAACTCATTGTAAAGGTGGATAAAGATCTGATCACTATTCTTAGTATTTTCCATAATGTAAAGCACATCTCACTAAGAGATGTATACTGCAATACATTATGGGTGGGGTCACTACCGAGACCAGTTTCAACCTTTTTTGAGGTCTCCTCAGTGAATAGCTAGACCCTTAACTGTTTGCTTACTTGGGATTAGGAGTAAAATAATCAAGTTTATAAAATTACTTGGTAACCCTAATATACATTATTCCCAAGGTAAAAAAAACTTATTTACATCTATATCTCCTCCAGAGATTATTCAAAATAAAAACCCCTTTTAGCAACTTGCATAGGTAAAGTTGATAAGGCTCTGTATTACTAAAACCTTACTATTTAGGGTCTAGCTACTCACTCAGGAGACCTCAAAAAAGGGTTGAAGCCGTTCTGGGTAGTGACCCCACCCATAATGTATTGCAGTATACATCTCTTAGTGATATGTGCTTTACATTATGGAAAATACTAAGAATAGTGATCAGATCTTTACCCACCTTTACAATGAGTTGCCCTGGTGTTGCACCACCTTTAGACTTGAACTACGTTTCAGATGCAAACTTAACTGTTTGCTTACTTGGGATTAAGAGTAAAATAACCAAGTTTATAAAATTACTTGGTAACCCTAATATGTATATATATGTATATATATATATATATGTATGTATTTTTTTATTTTATTCCCATTTGTTATACTATGATATAATTTTATCATCTACACAAGGGGTATGCCAGTTACATACACATTTCCAGAGGGTATGTGAAGCATAAAAGGTTGAGAACCACTGATATAGATGATGAATGACTGTGGAGATAGGATGCACTCTTGTTTACACTTGATGGTGCACTATTGTATTACAATTAATTTTACATTGAAACATTTCCTGTACTTCCTTAATTTCTAACTGCTGCCTTACTGCTTAAATGGAGACTGATTGTCGCTTTGTATAATTTCCCATTTTCACTATAGAGTGCAACCTATCTCGACTGTTTTTCATTATCTATTTGGATCATGTTAGAAAAGAAAGTGGTAGTAAACCTGATATCAAAATTGGAGATGTTAATCTCAGCTCTTTACTTCAGAATTTAGGAGTGTAAAAGCATCTGAATAATCTTCTCTCATTTGCTGACAGTGACCACAAGCTTATCACCTGGATTGTTGCCAATCACATAAGAACTTCTGTGAAGAAAGGATATATGTGAAACTACAGGACTGGTGATTATGAAAAACTCAGGAGACAATTGAGAGCTATAGCATGGAAAGAGGAGTTGGATGGAAAGGAGACAGATACTGCTTAGAAACTAATGAAGAAATAGTTAGCAACAGCAATGTCTAAGTGTATATCAAGGATGAAAAGGCTACATAAGGTAGGAGTAAAAGGTGAATGAAAGGATTAAGCATGAAATCTGGAAGAAGGCACTGTGGAGACAATACAAGATGATTGGTGGCAATAATCAGGTGTGTGAAAGGTAATAACTGGCTAGGATGATAACTAATATATTTCTTTTCATACAGCACAAGTGCAGTATGAAAAGAAATTAGCTAGACTCCTAGTGAGTTTTTGATACATGATACATAGTTGATGACAATGGTAGTTTCATGAAACAGATGGATGGAATTATAGATTAGAAGACTGATAATTTAAGGAAACAAATTGGTGACCTGCTGTGGTCTTATCAATTGAAGAGAGAGAGAAATCTACCAGGCCTAGAATTTGGTCCAAAATCAGTTATTCATTGCAATGTTGGATTTTATTCCTAAGGTTTTGGGAAGGTAAAACCAGGAATGAAATAAACAAAACATACAATATGTAGAAATTGCTGAGGAGGATGTTATGGAAACTTGTTATGGAGGTATAAAGAATTTATACTTCTCATTCTTCTTAGGAATGAGAAGTATAAGTTATGTGAGAAGTATATGAAGGTGACTAAGTAGTGAGGAAGGAGACTTTTTCACATGAAAGAGTGACTGAAGCAGCTAGATAAACCTTAGAGAATTCTAAGGTTTTGCCAATTCAGTTATGTGGCTAGTAGAAGAAATGTTGAATGGGTGAATGTGAATAACTGATAAGTTATATCAGTTATTCACATTATACTGATAACTGAATAACTGTGAAGAAGTTTTATGTTGAGGGGATAGAGTAGTGTTGAATAATGGAAGAGGGGAGGACAGAGGATTGAAATTTTGGGAATGTTAACTGTTTAGTGTTATGAATTTTAAGTAAACATGATTGTAAATAAGGCTGCAGAACTTGGTAAGATATCACCACATACTCAGTCTGCCTATTAAGTAATGAGACTAAAATTATATCAAAACAAAGAACTATATTTAGTATTGTCAATTACACAGATTCAAAATAATCTTCCCCCAACTCCATGCAACATTCACATCTCTCATACAGGTGTTTGAAGGAATGGAGGAAGTCCTAAACAGAACCCCCTTCAGTCTCTGAGTCACGCCGCGTTGGATATCCTCAGTGTTGCTGAAGCGCTCTGCTCCCTTTTCAAGGCATACTTCATCTTTGGGAAGAGGAAAAAGTCTGCAGGAATCAAATCTGGCAAATATGGGGGGGGGGGATGTTTGATCACACAGATCAACTTCAAACCAGAAACTGCTTCACAGGCAGTACATGGGCACACTTTCACCTTAGTATCACCACCTCTGGGTCTGGCTCCTACTGATAAAGATCGAAACAGTCTGGGTATGCATTAAGGGAAGGGCATAGCATTATACATGTCTGCAGGGAGATGTGCTTTGCATTATGAGATATACAAAGGCAAGTGATGAGAAGTTATACCACCTTTGCCACGAGTTGCCCCAGTCCTGAAAATAATTCAGATGCAAACTTTGTTTGCTCACACTTGGATAAAGGATTAAACCAAATATATAATTGTAGCATAGCCAAGTGGAAAAACTTCCATCTTCCATCATGGGCACATTGTTGTGCAACAGAAACCAGTTGTTGTCGTGGAACAGTTCTTTCCTGAAATGCCACAAGCAGGTGTACATACGTTACATTCTCCTAAATCATACTGACCGTTTTCACTGTGGTGCCCTCAGGAACAAATTTGCAGTGGATAATTCCAGCAGTGTCGAAAAAAATCAATGAGCATTCTCTTGACATGTGATTTTTGCAACCTGACTTTCTTCTGCCAGAGAGAAGACATTCTATGCCATTTCATTTCATACTCTAGCGTATCATTCATTCATCTAACCGAAAACACCAATTTTCATTATCACTGGTGACAATTCTTTGTAACATATCACGATCTTGATCAACTGCTTGGATGAAATTTTGACACCATGCAACCAGGTGCTCTTTCTGTTCATGTGTCAACTGTGCAGCACAAACACCAAGGCTGTAGAGCAAGTAGCCTAGTGGTTATTTGCCTGTCGTGGGCAACAATTTCTTTGGCTTTCACCACATTTTCATTTGTCCATGCAGAAACTGGCTGTTGACAGTGTTGTTCATCCTCCAGCGACTCCCTTTCCTCTTTAAACATTGAAAACCAGCAGAACACCTGTGCACGGCTCAGACAATCATTGCTGTAAAGGTCTTGATACTCTTCTGTAGAAGTTTTTCTAATTTACAGTAAAATTTTATCCCAGCTCTTTGCTCCATGACATAACTTCAGAGACGCTTTCCTTACACACTCTTACTTCAACGGTTGCACACAAAAACTACTTTGTTACCTGACTCAAATTGCACTGGCAGTTACAACACACACTATTGATCAAAACTAAAAAATCAACCTCGTTACTTAAATGGATACACTCTGTATATTAACATGCTCGCTGCCAACCACGAGTATACTCGTAGTTGATATACGAGCTCCACAAGCCAGCTACGAGTATACTCGTATGACGTTACCACTGGCAACGAGATTACCTGTACTGACCTTGAAGAAGTGAAAATGCTTGACGTGTGGAGCTAGCAGCAAAACTGTGTATACTCGCAGATGGTATATGCTCTTCACAAGCCAACTATGAGTATACTCGTATGTCGATTACCGCCAGTAACGAGATTACCCGTACTGACCTTGAAGAAGTGAAATTGCTTGGCATACGGGAACAAACTATGCCAAAGTAGCGTGGCAGCGAATGTGTTAAGATAATGTGCAAAATTGCTGGAAATCTCTTGGTTTGGTTGTTCAATAGGAATCTGGAAACAAGAAGAGTCCCAAAAGAGTAGAAAGAAAGAAAAATTATGTGACTGGTGGCTGTACAAGGGAGAATCCAAGTCAGTACTGCCTACATATAGACCAGTGTGTGTCTAATATCAGGTGTAGTGGTAAAGGCATTTAGGGAGACTGTTTACAGATAGAATACACGCCTAGATTGATAAGAACAGAAATCTTTCAAGAGAGCAGCACAGGTTTGCTAAGAGGAGATCTTATTCCAGTAACATGGTTATATTTTATTATAGTGTGAGGGTATTTGCAGAGAAACACTTGTATGTTAATTTTTCTAGTTTTTTGCTAAAGAATTTGATAGAGTATCATGTGATAAACTACTGTTGAGATTGAGCAAGAATGAATGGATAGTTGGTTGGTGGTTTGGTTACAGGGATAGTTGGCTGACAGGAGCCAGCAACTTGAGTATGAGACTACAGTGTCCTTCCCTCCTCCAAAAAATATGATAAATGGGGGGAGGTACCACAGGGTTCTTTCTAGATCTACTATTTTTCTTTTATATACCATGATGAGTAGAGATTTGGGAGGAGGTATTCAGTTGTCGGCCAATGATTCTAAATTAGAAAGAGTAATATCAGGAAGCTTTAATCTGATGCTCTTACAATAGAATTCGAATAGTTTGGTATTTGATGCTGTAAGAATGAGATATTGCTTATATGTTGCCACATTGCACAAGTTGTGAAGACATCACATTGGATAATAGCAATGATGCAGAGGATCTGACATGCAGAAATAGAGAGGTTATGATGCCATTGTATAAAGTCTTGATCAGGCCTCATATTGATTATTGTGCACAGATTTCATCACCATGTTTTTAATGATGATGAAGATATGTTGGAAAGGGTCCAGAGAAGATTCACAAAGGTGGTCAGTGGCCTGTGAATATGGAGTAAGAGGATAGATTGAGAGAATGTAAGTTGCAAAGCCTTGTGAATAGGAGGAAGAGGGTGGGGATATGATTGAGACATATAAACTAGTCAGGAGTTATTATCAGGTTCACATTATTATTATTATTATTATTATTACATCCTCCATGGAGTTGGCAGACTCATCGTGGGAGGTTCATTCAACTGACAACATATTTATCATATAGAATCTTATAATCCTTAACACTCCTTTAATTAACAACACACTCTGGTAATGCATTCCATTTACTGACAATTCTCCATGTAAAACATCTACTCCTCACACCCTCTTCACCACATTTTTACATAACTTTCAGGGATGACCTCTGGTTCTTCCCCTCTCACGTTCTCTTTTTATAATTCTCTCGGGATTAATCTGATAAAATTCTCTCACTAACTTAAATGTCTATATCACCTCTCTTTCTCCTATCCACCAAACTCTGCAATCCACATTTCTTCAACCTCTCTCCATAGTCAGCACTCCAAAGTCTTGACAATGTCTTAGTCACTCGCCTCTGGACCCTCTCCAATGTCTCCACATCACATTGAAATCCAGATGACCAGATATGAGCTCAATAGTCCAAGTGTGGTCTGACCAGTGCCAACCACTTCCTTATCCTTACATGTTAGAGTAGTACTTCTTATCATAGTAGCACCATGATGTGCAGCCTTTGCAACATGAGCAATATGCTCTCTAAACTTCAGTCTACTGTCAGCCATCATTCACAAATCTCTAATGTCATCTATTTCCTGCAGTACAGCAACATCAATATAGTACACAGCCTTATATTTCTGCACTCCAAAATGCAACACCTTGCACTTATTGATATTAAAACTACAACCCCAATGCTTTGTCCAAATAAAAAGTCTGTTCAAATATTCCTAAAAAAGAATTAACATACAGTTATAATTCTTTCCAACTTTTCATCATCAGCAAACAACTGAAGATCATCAGTCAGTCTGCATGATATATTATTTATAAACAAGTTAAACAGCAGGTGCTTGAGAACAGAATCCTGAGGTGTGCCACTGGTCACCCTCCTTTTCTGTGACACTGGTATTGTTCAGAGAACCAATCTATGATTCATCTAACCAATATTCTGTCTTTTCCAATCCTCTACAGCTTGTATACCAACTTATGTGGTAATCTATCAAATGCTTTTACAAAGGGTAAGCATATCACTCTATATGATTCTCCTTTATCTAACACACTTGTCACCTTATTATAAAATTCAAATAAATTACTAAAACTGGACCTAACCCTCACAAATTCATGCTGATCTCATAAAGAATGCTATATCTATATCCATCAACCCAATTCTGTATTCTATTCCTTACCAATCTCTTCAACACCTTGACCACAACCACAGTCATACAGACTGGCCTATATTGGAGAACTCTGTCTTTGAACCATGCTTGTAGAGTGGTACTATTTTGCCTTCTTTCCACTCTTTGGGAACCCTACACAATGCAAGCCTTTCATTAAATAACTAGGTAAAGGGCATAGCCAACTGTGGTGCACATTCCTTAAGAATACATGGTGATATCTCATCCATTCCCACAGCCTTATTACCATCCAACCCAACCAACATCTGATATACCGCTGATTCTTTCACTTCCAAATCTCCTAATACTTGCCTCTCTTCTATATATTGCACAGTGTCATTTACACCAGTATGATATATGCTGATAAATCTGCTGCCATGACTATCCACTAGTGTTAATCTGCTATAATTATTCTTTCTCTTGCTTGCGATATAGTGGAAAAATTCCCTTGAGTTAACCTTGGCCTGACCAGCTAATCTCCTTTCATACTGCACCTTTTCTTTCTTTACCATGCTCGTCACTTTTCTAGCCTGCGCTTTATACTCTTCATGGATTTGATCACCACCAATGCAAGATTTTTAATGAAAGTCTTACATTGGGTAGAGTTCCTACGGAGTGGAAAGTTGATTTTACTGTTTGTCCATTTCACTTCTACTCTATTTACTCGCTAATCCCTTAGTATGCAGTCATACATTGCTTTTACCAGATACTGCCTTATGAGTTTCCATGCATTGTCAATATCTTTTCCTCTCAGCTCATCTGCCCAATGTACTGATGCCAACTGACTATAGAGTTTTGTATACTCACCTGCTTTATACTTCCACATGTATCCATTTTTGGCAGTAACCTTTTCTTGTTTCACCACTTCCCAAACAAGTACCTCATGATCACGCTCACCAACCAGCAACACTGTCAACACTTCATTAACAACCACATCTTGTGAAGTTATCCCCAAATCCAAAACATTAAAGTCTCTAGTTGCTTCGATCACATGCTGCTTAAGATACTTCTCTCTCAGAAATTCCACAAACTCACTCTCCTTGTTCCCATACACTATCTTCTTCTTCCATTCTATATTCTTGGAATTAGTCTCCCATCAGAATCACCTTCTTTTTACATGGCCACCCAATTTGGCTTAACATTTCACAGTCAGTATTGTCTATATTCCCTGGCATATAACAGCATCCTATCAGATATACTAACCTGTTTATTTCAACTTCACACTACATAGATTAAAATTCCACATTTTGCAGACACAATTCCTCTTGTTGTTGTTGTCTTGTCCTTTGAAGAGTCTTAGATGTTTCCGTGTGCTCCTTGTACTGCTTTGGCTATGTCTGTGATTTTGTTTGTATAGAGCTGTTGTTCAGGATTAGGATCTATTTCTTGCAATTCCTCTGCAATCATTAATATCACCCCCCCCCCCTTCTTTTCACATTTCTGTCCCTCCGGAAAATTATATGCCCGTCTAATTCTAATCCTGACACATCCTCCTCAGACAACCAAGTTTCACTTATTCCACTTATCTTTGGGCATACTGTCTCAGTCAATGCAACAAACCCAGCTATCTTGTTTCAAATACTCCTTACATTTGTGTATAAACATAATAATCCCTGTGTTTGAGGCCATTCTACCAGCACCAACATTTTCTATTCTAGCTGCTATACCACATCTCCCCGTTTGGTCTGCACACTCCCGTTTCCCTGATGCTGTTTACATTTCTACGTGTCTCATCCTCACCTTTATGCATTACATCATCTTGTGCTGTTGCAACCACATCTTCAACCTCATATCCATCTTCCTCCTGTTGTACAATCCATTTATTTGTGCTATCTTACTTCACAAGTAGAATCTGATCATTTTCTACATTAACTTCTTGACTCTGTGCCTTCTCAGAAAACAATAGGCTTTCTAAATGTCCAACATCAAATCCATTGAAATGTAATCCATCTGCTTTAAACCATTCACTTCCCATTCCACTTCCATTCCACTTCCCATTCCATTGAAATGTAATCCATCTGCTTTAAACCATTCACTTCCCATTCCACTTCCCCTTCAAATTCACTCCACAGATTTACAAATCGAACCTCCTTTGTCTCACACAACTGAACTACCGTGCTATTCATTGTTTCTGCTATCCTTCTCAGTTCACTGTTGTCATATCTGGGCAACACACCTATGACTTTCCCAACAATATTTCTTCTTTATGGAAGAGGTTTTTTTATAGAATGGGAGAGCACGAGGGAGGGATAGAACAAGAGGCCATCACTGGAAACTGTATAAGGAGGGTGTGATCAGAGGAGTGAGGAGAAGGTTCTTTGCATGGAGAGCAGATGGTGAGTGGAATGCATTGCCTTGAGTGTGTTGTGAATGTAGACACATTGTTTTAAGTTTAAAGCACAGTTGAATGAGCATTGTTTGCAATAGTATGTACCTCCCATGATGAGTCTGACTTCATAGAGGTCAGATATTAACAATAATAATGTTATTGAGTGTAAAATCCAATACTTTGGCTAGAGAAGATGGAGCAGGATTTATTATATTGGAGAAACTGGTGGTGGAGGGCAAGGGAGCTGGTGATTTTGGTATATAGGGAAATGAAGCCCAAAGGGCAAATTGCAAAACTTGTTCTCTGAACTGCAGTTCCCTATTGCTACTATAATCACAAAAGACTCACCCTGAGAAGGTGATAATTTCACTGTATAAGGCACTAATCAGGCAGCATTTTGATTTTTTTGATCTAGTTACTTGATTATGTAGTTGACATGAAATATTAGAGAGAATGCAGAGGGAAGTAACTAAGACTCTCTCAGGAATTTGTTGAATATAAGGACAGGTTAAGAGAATGTAATCTACAGAATTTCAGTTAGGATTAGAAGAGGTGATATAATTGAGACATAGTTGCTGACAGAAGCCTATCAGATTGATTCAGGGAACTTATTGCACAAAGTTATAGGTGATGGGAGAAGGAGAGGTCATTCCTGGAAACTGTACACAGGTCATGTGAATATGGAAGTGCAAAGAAGTTTTTTGCATGGCAGGTGGTAAATGAATGGATTGCATTCCCGGTATGGGTGTTGAATTGTTCAAATCTGAATGTTAAGGCTCCATGAATGCCTGGAAAAATAATATATACAGTAGTCCCTCCTTATCTGCAGGTTTGCTCACGGTTAACCCTGTGGTCTGAAAATATTGAATGTTCCAGAAATAAACAATTGAGTTGTATTAAATTGCATGCTGTTCTGAGTAGCATGATGAAATCTTACATCCAGGATGTGAATCATCCCTTTGTCCAGCATATCCAACCTGTACTGTATATGCCACCCGCCCGTTAGTTACTTAGTGGCTGTCTGCTATGAGATTGAATGTTTTGGTGCTTGTGTTTAAGTAATCTTTATTTTACTTAATAATGGACCCTAAGCATAAGCATAGTGATGCTGGCATTTTGAATATGCCAAAGAGAAGCCGTAAACTGCTTCCTTTTAAGTGAAAAGGTGAAAGTTCTTGACTTCATAAGAAAAAAAAAATAAACAAAAACGTATGCTGATGTTGCAAAGATTCCATTCACATAACTTTCAACACAGTATATTCTTAAAATTGTTCTATTTTATTATTAGTTACTGTTGTTAATCACTTACTGTGCCTAATTTATATATTAAACTTGATCACAGATAGGAAAAAACATAGTATGGGTTTGGTACTATCTGCAATTTCAGTTATCCACTGGGAAGGTCTTTTAATGTATAAGGGGGGACTACGGTAATATAATATTGATAATAAAAGTAATCAAATATTCATCATTTATTCCCTTCATTCTTACATAATTCTTTAGATAATTCTTAATAATTATAACACATAAAATAGTGAATGTTTTTGAGATTATAATATATGTCACATCTTTTATATAAAATTCATTGTATAGTATATGATAACTAAGAAAGCTTTTAAAATTGAGAACTCTGTTATTTAGCTTCATCAAAAAAAAACTATGCCTTCCTTCCGGAAAATGCTCATGGTGAACCACGCTTTATCAGGGGAATTAATCTTGGCACACTAAAGGAAGTTGATCCATTAAGATCTAAATATCCAAGTAAGATTAATTTTTAAGTTTTTGAAAATTGTATTATCAGATTTATTCATTTTTTTATTATTATATGGTCTCCTCCATGGAGTCCAAGTACTTGTTGTGAGAGGCCATTCCCCATATGTGGCCCACTCCAAACTGACCTGCCTTGCAGATGTTTATACAAAAACAAATTTTAACAAATGTATGTTTCTGTGGCGATTTTTACTGTTTTGCAGAAAAACAAAAAGGAAAAAAAAACTGTTTCCACAAGAAAGTCAGGTTGAAACTAACTCACTAACTGAAAAATAATAAGTAATATATATAATATTGATAATAAAAACAATCAGATATTTGCTTCATATTCCCATCATCCTTACACTATTAATATTCCTTATGCTAACTCTCCTTGAAATGACTACCAGATAGTAGGTGCATGAAGAATGTTTTGCAGACTGCAGCAAGACAGCAAGATAAGTCAGTTTTATATTTATTACATGACAATATTATGTAATTTATAGATTGAGTGTTGCTGTGTGAATATCACACAGATATTGTTATTTACAGGCTACTCCATGGAGTCAGACTCATCGAGGGAGGCCCTAAATATTATGTCAAGCCAACATTTGCACAGTATCTATCATACTTTGCTTTGAACTTATTCACAGTCATGGCACCCACAACAGATTTTGCAACCTATTCCACTCATTCACCACTCTCCACGCAAAAAAACCAGTACTAACATCCTTGCTAACTGCACTCTTGTTCAGTTTCCAAGAATGGACTTTAGTTTCCCCACAAACACCTGTTCTGAAAAATTTCCTCTGAATTAATCTTGTAAAACACCCCTCAGTAATTTGTATGTCTCAATCTAATCACCCTTGTTCCACCTATAAACCAGTTTCTGTAAGCCACAAATCTTCAACCTGTTCTCGTAAGGTTCATTCCATAGACCTCCTACCATCTTCATAACTTGCCTCTGGATCGTCTCCACCTCTTCCTCATCGTCAAGAAACCCTGATGACTAGATCTGTGCACAGTAGTCAAGATGGTGTCTTATCAAGGTTCAATAAAGAGGAATAATAACCTTCTTGTCTCTGCTTGTGAAAGTATTCTTCAGTAACCAAGTGATCTGATGAGCTGCTTTAGCCACTTTTCTGTGTGCCCTCTAAACTTTAACTCCCTATCCACTAACACTTCCAAATCTCTGGGTTTGTCAATTTCATGGAATACAGTTCTATGAACGTGGTATATAGCTGTTAATCTTTTCACCCCAAAATGCATAACCTTACACTTTGTCACATTCAACTGAAATCCATTCTCCTTTCCCCAGACTACTAGTCTATCCAAATCATCCTGCAAAATTTTAACATAGTCTGTATTAACTGTTGCTCTACTCAACTTTGCATCATTGGCAAACAACTGAACAGTTCCTCTCATATTCTCTCCTATATAAGTAATGTACAAATGAAACAGTAGTGGCCAAAGAACACAGCTATGTTTCATGCCACTAGTCACAGGCCTTCTTCTGGACTCTACTCCTGAATAAACTACTCTCTGATATCTCTCCATCAACCACTCTCTTATCCACCTCACCAACCCTATATCCATCCCCATGTGCTGCAGTTTACTGATAAGAATTCCATGTGGTATCCTGTCAAAGGCTTTTGCAAAGTCCAGCAATATCACTGTAAACCCATTCCCTAATCCAACACAGCTGTCACTGTATTATAAAATGTAAGAAAGTTACTGATGCATGACCTACCCTTTACAAAACTATGTTGTTCCCCATATGGTATCCCATTTCTGTTTATCCATTCCTGTATTTTCTCTTGATCCACTTCTTCAGTGCCTTGACAACAGCTCCTAATAATTAGATTGGTTTGTAATTTGCAACATCAATCTTGGAGCCTTCTTTATGCGATGGAACTATTTTCCCCTCTTCCCCCCCCCCTTGTGACTAATCCAGAACTGAGATTTAGATTAAACAATATGGTCAAGGACACTGACAATTCCCTAGCATCTTCACATAAAACTCGAGCTGGTATACCACTTAATCCCATAGCTATATTCACATTAAGGTTCTGTGATATGCTATGCACCTCAATTTCATTTATTGGAGATATTGCAAAATCATTCTGCCATAAATATTCTTTCTTTTACTTACAGCATATCAAAAGAACTGTTTTGGGATTATTTTAGGCTTGCACTGCTTTCAATTTCCTTTCATACTCTGCTTTTGCCTTTCTTACCACACTGGTTACCCTTCTGGCCTCTGCTTTGTACTGCGAATGTGCTTGCTGTTCACATTTCTCCTTGAATTTCCTCCACAATTGTTTCTTTTTTTTTACAGCCCCAGCTTATTGATTGATCAACTAGTTCCACACATTTAGCTACCTCACAGGCAGGGCTGCCACTCCTTGGGATTTTTCCCAAGATCTAGGGAATTTAGCCTCAACTTACGGATTTTTCATAAAAAAAACTCTCAAAATCTTGGGAAATTTGAACAAAAGTTTGAATTTTAATATTTTTGTTATATTTTACTATTATATTCACGAATTTTTTTTTTGATAAATCTGATAAATAAACTGTTTTTGCTCTGTTCTGGTTTCGTTTTTCCTTTCTTATCACACAGGTTTTACATTGTTACATATAGCGCAACCTCTTGCAGTGTTATTGTAGAGATCCTTGTGCTTGTACAGTGTTTGACAAATTGTTTAAATTATCAGTATTTTTACTTATTTTGATATTTATGGTACTTCCAATCCAACCATATGGAGCAAAAAAACAAAAACAGAAGTGGTATTCTCAAGTATTTAAAGAAGATTGGTTAAAATATCCTGAATTAAAAGATTGGCTGCAGCAAGACATGAACAGCAAAGATACCAGTTACTGTAAGTGTTGTAATATTACATTTAAAAATGCAAACAAATCTGTGCTAATAAAGCATAAAGATTCAGCCAAACATAAAAGTAATTATCAGTCTGCTAAGTTGACAGCAGTTATTACTCAATTTCTTAATAAGAAAGCATCAACAGAGGATAAACAATTAGCTAGGAGTGAGTTAATAATCGCTAGCTTCTTTTTTGAGCATAACGTCCCATTTTCTCATGTTGATCATTTTGTAACGATGTGTAAACACGCATTTCCGGCTAGCCAAATTGCTTGAAAGTTGGCAATGAAGAAAACTAAACTTTCTTATGTTATTCAGGATGGAATATCATTCCATGAAAAGTCTCAACTTACCGAAATATGCAAGAATCAAAAATTTTCAATTATAATAGATGAGAGTACAGATATCTCCATCACTCAAATCTTGGCTGTTGTTGTACGGTATTTTGATACAGATAAAAAAAAGATGTAGCTGATGCATTACTAGACATAGTATGTGTAGAGAACAGAAGTGCTAAAAGTCTTTACAGTGCCGTCAAAACTCTTCTGCTGGATCACGGCATTCCCGTTAGCAATATCATTGGGTTTTGGTAGTGATAACTGTTCCTCCATGATGGGCATTGGCAGTAGATTTCAGAAACTGTTGAAAGATGATGTCCCATCTGTTTTTGTGATGGGTTGCATTTATCATTCATTTGCTCTATGTGCTAGTCATGCAGTCATTGTTTTACCCTCATACTTCGAAGCTTTTCTAAAGGATTTAACCTCCTACTTCTCCCGCAGTGCTAAGTGGCAAAGAGATTTTGTACTCATTCAAGAAGCTGCTGATATAGCTACATATAAAATTCCTAAACTTGCTCAAACCAGGTGGCTGTCGAGGGAAAAAGTGGTATCAACTATTTTAGAACAGTATGATGCATTAGTTCTATACTTTCAAAATGAATCAAGGACAGATAAAATTGACAATGCCAAAAAAAATTATGATACACTTACTGACCTTGGAACAAGACCAATGCTTTTTTCCCTTCAGTATATTCTTGAAAAAGTAAATACACTTAATATAGATTTTCGATCAGAGCATTTCAGGTTACACCAACTATTCCTAAATGTATCAACAGAATATCTCAATTTACTTAGTTGCTTCATTAAAGATGAGATTTTAAGAACAGCTAAATTATCAGAAATTGATCCAAGAAACCAAAACAACTATAAAAATGTCAATGATATCTACTTCGGTGGTAGAGCAATGGCGCACTTAATTAGAAGCCCTTTTGAAGATAACTCTGTTTTGTTGAGACTTAAAAATGATTGTTTCAAGGTTCTTGTGGAACTTAGTTCGCAAATAAAGAAAAGATTTGTCTTCGAAGAAGACAGCATTGTTGCAAAATTATGAATCTTGGACCCAAAAGTTGCTAGTGACCCTAGCCAGTCACAATCTACCAATATTCCTCTTGTTGCTCAATTCCCCTCACTTGGTGATGATATTAGGTTAAATCAAATAGATGACGAGTGGAGAAGTTATCGTCTCGTAGCATCGGATTTACCAATTCCTAAAGATATTGGCATTCATTGACTGACATAAAAGATGGCATGAATAATAATAAATATGGTTTACTGTCATATTTTATAACAAATCTTACTATTCTGCTGCATTCATCTGCATGCATGGAGCAAATTTTCTCACAAGTGAATTGTATAAAAACAAAATTAGCTAATTCATTAAAAACAGAAACTGTGAGAGACAGAATCCTAGCAGAGCAGTGCTTAGCAAGACAAAATGCAACATGTACTTCTTGGGAGCCACCAAAAACATTAATCAAGGAGTTGGAAAGTCACACAGTTCATAATAGATATAAAAATTGACTTAATACCACAAAGCAGCAAAGGGAATGTGATCAATTACCAGAAGATATTGGTGAAGAAGAAGAGGGAGGAAATGTTAATTAAAGTAAGTTAAGCACGTATTCTTCGTATAATATAAACTTATAATTTTTTTTTTTAAAATGAAAGTATTCTTTGTTACAGGAAAAGAGAAAGAGAGAATTAATAATAATTAATAAAAAAAATGAGCAAATTTTTAAGTCATTTTTCTGGTCAGTTAGTAGGTAACTATTTAAATATCAATTTTTGTATTTTATATTATGTTTTAATTTATGTGTAATATTTTAATTAAACCATGCAGAATTATAAATTAATAAAGGCAAATTGAAGTGCATAGATTGAGTTTTTTGCATATTTAAGAGCACATATTTCGGATGTTTTAAATGTGTTTAGTGTATATTTGGATGCATATTTTGCACTTTTTTACGACCTAAAAATCTGAGCCCTAGTTATTACTGCCTGGGGAATTTTTGAGGTCTAATCTGGGGAATTTCGAAACATGTGAGTGGTAGCCCTGCTCCCAGGTCAAGACCATATGATCACTCTCACCAATTGTGGCAACGTGGTTGTATTGATTATGGACAAATTCTCAGATGCAATTACTAGTTCAAACACTCTCAAACCCCTAGTATATTCCATCCTATGCTGTCTTGGATAATTATTCCTTAGTAACTGCATTCCATTTCCTTCCTCCCATGTGTCCTCTCTTCCTTCCAATGCATACTATCTCCATCTTTTCCATTCTCTGGTCTTAAGCGGTATCAGTGGAACCTCTGTTATAACAAGTTCCATCGATTTTTCTGTTCTTTAACTTGTAACTATACTTGTTCTCTATACTTGTGTCTATAATAAGTTTCAGTTCATTTATCTTATAGACACAGAAATGAACTGTTTATGTTTGTTTACAAATGTTAGAAATATCAGAAATAAGGAGAATAAAATTGTTGCATTGATAGTTCTTTTTGCCCAAAAATTATTGGAACAAGTGAAATATAGTTGGATAAGGATGACTTCCTGACAGGAATAGAGATGGAATGATATGTGTCCATGCAAGAGGGAAATAGTGGCAATGGTAGTGTGGTGTGAGATAGAGGCGAAGAGAAGAAACACTCAGTTGGATGTTGCTATAGACTTGGTGATGTGAAGAGCAATGGCATTGAAATGTTTAAGTAAATTAGGCAAACAAATAGGAAAAGGGTAATTTTAATTATGGTAATATAGATTATATAACTGGTCATAAAGATCAATGATGTGCAGAATATAATTTCTCTTGATCCACAGGAGAGGTGATATGATTGAGACTTTTAAACTGTTGAGAGGTGGTTACAACAGGGATGACACTGAGGAGTTCTTTCGCTTAGTTGAACAGTGGGAAGGAGTGATGACAAGGGGCCATCCCTGGAAATTATGAAAGGAAACTGTGAGCAAGAGGGTGAGGAGTGGTTTCTTTGCATGGAGGGTAGTTCAACCATGGAATGCTCTCACCACTCTATCAGGCAATGCAACCATTGCCTGATAGACTGGTGAGAGCAAGAACGGTCAATGAATCTAAGAAGTGGTATGATAGACTTTGTGTTTCCTAGGAGAGACCTCCCACAATGAGTCTTGATAGACTTTGTGTTTCTTAGGAAGGACTTCCTGCGAGGAGTCTTTTGACTCCATGGAGGTCTGAATAATAATAATAACGATGATCTGTAGTCACAGAAGGGAATCTGGTGACCAAGTATTTTTGGTATATGCATAACATCTTAAGTTGGAGAAAATGGCAACTAAATTTCTGTAAGGTTGGCATCTGCAAGGGCATGCTGCTGTAAATGACTCTTTGCCAGATCAAATTAACCAAATGCAGACAAACCTCATGGAAGTGGATAGGACTAGAGCATACCCCCAGAAGTGGTGTGTATGTCCTGGTCCCCACAAAAAATGGCAAGGGCAACCATACCAAGAGCAGGTGTGGCTAAAGAAGATAGCCCAGAGGAGGAGAGAGAGAAACTAAAGTCAAAAAGGGCTTCACACATCAGAATAGGAACTCTGAATATGGATTCCCCCAGTGGAAGAGGCTTAAAAGTTGTATACTTGATGTAGCAGAGAAGTCCATCGATACTGTATGTGCAAGAAATGAAATGGAAATTACAAACAGAATGAGAGATTGGAGGAGGAGGAGGAGGATCTAAGTTATTTTATTGTGGAATGGACAGACAGCAGAATGGAGTGGGAATTGTACTCTTTCAGGAACTTAAAGAAATGTGCTCAAAGTGAATAGGATATCAAACAGATGAACTACATTTTGTATGGACCTTGATGTGAAATTCTACCTTTGGTTAGTGTTTATGCACCTCAAGCTGGTTTGTGAAGAAGATGAAAATAAAGAAAAATTGAAGGGACCTTAGAGTGTATAATAAGCAGATTACAAAGCAGGGAATGAATCTTTATTTGTGGTGACCCTAATGGCCATGTTCTAAAAAGTAATGAAGGTAAGAAGAAAATACAAGAAGATATGAAGTCAGGGAATCAGTGGCAGGAAATGTTGCTTTATTTGAACACACACCTTTCTAGAAAACCACCAAATGACTGGTACAAATACAGCAGTGGGTGGATTATATACTCTGCAGAAGAGAACATACCAAGGAGGTACATAATTTTAAGGAAATACCATTAGAGGCAGTGGCAGGGCAGCACTGGCTCCTACTCTGCCGAGTGGAAATAAAAGGGGTAAAACAGAGACAGGTGAAAGGGATCATCAAAACCAGATGGAGGAGCCTAGCAGAAAATGACTGAGAGAATACTTCTTCAAAAAGGTAAAAGCAATAATTGCTGAAAATAGAAGATGGAAAATGGGAAAACTCCTGTAATATTAGAAAAGAGGTGTTGGTGCCAGACAAAAGGAAATATTAATGTAGAAACAGTGGTGGAATAGTGAAGTACAAAAGTGTATTAAAGAAAAGAAAATGGCTAAGGAAGTGGGACAGAGTAGGTGATGAGAATAGCTGAATGAAATATAGAGAAGCAATGAAAAAGGCAGAGAGAGTGGCAGCAAGATCTAAAGTTGAAGCCTGCTAACCTGTATGCAAATCTCGATAATGAGGAAGGAGGCAAACATAGTGGAAAAGTAAAGATATATAACAATCCAGAATGATCGTGGGAGAGGATGGTATGGAAGAAATTGATGTGTTAGATAGGTGGAAAGAGTATTTAGGAAATTAATGAAGTAAATAGGACAATAGGAGGATAGAAAAGGATATGAAGATCTGGTTATGGGTCCAATACCTAACATTACAAGAATATAGAAGTGGAAGTAGCATTGAGAAAGATAAAAAACAGGAAAACACTTAAATCTAATGACATCCCAGTAGAAGTATGGAAATGTCTAGAGGTAAATTGTGCATGATTCTATTAATAGATGACTTTAACATCATTGAAAATGAGAAAATGCCAGAGGAATGGGGGGGAGAGAGAGGATACTAGTTCTATTATATAAGAACAAAGGTGATATCCAGTTCTGTAGTAACTACAGAGGAATTAAACTATAAGTTGCACTATGAAGATAAAGGAAAGGTTAATTGAGAAGAGATTGTGAAGGTTTGTGTCACTTAGCAAAGAGCAATTTGGGTTTATGCCTGGCCGTGGAGTAACTGACCCTATCTCTTCAGCAGATAGGGTCAGTTGCTCCCTCTAAGACATATATCTCATAGAAAGGTACAGTGAGATGCATAATGATGTTTTACGAGAAAACATCATTATGCAGAGGGAAAAAAATATATTTATTAAACACTTACTAATATTTTGCTGGTTTTCTAACCAGCATCTTCAGAGCATAGTTATAACTGTGATAGGCACATAGCCTTAACTACATACTTGAGATGAACAATTTAAATTGTAACTGACAACAGAACATTAATAAGGGTAAATATGGCACCCTCTATGGGTCAGATAACTAATTCAGGAAAGAAGCTGGTGAACACATCCGTTTCTTTTCCGAATCTTGTTGACCAAGCGGTGGTTGAAAAGATTCAGACTAGTGACCAAAATGGTGACAGGGCTGTAGAATACTCCCCACGATGATAGGCTGAAGGTTTGTAGGTTACAAACTTTAGTTGATAGGCAGAAAAGAGGGGACATGATAGAGACTTTTAAAATATTAAAGAGGTTTTATAAAATTGATGCAAATGAAATTTTTCAATATATGACAAATAGTCAGAGAACCAGGGGCCATCTGTGCATAGTTGTGTAAGAGTGTGGTTATTAGGATGTGCAGACCAAATTTTTTGCCCGGAGAGTGTAAGTGAGTGGAATGGATAGCCGGAATTGGTTGAAAGTTCCCTGACAGTGAAAGGATTCAAGGAGAGGCATGATACAATTTGTGTGTATGGTGGGTGATATGGGTCTCCCTTAATGATTCTCTGTACTCCATGGAGATGCCATAAATATTAACAAATTCTCATTTTTTAATACTGTATATGTTTCTATATCCAATCTTTCTTTTGCTTGGAAACCTAACCTATTTTACAACTTTGTTTTAATATAAAAAGTCTTTCATTATGTATTCAAATAGTTGAGTATAAGTAAATAAATTTATATAAATACTTAACCAGAACAGTAGTACTATATTGCATTTTTTTAAAATATTTTTATTTCAGCTATTTCTGCCTCGTCACTTGATCACAGAAATGAACATATATCTAATGGGAACAGTGAAACATTTCACAGTGGTAAAGTACAGTTTGCTCCATTTGAACAGTCAAACTCTGTTCACTCTAAGAACTGTGAGTTTGTGAATATTGGTTCAAGAATAGAATACTTTCTACAAAATAAGTTTAGCATCTGGGGAAAATTTGTAGCACTTCATCCTGTAGCTGTTGTGCTTATTTCTCTGTTAATCAGTGTGACACTATGTACTGGTGCGATTTTTAACTTTCAGATCACTACTGATCCTGTTGATTTGTGGGTATCTGAAACAAGCCAAGCTCGTAAAGATATGGAATATTTCAATAATCATTTTCAGTAAGTCTTTATTATTTAAATGTTTTTCTTATGTTATTATTAACATACGCATGTGTGTGTGTGTGTGTGTGTGTGTGTGTGTGTGTGTGTGTGTGTGCGTGCGTGCGCGCGCGTGCGCGTGCGCGCGTGTGTAAAATCATAAAAATGACATTTTATAATTTCTGTATTAACAAGTTATGTAAATGGTGGTAATATCACAATGGAGTTTTGTGTTAAATTGTGCTGAGAAAACAGTATTTAAATCTTATTCAGTGAGCCCCGAATTATCCAAATGTCAATTAACTGATTGTCTTGTATAACCAAATTATAAGTTTCAGAGCAGCATAGTTTCAGTTTTTCACCACTGGAAACTTTATGTCCTGTTCTCTGTTATGATTGTTTTGCAGAATTGCAACATTTCACCTTTTCCTTGAACTCATTGACCATTCGCACTCACACCACTCTATCAGGCAATGCATTCCATGGTTCAACCACTCTCCAAGAAAGCACTCCTCACCCTCTTGCTCATAACTTCCTTTTGTAACTTCCAGGGATGGCCCCCTTGTTCTTGCTTCTTCCCCCCATTCCACCAAGCAAAAGAACTACCCAGTGTCAACCCTGTAACTACCTCTCAACAGTTTAAAAGTCAATCATATCACCTCTCCTTCTTCCATCTACCAAACTCTGCAGTCCATATTCCCATGGCTGATCCTCATAGCCAACATTGTATAGTCCTGAAACCATCTTTGTTATCTGCCTCTGTACCCTTTCCACAGTCAATTTATTCCTTTCAAATCCTGGGGACCAAATTTGAGAACAATAGTCCAAGTGTGGTCTGATCAAGGCTTTATAAAATGGAATGACAACTTTTATTTCTGCAGGTCAATGTCCTTCTCAGTATTGCAGCAATCCTCTGAGTTACCTTCACCACCTTTGCAATATCTTCCCTGAATTTCAGAATTCTGTCATCATTCCCCCCCAGATCTCTTGTGTCCCCTATTTCCTCCAATACAGCTCCTCCAACAGTGTATGCTGCCTCCCATCGATGTATCCCAAACTTCAAGGCTTTTCATTTTGCTGCATTAAACCGATACTCCCATTTATTTGCCCATCTGTCCAGTTTATTCAAATCTTCTTGCAGGGTTGCCACATCTGCACTATTATTAATAACTCTTTCTAGCTTCACATCATCTGCTAACAACTGAATTTCATGGAATGGAAGCAAGCACAATTCCAGGAATAAATAATTATATAAATCATGGAATGGAAGTGAACAAGACTACAGAAGTGAAAGAAACCATAGCAGAAAACGAAAATGAGTGACACAGTGGGAATGAGGAAATGAAAGAAATTAATGACAGACTGACAGATGGTGCCTTTGCCAGGATGAAAGACTTGAAAAATGAGTTGATCAGAATGAAAAGTGAAATGATGAAAGATATGCATAGTGAGATGAGAAGTTTTGTGCATAAAAATGGAAAATTCAAAAAGTCGAGATGAAGAAAAGCAGAAAAAAAAATATGACAAATGAGAATAAAATAGCAATGTTTTGAGATTTCTTAATCAGGTTTGTGTTGTAAATGACAGATTCCAATGGGCATGTTTTCCAGGAGGAAGAATTATTAGGATTAATGATGTGTTGGATATGAGAAGTAGATGGGCAAGCGAGTTGGTGCTGGTTGTTGGAACAAATGATGGTTGTGCATAAGCTGAATATGAGGATGGATATCAGGAAGTTGTTGAGGAGAGTGAAAGATAAGAGTGTGGTTGGAAAGGTAGTCAGTGTGTTGTTGTATGATAATGATGAATCAAGATGGAAAACAGGAATCATGAATGGTATGTTGGTAGAGCCATATGAGGAGAAAGGAGTGGAGTTTGTAAATATGTGGGATTTGAAGAAAGCATAGAATTGTAGAAATGTGGTGGGTTGCATTTAAATGAGTTTGGTGTGAGTCAGTTAAAGAGTCTGTTGCTGCAAGCAGTAGAAGTGAGTGATGTGAGCAAAAGAGCACAGGAAACAAGAGAAAGATTGAGACTGGTGAGCAGAGTGGTTGTAAATGAGAATAGTAGTCTGAGAGATAATGATGAGAATAAGGATGCAAGATGGACAGAGAAACCAGGGGAGTTTGGGTGGACAAGGAGACACACAGTATATAAGGAGAGTGGATGTGGAAATAGCAGTGAATAAATATTTGTATTATGATAGTCAGTATGAAGTATAGCTGAGTCTGAGGAGGTAGAGTAATTGGTGATGAAAGCAATTAGGAATGGTTAGATGTGGAGGAAATCACAGCAACAAGTAGCATTGGCAGGAATGGCTGTAGACCTAAAAGTAAAGTGCTGTTTATTTACAAATGCCAGGAGCATCAGAAATAAGAAAGATGAAATTGTTTTGCTGATTGAGTTTGTTCACCCGAAAATTGTTGGAATAAGTGAAACCTGATTGGATAAGGGTGATATCCTGACAGGAATAAGGGGATGATGTTTTTCTCAAGAAGGGAGGTGGGATGCTAGTATTGAAAGAAGTGAATTATGTTTGGACAAAGTGTAGATGTAAGATGTAAATGGTAACAGTGGTTTTGAGCCAGTATGGTGTGAAGTAGATGTTCTCAGGAAGTGATATTTTCTCAGGAAGGGAGATCAAAATTAAGGGCAGTGGTGGTTGATGTTCTGTAGGTTGAGGTGAGTTGTGTAGAATATAGTTTATCAAATGAAAGGGAGGAGTGCAATGTGCTGTTATCTGCAAAACTATGTATTGGGTTGGAGGTCAGCTGAATAGGATGTTTGCTATGTGGTAAACATAAGGAGGAATAAATATGGAAGTATCACTTTAAGAAGTTCTGATGGTATTGGCAGTAACAGAATGACTACTACCAAATAGCTGCATTACTGAGTGATAATTTTTCAAGGATGTACCATCTTGGTGGTGATATTGCAATGCCCAAGATTCATTGACTGATGGGAGAATGGATGTTGAAGAAATGGAAGTGCTTAAGAATATTGCAGAACTTCAATGCAAACATGGCCATTGGATTAGATGGCATATCAGTGTGTATTACAAGAATGTGCAATGGAATTATCAGCTACTCTGACTAATATGTTTAATTTAAGCCTTAGTACTGGGAAAGTGCCAGTAGAGTGGAATGAGGGCAAAATTGTCCATCTGCATAAAGGAGGCTACAAGACAGAAGTCTTGTAGCCTACTAATAAAATGACAGTGCAGTTGGATAGGAGAAATGACTACTCAGTGATACTGCTGGACTTTGCTAAGGCATTTCACAGGATTCCACATAGAATTCTGCAAAAAACCTTCTAATCCAAATCACCAGATTCACTTGAATGTGAATCTGGTGATTTGGATTAGAAGGTTGCTGATGGACAGATATCAAAGAATAGTTTATGATGAGATAAATCCAGGAGTAGGCAGGTGACCAGTAATGTATACCACAAGGCTCAGTACTTGGTCCTATGATGTTTAATTTGTACATCATTGATATGGGAAATATTCATTTTTTTGCTGATGATGCAAAAATGAGAAGTTGAAGGTGATGTAGAGATCCTGCAGATATATTAAAAGGCTAGTGGTATGGGACAAAGGTAATTGGCTACTGGTTTAATGTAGACAAGTGTAAAGTTATTGGGAAGAAGAGATCACAAGTAGTCTGCTATATTGATGGAACTGAACTACAGGAAACTGATGAGGCCAGGGACCTGGGATTGGTTATGAACAGGAAGTTGAAGTTTAGAGATATATTGCAAAGGCTGCCAAAACAACACACTAGATTACATGGATGTTGAAGAACACACTAAAAAGAAGGGATAGAGAAGTTAGTTTCCCTATATAAAGCTTTAATAAGTCCACATCTGTATTACTGCCCATAAATTTCTTCACCCGGTTTCTGTGGGGGTGAAGAAGTGATGCAAGAGGAGCTAGAGGCAAGTGACAAAGATTGCAGCAAGTGTGTGGAATGCTGCCATTGAGAATAGATTGTAGGTCTGTGGACTTCAAAAACCAGCTGATAGGAGTACAAGAGGAAACATGACAGAAGCAGATGAGTTGTCATTGGGGTTTTACGGGATTGACACTGTAGACTTTTTTTTAGTGAATGGAACGAAGGGCGACAGTGAGGGGTTGATAATTGGAAATTGTGTAAGAGAGTGTGGTTAAGTTAGCAAGGATGTTAGAACTAGATTTTGTGTGGTGGGTAGTCAATGAGCATAAATAAGTTGGCAGAGGTGGATGTGTGTGTGTTTTGTTAGTGTGAATTTAAAACGAGGTATGATAGGTAGTGTGTGTGAATGATGGATTTCCTGCAGTGTCTCTTCTGACTCTATGGAGATACTTGTGTAATGATAATAATTAATACTCTTTTTATTTGAAAGAGGAAGAGTAAATGACTGTAAGAATATCATTTTGTTCAGGAGAAGTGTTTAAATTATAATCAAGCAATCGTTATAATATAAATACGCCTGAACAAATTGATATTCTGATAGCTGATTACTTGTAGAAAGGTTTTTATAACCTGGGTATATTTAACCAAGTAATTTTATATAAACTTGATTTTTAATCCTATTTCCCAAGTGAGCAAACAGACAAGTAAATCAAGTTTGCGCCTGCACGTAGTGCAAGTCTGAGGCAACTCGTGGTAAAGGTGGATTAAGATCTGATCACTTTCCTTAATATTTTTCATTTAATGTAAAGCACATCCCCTTGTGGAGATATATGATGCTATGCATTAAAGGCAATGGTCACTACCCATACTGGTTTCCCTTTGTTTAAGTGCGGGGATACCTTTCCAAAAAATCATAAAATCCCCCTGATCACCCAATAATGAGCGACCCGCAGGATCAGAAAGTCAGAAACTCAGTTGGCTCTACACCGTGGCAGGCTCCCCCCCGCCACTGAGCAGAGCTGCTCATCTGGAAGGGTAACAGCAACAGCTGTGCCTCAGTTAACTTCACAGGCTACAGCATTGCCATTTATTACTCCACCACGCAGGCCCTGGGTGAGAGCAACAGCCGAGCCTCAGTTAAAACTTCACGGGCTACAGCATTGCCATTCATCACCCAAGCTTCCAACTGGTTTTGACCTTTATTGAGGTCTCGTCAGTGGGAGCCAGACCAGATAATGCTAAGGTTGAAGTAATGCAGAGCTTATATGAATTTTACCTAAACAAGTTGCCACAAGCAACTTTGACCTTCTTAAATAAAATCTCAGGATGAGAGATAGATGTAGAAAGTGTTTTAACTTGGGTATATTATGTATTCAAGATACCAAGTAATTTTATATAAACTTGATTTTTAATCCTATTTCCCAAGTGAGCAAACAGACAAGTAAGTCAAGTTTGTGCCTGCACGTAGTGCAAGTCTGAGGCAACTCATTGGTATCTTGAATACATAATATATCCAAGTTAAAAAAACTTTCTACATCTATCTCTCATCCTGAGATTTTATTTAAGAGGATCAAAGCACCTTGTAGCAACTTGTTTATGTAAAATTCATATAAGCTCTGCATTACTTCAACCTTAGCATTGTCTGGTCTGGCTCCCACTGACGAGACCTCAATAAAGGTCGAAACAGGTAGTGACCATTGCCTTTAATGCATAGCATCATATATCTCTGCAAGGGAATGTGATTTACATCATAGAAAAATACTAAGGAAAGTGATCAGATCTTAATCCACCTTTACCACGAGTTGCCTCAGACTTGCACTATGTACAGGTGCAAACTTGACTTACTTGTCTGTTTGCTCACTTGGGAAATAGGATTAAAAACCAAGTTTATATAAAATTACTTGGTATCTTGAATACATAATATACCCAAGTTAAAAAAACTTTCTACATCTAGTCTACATCTTTCTACTTTCTACTACTTCTTAAATAAAATCTCAGGATGAGATTTTATTTAAGAAGGTCAAAGCACCTTGTGGCAACTTGTTTAGGTAAAATTCATATAATCTCTGCATTACTTCAACCTTAGCATTGTCTGGTCTGGCTCACACTGACGAGACCTCAATAAAGGTTGAAACTGGTATGGGTAGTGACCATTGCCTTTTGATGCATAGCATCATATATCTCCACAAGGGGATGTGCTTTACATTAAAGAAAAATACTAAGGAAAGTGATTGGAGCTTAATCCATCTTTACCATGAATTGCCTAGAGTGGCACTACCATGAGTTACCTCAGACTTGCACTATGTGCAGGTGCAAAACTTGTCTGTGTGCTCACTTGGGAAAGAGGATTAAAAACCAAGTTTATATAAAATTACTCGGTATCTCATTATCATTTGGAATTAATAACACCAGACTTCCATGGAGTCTTAAAAACTCATCATGGGAGGCAAACATTGCAACACACAAAGACCATCAAACCAAGCTTTAAACTCATTCAGTGTATCTGTATTCACCACAATGTTTGGCTAATCACTCTATGTAAAGAAACTACTCCTTATGGCCCTTCTCACACCCTCCTTATACAACTTCCAGGTATGTCCCTTTGTTCTATCCCCTTTTTCTCCATTCTACAAAACATTTCTTCCACATTAACCTAGTAACAACTCTTTATTAACTTAAATGTTTTCCCTTTCTTCCTCCTATTCACAAGTTTTTGCAAAGTGCATTCCCTCAATAAGTCCTAGCTTTCCAAAGGCCAGTTACAACCTTAGTCGTGAACTGGTCTTTGGGATGTGAGGAGAGGATATGTTGGAAAGAGTCCAGTCATCTCTGGACTGTGTCCAGACAATTCATCATGGGAGAAAATTCATTGCAGAGACTTTCATCATAGGAAAATTAATCTCATGAAAATTCTTCACAGATATAATACGAGAAAAAAAAAGAAATATTTTATATATTATTTAATATTTTGATTATATTTAGCTTTCTGAAATTTTTTATTCTGTATAAAGTTATTAATATTCTTTCTCACTACAGGCTCTTTAGATGGAATATTAATTGTTGCAAAACTGGGGTAGGATAATTATGGAGAAAGAGAACCATATTTAAGAATATTTAATGATAATAATTATATCCAAGTGACATTTATAGTTAACTATTTACTTATTACTATTAACTATTCTAACTATTAATAGAATAGTTATTAGGGAGAATAAAATATTTAAGAATAGTAAAGGAGAAAGGGTACAAGAAATAACAATATTTATTCTTCTAACCATTCACTATTTTTCTGTTCTGTGCATTTAGACAACAATCCAGATGTGATATATTTTTTATCTGAACTAATTCAGAAGGTGATGTATTTCTGTTATTGAATGCATGCATATTTTGAAAGTAACTTCACTTTTCCTGTGTACGAAAGATATGTTGTACACTGTTATCGTTTACAGAGCTAGTTTAAGATATGGATGCACTTTTGAGTAATTATATTAAAGAAAAGGATAATAACATTACATAAATCTTATCATCATTACATAAATCAGCATAAGCAAAATTGCCATCTGCAGATGCAATACTAGTCTTTACCTTTTCCTCCAGTCCTAGTATGTTATAACACTAAGAAATTTTATATTTGTTTAGTCTTCTTTACTGAAAAAAAATGTGTGTGTGTGTATTCATATTTATATATACTGACTATAACCGAGACTAGAATAACAATTAAATTTATTCAAAACGCAACATGTTTCATCGGATTGTCCGACTTCTTCAGGCGTGGGAATATAGTCAGTATATATAAATATGAACATATCCCAGTACCGAGTTAATACTACAAATTGCTATATATATATATATATATATATATATATATATATATATATATATATAGATAGATAGATAGATACATATATTTTTTTTTTATTTTTTTTTTTATTGTAAACATAACAATCTTATATACAGGATTAACCGGTTTTTGGTTCTCTGCAGTCAGACAGAGAGGTTACATGCTCATACTCTTGTTGAGGTATGTTACATCGAAGTCACTTATAAGGCTAATTACATTTTTTTTTTTTTAAATAAATTAAAGCCATTAAGAGTTATTTTAACATGATAACATAAGATCTTATTTTAACATAAGAACATAAATGTGGAAGAACATAGAAGTTACTATTGCACAATATTATCTATTAACATGAGAGTGCCAGCTGATTAACTTTTGCACTGTTAAGCACAACAATCCTTCTTTCTTCCCCCTTTCTTTTTTTTTGGGGGGGGGGAGGTTAAGGTGTCACTTCTATGCTGGAAAGTGGATTATAATGCAGTCGCCCTGCTCAGCCAGGAGTTGATTCCGTGGATTCCATTCTTGGTGGAAAAGATCTAAGGTGTTGTTTTGCCTATGGTGGTGATGCTCGTGTAGGATCCGACATGTCACCTTTTGTTGGAAGGCTGCAGTGAGTTGGTCAGTTGCCTCTCTCTGTGAAGTTGCTGTGCTGTCTGGTCTTGTATGTCTGAGGTAGAAGTTGTATATTACCGCTTTTGCGGTGATGAAAAGGTAATTGCAGAATGAATGGTTATTTGAGTCCACATGGACGAGATTGAAATATTCCTCTTCTGTATGAAGATTACCACAGGTAAGAGCTGCCGTTTCCCGAGTCAAACTGATTAATTTAGTGTTGACTGGGCATTCCAAGTAGATATGCCGGACCGTTCCTAATTGGTAGCAGAAGAGGCAGTTATCTGAGACGTTTGAGCTAAATTTTCGTAATATAGTAGGAGTGGGTAATATATTATGCCACATTCTCCACTGAATATCTGCGTCAGGTTTGATGGCTCTTGTGCGATATGGTAGATCCCATTGAAATAGTGTTTGATCAGATGATGCAGGATTTTCCAACAAAGTGCTTTGGTTCAACTGTTGTGTTAGTGTGCTGTAGATCTTGTTGGTGTTGCTGGGTGTAAGTTTCTCCCATGAGTTATTGGTTTTTATCAGAAAGATAGGCGCCAAAACTTCTGAGTTTGGAGGGCTAAGCCCCACTTCTGTTATGCTATCAGGCATAGCGGCTTGAAACGTGGCCTTTACGGTGTCTATCTGCTCAGACTCATTCCCATATTCTAGGTTTTCGAGCGAATTTGAAAGCGCCAGGTGAGGCTTGGAGAAAGAATGTCACCCAAGATCCTCATGTTTCGCCAGCTCCATGGAGGAAAGAAAAATTCTTTCTGAGTGATCGAGCTTCTTACCATCGTGTTGTGAAAGATGGGTTCAATGAGGATTTCAGGTAGGGATGCTGTCTTCACTGTGTGCTGGAGGTTTAGCTTCTTCTATCGTCGAAGGGCATCTTTGTAGAAGTTTGTTAAATTTACAGGCACTTGAGCTGTTTTCATTCTTAAGGTGGTGGAGAGAGAGAGACCTCTAGTGGCAGAAGTGAAAATATACTCAGTGGTGCATTTGTGTGATATTTCCTGTTGTAGGGCATTTATGAGAAATCGAGCGCGGAACGTTGTTATCCTGTTGTCAATGGAGACCAACTTTTGTCCTCCATCTTTGAGAGAAGTACATAGCTGGGAGTAGGAAAGCCAGTTTGTTTTATTCCATATGAATCGATATATGGTTGACTTTATTTGTTTGATGAATTGCACTGGTGGCGTAAGAATTTTTAGTGTATGCCAAAGGACACTGGTGGCTATTTGGTTAACGATTATTGTTCTCCCTCTTGTGGAGGCAGAGGCTCGTATTGCTGCCCACTTTCCTAGAACTTGCTTGAAACGCTTGTTTAGTGTTTCCCAGTTCTTATCCACATAAGAGGGTGTGTTTCCTAGGTAAATTCCCAGGTATTTGTTTCCCTCTGTGGACCAGGTACCAGACATTGGGGAATCGGTTCGGTTTTTCCATTTGCCACACCACAGTCCTATGGTTTTATGTGTGTTTAGTTTGGCTCCTGAGGTTGCCTGATATTGTTGGTATGCCATTTGTATGTTATGAAAGTCCTCTTCTTTGCGGGCTATGATTGTAACATCATCAGCATATGCTGTCAGGGTTATGGTTTGGTAGGGAAGTTTAGGGTGGCATGCTTTGAGCAGCATGCTGAGTCTACACAAAAAGGATTCGATGGCAATTGTGTAAAGAGGACCGGAGAGTGGACAGCCTTGTTTAATACCTCTGCTGTATGGTGCAGTTATGGTAAGCCTGTTGTTTATTTTCATGCAAAACTGTGCCTTGGCATACAACATTTTAATAGAGTGAATGATGCCTGAGCCAAAGCCAAATGCTTTCAAGCAGTTGAAGAGGTAAAGGTGTTCAACGCGGTCGAAAGCTTTTTCTTGGTCTAGTGTTACAAGACTCATTGTTTCACTGTTGTTGTTCGCTATGCTTATGAGATCCCTTATGAGGTGTAAGTTTTCGTGGATAGATCTTCCAGGGATGGAATAGCTCTGATGCCTATTTATTATTTCGCTCAGAGCGGGTTTAAGTTTGTTGGCAATGGCTTTGGATATAATTTTACAGTCGGTGTTTGTGATAGAGATGGGTCTCCAGTTTCCTAGTTTCGTCATGTCTCCTTTCTTTGGAATGAGTTTGATAACTGATGTTGTCATATTGAGTGGAAAGCCATTGGTATTCGCTTCGACAAATACTCTGTAGAGGATAGGTCCAAGCTGTTCCCAGAAGGACTGATAAAATTCAGTGGTGAGCCCGTCTATGCCAGGAGATTTATCTTTAGGTAAGGAGGTGCAGGCAGTTTTCAGATCGTGTAACGTGATAGGGAGTTCTGTGTTACTCCTTGTTGTTGGTGAGAGTCTTTTCACCTCGGAGAGAATTATATTCGTGGCCTCCATAGATGTTGGGTTGGCTTGGTACAAATTTTTGTAGTACTGCAAGGTATATAAGAGGATTTCGTCATGATTTTCTATGATGTTTCCATTATCTGTTTTAATAGCAGATATAGTGGTGCACGCTTGTTGCCGTTTTTCTAGTGAAAAGAAATACTTTGTAGGGGCATCTGCAAAGTTAATATGTTTGCGTCGTGCTCTTATTAGTGCTCCTCTTGCAGAGTGCTCTAGGTGTGAGCGTATGGTGGCTTCTAGGGACTGGTATTCCTCAGATTCTGGATGATGCAATTGCTGTTGTTGTTGCAAATTTTTAAGGGCTGAATGCTTATTCAAATTTCTTCGGTGACTATATTTTTGGGTGAATACCTTAACTTTGGATTTAAAAAGTGACCACCACTCGGAAATTGATTGTGAAGTAGGTATATCTCTGATGAGAGTTTCGATATAGATTTTAGAGGTGCTGAGATATTCTGTATCCTTTAGTAGGCTGTTGTTAAATATCCAGTATGCTCCTCCTTTGTATCTGGTGTGTCCAGGAAAGCAAATGTTAAGAAGGATGGAATCATGGTCTGATGCATGAGATGGATGGTATGTGACTCTCCTGATGTAGGGTATTGTGTGCATCGATGTGTAGTATCTGTCGAGCCGTGCCTGGTATAAGACACTGGTAGGACCACCTTTGGCTCTCCAGGAGAACATTTTCTCATGTGGGTGCAAGTGTCTGAAGGTGTCAGTCAGCTCGAAGTCATTTATTACATCCTGGAGAAGCTGAGCTAGTGAGTGTCGATGTTCTTGGCATTGCTGTCTGTCCATTGCAGGATCCAGAGTGCAGTTGAAATCCCCTGCCAGTATGATGTGTTCATTGACCTTGCTGAGGTGGTTTTGCACAAACTCCAGTACCTGCACTGCAAGCTGGTCATTTTGTGGGATGTATATGTTAATGATATATATTTTCTTTCCTGTCTGAGTTGTAATGAGTGCATATATTGCACACCCAGGAAAGGTATCGATTATTTCTACTTTTAGAGCGCTGTTTTGGTGAATTCCAATGCTGACTCCCGATCCATGAAGTTGTATGGCAGGACAGTGGTGCATGGTATAAGGCCAGTTCTTCCAGTGTTGATATGAAGCTTTGCTGTTGCAATGGAAGTTTGTTTCCTGCAGCATAACTATTTCTGGCCGGTAGGCAAGGATATGCTGCAGGACCAGCCTGTTTCGCAGTGGTGTGGCACATCCTCTAGCATTTAGTGAGAGAAGGTTTATTGAGGTGCTCATTATTTTTATGGTTTAGTTTTATTTGGTGCGGTAATCCTCACTTCCTTTACAGATAGTTACGCTGCCGCTGGGATTCAAGCCCGTTTATCAGGTAGTATATCCTTTTCCTGAGATTGGTGGTTTTTCTCCCTCTTTTTCCTGCCAGAATAGTTCTTAATTCTTCCAGCTGGGTGATAAGGCCACTGATGTCAGCTGTGTAGTCATAGGCTGTCAGCAGTTTTTGTGAAGAGCCTCGAACTTTTTTAAGAAAGCTCTGAAGCTGCTCACTTGTAAGTGGGCCTTCAGTGTGAGGAAGACCTGCATTTCCAGTTTCCTCTTCATCATCTGAGGACTCAAGAAGCTCGATCTCTTCATCCCCCTCTACAGGCTGTTGGGAGGGTTCCAGAATGCTTGGAGGTAAAGGTTCCCTGCTGCAGCTGCGCTGGTTTGTCTTTGGCTTTTTTTCCGTTTTTGTTTCTTGCTCCTCTTCGTTATTTGTATCTTTATCAGAGTTAGTTAGTTGTCTGTGTTCCGTTTCCTTTTTTCTAGGATTGCTTTTAATCGATGTTGGTGGGGGTTCTTTCGAAAGTTGGGTTTCTTTAGTGCTACCACTTGATTTTGTCTCCTCGGTACTGGACTGAGAGCTGTTTCCTTGAGATCTTTGTTGTTTGTTAGGGATGCTCTGTGTTTTGGGGTTGGCTGCTTGCTGCTTCTGATTCTCTGATCCGCTAGGGTTAGTAGTATTGTTAACCGGTTTCTCATTTCTGGGTATATACGGTCATAACTTCCTTACATGGCCTTCTTCGTGGCAGTAAAAGCACTGAGCAGCAACAGTAATATAAAAGGTGTAGGGTACTCCGTCTATTTCTGTGTTGATTATTTTGGGTATGGAGCCGATTGTATTGTCGCCAAAGTGCATTAGAGCCTGTCTTCTAAAGCTCTTGATGTGAGCGAATTCAGGCCTAGTTGTAGAGGCGCGAAGCGTTCGGATTTTACCTGTCACTGCGCCGTATTTTGATAGTAATCCGCGAAGCATTTGATGGCTTATTTCCGGTGGGACATTTGACACTGTTACTTTTGTGGGAGCAAGTGCGATTGGTGAGACATTCACGTGGCATGCTCCGATGTCTATTCCCTTTTCAATTAATGTCTCAGACCAAGATGCGTTGTTAAAGTACATTTGTACGGTTCCAGCAACTCTTGAAATGTGAGTTATATTTTTGGGGGGAACATGTTGAGCTACTGCGTCTAGATACTTTTCCGGTGGGGTATTTTCGATTGCGAAAATTACAATTCTGTTATCTCGGGAAAAACGGTTGGCAAGGTGAACGCTTGTACGCGTGGTGGTCGTTGTTGCAGTAGTATTAATTCGTGCGGAGGTATTAGCTACAATGTTGGCATAAGAGACAGAGTGTACTGACCTTTGTCCGTTGTTGTCCGGGGGACTGAGACTGATGTCTTTTCCTTCTCTGGAGCTGTGTCTGGCGTCTTTTCCTTGATCGGAATTCTGCGACCTTTGACCGATTCCTGCTGCTGCTGGTGGTGATTTGCTGTGGTTTATACTGGCCATTGCTTCGGGCGAATATGGGGAAACGCAAGCTATCACAAATTCCCGGTACTCGAAGGCATACCGTTGTAACAATAAGCACACGAACAAAGAAGATTTTAAATTTTTAAATTTAATATAACTTTTCCTAGCTTCACAAAATTAGAAAACTAATTTTTTAACGCGATAGATTAGGTGCTTACGATTATGTAGGTATAAATCTTGAAGTTGATTGACGTATTCGACCGCACAAAATACAACTTTAGGCAAGAGCGACTTTGGACACGTCTGCACACTTCAGCGTAGATATATATATATATATATATATATATATAGATAGATAGATAGATAGATAGATAGATAGATATAGATAGATAGATAGATGCCTGCTCCCAAAGTGAAATAAGTAATTCATTAATAATTCTTATGTGAGAAATTTATTTTTTGAAACATTCAAAAATAACCTAATCAGAAATATCACGTGGTTAACAATCGACTGGATAACATACCCTCTCCCCAATGAGCTGTGGATTCGAAACTCGCAATGGGCACATATGTTTGTAATTGTTTTTAGGTAAGAGATGAATTTCATCATCTCATGTGAGACCACAGCACTGCTTATTGGAGGGGCTGAAGTGGCTTGAGTGGTTTTCCATTTGATCATGGAATTTGAGCAGGATTTCCAAAACAGGTTAAAATTAATAAAAATTACAAAGAAACAGAAAATAAGAAACTTGACAATCAATAAATTTATTACTTTCATTGTATAAGAATAAAAATATTATGAAAATCTAATTAAAATCTAAACAAATAATACATAAATACATAAAAGAAATATATTTTGCTTGGAGAGTTGTTCATGAGTGGAATGGGTTGCCAGAGTCAGTTGTGAGTGCTTTGTATTTTAATAGATTCAAGGAGAAGTATGATAGATTGTGTGGATAGTTTGGGGTCTCCCGAAATGGGTCTTTGGACTCCATGGAAGCACCCGTACAATAATAAACATAATAATAATAATAATATAATGGAACCAGAACCTTTTCATTTCTACAAGTTAAGGTCCTCCACATCATTACCATATTCTGATTTGATGTCTTCACAACTTGTAATGTGACCTCTGAACTTCAGATCCTTGTTTACCATCACTTCCCTTATCTTCTCAATTTCCTTCAAAATTTCCCTGCTGAGTGTATACTTTTCATTCCATTGCTGTGTACCAAATTCAGAGCCTTACAATTGGAACATTGAATCGACAGTCTATACTCTTTCCCACTCATGCAATCTATTCAAGTCCTCCTGTAAGGTCACAACATCTGCTTGATTTCTCATCATTCTTTCTAGTTTTGCATCATCTGCAAACAGTTGTATATCACCTATCCCAATTCCATTAATATTCAAATTAAATAGCAGTAGTCCCAAAACTCACCCTTGCAGCACACCACTAGTGACTTTCCTCTTTCGAGATAGTACCCTCATACACAACTTGTTGATACTTAGCTGATAGCCATTCACCCATCCAACTCACTAATCTGTCATTCAATCCCATGTGTGTTAATTTAGTGGCTAACATGTGGTGTGGTCGAAACTGGTCTGGTAGTGGCCCCTTGCCTTTAATACAAAGCATTATACATCTCCTCCAGGAGATGAGCTTTGCATTAAGGGTAAATATTAAGATTAGTGATCAGAGCTTATTCTACTTTTACCATATATATATATATATATATATATATATAAGATCCATATATATATATGGATCTTATATCTTACTTACATCTTAACTACAACTCCAGAAATACAGATCACTATGTAAGTTATTGCCTTAGCCTTATCACCATAGTTGGGAAGTGGAATGATTTTGCCTTCCTTCCACTCCATAGGGATTTATGCTGTCACAAAACTTTTGTTAAGCAGGTAGGCCAAGGATGATTCTTTGGAACATTACTTCAATACATGTAGTGATATGTCAAGTCCTATTGCCTTATTGACATCTAGCTTACTTAATTCCTCATATACCTCTTGCTCACTCACCATTGAGTCTTGTCTCATTTCATTCTATATGCTTTGGCTTCTGATTTCACACTGAGGATGAAACACTCTAATGAACTGTACACATCGACTATGTCAATGGCAGTTCTGAGGACATAGTCGAGGTGTAGTGGTCTAGGAATAATCATTCTTCTTTCTACTTGCCACATCAAATAAACAGATAAGGTTTTTTCTTGGCATGATTTGCTAATTTGTGCTCTTAATGCACTTTCATTGTCCTTACCAACTAAGTCACTTTCCTAGCCAGCTGTTTATACTCTTCATACAACTAATTATTATCATTCTTCATCTTGTGCTTCCTTCAAAGTGCCTTCTTCTTCAGATTTCTTGCTTAATCTTTTTTGTTCATTCATTTTACACCAACCTTATTCAGCCTTTTGACTTTTGGAATACATTCACACATTTTGCTCTTTAGTATTTTTTTTTGTCATTTCCCGAGTGGCGTTTATTTCTTTACTACTCAACTCTTCATTCCATGCAGTAGCTTCAAGCTTCCTTCTGAGCTTGTCATAATCACCAGCCTTATACATCCACATGTATCCTTTCCTTAAGAAGTCTTTATATGGCTAGCCACAGCCCATGTAAATCACTTCATGATCAATGTCATGAACTGGAGGGAAGTGCAAAAGAGCACTCACAATTGCATTCTATAATGAAAAATGATCAGATCCAAAATTCTTGATCCTGGCGTGCTCTCCTTTATTACTATTTGAAATAGTTGTCTCTTAATAACTTGAGAAATTCATTTTCCTTATTCCCAAATGCTATCTCTTCATTCCAATTTATATTGTCATAATTAAAACTGCCCATAATAATTACCCTTCCCTTGTTCACTAATCCAAGTTGTTTATACATTTCTTCATCACAACTCTCCATATTCTCTGGCCTATAGCAATATTCAACTAAATATCTCTTCCTGTCAACCTCCATCACCTTGTGTGGATATAATTCCCCTGCTGTCATCGTTAGCAGCACTCTCCTTCTCTTCTTGTTGTTTCTATCCTTGCAAAAAATATCATATCATTCCAATTCTATTCATGTTAGGATATAATCTTCATTTGCCAATGCTACACTTGTTCCAATGATTTTGGGGTGAATAAACTCAATCAGCGAAACCATTTTATCTCCTTTATTTCTGATACTAATGGCATTTATAAACACAGATCAGACATATGGTTTTCTAAGTTGCATGCATTGTTTTGTTGTTTATTATGTTTATATTTTGTTTAATTATTGAAAATAATATTATTGTGTTCATACTGAAAAAATTATATTTCATATTTTTAAATGCAAAAATGAATTGTATTTCAAGTATAAAAACGTTTTTTTTATAATATTTTCTTGAATTTAGAAGTTACGAAATATTGTGTATGAGCAGGAGTGCCATATACTCCAGGAACATTCTTGCTAAAATATTCTTTTTTTTCTGCTAAACTACACAAAATAATTTAGCTAGGTAAAGTTTTTGGTTTGAAAATAATAGCTGCTTGTGTTCCATTTTGGAAGTTTGGAAATTTCCAAACTTTGGAAATTTGTGTATGAATCTGGCTGTCTTAAAAATCCAAATCCTTTGAAAAAGAATTGACATGATTCTTTGACTTTCCCTGAAAATGTGTTAATTCTTCTTATTATTAGTTGTAAAAGATGATATACAGGATGATTCAAAAAGATGGACTAAATCTGGTACAGCTATATTTACAAAATTGAGTCCATCTTTTTGAATCACCCTGTATTTAGAACCAAACATTATTTCATTTATTTCCTTAAATTTTTTATCGATAGGAATTTAAACATCTCATGACATATTTTACTTCTCAGGCTTAAAAAATTGACAATGTAAGGCCTAGTGTACCTGTAGAAACTATACATAAAGAATAATGTCTATGTAATAAACATCTACTACATACTATATTGATATAATTTTTGAAATAATTTTATGTATCAAAACTTAATTTCATAACTTTTTTGGGGCTTTTCCATCTGTGTTTTTCCCATGTACTTTCTATATATATCCTTTCACTCTTGAAGTATAATTTCTTGAAAGTATTATTTCCATTTTCATTCACTTATTATTTTTATCCTATGACCTATGGAGACACATTCATCTAGAAGATCCCTTTGTCATAAACACAGCTCATCATAATGTGCCTTAAACACATTAAATTTCTCTGCATTTAAATCATTCCATGCAAAAAACCTGCATCTTGCTCCCTTGTACCCAACCTCCTTATAACACTTCCAGGAATGACCTTGATTGTTCTCCCCAATCTCCCACCATTTTATGAAAAACCTATTCAATGTTTATCCCATAACAACTCCTTACCAACTTGTATGTCTGTATCATATCAACCTCTTCCTCCTATCCTATCCTAAATTGCATCTTCTCAACCTTTCTTCATACGTGTAGAAAGGCTTATGTATTTGTCGTACATGTTGTTTAATTTTGATGGTATATATATCAGAACACAGAATTATAAGTAAATAATTATTTATTGACTTATTGCTGATATTTCACTGGTGTTATAACTAGCATCTTCAGAGCACAAAAACACAGTTTGTCATAGCATGCGAGACTATAACAACATGGTGTAACAAAGCGACTAGTTTAACAAAATTGTAGTAACAACACAAAGACTAAAGTTCTAAAAAACAGAGAGTGAAAGCAGGCCCTAGTTATGTCTTAAGATGACTGTCTCCTAAATCTTAGGCAAATTTATACAGTCATATTTGTTGAGATTCGGAGTATGTTTTAAGTTGCTTCTAAGAACAATCTCTCTGACTTATAAAAGCTTCTGTGCAGTACTTTTATTTTCTTCCAGTTGATTCTGTGTGCAGAGGTATCCAAATCATGGTCTGCTAGGCCCAACTTGCCATAGTGATAGTGCTGGATGTATCTTTTATGTTCACTGATGCGGATGTCTGCAGTTCTTCCTGTGTGACTGTAGTAGGGTTGATCACACGAACAGGGTACTTCGTAGACTCCTGGATATGATAAAGGAGGGATGCTGTCCTTGGGTGAATGGATGAGAGTTGCTAATTTGACACACACAGTCTGAATATAGTGCATAATTGATGTTTATTGAGAATTCTAGATATCTTTCCGATGTGCCTTTAATATATGGGATGGTGACTGTTTTGTTGTAGTTCTCTGTGGTGGATAGTGGGAGGGGATTTCTTAGGAGCATTTAGTATTTTGTTTATCTTATGGGGATTATAGGTATTGGCCAAGAAGGTGTGGCCTAAGCGAGCCAGTTCAGCAGCAAGAGCAATGTCATTGGAACAGATTGCTCTCACTCTGTGACTTAGTGTTTTTTAAGATACCATACTGTTGAGAAGGGTGATGGTGTGATTGTTTGTGTAAATATCTCCCTGTATGTGTGGGTTTTCTAAAAACTGAGAATGATAAGGAACCATCTGGAAGACATGTGATTAGTGTATCCAGGAAGGACAGACAGTTATTAGCTTCCAGTTCCATTGTAAAGTGGATTTTTGGATGTTGGCTATTTAAATGAACTAAGAATGTATCCAATGTGCCTGGGCCATGTGGCCAAATAGCAATCACATTGTCAACATAGTATAGCCAAAGTGTTGGTTTGAGAGAGGCTGTATTGATAGCTAGTTTTTCTGGGTGTTCTATGTAGAAGTTGGCTGGGGGGGGGGGGGGGGAGCATAGCTGTCCCATCTAATTGTTTGTATATTTTCCTTTCCATGTGAAATATCCTGCATGTATTGTGAATTTAAATAGTTTAAATATATTAGGGGGAAAGTGTGACTTTAGCAGATTAAAGGTTTCAATTAGTGATACATTTGTGAATAGTGAGGTGATATCAAAACTCACCATTAAGTCTGAGCTTTTTAAGGTATGATGTTCTAAAATACTTTTTAGGTGGGCAGAAGTTTTGACAAAGGAGTCTTTAGTCTTTGTGTTGTTGCTACAATTTTGTTAAACTAGTCCCTTTGTTACACCATGTTGTTATAGTCTCGCATACTGTGACAAACTGTGTTTTGTGCTCTGAAGGTGCTGGTTATAACACCAGCAAAATATCAGCAATAAGTCAATAAATGATTATTTACTTATAATTCTTTGTTCTGATATATACCATGAAAATTAAACAACCTTTCTTCATATTCAACATTCCAGGGAGCAGAAACTCCCTTAGCCAATCACCTCTGGATCCTTTCCTATGTCTCTTCATCCTTTTGAAAACATGGTGACCAAATCTGTGCACAGTAATACACATGTGGCTTAATTAAAGCCTTATGCAATAGAACCAGAATCTCCTTGCTTCTACAAGTCCTTAGCATCATTGCCAGAATTAATTGCATTTTCATTACAATTTTCAAATTGTGTCCTCTAAATTATAGATTCTTATCCATCATCACCCCAAGAGCTCTCTTATTTCTTCCACCTCCAACAATATATCTCTACCAAGAGTAAATTCTACATCCCATCTTTATTTTCAAAATTCATCAGCTATGCTGTCTAAGCATATGCAATCTTTGAATATCCTTATGAAAGAAAGATTGTGCAGAACTTGCCAGCAGCGGGGAGGGAGGAGAGGCCATACCTGGAAGCTGTATAAGGTGGGTGTGAGCAAGGGGAGTGAAGTAAATTTTTTGCATTGATAGTGGTAGGTGATTGGAATGCATTGCTTGAGAGTGTGGTGAGTGCAGGGAGAGTGAATGCATTTAAGTCGAGATATGATGAGCTGTGCATGTGAGATCTTGACTCATTTGGGGTCTCTTGATGATAAGAACATTTCACGACAAAGAACTAGTGTCCATTTACTCAACTCATTTATGGTAAGGCCACAATATCTGCCCTACTTCTCATACTTCGTCCCATACTCCTTTGGAACTTGACCCAGTGTAAGATTCATATTAAACAAATATCTCAAGGCAGATGTGAACTTTATGGCACATTCTTTCAAAGTATATGATGATATATTATCATGTCCCACAATCTTATTAACATCAAGTCTGCTCATTCCCTACATACCTCTTGTGTATTAAGTCAGTCTCTCCTGTTCATCATCTACTGCTCTCAAACTCTCCATAATATTACATTCTCGAGCATTAAAGGCTTTTATGAACTGCTCATTACATGTATCAACTATATCCTCCACAATAGTTATCCTTATACCATTTTCTCCAATCACTGTCATCCTACCATAATCATTTTTGCTTTTGCTGACTATGTATCTCTCTGGAGTTTTTTTTTCTTTTCTGCAATCTATTCAAGTTCTCCTGTAAGGCCATAACATCTGCATTGTCTGCAAACAGCATATCACTAGTTAAACCCATCCCAATATCATTAATATACAAATTGAACAACCGCTGTCCCAAAACTGACTCCTGCGGCACACCACTAGTGACCTTCATCTTTTGGGATACTGCATTCCCGTATACAATCTGATACCTATCTGACAGCTAGTCACTGATCCAACTCAGAATCTGTTATCCAATCCCATCTGTTTCAATTTATTTAACAACTTTTCATGTGGCAGTCTATCAAAAGCTTTTACAAAATCTAAGCACACCACTGTATATGTATCTTTCCTGTCCGAGGTAATTGTCACCTTGTTATAGTACATAATTTAGTAAAACATGATCTCCCTTAAAGAAATCCATGAGAAACAAACCCAATCATCATCATACTGTCATCAGCAGCAGCACTCTCCTTCCCTTCTTGTTCTTTCTGTCCTTGCAAAAAACACTGTACCCTTTCAATTCTATTCATGTTAGGATATAATCTTCATTCATCCATGTTACACTTGTTCCAATGATTTTGGGGCTAATAAACTCAGTCAGTGAAACCATTTCATCTCCCTTATTTCTGATACTTTTGTCATTTGTAAACAAACACAGCAATTCATTTTTAGGTCTATAACCAGTGCTATCGAAGCCACTTGTTGGTTATGATTTCCCCACCACACCTTTCCCAATTCTCTTGTCCAATCAATCACCTTTATCACCGCTTATCACATATATTTGCTCCTTCTCAACTTCTCCACCTACATTGCAATTATTTCCAATTCTATGCTGATTATCTCCATACATTCACTGCTACTTTGGACATCCACTTTCCTTATGCCATTCTCCTTGTTTGCCTGTCCCCCCCCCCCCCCACTTTCCCTGTTCCTCTTGCCATTCTCATTCTCTCTTCATCTCTCTCACAACTATTGTTTCCACTGCCAAGCACTTCCATCTCTTCAATACCACTCTGTTGATCTTCATCTCTTACTTCTAATTTCTTGCTTGCATTACACACACTGCACTTCCATCTAGCAGCTCTTTCTCCAGTGAATTCACTCCAAAGTCATTCAATTACAACCCATCATGCCTGCATAATTCCATTCTTCCCTTTACACACATGCCACACATCCACAAACTGTACTCTCTTCTCCTCACACAGCTCTGCTAACATAACATTCATGATTCTGACTCTCTATCTCAACTCATTGTCATGTGTCGACAACACACTGACAAGCTTTCCCACTATACTGTTATCTTTCACTCTTCTCTATAACTTCCTGATATTCACCCTTACATTCACCTTATGTCCACTTAAATCATTTATTTCCACACAACCACTGCTAATTCTCTTGCTTGTTTCCTTCTGATGTTCAAAGTCTAAATTATCCCACTCGTTCTTCCTCCTTAATAGTATACCTTATGGACTCTCTCACTAACTAATCCTCTAACAATAGAATCTCCATACCCTGCTATCCTGGAATCACTCGTCATCTCTTTTATCCTTTTTTCTTTCATTCTATTATTTTGCACACTTTCATTAGTTTTCACTAAATGTCTAATATCCCTCTGCATATTTCTCATTTCATTTTTCATTTTAAATAACTGTTTCATCAAATCTTGCATTCTGACAATTTCATTTTCTGTCACTCAACTCCACATGGCTTGTTACATGTAGTCTCACAACCCCTTGTTCTGTCACGCCTTACTTTTGTTTCCTCATTCATACTTCCTTTCACTCTCTTATCACTAACTTTCCCTTCTACATTCTTGTGTTTTTTCACTCCCTCAGTTCATTATCTTTTTTTCCATTTACACGATATTTTATTTCTTCAGTCTGTTTCGCATTCATGAACTCATGCTGTAATAATATATCACATTTTCTACAAAACCATAGTTTCTCTTTTCCCCTGTTCAGTCTCTCCACGAACATATCTCTCACATTCTGCCACACATACATATTACACTCATGACGTCGAACCATTTTTGAAAAGCATGCCATTAACAGCACTTGATTTTTATGGCACTTGCCTAGTTGCGTCATTTGACTATGGTTGACCTTGTGAGTACTGCCATTGTATTCTGTTTAAAGAAAGTAATTTCAATTAATAAATCATGCAGAAATTATGCCAAAATTAATGTAGACATAAGTTAACAAAAATAAACACCATGAGACTGAAATTCAAGCAATACTGCCAGTTTTTATTATTAAAATAGCACTTATTTTATCCAGAGCTCTTTTCTAACTACAAACCTTGACAAAAAATTATATTATATTATACTGTATTATACTACTCTTTGCTCCTTTCTTTTATTACTTTTTTTTTAACACCAATTCCACCATACTTTGATAAAAATGGCAGAAGAAACTTTGCCTATTTCATTGAGCAGTTAATATTTTGATAAACTAAGCAAATTTTGCTGTGTTGTCAGCTTCCACATATATCAAATGAGAAATAGCAAGGGTACTTAAAATAAGAATTTAAGATTACAATAAAAGAATGTTACATGCTTTCTCGTTTAGTAAAACTGCTTGTTGTGTTTTATGGTATTTTAGAGATTTAGTTTAGCCCATTGCATTTACTTACACTGATATATATATATATATATATATATATATATATATATATTTAAAAAATAGATTTAATGACTTAAATCGAGGTAACTTATAAAGTTTTAATGAGAATAATACAACTAGTTTCGGCTTATAACAGCCTTCATCAGGTATTCATTAAAGGAAGAGAATAGTAATAAACATTGAAGCATCTAAAAAACTGGAAATTACGGGTAAAAATTGCAACACATAATTGAAACAAAAAACGTTGTATTTTTTAAGTTGTTCTAACTGGCACACTATTGTTTATTGCGTGTATGCGTGCAGGCTCTCGTGAACGCCAATATTGAATAACTGCAGTATGGCTATCTGGGATGTTATAACTCAAATTGCTGTTTAAGTGTTCAGGATGATTTCCCTGGAAAAATTGTGGAATCCAGGGAAATCATCCTGAACACTTAAGTTCCTCTGAACCTAAATATCTGCCGGCCTGTGTTCTAAATTCCTTCCAAACGCTATCTTGTTTACAGGCATTACTCAGATACGAACACTTTCCTTGTTAGCTGTCAATCACACATCAAACTTCTCGACGAGCATGCGCACTCCTTGAAAATGACAAGCGAGAAACTAGGTGTATAATGGCTGACACGGTTGTTTCCGTTAGCGACAAGAGAATGTCTTCATAAAACACAAAACTTAATATTTCAAACTATAATAAATTTGTTTAAAGTAACACAACTATTCAAATCCGGTAAGTACATTAAATTTTTAACTGCTTTACATATCACTTTTAACAAAACAATTTCCATAACGGGCACATTGCATGTGCCGACAATGCATGTTATGAAACTAAAACTAATAAACATTTTAACAAAAACAATTCGTAAAAATATTCAGAATTTTAATATGATTATTTTTACAGAGCAATGTCTCAAAAAAGGAGGGTGACCGGTGGCATGCCCAAGAGTTCTGTTCTTGGGGCCCTGCTGTTTAACTTGTTTGTTAATAATATGTCATGTGAACTGACTGGGAATCTTCAGTTATTTGCTGATGATGCAAAGTAGGGAAGAATTATAAGCAGCACTGTTGATGTCATTTCCCTTCAGGAAGATTTGAATAGACTTTTTACTTGGACAAAGGAATGGAGTTGTAGTTTTAATATCAGTAAGTGCAAGGTGTTACATTTTGGAGTGCAGAAATATAAGGCTGTGTACTATATATTGATGGTGCCATACTGCAGGAAGTGGATGAGATTAGAGATCTGGGAGTGATTGTTGACAGTAGACTGAAGTTTAGAGGGCATATTGCTAGTGTTGCAAAGACTGCACATCATAGTGCTGCTATGATAAGAAGTACTCTAACATGTAAGGAGAAGGAAGTGGTTGTGCCACTGTATAAGGCACTGATCAGAACATACTTGGACTATCGTGCTCAGATCTGGTCACCTGATTTTCAATGTGATGTGGAGACATTGGAGAGGGTACAGAGATGAGTGACTAAGACAATGTCAGGACTTTGGAGTGCTGGCTATGGAGAGAGGTTGAAGAAATGTGGATTGCAGAGTTTGGTTGATAGGAGGAAAAGAGGTGATATGATAGTCATTTAAGTTAGGGATTTTATCAGATTAATCCAGAAGGGATTATAGAGAGGGGGTATAGAAACGAGTGACTAAGACAATGTTGGGACTTTGGAGTGCTGGCTATGGAGAGAGATTGAAGAAATGTAGATTGCAGAGTTTGGTTAATAGGAAGAGGAGATGTGATATCGGACATTTAAGTTAGTGAGAGGATTTTATCAGATTAATACAGAGGGAACTATAAAAAGAGTAGAAGGTAAGAGGGGAAGAACCAGAGGTCATTCTTGGAAGTTATGTAAAAAGGTGGTGAAGAGGGGTGTGATGAGTAGATTTTTTACATGGCGAATTGTCATTGAATGGAATGCATTATCAGAGTGTGCTGTTAATTCAAGGAGTGTTAAGGATTATAAGATTCTATATGATAAATATGATGTTAGTTGAATGAACCTCCCATGATGAGTCTGCTGACTCCATGGAGGGTGTAATAATAATAAACAGCAGTGTACACCACACTTCATGTTTATTGAGTGATAAGCAGGATTAGTTTTATTTAACATCATGTCTGTGGTCATAGTGATAAATTATTCTTTAGTTTGGTTGTGGGGTCACCTGTAGTCAATATCTTCTATAGTTGCTGATAACAGCAGCTGCTGCTTATGCTTGTTACACATAAATATTTGAATAATTTTTCTGTATCACACATTTTTTCATTCATGAAAATATAACTCTCTAATCTGAAATTATTTTTAAAATAAAGCTAGCTTAACAAAAAAAAAAAGAATTTCATCATCCTTTAAAAACAAAACATCAAGAATGAGTCAAATCAAAAATACTGCTGCAGTATTTTTGCAGTCAAGTAGGATATAAATTACTAAAATATAAACCAAACGGCTTCATCAGTGCTTAATTTAAGCACTAATGTAGGTTCCTGGGAAATGCTTGTGTTCAGTGCAAACCTAGGTAACTCTGGTACTGATGGTTATATTCTCATTAGCTCTCTAGTAAAATTTTTGAAACTTTAAATTCCCTTTTTATATTTGGACTGTAAAGAATAGCTGAAGCCATAAAATCCTCTATCGTAATAAATAAGATATATAAATCTGTTCAATGTTAGTATCTGACATTTTAGCACAGTTAAGAGTTTTAAGCTGTAATCCACATTTCTTTGCTCGTTTCCAAACTAAGTATTAATATTCATCTGTGTGAACAGTAGTTTATTGACTTACCGTTTTAACACAGTTTCGTAGCTGCATAATGATATAACCATTTTTTTTTTATTTGAATCATATTGCTATTAATTTCTTTCTATTTCTCAATCATTTGTCTAAGTGTTTTAGCAGCTTTCAATTTCTTTCTTTCTTGTTGTCTATTAGTATTCTTCTCATGCTTGCTTACAACAATGTTCACTGTATTCTTTGCAGGATCTGAATAAAATAATATAAATCTGCATTATTAATAATAATGCATCGTACTTTTCATACTTGGCTTCTTTGAACTTCATTTCTCAAGTACACATGTGCAGGGCCTGCTGTGTTATTTTATTTTTCTATAAGCAGAATGGAAATACTACTTTTTATTAGTATTACTTATGTAAATATATAAGTGCTTTGTTAATTCAGTCATTTTCACTGGATACAATATATTATATTAATATGCATGGATAATATATTCTGACTATACTTTTTCAGACCATTTTACAGAGTAGAACAAATTATCATTACACCCACAAATAAAAGTCGCTTTTATAGTCCAGTGTTTTTTGATGGAGGTCTTCACAATATTAGCTGGGGTCCGGTATTTAGACATGACTTTATATTGGAGGTAAGTTTGTTTTCTATTGTGCTCAGGAGATAATTTTATAACTTTGTGTATATATGTTTTTATATACTGATTTGCTAACACATAGCATTCCTTTCCCTAATTTCATTCATTGTCAGCAGATGCCTTGTGGTCACTCTGTCATCCATACCTTGGTGATATGCCACATGAATTCTTACTTGTTGTCTATTAGTATTCTTCTCATGCTTGCTTACAACAGTGTTCACTGTATTCTTTGCAGGATCTAAATAAATCCTATTGTGGACTGTTCTTGAAGCTTCAACTTTATGAAGACTTGTTACTTTTGACACACTAGCCATCCATCACTTTAAATTCTCACAGATTTATAACTTGAGGAAGTTACAAATTTGTGAGAGGATCCTTTCATTCCTTTCTATGTCCAAAGGATTTTAGCTTTTCTATTGATGCTCTTAAGGAGTCTCAAAGTTATACTGATCCTTTGATAGGTCTATCCTTCCAGACTTTAAATAAGTCTCTGATCATTGTCATAGCCATTCCTACTCTTCTTCTGATGTCTTCTGAATAGCAATTCTTTACATTAATAATGGCTCCCAGCTACTCAATTTGTAACTTCCTCAAATATTTTGCCATTAAAGTGCATTTCTTTCTCTAGACTTTCTCTGTCTGTATCTCTTTCAAGAACAATGATGTTCATTGAGGATCCACAACTTCAGTTAAATCTCATTAACTCTGTCCAGTATTCTCTGGCTGTTCTCTCTCAGTACAGAAGGATAATATTTCTTCAGCACATCTCAGATTGCTGTCCATCTGTCACCCATCCTAATTCCTGTCTGTCTCCCCCAATGTGATATGCATAATGTCCTCAGCATTGATAAAGTAAAGCAAATGTAGGCATTTTTGCCTAATTCACTTGCCTACCTGAAATGAGTTACCGTATTTTCTGGTGTATAAGACGCTCCTATGTATAAGATGCACCCAAGAAATTTAATACAATTTTCTGGAAAAAACCTAACACAAAATATCTCAACACGTCAACTCAATACTGATAAACATCGGTAACTGATTACTCAGATAAGATATTATGAAACTTGAATAGGGACTCCCCATTCTTAGCCAATGACGCGCTAGAAGTCACGTGAAGGTCATGTATCAATCTGATTGCACCATTAACTGCCTACAAAGATCTTGGAACATAAAAGGGAGTGTGTATGACTTTGAAAAGAGGAAACAATCTTAACCTTCATTATATAAGACACACCCCATTTTTAAGATGAATTTTTAAGGTAAAAAAGTGCATCTTATACACCGGAAAATACGGTAAGTTAATCCAAATTCTTACTTTGGCCTTCTTCCTCACTGTACAAGTTAACAGTGAGTTAACTTAATGTGTTAAGCAAAAACCTATTACCTTCCACAGTTTCACATGCTGAACACAATCAGAAGCTTTTGAATAGTCTGTAAAGCACATTACCAAAAAAACTGAAATTCCTGATGATTCACCTAAAGCAAAGGATCTGATCTCTGTTATCCCTCTCTTTAAAAACCTGCATTTCCTCAGGCATCTTTGCCTCAACTTTGGCCTGAATTCTATATAGAATAATCTTTAATCTCCCTACTGCCCACCATGTGTTTTGACATCTACCAAAATATGGATGTAAAGCATATGATAGAGTTGAAATAATGAATAAGAAGTGCAGGTCATCAGTTATCTCCATGAGGTGTAAATAATCCTTCACACTTTGGAAACTCTCAAAAAGGATTAATTGTATTCATAGCTGCATTCCAGAGTGTGAATCAAACCAAATACATGGTTCTTTACAGTATGTTCCTTACAGTATGCAGGGTAGCTCTGATTTTAAATAGAGATATTATAGTGTAATTTCATGCAGTATTTTTTCTGTTTCAAGTTCTTATGTTGTATAATTATATATTGTTGTAAATGGTAGAATGAAATAAAAGAGACTTCTGTATTGTAATGCATGTTTTTTGTTTAACATGTTCATACCAGATGATGTTTTCAATGCATTCTATTTCCTGCAGTAACTCTTTATCATACATTATGTCTCCTTTCCACATCAGGTGGGCACATTTTTATAAAGTTTTCCATACACAGGACATGTTAGTGTAATTTTTTCAATATAATTTTACTTGTAAAATTAGTGCCTCTATTATATCGAAAATATCAAATGCAATTCAAACTGATTTCATGTTTGAAAATTTACTTTACGTAAATCATTTGCTTGCTGCACAGAGTGACTGCATTATAAACAGATATTACCATATATTGTCTACAACTAAAAATTTGAAAGAGGATGTTAGGACATATGTATTTAGATACTTTGTTTGGTGCTACAATAAAATTTTGTTTGCTTGCATGTGTGCAGTAGCTGTCTGTGGGAACTGGGGATGCTTTTTCATCATTGCTTCCAAGCTTCCATGAAGCTGAAGACTCATTGCATTATGTAGGGTTATTTTCATTCCAACTGTCTTGATTTATATTAATTGTTCCTAAGTATAGTGCATAGCCTAGAATAGGTATATGAGTAAAAATTTATCTATTCCTCAATAAAAATGAATCCTTCTCTGTATTATGAACTGCATCTGTGATCTCCAATGAAACACACATGGAATGTCTAAGAAAATCAAATCGAAATGTACTCCCAAGCCCTTAAGAAACTGCATTGTGTGATCCAGAATAAATGAACCCCCTGGCATACTTACCAGGGGCGTTGTTTTGATTCGTGATAATGCCCACCCATATACGGCTGGCGTAACACAGCAACTTCTCGCCACCTTTGGCTGGAAACAATTCCATCATCCCCATATAGTCTTAACCTCGCACCTAGTGACTTTCACCTGTTCAAACATCTGAAATCTTTCCTTGGTGGCTGGCAGCTTCAAGACCATGTCGAGGTCAAAGAAGCAGTCAATATGTGGTTTGCGTCACAGGCAGCAACCTTCTACGATGAAGGTATACAACTCTAGGTGCCCTGTTATGATAAGTTCCTGAACAATGATGGAAATTATGTAGAAAACTAGTGAAGGATGTCTACTTTAATTTTTGTTTCTCTGACAGCCCATCAGAACTTACTTTTTGGACGTCCCTTGTATATATGACTAAGTAAAGTGTACTGGTCCTTAGTATATAAAAGAAAATTCTTAGAAAACAAAGAGAAATAAAAAAAAATAGAAATAAATGCACATAACAAGCACAGTAACAAGATGATTTGCTGCTCTTTCATTTCACTCATATTCTTGCTACATCTAAATAAATCACCTGATCAACATTATTAGTTCATTGGATAAATCTTCCCTGTAATTTACAAATGCATGCAGCTGCTGTTTATTATTGGTTAGTTAGTTATGTCTCACAAACAAATCTCTTTCTCTCTCCTCATAAGATTTGAATTATGCCCATAATAAATGTGAGTATGCATGCAGGGCCGGTGGAAGCAGGCCTGCATTTGAAGTGTTAGTATGAAGTTTCATTCTTTCTTTAAATTTTTGTAAACGAATTAAGTAATAATAATTAGGTAAGTCAATATAATTGCTGCAAATTTACATATTCTGCATAAAAATAGATCAGATTTTCTCCCACTAACAACATTGTCATGAACGCGCCTTCTTAGGCAGCAACGATACAGCAAACTGTATCGTTGTTGTGTATACTGTATCAACGATACAGCAAAAGTAAATGCAGATACAATTAATTTTTTTTTGCAACTGTACAAATATATAATTTTTTTTCATCACATCCAAGGCATTGGACAATTCTTTTGAAATTTATATCAAATATAACATTAAAACAGCTATCAGAAACTCGTTGGGAGACAACTTCAATAAAGAAATTCAAAATGAAGCACATTTTATGAAGTTTTATGGCTTAAAATCAAAGACTATAAATTCATCTGCTCTTTAATAATTTGGCACGGTTTGCTTAACAGAATAAATCCAGTTAGTAAAGCTCTTCAGGATAAAAATATGAATATATCACTAGTCTTAAGATCCATTGGAAATTTAAAAAAAATCATATCAGAATATCAATCAGATACAAATTATAAAAAAGTTCTTGAAATAGCAAAACAACTAAGTGAAGACATGGATGGAGAAATTCTTCTAATTCGAACTTCTAATACAGAGTTTAAATCTGTATTAGAAGTTCGACAACAGAAGAAAAAACAGTTTCAATATGAACATCCTGATGAACAGCCACAAACACCAGAAGATAAATTTAACTGCATGAACTTCGTTAAACAAACGTTTTGAACAACTTAAAACTCATGTTGATAATTTTAGTTTTTTGTATAGACTTTTCCAAATTATTAATGAAGAGTTAAGAAAAAACTGCGACGACTTAGAAATTATTTTGAAAGATGGTAACAATAAAGATATAAATGGAACTCTTTGACGAGATACAATCTTATACAGATATTTTTCGAAATGATACTTCAAAAATTGAAAACCCCCTCGATATTCTTAAATATATTGTGTCAAATAAAAATATTTTTTCCGAATTTTGCAATTGTTTTAAGAATATTATTAACTATACCTGTTAGTATAGCAAGCGGTGAGCATTCGTTTTCGAAACTTAAATTAATTAAGACTTATTTAAGAACAAGTGTCACAAACAAGGCTTGAAAATCTAGCATTAAATAGCTATTGAAAATGATATATGTGAAAATTTAGACATTAAGAATATTATAGATAATTTTGTTAATATCAAAACTAGGAAATTTAAATTTTAATTAATAAAATATTTTCAAGAACAAATGTGTAATTTAATTTCTTTCTTGTAAATTCTTTCCACATGATTACAATAAAAATAAATAAATAAATTGCCATTTGTTTGAGGTGCCCATTTCAGCTTTGCAGGCGGGTAACATCCAGCCTAGTGCCAGCCTTGCATGCAAGTCTACAGGATAATATATAATTTGCTCCACTTTAGGACTCAACTTATTGGACAAATGCATATAATAACACAACTATAAATTATTATTATTTTCTTAACTTTCATGAAGTCACAGGACTTATTGTGGGAAGTCACTAGTCAATGCAAAGTCTATCATGCCATCCTTTTAATTCATCTCCCATTTGCACTTTCACCACCATGCTCCTTTTCCATGCTCCTACAACTCTCCACGAAAAAAAAACTTACTTCTTACACTTTTACTCGCTACTTTTACTTTGGTCCTTGCCTGTGTTCTTTCCTCTTGTTCAACTATGAAAAATCTCAGTATTAATCCAATAATAACCCTTCAACAGTTTAAATGTCTCAATCATATCCCTCCCTCCTTTGTCTTCTCTCTCTCTGCCAAACTCCCCAGTCTGCATGCCCTTAGTCTATCCTCATAATCAACATTGTACAGCTCTGATATAATTTTTGTTATCCATCTCTGTTCCCCTTCCAAGGTTACTTCATCCCCTTCAAATCCTGGTGACCAGATCTGAGCACAGAAATGTTTACCATGTTTGCAATAATTTCTGTGTACAATCATCCCTTGCTTCTGCCAGTATAACTCCACCAAGTGAGTATCAAGCATCCCATGTGTGGATCTCAAATTTCAATTCAAATTCAAAATTTAAATCCTCTTGAAGAGCCAAAACATCAGAACTATTACTAATAAGCCTTCAAAGCTTCACAACATATGCAAACAACTGAATCACTCCCTGTTGTCCTGTGAGAGTATTATTATTATTATTATTACATCCTCAATGGAGTAGACAGACTCATCGTGGGAGGTTCATTCAATGAACAACATATTTATCATATAGAATCTTAAAATCCTTACCACTCCATGCATTAACAACACACTCTGGTAATATGCTCCATTCACTGACAATTCTCCATGTAAAAAATCTACTCCTCACAACCCTCTTCACCACAGTTTTACATAACTTCCAGGAATGACCTCTGGGTCTTCTCCTCACACCGTCTACTCTTTTTATGATTCCCTCGGATTAATCTGATAAAATTCTCTCACTAACTTAAATGTCTATATCACCTCTCTTTCTCCTAACCACCAAACTTCGTAATCCACATTTCTTCAACCTCTCTTCATAGCCAGCATTCCAAACTCCTGATATTGTCTTAGTCACTCATCTCTGGACCCTCTCCAATGTCTCCACATCACATTGAAAATCATGTGACCAGATCTGAGCACAATAGTCCAAGTGTGTTCTGATCAGTGCCTTATACAGTGGCACAACTACTTCCTTATCCTTGCATGTTAGAGTACTTCTTATCATAGCAGCACTACGATGTGCAGTCTTTGCAACACTAGCAATATGCCCTCTAAACTTCAGTCTACTGTCAACAATCACTCCCAAATCTCTAATGTCATCGATTTCCTGCAGTACAGCACCATCGATATAGTACACAGCCTTATATTTCTGCACTCCAAAATGCAACACCTTGCACTTATTGATATTAAAATTACAACCCCAATGCTTTGCCCAAGTAATAAGCCTATTCAAATCTTCCTGAAGGGATTTAACATCAGCAGTGCTACTTACAGTTCTTCCCAACTTTGCATCATCAGCAAATAACTGAAGTTCCCCAGTTAAACAGCAGGGCCCAAGAACAGAACCCTGGGACATTGGTTACCCTCCTTTTTTGAGACACTGCTCCATCATATCAGCCTGCTGGTATCCTTCAGAGAGCCAGCCGATCTCTGATCCATCTAACCAATATACTATCTATTCCTATCCTCTGTAACTTGTACACCAACTTATTATTATTATTACCCAAAACCTCATGGAGTCAAAGACTCATCTGGGAGGTCCTTTTATCACACACAGCTCATCATACCTTGCTTTGAACACATTCAAACTCCCTGCAGACACCACACTCTCAGACAGGCATTTCAATTGTTTACACCTCTGCACGAAAAAAATTTCTGTAAACAGCACTTCTTACTCATCCTTATATTTGCTAACCATTCAGTCAGTTAGTTCACATATTTATACCTTTTAGTAATTTAAATATTCCAATATGTACCTGCAAAATATAGGATTTTTTAAAATTATTTTCTAACATATCTTGAAACAAATGCATTCCTTTCCCCTCATGAAGATTTGGTTGTAATCAAAGAACCTATCACTGTGCGTGGTGCATCTTCTATTACGCAAACAGGAAGACCAAGAAGCTATATCTCATCTCACCACAGTCGAAGAGGTTTCTTATTCCTGACACTAGTGTGTTATTCATCAGTGGGGAGAGCCATCAATGGGAACTCTAAATAGTTGTAATTGCACATAAATATTTTATCTGCAAGGGAATGTTGGAGTTGATGTTAATTTTGCCTAATTAAACTTAGTGAACTGTGTGTTTTTTGGTCTCTAATAATCACTTATGTCAGGGTTTTAAAAAGTTCTCTGTTCTTTGTTTATTCATATTGTAGTTAGAAATCAACACTTTGCAGAATGAATGCTTAGTTTCTGCACTTTTTTTTATATGTAGGAAACAAAACATAAATGTTTATATATATCACAATGTTTATGAGAATTTATAAATGCATTTATAAATTTATTTTCCAGTACTCTGCACTGCATTTTCCTAGAATGCTTATTTTGAATTGACATAAATAGTTATGAAACAAATTGTTATATGTTGGATAAGCCCTCTGTATAAGGTTAAAACAAAAGCAATATTAATAATGTTGTTCTTATAATTATTTTTGATGCAGCTGATGCAAAATTAGTGAGAAAATAATCTTCCACTCTGTTTTTAGGAAAAAAAAAAAAGGAATCGTTGTTGTGAATTAAATTTAATTCTGAAAAGATCATGTTCCATGAATAATAATGATAAGAAAATATTACATATTTGAAACAAAATGCATTTTTACTGCTAGTTTTGATATGTCAAGGAAATATCAGTATTGTTGTTTACATTTTTTGTTCATTTTTATTCAATAGCATTTTTGTTTAACATTCTCATTTTCATGTTTTTGTTAATCAAAAGGATGAAAACAAGAAATTTCTCATATAAACTTGGCTGTGGTTTCAGAGCCCTTGGATGTGCCTTCTGGTCAGTAGTAGTGAGTAATCTCTCATGAGCAATCTTTTCTTTCTGCCTGGCAATTGCTAGAAAGTGGTAAAAAGGATTATTAGCTAGTATACTTAAGATGTAGCTGATTTCAGAAATTTCAACCATTAGCAATTGCAGTGATATTCAGAATTACGTTTTAAGGGTGGGGAGGAGTAACACTCGGGTAACTTGCATGAACTCTCTGGGTATCACTCTGGCATCTAATCTAGTGGGATGGGACCATATTCTTCTCCAGGAATAGTGTATACATCACTTCCATCAATTGAAGAGAGTGACCATGTCGTTTTGACTTGGATGATGAATAGACATGCAGGAATATCAAAAAGAAGGGAAATATATGTGGAATTATAAGGTGGGTAATTATAACAGTCTTAGATATCAACTTTTGGCAGTTCCATAAAGGGAGGAAATGGAAGGGAGAGATATCATTAGTGCTTGGGAAATTGGGAAGGAATATTTGTTAGCAGCAATAGTATGCTATATTCCACGAGTGAAGAAGAGGACACAACTTGGTGTAAAGTGTAATGACAAACAATATCAAACAGAAACTGCAGATGAAAAAAGAGGTTATGGAAGAGATATAAGGAGAGGGGTAAAGAGCAGATGCATGAAGAATATAAGAATCAGGCCAAGAGAATGACTAGTATGGTAAGGGAGACAAACTGGAATATTTGAAGAGATTGCCCTAAGATCTAAAGAAAATCCTAGGGAATTTTTTAGCTTTGTGGAAGAATGACATTGTTGGATTAAAATGGGAATAGAGTGACTGATTCAGAGGACATAGTGGAGTTGTTCAATGAACACTTTATTGGAGTATTTCATCTTGGAGAAGAAGGTTTGAATACTAGAGGGATAGGTCAGATTTAGAGGTGCAGGAGGAGAGTGTGTTTACTGAGTACTCTGGATGTCAATAAAGCTGTGGGATTGAATGGAATTTCACCTTAGGTTTTGAGGGAACATGCTAAAGAACTGACAGCTTTGTTGACTTGGCTTTTCAATGAAAATCTTTCTACAGGAAATGTACCCAAGGAATGGAAGGAAGGTAAGATAGTGTCATTGCATAAGGGCAGTATCAGACTGGAAGTGTCAAATTATAGACCAGTTTGTGTTTCATCAGTGGTTGTTAAGATCTTGGAGAAATTAGTGAGGGACCATATATAGCATTGGGCAGATGAGGGTAATGTTATGGATTTGTTAAAGGATGCTCTTGCTTTAGCAATATGATTGCCTTTTATAATAAAGTGACAAGAGCGGTTGATGAGGGAAAGGGATATTCTGCCATTTTTTTGGATTTTGCAAAGGCATTTGACAAGGTGCTACATGATAAGCTGATATTTAAATTGTGGCACATGGGTTTAGATGTCTCAGGTTAATCAACTGGATTCAGGATTGGCTATCTAATAGGTATCAGAAAGTTATATATAGTGGGGCCATATAAAGGAGGCAGAAGATTACAAGTGGGGTCCCCAAGGGCTCAGTAGTGGGACCTGTATTGTTTAACCTTTATATCAATGACATTGTCAGTGGATTGCAGGGGGGGGGATATTCAGTTGTTTGCAGATGATGTGAAGTTAGGAAGGGTTATTAGTAATATTGTGGCTGCCCTGCAAGAGGATTTGAATAAACTGGACAGATAGGTAAATGAATGGAGGGGGGGGTCAGTTTAATGCAGCAAAATGTAAAGTCTTGAAGTTTGGGATACGTCGATGGGAGGCAGCATACTCTGTTGGAGGAGCTGTACTAGAGGAAGTAGGGGAGATAAGAGATCTGGGATGATGATTGATGGAAACCTGAAATTCAGGGAACATATTGCAAAGGTGGTGAATGTAACCCAGACGACTGCTGCAATACTCTTTTATCTCTGCAGGACGTTGACCTGCAGAGATAAGAGTTGTCGTTCTATTGTATGAGGTCCTGATCACACCACACTTGGACTATTGTTCTCAAATTTGGCCCCCAGGATTTGAAGGGGATAAATTAACTGTTGAAAGGATATAGAGACAGATAACAAAGATGGTTTCAGGACTATACAGTGTTGGCTATGAGGATTGGCTGAGGGAATGCAGACTGCAGAGTTTGGTAAATAAAAGATGGCGAGGTGATATGATTGAGAGGTAGTTACAGTGCCAAAACTGGGGAGTTCTTTTGCTTGGTGGAACAAGAGGGAAGGAGCGAGGACAAGGGGCCATCCCTGGAAGTTACGAAAGCAAGCTGGGAGCAAGAGGGTGAGGAGTGGTTTCTTTGCATGGAAGGTCTTTGAACTGTGAAATGCATTGCCTGATAGAGTAGTGAGAGGATGAACAGTCAATGAATTCAAGGAGTGGTATGATAGACTTTGTGCTTTCTAGGAAGGACCTCTCACAATGAGTCTTTTGACTCCATGCTCCTCCACTGATACAATGCCAGGATATAAACAGTCTGATGCCTTGAGTTATCTATCACATTTTATGTCCAGGTACAGGTGCAGGTGCTTCTGAAGCAGGTATTAGTGGTAGCTAATCTATTAGTAGAGGCAAATTCTAGCAGTCATTTACCATAAGTGTTATGTTTTGTCTAGACCAAACCTATCATACTCTGACTTGTTATGTTCTTGGTTTTATATTGTCTGTGGTCTGTGTGACTATGTGACTGCCTTATTGTTATATCTCTAACTGTCTTTACTTTAACTTTACAGTTAACATAATTTTTTATTTGTATCACTTAATATCAGATATTCGTTTGCCGACAAATTTGTATTGATTAAAGACTGCACCAGCCGGCAACTAGACTCTGATACATTATCCAAGAATACTTAAAGAAAATGTAGGGATCATGAGGCATGCAGTCGTGGTCCCGATTCTTACACCACTATTGGTTTCCCCCTTAATGCACGGTACATAAGTTTTCAAACAGTAGCTCAATCCGCAGAAAGGATGATAAACTCATTTGATTGTATATAAAGAAACACATTTATTATGGCACAAAGACAAGTATACATGTTAATCAAATACTTAATATTAAAAGAGTCTGGGTTCCCTTTACTTAATTAATCACATCCAAAACTTCTATGTTATAGTCCCTTACTTGACATAAATTTCTCACTTCTATACGTACATCTATTCTCAGACTCTTATAACTAAGTTACCTAATATTATCACACATGTAATATTTCAATATCATATTAAAAATGAGGATATTAGGAAAGAACTTGACATTGTCAGCATCCAGGAATGCATTAGCACAGCTAATCTCAGATGGTATGGTCACTTAAATAGAATGGGAGAGGAAAGATTAGCAAAACAAGTGTTCTCTGATAGGTTGGCAGGAAAACGACCCAGAGGAAGACCAAGATATAGGTGGATTGATACGGTACAAACTGCCTTAGACGATAGAAATATAAGATCTGATAATGTTGGAGTCTTGACAAGTAACAGACTGATTTGGAGGAAAATTGTAGATAGGAAGTTAGTAATGATGTAATTTTTTCATGTAGTACTGTCATATCCTGTACACCCCTTGAGGGTACATGGCAGGAATTTGATGATGATGATGTAATATTGCATATATACACAAGACAACTTGATAATTCTGACATGAACTTCTCTAGGGTAATACTTCTTATTCTTACTTAATCCTCCCTCCAAAATTTTAAGCTAACATTTAATTACATTCTGACCATATAATATTACTGTTCCTAAATCACACAAACAGTTCGGGCGGCGTCCTGTTTGCCTAATATGCTTTCTTCTCAGCCACAGACAAAAGTGTCCGAATTGCAGACTGTTCTTATAGCACCACACGGAAATAGCATGTTTCCTTAACTTCTGCTTCCTTACCCCACGGCTACTTTAATCCAACGTTTAACATAAGAAAATCTTACACTTACCGTTCTTGCCTTGAACTGGATATTCTGGTCTGCTTACAGTGTCTTCACTGATGGCAGCCTTGCTATTCCTTTGTTTCCATACGAACCGAAAACACTCATACACAGGTTTGAACACTGACGTTGATCTCATCAGTGGCTCTTTCTTCTTATGGATCTGAATACATTGTAGTTGCAGCCTTGGCCCACGTAGCATACATAGCAAGGGAGGATTCTTGCTACACGTGGCGGCAAGCTCTACACAGCTCTCCAACAGGAACTAGGTGCTGACGAAACCCTGAGACAAGAGACAAGAGAGTGATTCGAATCCCCGCCGAAACCTTTATACCTCAAAACAGCTCCCTCACTTGGTGGTGTCGTCACGCATACGGCGACTGCCGATTGGACGCAGTGGCCACGGACTGTTTTTACATGTCTTAAAACATGCTCTAGCTTATGCATATTTACTTGGCAATTTATACATAATTTTATATTCTAATTCATTTACAACTATTCTCTATTAAACTCATGGGTTATTTTAACACTGTTCAGAGCTTACACACTGGATATTTACATGTTCTTGGGACATTAGTCGGTACATTTCCCATCTGGAGGCATATGTATGTCCTTATCCACTCCTGAGATAACTTGATGTTGGGTGGGAAAAAAAAAAGGCGACTTATCATTTTTTTCCGACACAACAGACTTAATTATTGTATTCTTTCCCACTTTTGCAAGTCTTATAGAATGAAGAGAACATCTCTCTCTCTCTCTCTGGCAGGCAGTCCAAAACAGTCTGTAGATTTCATAGAATTCCTCACCCTCCAATCTGAGTGAAGTGAATAAACTACTTTGCTTGATTGTGGTTTTATCGATATGGGCTGGATGAGCCATAAGTCTAATAAGAACTATTCTGTCATTTATGTTTTTGTAACCAAGAAGGATTCATAATAGTACTTTGTATAATGAACACCAGTAGAACAGATGAAATATTATTGAATTACTAATCCAATAATAACTAGTATGTTCAGAGCACAAATTACAACTGTGGTAATACACTTCACAGTCGGCTAGATTGTTGCAGAAACAGTTCAGATTGTAAATGGGGGAAGGGAAGATAACTTATTTTAAGGCAACCTATAGCTTGCCTTATCTGACTGTCTCCCAAATCATAGGCAAATTAATACAGCCATACTTAGGGGATTGTTTCATTGCTGATTCTGAAAATAGTCTCTCAGAGCTATAGAAATTTCTGTGCAGCACAAACGTCTTCTTCCTTTTAATTCTGTGTGAAGGAATATCCAGAGCATGATCTGTCTGTCCTGACTTGCCATATTGCAAATGATTGCAAATGGTATGTTCTTCAGGGCATATACTAACATATCTACCAGTCTGTCCAAAATAGGTTAATTGTAGGCACAATGAAACTTATTCATTCCAGAATATTCAGAGTGGTAGGAGCATGGAATGCATTGCCTGAGAGGGTAGTGAAATGTGCAGACAGTGGATGAGTTTAAGGAGTGGGATGATAGACTTTGTGTTGACCTCCCATGATGAGTCTTGTGACTCCATAGAAGTCAGGAAAATAACAATAATAAAATAAGATGAAGATAATAAGAAGTTGATTCTTCAGAGGTTATGTGAAGGTTTTAAAGGGGAGTTGTTGTTATGAACCTTTTGTTCAACAGACTTGTAAATGGGTAAACATTTACATTTAATTGGTGTAAACATTTCCTATAGGAGAGAACTGGAGGGCCCATAACTTTAGTCTGCTTTTGCAGGAAAAACTGTAGCATTCCAGAGAAAGTATCCTGATTACAAGACATAAGAAGAGGGCAGTAATATATGGTGAAAATTTGATTTGTAACAGCAGACTTGTCTTTAATAAGAACATTAGTGAGCTGGGCAGTGATATCAAAACTGACCAAATTCTCTTCAGTTTTGAGTTATTAAGGATTTTGTGTTGGATCATTAATTTTGTTAACGAAGTTGCTGTATGTTCTTAATTTAGGAGGAGAAAAACCAGTTAACTCCTTGAGTGTACTTAAATAATTAATTAGTGTTGCTGCTAGCTCTTTGCAAACTGGTGGGTCTGTCTATGACAGCTATTGGCTTGAAAGACGTTCCATGTTTGCCTTAGAGCAATGGTATTAATTGTTATCAATGTTATTAGAGCAATAGTATTAAGTGTATGATAGGTTTACAACTGTGAGCAAGATTTACAAAAAAACAAAAACAAATCCTACTGCATCATTCTCTTAATTTCCTGCTGCCATCTTATTCTCACTCACTTGACTGCATGCATTATTCAGTTTACTCACACCATTCATCTTGTTCAATCTGCTCTCACCCCATTTAGTGTACTTTTTTTAATATAATTTTTTGTTAATCATGTTCTATATTGGTAGAACGCTTTGATAGAATGTGCTTCATAGTAATCTTCTTTATTAGGTATTTCATCTCCAGGAACAGATCGAGTCCCTCACTGTGCAAAGTGGTAATAGAACTCTCACAATCAAGGATATCTGCATTATGCCACTTTCTCCAGTGAATTCATATTGTGCTATTCAGAGTATCTTTGCATTTTATCAGAACAATTTAACTAGATTAAAACAATATAATTATTTAAGCCACTTTAAAAACTGCTCACGGTAAGTACTTGCTTCATATTATTTCTAAAATAGGATTTTTATACATAGTGTAATCAGTAATTATCTAAACATCATGTTGGAATTTAATACCTTTGAGTGAAAAAATGCTTTTACTGAATGTTACTGTTAAAATATAATGGAGGGTCATTTTTTACATTGATCAAAATCTAGAATGATGTAATAACTATTACATTTGCAAAACTCTGCATAAAATTACTTTTCTAATTCTGTGCTTATATTCTATGTTTAAAAAAAAAAGTCTAGATGGATTGATATGTATTTTGGTTTGTTTCTGATCAAGCATCCATTGAGAGATTTGCCTACATATCAAGATTTCTCTGTAGTTTTTTTTTTCAGAAAGAAATATATTAAAAATAATTTAAAAAAATAAATAAAAGTATGTAGTTGGTCTTGTAACACTAAAGGAAATCATTTATGCTCAGAATTAACAAGTTAGAATGAATGTAATTAAAAGCAGATACAAACCTCTAGAACATTAAAACACCTAAATGCCACAATTTGGACTTGAAGACATTTTGGATTGAGTAACTGCAAGGTTAGAGAGTTAAAGTTCAAGCATCATATTCTAATCTAGTAAAGACAGCATAATGAATTATTGTGAAGTTTAAGAAGATATTAACTTAGTGATAAGGAAATCACACTTCCTTTGTATAGTTCTTTAATATTGCCACATCTGGACTGTTATCATTAGATTATCATAAGCTCTCAGGTCAATTTACGAAACTTTCATAGTTTCTATAAACATTCAACTTTGAAATTATGTTGGATCTAGTTTTCACTTTGTTTATGTAATTTTACATTGCCAAAATAAAACCTTATGGCTCTTTCTTTTAGTAATTACTTTTATGCATCGACTGAGAGCTCACTTATGAAAAATACATTTCTCTGACATTTCAGTTTCCTTGGTACTGAAAGGGAGTTTCTACTTTCTCTTAAGGTTTCTGCCTTGTCTCTGAAGAGAACCAGTCAGTTCACAACATCTGTCAGGCCAGTGAAACCTTTATCAAATGCACTAATAAAAGGCAAATATATGGATACTTGGGCATCATTCATGCGTTTTAAATAGTGCAAGCTAAGGCAACTTGAGGATGCCAAGGATTGTATTCTCATAAGCTCTCATATTACGAAACTTTCATAGTTTTTATAAACATTTGGCTTTGAAACAATGTTGGATCTAGTATCCACACTACCTACGTAATAATAATAACATTCTATCCTTAATAAACAACAAACATCATAGTTAGAATATGTTAATCCGATTATTTTCATAAAATCTTAGTCTAGCTTTGAAGATAATTATTATCATTATTATTATCATTCCTGATACCTCCAAGGAGTCTGAAGACTCATCGCGGGAGGACACCTACAACTGTCTCTCCTTGTTTTACTATCAGTCACTGTAATGATGCTTAATGTACTCAGAGTCCGCAGCACTTTAAAAGGAAAAATTTGAAAATACTATAGTTTTTTTTTTAAGAACCATGCATAAATAATCATACCTGTGGGATAATAATAAAATCATAGTCTTTATTTTTTGAGATTACTTCTATTAGTGTTTTGTTTTGCATATTGTTACTGAGCAATTTTAATGTCATTCAATAATTTTTTTTTATTCATATAAAACTGACAAATTGCAATTGAAAATATTATTTTGCATCTTTAAATAGTGTTCTTTAATTTAAGAGTATATCAATATTTAACTTTATCAATAATTTTAATGTTCATTTTTAAATATTCTAAAAGGCAAATAGACTAATTAAAAATAATAATAAATTGATCATATAAGATACTACACATAATGTTATTATTAACATATGGATTCAGTTTTTCCATTGAATTTTTAGAGCACCAACTGATATGAAATGTTTTGCATTATATGGTGGCCCAGTAGAATCAGTGGATGTGATAATTGGAGGTTTTGATGGCCAGAATTACACCAATGCTACTGCATTAATTATAACAATCCCAGTAAGGAATTACAACAATCCTGCAGAAAAACAAGATGCCATGCTATGGGAAGCAGTGTAAGTTTTCTGTTTAGTTAATTTTAAACTAGCTTTTGCATTATATTAGTATTTAACTATTAGAAAATTTCATATAACTAAGGGAATGATTCAAATATAGGGTGAACTAATCAAGTTTCAAATTAATTACTATACTTTCTGGTAATTGAATTCTTGATAGATGAGATGTACCAGAATATCAGAAAAAAAATCAGCTATTGGCTGATATTTTTATTTATTAGGGAGTAGGCAAGGCATTTCAACCCTGTCACACAGCTTTTTGAGACTAAGTGGGCAGTTCAATCTCCACTGGTAGCCAATCAGAGATAGTTGGCTTAAGACTATCACTAATTACAAGCAGCAGTTGATAAAGAGAAAGGCAAACATAACCTTAACAGGATATGTTTTCATCTGAAATAATGTGGGTTCTATGGTCTATTTTCTTGAGTTTACTTGATGATAAATCCAAGTTTCCAGGAGAAAAAACCTGCTTGTCCATGCCAGAGATCGACTAACTTGGGAATCAGTCAAAAAAAGGTTTAGAATAAGTTCCTCCATTCAGCAACTAAACTTGAACTTAAGTCTATCTTCATGTGACCTATATGTGAATGAAATATTTTCATTCACATATTCTTTTTTTTTTTTAAATGTACTCACATAAAAAACATTGTGAACATTAACAAGTTGAATTTAACATAATCGATATTCTTGTTTTATAGACATTGAAAGCTAGAGGAGCTTTTTCCATGCTGCTGTCCTGTCCACTGACCACACAAGTACAAAACATAATTTCTTCCCATCCTCAATTTAATTTGAAACCTACATATATATGAAATGCTCCTCTGTTTTCTGCCCATTGCATCAGGAGAATAATTCTTTCATTCACCTGATTATTGCTGTTTGTCGCTGAACAGAAGCTTTCACTTGCTTTAAGAATGAATCGTAGAATAATCATTATTATCTCTGCTGCAAGCACAGGAATCTCAGTTGTTATATTGATGCACTCTTCTGGCTGTAGAGAATGTAAAGATGTAGAGAAATTTTTTACACTATTTATAAAATTCTTCTGCATCTTAGACTTTTTTCAAGAAAATTTAGCAGTATCTTATACTTTTTTTTTTCAAGGCAAAAAAAACCACTTAGATCCAAGTAATTACCTAAGTTTTATTTAATTATTAAGCCAATATTGCACTCTGGTCACCAAGACATCTTCATAAGCATAAAGATAATATGCATATAGGCACACAGAAGGAAAGTACTAATCAGTATGATCCTAACTGTTGTTGAATTTCCCAGATTTGTGATACAGCCATATTTGTTGAGGTGAGGGAAAATATTTGTAGAGCTGTAGCAGATTCTAAAAATAATCTCTTCTGTAAAAGCTATTTCTTCTAGATTCATGGGAATGGTGTGCAATCCTAGAATAGCTGTAGTATACATGCTGAATGTAATTTTATGTTCATCAAATAGTGTTTTTTTTTTCTCAGAATGGTGAAAATATTCAATTTTCATGAGAAGAGAATCCTACAAATGCCTGGATGATGGACAGGAGATATGTGATGGAAAAGATCTTTGATTGGATAAAGGTAGCTACTTTTTGATAAGGCTCAAAAGTGTTACTGTTAGTTCTTTTTTTAATAACTTATGACACTTCTTCAGATGTACTCCAGATGTATGAAATAATGATAATGAATTTTTAGTGATCTGAGTTTTGGGAGCATACATTGCAGTTGTTGTAAAGAAAAAAAAAAGGTTGGTTCTTGTTGGAGATTTAAACAGCAGAGTAGGAAATAAGCATCAGACATAAAGAAATAAATATTTTGAAGAAATGAGCATCATAATAAAAATAAGAATCAGAAAAAAAATGCATGTTATAAGAAAATGCAGATAAATTCACATGGAAAGCATAAGCAAAATTAAGGAAAGTCTTCATGTTAATTTCACAGTGGCTCAGGATAAAAGTGTATAGAGGGAATTTGAAAGAGAACACCATTTACATTTCAACAGCATAAAAATGAATAAACTGAATATAGCATTTTCAAAGAAGACAGAGGGACAGGATGGGAACAGGAATTTTGCTAACAAAAGCAGAAGAATTGAAGCTAAAAGGAGTCAGCAGGAAAATAGGTATATAGAGGGTGGTTCAAGGCTCTCTGATGGGAAATAGAGGCAAAAGGGTGAAATATATAATTCATTGTTACTAATACCGTAACGTTATTACGAGGGGTGGCAAGGGAGAATTTGGATGGTGTGCATTGGTAAATTAGCACACTTAGTGCAGGACAATTAGTCATAGATGGGTAAGAGGAACAGTCAGAGGGAGAGAATAGAATTTTTTCATATGCCAAGAGATAATTACCCAAGATAGCATGTAATGGAGGGTGGGAATTCAAGTTTTGTGAGTGCTGTGTATGGTGAGAGTTTGGAGCAACCAAGGACTTGGGCACTACCTCTGATTAGGGAGAGTAATGAATGCGGTCTTAACCTGGGCATTTCCATATATGGAATTTTTGCTTAAGAGAGGAATATGTGGAATTGCAAAACTGTTGAAAGTTTTTTCACTTAGTTCTACTATAAATTAAAGATGCTAAGAAATTATATTCTTGGTTTCATCCTTTCTCCAAGTGTAAGCAAAAGTTTGAAGTTACTTCATGCACAAAGTTTATGCATGAAGTAACTTCATGATTGGACTATTTGTATATAGAGGCTGATGACTTCACATCAATTGCCTTATTATCCTTTAATGCAACACACATATTCTTATTCACTTCTCATACATGTATAATGCTATGCATTATAGGAAGGGCCACTACCCAAACTGGTTTCGATCTTTGTTGAAGTCTTATGAGTGGGAGCCAGACCCAAAAGTGATACCAAGGTTAAAGTAATGCAGAAGTAAGGATATCCATAAGGATATGTGTATTGCATTATGGGATCCTAAGGCAATTAATGTGAAGTCATCAGCCTCTATATACAAATATCCTAATTGTGAAGGCACTTCATGCACAAACTTTGTTTGCTTACACTTGGATAAAGGATGAAACCAAGAATATGATTTCTTTGCATCTTTAATTTATACAAAACAGATGATTATAACTCTGAGAAGCATGCTTAGAGCAGTCATAGGAGTGTTTAAAGAAAGCAGTATCAGTTTATATATCCAATGTCAGGAGAATAAACCAGGTAGGGGTTATATGGTGAATAGTATCATTAAGGAAGGATTTCTGACCAAGCTCTAAAGTGTATATAAAGAGAAATACACTCATCAGACATGTGAGCAGTACAAGGCACAGGCAAGAAGGGAGATGGTGGCTGTTAAGGAAGGCAAAAGCAGATTTTAAGAGCATACTAGCTGAGCAGGCCAGAGAAAATCTTCCAGAGTTCTTTTATTTTATGATGAGTAAAAGGAAAAATGCTAGGATAACTTTAGTGAGAGCTGATAGTGGGGGAAACATATAAACTAGTTATTATACTTGTGACATAGGGATTATTTTGTAATGGTGTATATCCACTGATTGATGTAAGTATAGATAAATTGGAGGTGCTTATGATGTTGCAGAATTTTCTTGGAGACACAGCCATGAGATTAGATGAGGCATCAACCCGAGTATTATGAGAAGGTGCAAGGGAATGGGTGGCTCCTCTGACTGTACTGTTTAAGTCTTAAATCTGCAAAGGTGTCAGGGGAGTGTAAAGAGAGCAGTATAGTTCCATTGCATAAAGGAGACTCTAAGATAGATATAGCAAATTAGACCAATCATCTTGGGATTGGTGCTTAATATATTGGAAAAATTGTTAAAAGGTAGAATTGACAATTGAAAATGACATTTGAGTTGGATAAAAGAAATGGCCATACAGTGATACTGCTGGACTCTTTGTAGAGACATCCAACAGGATATCATACAGAACTCTCTTATTTAAACTGGAGTACAAATGGCTTTGGGTATGATGTTGGTGATATGCATAAGTGGGCGGCTGATGGACAGATACCAAAGAGCAATATATGGAGGAAGTGAATCTTGGAGAATGCAGGTGACTAGTTGTGTGCCACAGAGCTCTCTCTACTCGGGTTCTGGTATTTGATTTTTATATGAGTTGTAGAAAATGATTTAAGGTGAAATAACCTTATAATCGGTTGTTTCCTGATTATAGAAACGGAGAGTTCAAGTAACCCAGTTTACTAGGAATGGCAATTCGCAGGATCCCAGATGATTGCTAAAAGTTGGTAAGAGGATGATGCATAGATAGTTTCAAGGGCAAAGCCTGCAGAAATAATTCAACAATGATCGACAGACTTTCGAAAAGAGAGAACTGTACATGAATATGAAATGTATTCAGGATCTGATTAAAAACATGTACGAGTTGTGACATTTATATTGATTGAAGAGACAGGTAAAAAAGTTGGTGAATTTTAAGCCTGTAGTCAGTTGAATAATAATTTCTAAATTATATTCTTTAAACCTGTGATTCATGTTCCTACTTCACTCCATAAATCGTTACATCAATTAGACAGGTTTCAGCACTTAGCATTTCACTGGTGGACATGTGTAAGAAGAGCTCCGGATTGAGATAAGTATTCTTGGAATAATTAAGTATATATGAGTATTTATTTGAGTAAGAGCTGCTGTAAAAGTTGTGTGCTACCAGTATTATTACTGTGGGGGATTTTCATTTGCCTAAACTTAATTACGAATTCGTTATTATTAGACCTTAGAGTAGTAACCGGCAGAGGAAATAACATGGCGGCAGCTTTGTCATTCCATGAATTTAATTTAGACTTCATTTCTTTCATTAAATGTGAGGTGTGTTATATGTATTCTTTCGATTACATAAATGACTTGTGGATGTTTAGGGCAGATGGAATGAGGAATTGATGAATGCAAATATGAAATTGATGACAGAAAGTGTTAGTAGTGAAAATGTCGCGGGGAAAATGAGTGCACGTTCGAAAGAGAAGAATGGTGTGAAAGAGAGGCAAAAGAATGTTAAAAAATCAGTAAAAAAAGAAAACGAGTGATTTAAAAACCGTAACGGGTGTTAAAAAAGATGAAAGTGAGGCGAGAGTGGCGGAAGGAAATGAAATTGAGAGAACGAATGAAACTGGAAATGGTATGATGCAGGAATCGAAAGTGGAAAAAATCGAAAGAATGAAAGATTGCACCAATGACCAATCATGCTTGGTCATGTTGGACTAAGCATGATTTCCAAGCATGCTTGGAAGTCCAAGAGATTGGACTTTCGAATCTCGGAAGAGATTCAGAAGTTGAATTGGATTGGATGAGGAAAGAGATGAAATCAATGCGGAATGAAATTAAGAAAATTCTAGTAAAAACTAGCAAAATTAATCATCATGGCACGAAAGAGTTAACGAAAGATTAGCAAGTGGCGTTATATGGCGACCCCATTATTAAAGGTGTGCTGGATAATAGGATGCACAAGATATGTATTCCAGGCGGTAAAATGAGTAGAGTGATTGAGGCATTGGATATGAGGAGGGAGAGAGCAAAATAATTGATGGTTTTAATCGGCATGACTGATTTGACAGAGGACAAAGAGCACGGCAGAATGGATATCAGGAGGCTGCTTAGAAGGATAAAGAGAATAGTGTGACAGGAAGGATAGTCAGCGTGTTGCCTAGGTATGACTGTGGTGAAATGAGGCAGAGTGCAAGGATTATGAATGATATGCTGGCTGAAATGTGTGAGGAGACGGGAGTACAGTTTGTTAATGTGTGGAATGAGTTTGAAGGAAGAAGTGAACTGTATGGGAGCGATGGACTGCCTTTGAGTGGTTATGGTGTGAGTCACTTGGAGAGACTGCTGCTTGAAGGTAGAGAAGTGAATAGAGAGAATGAATCAGATCGAGAGGGGAGTGATGTGGAAGAGCAGGAGAGTAAGACATGGGGAAGTGAGTGGTATGAGTATAGAAAATGAGTGAATGGGTGTGCAAGAGGAACAGAGAAACGGGGAGGCTCAGGGTGGACGGGTACACAGCATGAGAAAGGTGGATGCTCCAAGAGGAGGTGAGAGCATCTCTCGACGTTCGAATCCGCCATCTTGCTAAAAGTCACTTTCATAAAATAAAGGAAAACTAATTGCAAATTAATCACTGATCTAAGGGTAGAGAAATTTCTATTATACTGCACCACTCTATCCTTAGATAAGTCTATATGAATTAGTAGGATTAATTTAAAATTAGTTAGCAGTGTTTTCATTCATTCAGGCCGATGGTTCTATTTTCTTTCTGGGATTCCTGCTAGATCCGAATTTTTGTGAACGGTGCAGTAAAAAGAAATTCAGGCAAACACAATATTTAAATTAACAAACAAAACATTTAATATATGGTTATATAACAATTACATAAATTCCACTTCTAAATATGACAAACCAGTCAAGTTAGCATGTCAAGTCATTCATATTAATCCAATCTTCCAAACTTTCACATACAATTTCACAGTTTCAGAATCACTAAGTTCCTATACCCAACTTATCACAATAGAAATTCTTAATTAATCAGTTTCCTTGTATCTCTCAACTACACTCTACGATTGACTCATAACAGGCACTAACCACGGCAGATATCATTTCAATGTCTATATTTTCAACTCTCAGCCTCGATGGTATGCTACAGTTAATGTTAGAAACAGCGCAACGGAACTAATACTTAAATCTTCATACACTGAAATAAACTAATATGACTGTCCTTACCAGAAATAATCTTCAGTACTTCCAATATTTTGTGAGCACACTTTCAAATTGTATTTATCACACTTGCGAGATACCAAATAACTAAAACATTACTAATCGCGCTTCAAAAACTCCAGATAACAACTATAAGGTACATTAATTATTCTTATTTTTCATTCATCAACTAGTTTAACTCCGTACAATTCCTTTTTTCGTAGTATAGAAATAAGTCGTAATTGTAGACTGACTGGATTTATTCAGTATTCTTCTTTGAATGTCCAGTTCTCTAATTATCCGATTACGGCAATAATTTCTTTTTATTACTACGGCTGGTTTTGCTTTCAGCCAACTATAAGATTCACTTATATAAAAAAATATCTACTCAACTCCTATCCTTAGGAATCTTTTAATTACTTGTACTTCTTTAGTTTACTTCCTTGCTACCTTATAGTTCCAAAGTTCCGTTCCGACTCCCTATTTACTACTACGTATCTATTTTCTCTTCTCCTCTACAAACGCTCCCTTCACACGCGCTCGTTTATTTCCACGCGTCTCTATGACAACCGATAGACGTAAACATTCTCGCGAATGTTACATTAGGTTATAAAACTACATTCAGTTATTACATAACGTTAACTTTCATGAAAAGAATAAATAGAATATTTGCATTCCAATAAATGCATAGTTAAATTACAAATATAAGTTCTTACAATATTGACAAAATAATAAATAAAACAGCTTAATAATATTTAATACAGAATCTATTTACCATTAAAACATTTCTTTGATTAAGCAATTAAATATTTGACATAATTAAGGTAGTTATATGATATCAATTATAATTTATGGTATTTACATTAAATAATATTTACAAATATAGTTCTTGTGACGGAAAATCATGTTGGATTCTGAATTAAATAACATTTATTCTATTTTCTACATAATTAGAATCCAACAAGTGGTATGAGTATAGAAAATGAGTGAATGGGTGTGCAAGAGGAACAGAGAAACGGGGAGGCTCAGGGTGGACAGGGGTACACAGCATGAGAAAGGTGGATGCTCCAAGAGGAGGTGAGAGCATGTGTAGGCAGGAAAGGAATGAGATGACCAGGGATCAAGAGGAAACAGTTGGAATTGAAAAGGGTTCTAAAATGAAGAAGCAGCAAGGGAAATGGCCCCGGTCTAGCACGGAGAGATCACATCGAGTGAGTGGTATCAGCGGAACTAGCTGTAGATCCAGAAATGAGGTGTTGTGTTTGTATACCAATCCTAGAAGTATAAGAAACAAGGCAGATGAAATGGTTGCACTAATTGCGTCTGTTCACCCAAAGATTGTCGGAATAAGTGAGACATGGTTAGATGAGGACGACATCCTGACAGGAATAGAGATGGAAGGGTATGATATGTTTTGTGAGGAAAGAAGGGGGTAAAAAGGGAGGGGGGAGTGCTATTGATGATAGTGACAGGGGCGTGCTAGTAGTGTCCGGTGCCTGTGTGCAAACCTTTAGTTGGTGGCCCTATACCCCTCTCCCAATAAAAAATCACTTTATAAAAACGTATTAGTGAGTAAAAATGAAATACGAAATATATTAATTAAAAGTTTATTGAACAAAAAGTAGAAATTACAAAAAAAATGAATTAAAAACAATAAACATAGAAGAAGGGTACAAAAACAACAAAAATAATTTGGAAAAAAATAAAGTAAATAAATAATAAAATAAATAAAGAATAGTAACTTACAAGTATATAAAATAGGAACATATTAAACATTATTGGGTAAAGAAATAGTTAAATAAATATTTAAACAGAAAAAAAAATCACTTAGTGAATATTGAACTTTTTCTAGTTTTCATTAATGAAAATTCTCGAATCTTCTTCTGCAGCTTCTCCCAATTAAGAGGGGTCACTGTTGATGATGAGTCTCAAATGAAAATTCTCGAATAATATCATGTATATCTAGTTGATCTAAAATATCTGACTCTGTTGATATAATGGCAAGATTTGAAAGTCTGTCTTGTACCATTGTGGAGCACAAGTAGTTTTTAATAATTTTAAGTTTAAAAAAGGACCGTTCTGCAGATGCTACAGATACCGGTAATGACAAAAGAATCTAAGAGCAATTGGAAAGTTTGGATAAACTATGATTAAGTCGCTTGAATAAATATACTGAATTATCTGATATATATCGTTTTTAAAATTAGAAATAAATGGTTGACAGTGTAAAATTTCTTCGCATAAATCGCCTGCATCAATGTCTGAATGATTCTCATGTGTTAATTTTTGTCGTAACTTTTTACAACAAGATAATAAATATTCTTTATTTTGTGAAGTACTTAACAAATACAAAAACTGAAATGAATTCATATGTTCTTTTAATAAAGTAAATCTTTCCTGCAAAGATTGTAATGTTTGATCTATTATGCAGAGAAAAAAATTACTTTGAATGAAATTTTAGGATCTACTATATTTTCATTTTCATGTTCGTAATGAAATTGTGTTGTCTTTTTACGTCACCTTAGTGGTCTACTACTCTATTACAAAATACAGATTCTGCGTCAATTTTGCTGCAATTAATTTTGAGCTTTCTACAATTTCTTGGAAAGTTTCATCAGACCTATAATCGTTTAAAAATTGATTTAGATCATTCAATGCATCTAAAGCAAGATGACATTCATAGATGAAGACTGCAGTATTTTGCATACAAAATTCACTTTATTTAAAATATCATACCAAATCTCTGTAGCCTTTACTATCCTGGCACCTGTGTGCATCACACACATTGCACATATGGCCGGCACACCTCTGGATAGAGAAAGAGTTATGTCCATACAAAGTAGAGATGCTGGAGGGAAATAGTGGCAGTGGTTTTGAGGCAGTATGGTGTGAGATAGACGTGAATGGAATCAAATACTTGGTTGGATGTTGTTATAGACCAGGTAATGTTGTTATAGTCACCAGGTGGTGATAATGAAATGTATAATCAAATTAGCCAAGCAAATAAGAAAAGGTGATCATTATGGGCAATTTTAATTATGGAATATAGAATGATGAGATAGCAAGTGGAAGTAAAGAAAATGAGTTTCTTGAGTTTTTGAGGGATAACTACCTCAGACAGTATGTAACAGAGGGCACACGAGGATTGAGGGTCTTGGATTTGATCATCTCATCAGAGGATGTAATTATAAATGAGGTGTCAAATCATCCACCAATTGGAGAGAGTGACCATGAGGTGATTACCTGGGTGGTTGCCAGCAGTGTGAGGACCTATGTGAGTAAAGGGTATATGTGGAACTACAAGGGGAGTGATAATGAAGAGCGCAGGAGACAGCTTGCGTGTGTAGCATGGAACGAGGAGTTAGCTGGAAAAGAAATCAACGCAGCTTGGGGGATTTTCAAAAACTATTTAGTAGACGCAATGTATAAATGTATTCCAAGGGTGAGAAGGTTAAATAAGGTAATTGTGAGATGGATGAATAAAGAGATTAAGCATGCGATACAGAGAAAGAGAGCATTGTGGAGGCAGCATAAGAGAGTGGAAATAACCAATTCCATGCGGTCTACAAAGACCAGACAAGGAGGGTGACTTGGTTGGTGAGAGTAGCTAAAGAGAGGTATGAACAGCAGTTAGCTAATGAAGCCAAAAAGAATCCTAAGGAGTTCTTTTGATATGTAGCCAGCAAAAGAAAGAATGATTATGGAAGGATGACATTCATAGGAAAAAATGGTATAAAGACAGCGGTTGCAGAATGTGTGGTGGAGATACTTAATGAGCAGTTCATAAAGGTATTTCAATTTTGTGAATGTGACTTCATGGAGAGATTGAGAGCAGTAGATGATGGGGAGGAGAGGCTGACTGTAAGTGAGCAAGAGGTGTATGAGGAGTTGAGTAAACTAGATGTAAATAAGGCTGTGGGACTTGATAATATATCACTGCATATTCTGAAGGAATGTGCCAGAGAGTTGACACCTGTCTTGACATATTTTTTTAATACGGTCTTGCACTCGGTAAAGTCCTAAGGAGGGTGAGATCATGCCACTTCATAAAGAAGGTGATTGAACTCAAGCATCAAACTATAGGCCTATCTGTGTGTCAGGTGTTGTGGTTAAGTTGTTGGGGAGGCTTGTGAGAACTAGGATCTCGGGTTGGGTCGACAACAATGGTATTATCTTTGAAGTACAGCATGGATTTGCTAAAGGGAGGTCATGTTTAGTAATCTACATATTACAATAAAGTGACTGCTTCCTTGGACAGAGGAGAAGGTTACACAGTAATATACTTAGATTTCACAAAGGCTTTTGATAGAGTATCTCATGATAAATTGATAGTCAAACTAGAGCAGATGGGGTTGGATATTAGATTAGTGCATTGGATTGGAGACTGGCTATCTGATAGGTATCAACAAGTTGTGTATGGGGAAGCGATATATAGGAAAAGGAAAGTCACTAGTGGAGTGCCTCAGGGATCTGTTTTGGGGCCATTACTGTTTAACTTGTATATTAACGATATAGGTGAAGATTTGGATGGAGATATTCAGTTGTTTGCAGATGCAAAGTTGGGACGAATCATAAAGAGTAGTGAAGATGTTGTGACCTTGCAGGAAGACTTGAATAAATTGAGTGATTGGGCACAGAAATGGGGATGTGAGTTCAATGTTGCAAAATGAAAAGTTTTAAAATTTGGAAAACAAAGATGGGATGCAGAATTTATGCTTGGTGAGGATACATTGTGGAAGTAGAAGAAATAAGAGATCTGCAGGTGATAGTGGATAAGGATCTGAAATTTAGGGGACACATAGCCAAAATTGTGAAGACAACACAAAGGCTTCTGGGAATGATGCGGAGGACACTGACGTGTAGAAGTAGGGAGATTCTTGTTCCGTTGTATAAGGCTTTGATTAGGCCACACACAGACTATTGTGTCTGGATTTGGTCACCTGGATTACAGAAGGATGAAAAGATGTTGGAAAGGGTCCAAAGGCAATTGACTGAGATAATTTCTGACCTCTGGAATGTCGAGTATGAGGAAAGATTGAGAAGATGAAATTTACACAGTCTGGTAGACAGGAGGAAGTGGTGAGATATGATAGAGACCTATATGTTGGTTAGGAGTTGTTATAGGATCAATGCTGGAGAAGTTCTACCAAAAATAGTGTGAGATCGGGAGAGAACCAGAGGTCATCCCTGGAAACTGTATAACGAGGGGGAGTGAGAGGCAGGTTTTTTTCGTGCAGAGTTGTGAATGATTGGAATGCCTTGCCTGAGAGTGTGGTGTCTGCAAGGAGTTTGAATGTGTTCAAGGCACAGTATGATGAGCTGTGTGTGTGATAAAAGGACCTCCCAGATGAGTCTTTGACTCCATGAGGTCTTTGGGTAATAATAATAATAATGATAATAATTTCAATTTATGTCCCAAGGAACTGTATCTTCAATTACTTAAAGAGCCAATAGGCTTCACTTCGGCGATGTAACATTATTTAAATTAAGGGTATATTAAATCCCACATTATTTCAAAACCAAATAAGAAACTCAAAGATCAGAATCAAAGAGTTTCATACTGAATATAGTAGACTATAAAAGTATCGGCGGATACTGGCATAAGTCAAAGTACGTAGTACAAACTAGGGCAACTTGTAGCAAAGGTGGGTAAAGATTCTGACAATTTGTATAGCAAAGTATATAAGTTCTTTTCGCTATACCCTCAGTATTATTTTGATCTACCTACTCACTCATGAGACCTCAATAAAGGTTGAAACCGGTCTGGATAGTGACCTTTCCACCATAATGTATAACATCATACATCTTCTAGGAGATGTGTTTTACATTATGGGAAATACTTAGAATAGTGATTAGAGCTTTACCCTTTGCTACGAGTTGCTCTAGTTTGTACTACATGCTTTAGTTTACGCCAGTATTCGCCGATACTTTTATAGTCTACTATATTCGGTATAAAACTCTTTGATTCCGATCTTTGAGTTTCTTATTCGGATTTGAAACAATGTGGGATTTAATATCCCCCTTAATTTAAATAATGTATCTTCAATGATTCTTTCACAATAGTGGACTTGATTTACTCAATGAAATATCAGCTTTCCACCTGCTACCATCCTTTGATGCAGCATAGGTGTTTTTGTCTCAGAGATTATGCATGCCTCTCATATTACTTCATTCCATGTTTTTTCAATAATTCATCAGGTTTTAGATGTCCGTATTTCATGGCATTCTCATATTCAGTCCCATAGAACTTGTATCTTCAATGATGCACTCACTATAGATGTGCTGATTTGCTCAATGAAATATCAACTTTTTTGTCTGCTACCATTCTCTTAAGTCAACAACACACAGCTACAGACCCATCAACACAGACACTACCTTCAAGTCACCACAGAGATGCCAGCCATACTTTCTGTATTGAAGACAGTCCAATAGCTATTTTAGATCATAGGTTTCTTTCATGTAGACAGCATATCCGACATCTTGAGACTTGATGTCTATGAATAGTTGCCATTCGTGCGGGTCATGTTTTATTCAAAGTGCATTTATCAGGCAGTCTATATCACGGCAGAACAAGTCACTTCCATTCAGAATTAAGGCACAAACTGCTCATGATGACTGTGAAACACTCACTCTGACATTTTCCTTGTGAAAATTCATTGTAGAAGTCTTCATCCCAGTAATTCCACTTTGGCCTTGGACAGCTCCACATTGCGAACAAGATCATTCATTTCTTGTATGAAAATGTGTGGTGCAGATGATGCACTGTGGCCAACATATGGATCATTAGACAGCAAAGGCTCAGGAGAATCTCACATTGATTCACCTTCATCAACAACGGGAAGTCCTTTGCCATGCAGAAGTGGTCAGATTTGGGTAAACTATTGTCAACTCCCCCCCCCCCCCATGATGCATACTGAAAGAGGTGGTATCATGTAGAAATAGCAGTCATTTACATGATTGCTTGGCTCGCTTCAGACCATAGGTATAGCAAATGGTATCGACTTTACCACCTTTCAGCCACTTGGGAAGATTTCTAGCACATATACCACAGCATATGTGTGGGGCCCAGGCCTTCTTCTAGTCTCCGATCTTACATCCTAATTGAGGCTGATACACCTTTTTCTCTACCTCAGTGATGGGCTTTTTTTGTCTTGCAAACATCACTTCCTTGTAAATGTAACAAGTTATTTGTACTATTTAATACAAATATGAGCCATCACTACTGCTGGATTTGCACTGTGGAGATCACTTGTGTATTACTTCTGACACAGGAGTAAATGGGAGTGTAGCTCAGTAAGCATCCCTGCATTCCTCACTCTCTCTCTCTCTCTCCTTGGTCTCCCATTTATCCGCCTTCCTGTAATACAGGAATTGAGTGTAGTAATGGTCAAAATGCATCTCTTCACTGTAACTTGGCTACTGCCTCTTCCCATGGTTCTTCAGTTCCCTCTATTCTGTTATTCCCATAACTCTCTCTCTCTCTCTCTCTCTCTCTCTCTCCCTCCTACTCTCATTTGTGTTGCATTTATTCTTTTTAATGTCCTAATCTCTTCTTTCGTGTGTCTTAAATCATTCCTCATACATTCTACTTCTTTGTTCATCTCTCTCTCTCTCTCTCTCTCTCTCTCCAGGGAACCTACTCTCCCATAACATTAACTCTCCTAGTCAATACCAGTAGCACCATCTTTCAAACATATCACACACCTAATGTTATATTCACATGGTGCTCATCTTCTTCACCATCTCTTTCTCTCTCTATTGGCATTCACAAGTGAATGCAAACAGATGTAATGCTGCTAAATACTGTTAGACTAATTTCTATATCATTAAGTATCTCTCATTTTCTACATTTTAAGCAGACAGGCACTCCTTGGTCTCTCACCTGCCACATTTCTACCTGCTGGGATGTGAACATGATGCAAGCACTGCATACCACAAAATTCTTTCTTATGCTGTGTAAAATGTAGTCCTTATATGGTGGTGGACTGGGCAATAATATATTGGCAAACTAAATTGCGACAAACATTATTATTCCAATACTGAACAGAGAACACTAAAAAATTATACTAAAATATTATGTTAAATACATATTCAAAAAGCATAAATTATCCACGGACTATACATTCCGTCAGGTTAAACTTGCTTTAAATTTAAAGGAAAGTGTGTAGCGTTGATAAGGAGCTATGGAAAAAGCCTGCCCTTTTCACTAATATCCCAATCAGTGACACAATTCTTCTCTTACAGAACAAATTTCCACCTGCCATTACAGCCCTCTTTGTCCACGTACTACGTTCTGGTTACTTTGTGTGGCAAAATAAATTTTACCTACAAAAAGTAGGTACGGGCATGGGCTCACCACTATCCCCCCACCCATTGCTAACTTTTATATGGAAGCTTTTGAGTAAAGCGCTCTTGATTCCTTTACTCTAAAAGCTACAGTGCAGCTTAGATACGTTGACGATGTTTTCGTTATATGGCCACACAGCTGACAAACATTAAACACATTCCTTAGCCACCAGAACAAACAACATGAACGCATACAATTTACTATCGAAATTGAAAATCAGAACTTTCTCTCATTCTTGGATACACTGATCACACATCTTCCCTCAGGCAGTCTATCCTTCACAGTGTACCGCAGACCTATACATACTGGCCAATATATACATGCTAACTCATATCACCACCCATCGCAAAGATTTGGAGTCATTAACACCCTTAAAAACAGAGCTATAACAATTTCCTCTAATCAACAAGCTTTTAAATAAGAATTAAAAATTATTAGCAACACATTTATAAATAATGGCTATAGCAAAAATACTATTAATAAAGTTCTTCATAAAACTTCATCAAAAAAGAATATAGATTACAGTAAAACCATAGCTATCCCTTACATTAAAGGGTTATCAGAAAAAATCAATAGAATCCTACACCATTATAATCTCAATGCCACTTTTAAACCACCTATAAAATTAAAAAACATATTCAACTCTAAGGATCTTCTCCTTCCATTGGCTCATCCTGGAGTTTATTGCATCTACTGCACCTGTAACTTACCTTATATTGGTGAAACTGGACGTATAATCCCTATATGTAAAAAAAAATAAATAAAATAAAATAAAATAAAAAATAAAATAAAATAAAATAAAAAAGAGAGAGACATTAAATATAACAATTTTGGTAAAGCAGGCCTCTCAGATCATGCTCTCAACACCCTACACCAAATTGATTGGAAAAGTACCTGCTCTTTACATCATACAAAAACCTTGTATGAAAGAAAATTTAAAAGAAGCCTGTGAAATTCTGATTAACCACCCTAATCTCAACAATAATGGAGGCATAAAAATTCCAAGAATTTGGATGGCACATATTCAGCCTACTTAGTATCTAGCATACTTTAGGACTTTAAGCAATTTCAGCCTTTATTGGAAACTATCCCATACCATTTGGTTGAAATTTATATGTATAAATTTTTTTTAATATATATATATAAACATGTTGCTCTCCAGCCCAATTTAATTTTGTAACCTAATAGATAATAATAATAGGACTCTAGCTTTGATGTAGTAAAGTTTTTTTTTTTTTTTCACCAGAGGTCGGTCAGGTCAATAATTGTTGTAACGGTTGGTCAGTAACTTTAACAAGACATGTAGATTGTAGTGTAACTTGTTTCTGTGTATATATATATTGTGTATGCTCCAGATGATGACCTTGATATGAAGGTCGAAATGTCGAGCGTGTATTTTGGTTTATTTAAACTAAAGTTCTCTCTAACATGGTAGTTGTCTCCATAAATTTCCAAAATGTATTCTGATCACCGTGTAAGCATGAAAGAAAACAAGCACTATAAATAATTCTTGTAACCAATTCCACTAATTCACACACTCCAAGCAAAAAATCTAGCTGTAGCATTCTTGCTAAATTCACTCAAACAGTTTCCAGGGATGACCCCCCCAATTCCTCCCATGTATTGAAAAATTGTGCATTTCAACATCTCCAAGGGGAAGTTGAAATACATGCACAAATGCCTGAAGTATCAGAAATAAAGGAGAGGAGTTTTTAGCGTTGGTCAGCTCAACTTGGCCAAAGAATTATTGGCATCAGCGAGACCTGATTGTCAGAGAATGAAGTAGTTACCAGGATATAATATAATAGATATTGTATTTTCAGAGAAGATAGAAGAAATATGGCAGGAGGAGGAATATTATTAATGATAGCTGAAGTACTTCAACCAATAAAAATATGTTAAAGAATCTTTTAGATCTGATGAAGTGGTTCCTTTGAGTCTGTCTGGTGTGAGATAAAGGACAATAGGACAAAATATATTGTTGGTTGCTGCTATAGACCAGGGGATCCAGTAAAAAATGTGGATGACATGCATCAGCAGATTAGCACATTGAGTGCAGGTTGAGCAATTATCATGGGAGATTTCAACTATGGTGATATAGATTGAAAGGAAGAAAGGGCACATGGCAAAATGGAATGTATATAGTAACTAAGGGATTGAAACAGCATGTGATGGAAGGAATCAGGGGTTTGAGAGTGTTGGATCTGGTAATAGCATCAAAAGATTCTAACTGCAGTATAGTAACTCCCTCTAATTGAGGAAACTGACCATGCAGTCTTGTTGTGGAAGGTTGCTCAACATGTGGAAATTTCAGTCAAGAAAGGGTTTACGTGAACTACAAAGATTTGCAATTATGGCAAACTTAGGAGGCAACTTGGAGCAGTGCCATGGCATATGGAACTACATGGAATGAATGTCAGTAGTGCATGGAAAGTGGTCAAGGATTACTCAAGGTCAAGTGGATAAACCAAGTAGGGATTAAGTGGATGACTAGCAATATAAGGCAGGAGCTGCAAAAAAAAAAAGAAAAAGAAAAAGTGTTGTGGAAGGAATATAAACAACAAGGTGATCAGCATGCCTATGAACAAATGAACAATATAATGCACAAGCAAGAAGGGTGACTAGTATGGTAAGGAAGGCTAAATCAGATTTTGAGAGAAAATTAACTAAGCAGACTAAAATAAATCCAAAAGTTTTTTCTGCTATGTAGCAGTTAAGAGAAAGAATGATTATGGAAAGATAACTTTACTATGCCGATGGTAGGAAAGTGACTGAAGCAGAAGAAATAGTTCAGTTACTGTGTGATCACTTTGCAAGGGTGTATCATTCTGGTGGTGACTTTGCAGTTACTGAGGTGAGAAAGATTGATTTGAGCATTCGGGTAAATGAACTGGAAGTACCCAGTATATTGAAAAATATCAATATGAATACAACAGTTAGCCTAGACAGTACATCTGCTTGTGTGCTACGAGAATATGCAAGTGAACTGGCAGCCTCTGACGAAGTTGTTTAATCTGACCCAGCTCTGGCAAGGTTCCAAGGGAGTGAAAAGAGGGTAAGATAGTTCCATTACATAAAGGTAGTTCCAAGAAAGAAGTAGCAAATTATAGACCAATTAGTATCTCTGGAGTGGTGGTTAAAGTATTTGGAAAAGTTGGTTAAAAGTAAAATTCAGGAATTTGGTGGATAGGAATATGATACTTTATAGGGGCAGCATGGCTTTGTAAATCTCACATTTTATAATAAGCTGACAGTGAAATTGGATAAAGAAAAGGCTACACCATGATACCACTGGACTTTGCAAAGGTATTTGATAGAATGCTGCATGACAAACTATTACGTAAGTTGGAGCAAATGGGAATAGATACAAGGCTGGTGGCATAGAAATCGGGTTGGCTGATGGACAAACATCAGGGGTAGTGTATGGTGGAGTGAAATCAAGGTGAGCAGACTAGTGGAGTGTCTTAGTGGAGCTCTGTACTAGGACGACTATTCCTTAATTTATATATTAATGATATAGCAGAAGATTTGAAGGAGAATATTTAGTTATTTGCTGATGATGCAAAATAGGGTGGGCAATAGTCATTAAAGATAATGTAGATAGATATCTTACAGGATGATTTAAATAAATTGGCAGTGTGGGCAAAGAACAATTGTTGTTAATTCAATGTTGTAAAATGGATTCAAGGAGAAGTATGATAGATTGTGTGAATAGTTTGGGTCTCCTATGATTAATTTTCGGACTCCATGGAGGCGGCACAATAATAATAGCAAAATATAAGGTAATGCACTTTGGGATGAAAAGATTACATACTTCATATCAAATTGATGGTACTGGAAATTGATGAGGCTTGGGATCTGGGAGTGAGAGTGGATAGAGATTTGAAATTCAGAGGACATATTGCAACAGGTAGCAAAACAGCTCAGAGGAGTACTTACACTCTGAAGAACACGTTGACAAGTATAGATAGGGAGACTATTATCCCTCTTTATAAGGCTATGGCTACATATTGACTACTACTGTGCACAGATTTGGTAACTTGCATTTCTTGGGGATTGAAAGGTGGTAGAGAGGATAAAGAAATGAGTGACCAAGCTTGTGACAGGTCCATGGAATGTCCCCTGTGTTTCTATCATATGTATCCTATCTATCCTGTGTTTCTATCATATGATAGAAACACAAAACAGGATATCTGTCATAGATATGTCCTATGATAGAAACACAGGATATATGTGTTTCTATCATATGATAGAAACACACATCAGGGATATGTTTCTATCATATCCCTGAAGGGATATGATAGAAACTTTTAAGATATGATAGGAGAAGGGATATGATAGAAACTTTTAAGTTAATAAAGGGCTTCTATAAGATTGACACAAAAGAAAATGTTTCAATACGTGGGGAGTAGGGGGAAAGCGAGGGGTCACACATGGAAGTTATCTAAGAGTGTAGTTAGTAAGAGTGTGCAGACTAGGTCCTTTACTTGGAGAGCAGTGAATGAGTGGAATAGATTGCCAGAGATGGTTGTAAGCATCCCAACATTGAACAGGTCTAAGGAGATGTACGATAAGTATTATGTTAATGAATTTTGTGGGTATCCAGAAATATTATTTACATGGACACTACATGTAAATAATAATAATATCAAAGCTAACCAAAATATCCATATTATTTAAAATTAAGTTAAATTCCCAGTAGAAGTTTTAAAATGTGTAGACTTTTTATATAGGATATAGTATGACCGCTGGGGGGGGGTAAGAGAGCTTACTAACTGTTTTGCTAAATTATAATGTGGGGGAATCACTAACATCTGCTTTAGGTCTATGGGGATGGGGGAAATTTGGTTTTGTATTTTTGGTAAACCATATATCCAGGAAGGATGAAAATTGAAGGGTTTGAATTTTTTTGTGGTTTCAAGAGTCCAGGAAGCAACCTTTTTGAGTATACTTTAATTTTTGATCTGTGACTTAGTGAGATCATAATCTAATCATGGTCTGTTGGTAGGCATCCTGTTATTGGATAGTGTGGATTTCCAGCTATGAGTCTTTTGACTCCTTGTAGTACCCATGTAAATAATAATATTAAAGCTAATCAGAATATCCATGTTATTTAAAATTAAGTCAAATTCCCTGTAGAAGTTTTAAAATGTGTAGAATTTTTTATATAGGATATAGTATGACCAGTGGGGGAGGGGGGTAAGAGAGCTTACTGTTTTGCAGAGCAGTATCTGAGAATGATGTCCATTTTTCTATTGTATTCACTGACATTAAGATTAACAGTAGCACTCCCTTTGCCAAATTTGGGTTTTTGCATGGTGATTATTGCTATTCTACTGTTATTCTTAATTCCAGTGAATATAATAGAAAAACTGACATTCTCAGAGACTATTCTACCTACAAACCTTTAGATTATGATCCACTAAATCACAGAATAAAAATTTAAAGTGGTGCCATGAAGATGCGAGGGAAGTGGATATGCATTTGGCTTAGGACCAGTCCTCCTGTCCATTATAGGAGGCATAACTTCCATTTGAACAGGAGCAAGTGCCCTTGGCCTTTTTGAAATCAGATTTAGATCTGCTAATGACTGTTTAGCACTTGCTCTATGCTTCAGCGTAGGCTGATATAGCTGGAGTTCTTGATTTCTGTCATCTATGGTAAGCTGAATTTTTTTTTTTTTTTATTCAGCTGTTTCTTACACTTTGTGTTGAACCAGGGCTTGGAAAGTGGATTAGTATTTTGGGTAGAATAGGGAATGAAAGCCTGCATGTCAGTGAGGATAATTTATTTGACTTACTAGGAGCAGGTGTTTGGGTTGGAGAAATGGAAGCAATAAGTTATACCATAGAAAGGAGAAGTAGAAATTTTGGAAGTCATCTGGCATCTTTGAAGTACTGCTAGAGGACTTGAAGTCAGGAGTGGTTGGGGATAAGGTGTTCTGTGAGAAAGGAGATTTGCATACTGCATGGAGAAGAGGAGATGGAACAGAAACCAGATATACTACTCTGGAGACCATACATGCATTTGCCACTTCAAGCATCCAGTAAGCCCAGTGGTGATATTTCACCAGGTCATGAAGGCCATCTACTACCTAGTAGGTCTAATTACAGGCAGAGGATGTATATTGTGCATTGCCTGCCCATATCTTCAACTATCAGGCATTAGACAAAGCCATCAGATTGGAGACCAACTAGGAGGGGAAGTAATGTAGACTTGGATTAAGGTGTGATGCTTCTATCCTATAGAGGAAAAGTCAAGCATCTGTAGTACTAAGCATCACTATGCAGTAGGTGAGTTTTATCACCATTGACCCTTTGCTTACTGGATGCTTTAAGTGACTGAAAATGGTTTTGGATTCTAGAGCAAAGACCTGTTTACTATTTTCTGTATTTCTTCTAGCATGCAATATGAGTGATATTTTCCAATTTTTGCCAGACATAATGAGAAGACTCAACATTTCTTTGAGGTCATGTCTTTAAAGTGGTTATTCTGGAGATCGGCTGTCCGATATGCAATCTAGCAGCCCAGTCATTAGCTGATCTGCAAGTTTCTTAATGCATTAGGAGGCTTGCAGATCAGCTAGCAAGTAATCTTTCTGCCACTATTTTGCCAAGTGTGCCTAATGGGAATCTGTATAGTGATGCATGTGTGTGTGGAGGAAACACTGCATAGCCCATATGCCACAATTTGCAGAGCAGTTAAATGATATTCCTCTCTTATATGGCTTTTAAAAGTCAAACAAATAGATGAAACCTCCCATAGCCTTCCAAATTCACTTCACAAATATATGTGATCTTAGATACAACCAAACTATGTTCATTTTCACGCTCTGTTCTGCAAAACTACACCTTTTTTTCTAACAGAACTCAAGTTTCACACAGAGGACATTTTACCTCACTTTATCTATTTACTTGATTCTTTTTCATCTCATAGGAGGCATCTATTTTTTAATTTTTTTTTTATCTTGAGTGGATAAAATTCTCTGTCATATTCAGTCATATTTGATAGAGTAGGGAATTTCTCCAGTTCAGCTTTCCTCATGATGAGGTCCTTTTACTTGGAGATTTTCATGTTCACATCTCTAGCTGGTTTTTGTTTTCCAACTACACAGACCAAACAGATAGAGATCTCATGACATTTGCTTTCACATGTGATTTTAAACAAATCATAACCAGTGTTGATTTCCTCTACACACACACACACACACACACACACACACACACACACACACACACACACACACACACACACACACACACACACACACACACACACACACACAGGCTCTTCCTCTCACCCATCCATTATGTTTCTGGCCTTATAAGAATGCCAATGAAATGAGCTTCCATTCCTCACTAGTGACCCTTCTCAGTATACTGTAGATGTTTTGTTCTCTAGACAATTCAATCTGCAATGTACTGTTGATTTCTTAACCTGTTGAGTACTCACACAGGCTGCCTCTCTCACGAATCCATATGTTTCTGGCATTATAACAGTGCCAAGTTTTGCAACTTATTTGGTTGTTGGGTTAGTCTCTCCTCTATTTTGATGCAAAGACTTGCACTGAATGTATTAATTAAGAAATTCTTATTAATATGAATACAGTTATTCCCTGATCCCCTTTAAATTCTTATTCCTTAGTTAAGCCTTGGTTCTCCAGAAGTGTTCCAAGCCTACAAGAGAAGAACAGGAATATTGTGATGTTTTTTACTAAAATCTCCATCTTCCTTTTGCATTTTGGAAATATGTGGATTAGTTTGAGGGATGAATGGAGCAATGAGAGAGACTGCATTTAAATAGTTTGGGTTGGGAGACTAATGCTGGAAGGGAGAGTAATAGCTGCAGTGAACAGAACCACTGAGAGGGGAAGAGATGATGTGGAAGAGCAGGACCTTAGAGCTTGTGAATGGAGATATGAGTGAACAGAATGAGAGAAAAAAGGGGCCTAAGACACAGGGAAATCAACAGGTATCATTTGCTTATGTTGCTTGCCTTTGGACAAATGCCACAGAAGTTTGTAGCCAAGTGACTTCTCTTGATATCTCCAAGGTATTTGATCAGATTTGGCAGAAAGGTCTGTTAAGTAAGCCTCCATGATATGTTCTGGCTTCTACAACCAGATTGCCATCTGTTTTGTCAGGATACATGTGATGAACTTTCATCCATAAACTTTGCAACTAATTCTGGTGTTCACAATGCTTCATTCTTCATCTGCTGTCCTTGGTCTTATCTTAATGATCTTCTTAAGTTTACTGCAAATCCAACAGATTTTCTGATAATTCTACACTTGCGTCCTTCTCCTATTAGACAAACCTTGTACTACACAAATCACTGAAATTTTTAGAACTAATAGGATTATTGGAACTCCATTGAATAAGAGTTTGGAGATAAGAATACAGGTTCTTAAACAACCCTAAATTCTGATCTCCAAAGCATTTTTGTTGGGTGTTCTGATAACCTTGTTAATTTCAGTACTGCCACCAAAACTCAGTTATGTTTTGTTTCTTGCAAAAAAAAAAAAAAGTCTTACTTTTGACAACATCCAAATTTCTACACAGGATGATATTTCTCTTTTTGAGATTACCCTAACATGAAACCTGTCCTAGCATATTACAATTGGCTCTCACTATAGCAAACACTGTTATTAGGCACTTGCTCAGAATAATAAACTACTGCAAAGGCATATGACAGAATACCGGATTATAGGAGATACTGAGATAGGAGTGTTGGTATCTTGCTCCACCTTTGCAACGAGTTGCCGTGGTGTGTACCACCTTAACCCAGTCCTGAAGATACTTTCAGGCGCAAACTTTGTTTGCTCACACTTGGATAAAGGATTAAACTAAATTTATTATACTCTAACCAAGTGAAAAATAAACTTTCAACATCTTTCTCTAAATCCAGAGTAAATTATTAAAAAAGGGTGGCACACCAATTGGCAATTCCTATAGGTAGAGATGACCTGCTAATGCTTCTGCCTGATCTGCCTGATATCTCTACTTGGGCCTGGCTCCCACTGAAGAGACCTCAATAAAGGTCGAAACTAGTCTGGGTAGTGGCCCTTCCCTTAATGCATAACATTAGACATATCCGCAAGGAGATGTGTTTTGCATTATATAGGAGATACTGAGATAGGAGTGTTGGTAGCTTGCTCCACCTTTGCAATGAGTTGCCCTGGTGTGTACCACCTTAACCCAGTCCTGAAGATACTTTCAGGCGCAAACTTTGTTTGCTCACACTTGGATAAAGGATTAAACTAAATTTATTATGACAGAATACCATATTGAAAGCTGTTACAAAAGTTGGAACAAATGGGAATAATATGAAGCTGGTAGGAAAGGTGTGTGTGTGTGGGGGGGGGGGGAATTAGCTGATAGACAGACACCAGAGAGCAGTATATGAGGAGTGGATTTTAGGAGAATGAGGGTGACTAGTGCAGTACCACAGGATTCTGTACCAGGGCCACTACTCTTGAATATGTATATTAATGATATTAGGGACATATTTAGGGAAGGGGGTATACGAGTATTCAGTTGTTTGCTGATGATGCAGAACTAAGTTGATAAAGATGATGTATATACAAAAGTTTGGGGAATTTGAATATCACACATGAACCACTTGTTGTGTACCAAGGTAGGCAGTGTGTATACTCATAACCTTGGTTATGAGTATACACACTGCCTACCTTGCACACTGCCTACCTTGGTACACACTGCCTACCTTGGTACACAACAAGTGGTTCATATGTGCTATGAGTATACATCTGGTAACAGCATCACATCCAACCCTCTGAAACCCTCTTGTTCCCTCCATCACATGTTGTTTCAGGTAAGTATCCCTTAGTAACTGTATAAAATTCCCCCTAATGATTCATTGGTATCTTCCTGTGGACCCTTGGTCTATCGCAGCAACCAACAATATATTTTGTCCTGTTGCCCTCTATTTTGCATAAGATAGCTTAAAATGAATGATTTCTCTCAGATGTAACTGTTTAATTAGAATTTTTTGTTGGTTGAAGTTTTTTGGCTATCTTCAGCAATACTGCTTTTCCCTGTATCCTCCCTGAAAATGCAATACCCTTTACATTCTTCCCTTGTAACTATCATTTTCTGTCAACCAGATTTCACTGATATTTATTATTTTTGGCCAAGTTGAGCTGATCAATAGCAAAAACATTGACAGTGACCCTATGTTTCTGCAATTGGATCAATGCCAAAAATTAATCAAAATATCTTGATGAGTATCTTTAAAAAATATCTGATCTAAACACAGAATAATCTAACAAATTTATCAAAATCAATGCACACATCCTACCTTCCTCCTCCCACTTTGACTTCCACCGTGTGTGAAATAAACATATGAAGCGGTTATAGCTCAGTTAAAAATCTGTCCATCTACACACTTTTTAAGATGAAATTTAAGTATTAAAAGTTCAAATTTATTTTACTACTTTCCCTAAACACATTCTTATTAAAGATCATATTATAGAAGCTCAAACTAAATTTGAAAGTGATGCCACCAAAAATATGCTTTTTAAAATGGTAAATAATGGTAAAATAGTTTTAGTAAATAATTCCAAAACAAAATTTACCCTTCACCTTTCTCCATCAAAATAATAATAATAATAATATGAATCTTCTTATCAATATAGCAGATAAAGATGATATTACTATTATAATCAACAAAATCATGAATGACAATAAAATTTTATATTTTGTCAGCAACACCAAATACTTATAAAATAATTACAGAAGACCCTACTTCCAATATCATAAAACAAAGTGAAATCTTTTATATCAATGTAAAGAAGAAGAAAACCTATATAAATACACCACTAAAAAATCTCTCCTCTACAATGATACTCTCTTACTATTTTTTGGACAAGTAAATGTACACAAACCATTCTATCCTATAAACTCATATTTTCACACCAGGTTTTATAGCAGCTTTCCATGCTTGTTCAACAAGTCTTCCAAATGGTAGGTCTTTCTTGACCTACCATTTGGAAGACTTGTTGGAAGACCTACCATGAGGATGTTGTACCTTGGAGGTGGAGAAAAAAAAAAGTGGGGAGTGGACCAAAAAGCAGAAATAAAATTACTTGGAGTTCTGGTTATGATTTACATTTTTTTATTTTATTTTGTATGATGATACAATGTCTGTGGGCCCCTTTTATCAGAAGGTATGGCACCATCTCAATCCACACTATTTTATCTGGGCTCAGGACCAACATTACAGATGAATCAGGTCTATGAATGGGAGGAACCGTTTTTTAACCATTCCTGACTGTAATCCATGTGTGTTCATGGGGCTGATTTACCTGTTATGGGGGACGAAAAACCTTTCTAGGTGAAAATACCCCCTGCCTCTGTATGAGACCAGCTAACTTACTTTTCATCGAAAGTGACCAGATAAAGGTTCCTCACGTCATGGACAGAATCGAATCCAGGTCTTTCCGACCAAAGGGCTTCATCTATACCGACTAAGTTATGGAGGCTTGTTGGCTATGATGCTAATAGCATATAAAAAGTCTGTGATTCAGGATTGAGTTTGATATCAGCATGATTCTCTCTAGCTTTTCCTACTGAATCTCCATTGCTGGCCTAAGTGGATTAAGAAAGTAGCATTTAGAATATGATAAAACTGATAAGAATGCAGCAGTACAAATATGTTGGTTGTCTTATTTCTTTATAGATACAGATCACATAATCTATTGAGTTAGCAAGAACATTTTTTGATGATATTAGTATAGAAACATTCTTTTGAATGCTAAGTTATTATTTTTTATAATTCAAGTTCAAAGAAAAAAAATCAGTTTTTATTCAACAGCCTGATGAATGTTAATAAGTGGTGTTAATTTGGCAAAGATTTTTATTTATTAAATGTAAAGTTTATTAAATTATGTAATGATTTATGACTTTCATGACTATTCAACATAATTTTCTTTTAATTTCATTTCATTATGGTATAGATTTATTGAATTTATGAAAAACTACAGTAGTCCTAGTATGGAGATAGCTTTCAAGGCAGAGGTAGTATGCTTTGTCTAAATTTATTATGAAACCTATAAGTAAAGCATTTTTTGATATTAATGATTAAATGCATTGCCAGGTGTTGTGAATATATATATATATATATATATATATATATATATATATATATATTATTTTTGAGTCTGATTCATTGTATTAGATATGTATTTCTGTGATATCTCCTCGATTGAATCTGACTCCAAAGATTTGTTTATAATAGTAATTATTATTACTATTAAAAATAAAAGAAACAAAATTCACATAAAAATTGATCTTAAAAAAATTCTAAATAACACTACAATAGTTACAGTAAGATAATGATCAGCAAATTCCTAATTATATTTAAAAATGTAATTTGTTGACCATTGGTGTGTTAAATATCAAAGCTGGATAACTGGGAGGAGATCTTCATATAGTCTTTTAAGTACCTGGTTGATACTTAAAATGGTACCTATTGGTCAGAAAGGCTTCTGATGTACAATAAGATGACAACAGCATTGGACGTTGGAGATGGATTACCTCATGTTAAGTTGATAGTCAAAGAGCAGATGGGCTTGGATATTAGACTAGTACATTGGATTGGAAATTGCTGTCTGATAAGTGTCAGCAAGTTGTGTATAGGGGAGCAATATCCCAGAAGAGGAAAGTCACTAGTGGTGTGCTTCGGGGATCTGTTTTAGGGCCATTGCTGTTTAACCTGCATGATAATAATATTGGAGAAGATTTGAATGGGGGTATATAGTTGTTTCCAGATGATGCAAAGTTAGGATGAACTCTGAAGACTAGAGCAGATATTGTGGCTTTACTTGAATAGACAGACTGAATGGGCATGCAAGTGGGAGATTCCAGTTCAGTGTTGCAAAATGTAAGGTTTTAAAATTTGGAAAACAAAGATGGGAATTTATTTCTGGTGGGAATATATTGTAGGAGGTGTAGGAAATAAGAGTTCTTGAAGTGATGGTGGATAATGATCTAAAATTTGAAGGACATATTGCCAAAATTGTGAGCACAGCATAACCACTTCACGTATTGACTTGTAGAAGTAAGGAGATTCTGGTTCCATTGTATAAGGCTTTGATTAGGCTATATATGGACTACTGTGCACAGATTTGGTCACTTGGATTTTAAAAGGCAATCTCTTGCTAACCATAAAATTTGGAATGTTGAATATGAAGAAAGGTTGATGTAGTTTGCAGAGTCTAGTGGTTAGGAGGAAAAGGTTTGATATGATAGAGACATACAAGTTGGTAAGGGATTGTCATAGGATTAATGTTGAAGAGGTTTTTCTTAAAATGGTGAGAGATAACAAGAGGTCATCCCTGGAAGCTGTATAAGGAGGGTTTGAGCAAAGGAGTGAGAATCAGGTTTTTTACATAGAGTTGTGAATAATAGCAGTATACCACATTGGTGGAACTGTACTCCAGGAGATTGATGAGACCAGGGACTTGGAAGTGTTGGTGGATAGGGAGATGAAGTTTAGGGGGCACATTGCAAAAGTGGCTAAATCAGTTCATCAACTCACTTGGTTGTTGAAAAATACTTTGACGAGCAGAGATAAGCAAGTTATTGTTCCTCTGTACCGAGCCTTGATAAGACCTTATCTCGACTACTGTGCCCAGATTTGGTCACCTAGGTTTCTTGTTGATGGGGAGGAGGTGGAGAGGATCCAGAGGTGAGTGACCAAGATGATAGCAGGTCTATGGAATGAACCTTATGAGAACAGGTTGAAGATTTGTGAGTTGCAGAAATTGATTGATAGGCAGAAAAGGGGAGATATGATTGAGACATTCAAGTTGCTGAAGGGTTTCTATAGGATTAATTCAGAGGATATTTTTGAGATCAGGACTGGTGGCGGAAGAACTAGGGGACATCTATGGAAGCTGGGCAAGAGTGTGGTTAGCAAGGGTGTTAGAGCTGGATTCTTTACTTTTAGAGTGGTAAATGAGTGGAATAAGCTGCCAGAGTCTGTTGTGGGTGCTATGACAGTGAGTGAGTTCAAGGCAAGGTATGATAGATACTGTGAGAATGTCGAATAGTTGTGTGGACACAATGTTTGGGGCCTCCCTTGATGAGTCTAAGGACTCCCTGGAGTCGCCCGTAATAATAATAATTGGAATCCATTGCTTGAGAGCATGGTGCCTGTAAAGAGTTGGAATGTGTTCAAGGCATAGTATAATGAGCTGTGTATATGATGAAATGGACCTCCTAGATGAGTCTGTGACTCCATAGGGTCTAAGGATAATAATAGTATTCTGGAGACTATTTATTAAGTTTAGAAATGCAGGAAAGAGTACTATGAAAGGAATCAGAGATCATAAAGATTACATGAAAACTAAAGATAAAAATATGAATGAATGCGTAATGTTGATGTTTATGTGGAGAGTTGAATAAATGACAGGAGCAAATGTAGGAAGTTCAGTACATTGGTGGACCATGAAGCTTTTTGAAACAGAGTAAGGAACACCTCATCATAAGTGAAATGGATGCTGAGGAAAATTGTGTGAGAAACTATTTTCAGTAAAAAGTGCCTGGCTAACCATAAAAAATCTGTGAGAATGATGGTGAAAAACAGAGTGCAGACATCAGCAAGAAGATGAACGTAGTTGATGGCAAAAATGCATGTGCTACTGGTAATAAAATAGCAAGAGAAAATGATAGTGAAAAAATTATGCAAAATTTGAAATATGAGTTAGTGAAGATGAGGCAAGAGATGATGTGGAGTGAAATTACAAGAATTATAGATATGTAAGGAAGAGTGAAGTGAATGATATCTGAATGAAGAGGTAACAAAACACTTGCGTCTTTGTATGGGGGATTTCATTATCAGAGGTGTGGTGAACAAGAAGATAAAGGTTTATTTTCTGGGAGGTAGGATAATTAGAGTGATTGAGCATTGAATATGAGGAATAAGTGAGCAAAATAGTTGGTAGTGGTAATAGGAACAAATTACTTGATGGAAAACAAGGAGAATGTTAAGAATAGATATCAGGAGGTTGTTGAGAAGAATAAAAGTTAATATTGTTATATGAAAGATTGTCGGTGTGTTGTTGCCCTGGTTTGACAGTGATGAGATGAGACAGAGAGCAAGAATTATGAATATGTTAGCAGTAGGGACATATATACTGGGTGTGCTGTGAACATCCACAGAATAGCAATACCACCAATATATTTTTACATTTATTCCTGTTAAAGACTCCCTGATTGTTTCTTGGCTTCACATAATTTCTAAAATTAAATACAATACACTAATGCTTCATTAAGAAGACACTTTTTGATGTGTAAACATTGCATCACATTCACGTTAATAGCCCCAGGTGTGTAGAATTGATTATCGCAAATACAGACACCTTTGAGTCATTTGAACAAATGGTGCAGCTGGTCACATTCTTAGCATTTCAATGTTTCAAACCACCCAGAAGGCAGGGTGTGCACTAAGACAATAGCCCAGAAATCAGTAGCTGTGATTAGTTATTGTGTCAACCTATCCAATTGGACATTGTCAATTGTCATGAGTTGTGTTTTTGTTTTCTAAGCTTCATCTGTTTTGCACACGTGATGAGCCCTTGACTCCATTGAAGTCTTGAAGGGTTACTAGTGGGGTTCCACAGGACTCAGTACTGGGACAATATATCTTTATATCAGTGACATTATCAGTGGATTGCAAGAGGATATTCAGTTGTTTGCATATGATGCGAAACTGGGAAGGATTATTAGTAATAGTGCAGATGTAGTAGCCCTGCAGGAGGATTTGAATAAACTAGACAGATGAGGAAATGAATGGGAGTGTTGGTTTAATGCAGCAAAATGTAAAGTCTTGAAGTTTGATATCGATCGATGGGAGGCTGCATACTCGATTTAAGGAGCTGTACTGGAATAAGTATGGAAGACGATATCTGGGGTTGATGATTTATAGAAACCTGCAATTTAGGAGATATATTGCAAAGGTGGTGAAGGTAACACAGAGGATTGCTGCAATAATGAGGACACTGACCTGCAGAGATAAAAGGGTTATCATTCTGTCGTATAAGACTCTGATCAGACCACACTTAAACTATTGTTCTCAGATTTGGTCCCCAGGATTTGAAAGGGGATAAATTAACTGTGGAAATTGTAAAGAGGCAGATAACAAAGATGGTTTCAGGACTGTACAATGTTAGTTATGAGGATTAGCTGAGGGAATGTGGACTGCAGAGTTTGGTGGATAGAAGGAGAGGTGATATGATTGAGACTTTTAAACTGTTGAAAGGTTGTTACAGGGTTGACACTGGGGAGTTCTTTCACTTGGTTGAACAGAATAGGGGCCTGTCTGGGAAGGAATGATGACAAGAGGCCATCCCTGGAAGTTATGAAAGTAAACCGTGAGCAAGAGGGTGAGGAGTGGTTTCTTTGCATGGAGGATGGTTGAACCATGGAATGCACTGCCTGATGAGAGAGAGAACGATCAATGAGTGGTATGATAGACTTTGTGTTTCTTAGGTGGGACCTCCCCTCGATGAGACTTGATAGACTTTGTGTTTTTTAGGAAGGACCTCCAACGATGAGTCTTTTGACTCCATGGAGGCCTGGATAATAATAATAACTTCACATCACTTACCTTAGTATCCCATAATGCAAAGCACATATCCTTTCTGTTATGTATAATGCTATGCAATATGGGAAAGATCACTACTCAGAACGGTTTTGACCTTTATTGAGGTCTCGTCAATGGGAACCAGAGCTAGAGGTGATGGCCCTTATAAGGACTGGCTTAAAGGGGCGAAGCAAGAATGCTTTTCATCTTCCCTGTTTTCTGTAGAGGACAGTGTAGGGATAAGGTGTTATTGAGCTATTAAAGTTCTGATCATGGCAGGAGGGTAACAGCAATAGCCGAGTCTCAGTTAGAACTTCATTGGCTACAGCATTGCCATCCATTACCTTCCAAGGGTATTAATCACCACATCTCACAGTCTATCCAAATCTCCTTCCTTTTCCAATCAGAGGTGATGGCAAGGTTGAAGTAATGCAGGTCATATTTTCATATATGAGTTGCCAAAAGGTGTCACAGCTTATTATTAAAATACTGTGGATTAGAGATAGTTGTTGGAAGTTTTTTCCACTTGGTTATACTATAAATTAAAGATACCAAGAAATTATATTACCTTAGCTACTTAGGTGGGGTTAGAAGAACACCAGTCGTACATCCAGTACCTTGAACCCGAACAGTCTGGAATTGCAGAACATGCCATCAACACCAGACATAGAGTTAAGTGGAACAAAACAAAAGTCATTCACGAAAGTCTGTTCCTAATGGAACAGCTATAGAAAGAAACATGTAAAACATTACTTCACTCTCCTAACCTAAACACATCCGATGGTCTTTCCTCCTTGTGGGAGATAGTACTTTATAAAGCAGCAAATCTCTCCTAATATATAATTGTATACACATATATATATTAAAAAAATAAAATAATAATAATAATAATTATGATAATTTAATAATTAATAATTATTATTTAATAATTAAATAACTAAATAATTAAATTTAAAATAAAAAAATAATAATTAAATAAATTTAGGAAATTTAACTTTAGCTACTTAGGTGGCGCTTTGTGAATATAACAGTTATTGTTTAATTAGCCTTGTACCTGTACTGATGATGTCTATGATACTCAAGTGAAAATTCTATGAATAAAAATTAATTGACGCGAGTTAATTCCATTATTATAATAGTAATAAATAGGGTAGGAGGCAAATGGATATGTAATCCATTTGGAAATTCAAAAATCAAATGGAAAGAAACTGGTTCTGCATGCTAAAGATGACGAGGCTGTTTAATATTAGTCTCAGAACAGGGAAGATTCCCCAGGAATGGAAGGAATGTATGGTAATTCCATTGCGCAAAGGTAGTGCAAAGACTGATATATCCAACTATTCACCAATTAGTATCTCAGGAGTGTTGGTGAAGGTTTTGGAAAATTTGGTTAGGACTTGCATTCAGAAATGGGTTGACGGTGAATCTCTACTTTGCAATGAACAACAAGGGTTTACTAAGGGAAGGCCATGTTTTAGCAACTTGCTCACATTCTATAATAATGTTAATATTGAACTCATGCATTTTTGAAAATTATGGAGACAACTACCGTGTTTGAATAAAAACTTTAGTTTAATATAACTAAAATCTACATTCGACTTTTTGACCTTTATGTCAAGGTCATCTTCTGGAGCATACAACTATACACAGAAAACAAGCTACACTACAATCAAACTGGTTTGTTAAAGATACTGACCAACTGCTGCAACAATTGTTGGCCTGACCTCTGGTGAAAAAAAATAAATAAACATAAGATAAAATAAAATTATACATCAACGCTAGAGTCCTATTATTAGTGTTATCTGTGTTGTAGGAATACGTTGGGTGTAACAACAAGTATCTATCTATATACATATATTAACATCATGATTATACTTGTACATTCCAGCCAGTTGGTATGGAATGGTTTCTAATACTAGCTGAAGATTTGGCTAGAGTCCTGACTTATGCTGGATCATATATATTAGGTAGGCTGAATGTGTGCCATCAAAGAAAGGATTAATATTGAACTAGACAAGAGGAATGGATACACCATGATACTTTTGGATTTTGCTAAGGCTTTTGACAGAATATAGCATGGTAGACTGTTGCATTTATGCAACAGTCTACCATGACTCATATTGGAAAAAATGGGTTTTAGTTATAGAATATTTGCATGGATTAGAGGATGGCTGACTGAGAGATATCAAAAAGTGGTATACAGGGGGTGTGAGTCTGCAAGATTTAAGAATCTTGATTAGTTGCCAGTTGGAAAGCAGCAAATCTTGAAATCTTTAATAAGAATTCAAGATTTGGGAGTCCAAAGCGTTGTTGTCTTGGCTTGCACATCCCCTGAGACACTTCGCAAGTGCAGCAGTAGGTATGTGGCCTCCTAGGGGCGATTCCTGGATACCTTCGGGTGACTGGCTGGCCTGCTACACTATTCGTCCCTTCCAGGGTTAGCAGCCCTGGTAGGGTTAAGTTTCCTAGCTTGCAATAACTCATCAGATGAAGGCTCTGACTCTCTTATAGGCCAGAGCCAGGAAACTCGTCGAGTGTGAATCCAGATGTCTGTTTCTTGTTTGGAGGTGATCCTGCCACCCGTCCCAATGACGTCCTCAGGAATAAAGTTAAAAGAAAGCTCTGCAAGGTCTGTCATCAACTCATTTATTCAAGTTCTCATCATGCTTGTTCCGGTAGTCAAGGAGTTTCCAATCTCAGACACTTCGTATGTCAGGTCTGCAATCGTGCATTCCCCACCGCAGTCATGGCGTGCATCGCACCTTGAAATATCCAGCCGAAGCCAATGCTGCAATAAGAATGGAGCGCATCAAAGCACGTTGGACTGCTGAAGAAGAAAAGATTCTCTCCTCTTATGAGATCAAGTTGACAACTCGAGGGATAAAGAAAATCAACGAGGCTTTATTTAAGGTGTTCCCATCAAGATCTTTAGATGCTATCAAGTGTCATATACGGAAAGCCAGTTACAAAGCCTTAGTTCAAGAATTGGCAGCCCATCTGCCACAGGTAAGGACAGGTAATATCTCTGTATCTCCTGCCACTGCCTCTCCATCTTCCAGCCACCATCCTGTTGAAGAAGAAGAGGCTTTGGTTCTCAGACTGGCATAATCTCTTGATGATGCTCCTCTTTTCAGGATATAACCATCAAATTCTTAAATCTCTCATCCAGACTCACCTTCTGGGAATGGATATCACAGATCAGTTAAATGACTACCTCCATGCTGAATTCTCCGAATTCTTGATGCCTCGTCAACATCAACTTACTTCTCGTTCTACAATGGCTTTGTCAAATAGGAAGCAGAGGAAATAAAAAGAATAGAGGGCAATGTGCCAAAACCATCCTGGACAATGCTTCCCCTCCCTCTAGCAGATTTAAATGATGATTTTGTTAAATTCTGGAGTAGTCTTTTCTGCTCAACCTCCACACGTCCCTGATTATGATGACCAACTTACAATATTGAGGTCCATTCCTGCCCTTCAAATATACCAGCCTGTCTCCATCCAAGAGATTAAAGCAGCTCTTCCATCCAATTTCTCTGTCTCCGGTCCTGATGGCTTTCCTGCGTCTACACTTTGGAAGGTGCCATTTAAGATTCTTCAATACTTATTGAACATTCTCCTTTCCAGTAAAGCAATACCACCATACCTACGTGCTTCAAGAACTATCTTCATTCCTAAGAGAGAAACCTCAAGCTGTACATCAGACTTTAGGCCTATTACTATCTCCCCTGTGATACTTAGATTCTATCATAAAATTTTAGTTAAACGACTTCAGCAACATGTACAGCATGATTATAGACAGAGCTTTTGTCCCTTCAGACGGCTGTGCCAGGAATATATATATCGTCTTTCTTTTCTTCTCTCTGCTTCCAGATGCTGCTTTAAGCCTCTATATATGGTGTCGCTGGACCTCCAAAAGGCCTTTGATAGCGTCTCTCTTCCTGCTCTCCTTTGAGCACTGTCTATTGATGGATGCCCAGAATCCTTTCTTTCCTATGTTATGGAGCTATACTTGGGTAGCTCCATCACTATCACTACAGGGTCCCGTGCGACTTCTATTCCTGCAGTGCGGGGCTTCACCAGGGTGATCCTCTATTTCACCTTTTCTTTAACTGCATCATAGATGAGTTTCTTCACTCTCTTCCTAGCCATATAGGCTACTCTCTAGGCGCTTCTTCCTTTAATGCTATGGCCTTTGCGGACGATCTTATTCTCATAGCCTCTACAAACGTAGGCTTGCAGGAACTCCTTGACCAGGCATTTGACTTTTTCACTATTTGAGGTCTTTCTATTAATGTAGAGAAATCCTGCACTTTAACTCTTGTCCCCTCTGGTTGTGACAAGAAGCTTAAGGTCGAGACTATAGAGTTTTTCCCTGCACGGGAGGCTGTTGCATGCTTTGACCATCCTGGAAGAGTGGAGATATCTCGGTATCATGTTCACTCCAAAGGGAAGGTCTTCTGTCCCTTCTATCCTAGAAGCTGGGATCACTTCTTTGAGGAAAGCTCCTCTCAAGCCCCAGCAAAGACTGTTTCTCCTTTCCCACTATGTCCTACCTCGCTTTTACCACAAGTTGGTGCTTGGTAGGACATATATCTCAGTACTGTCCCGAATGGACAGGGCTATCCATTCAGCCATGAGATCATGGCTCCAACTCCTTCCTGACACCCCTACTGCATATTTCCATGCTAGGGTGAAGGATGGTGAACTCGGGGTTTCATCACTTAGATGGCTGATCCCACACCTGCGGCTGTCCAGAATCGCAAATTTAGAACTATCTCATTCCCCTATCTGCAGAGAGGTTTTCTATAGCCCGTTGATACAAGAAGACTTTAGGTGGGCTAAAGGCTGGTCCCATTATCAGGGTACCTTAATTGAGTCAGCACCTGCAGAACACAAGAGGTGGGCATCTCTGTTGCATTGTTCTGTAGATAGTGCTTCTTTAAAAGAGTCATATCTGGTGCTTCCCCAGCATGATTGGGTACAGGATGGCACCAGACTCCTCCCTGGATTCGAGTATATTGACCTTATTAGAACGAGGATCAATGCCCTGCCCACTCGAGCCCGCACAGCTCAATGGAGTAGTGATGATTCAAACTATAGGGCTGGCTGCCACTATAGTGAGATATTGTCTCATATAGCTCAGTGTTGCTTCCGCATCCATGGGGTCCGCGTGCGAAGCCATGATGCCATGGTCTCCATTCTGAACAACCCCTTTAAGAACAAAGGTTGGGTGACCGCGGTGGAACCTCTGCAGGTTTGCATAAGCCAGACTTAGTGATTAAAAGTGATGGTGACGTTTGGGTTGTTGATGTAGTGGGAACAGGGTGCCCACTAGCCTATAGCCATAATAATAAAGTAAATTATTATAAAAATAACCAAGCTAGTTAGTAAGATACGGGAGGAATATGGGGCAACCCCAAGGTTTACTAGCGCCACCATCTCTTTACATGACGTATGGAGCACAGATAGTTATATGGACTTAAAACAGCTTGGGCTTATGCAGAAGGATATAAAAGTTCTTTCCTTGAGGGCCCTACAGGGCACACTGGTGGCATGTTGTTGCCACCAGCAAATGACTACAATGATAAGTAGAACAGGCATAGGGTAAAACACTTGTAAAGGCTTAGGCCTATATATCAAGTCTGGATGTGATGTATGGGTAGTACTGCCCATAACCAGTACAAAGATTAAAAAAAAAAAATTAATAAAAAATGGTTTACCAGAAGGATCAGTGCTTGGTCCACTGTTATTCAATCCGGTCATTAATGATATTGGTAAGGATTTGAAAAGTGACAACTGCTACTTACAGATGATGCAAAGATAGGTAGGGTAATCTGGAATGTTGCTGATATGCAGTAATAGGCTGGAATTGTGGGCATGGGATAATGGGTGTCAGTTCAATATCAGTAAATGTAAAGTCATTCACTTCACCGTGATTAGATATCCAATGTCGTATTATATTGGTGGGATTATGTTAGAAGAAACTGATGAGGCTAGGGATCTTGGAGTGTTAGTAGATCGGAAGTTGAAGTTCAGGGGCCATGTGGCAAAAATTGCAAATACAACTCAAAAAATAATTGCAATGCAGAAATGAACTTTCACATGTAAAGATAAGGATGTTACTTTGTCTTTTTACAAAGTCTCTTTACAAAGTGATATGACCTTACTTGGACCATTGTGTGCAAGTCTGATCTTCTGGTTTCTGTTGTGATTATGATATATTGGAGAGAGAGAGAGTACGAAGGAGAGTGTTAAAAATGATATCAGGATTATAGAATACTGATTATGAAGACAGATTGAGAATTTGTAGACTGCAGACTCTAGGGAACAGGAGAAAGAGGGGTGATATTATTGAGACTTACAAACTTCTGAAAGGGTCATACAGGATTTCAATTGATGGGATTTTTCAATTTATGGAAGCTGGGGAAAGGGCATTCTTCGAGGCTGAGAGTGAAGGCCACTAAGAAGAGGGTGAGGGCTAGATTTTTCTATCATAGGGTGATGTGTGATTGTAATTGATTGCCATTAGATGTTGTGAGCACAAGCAGTGTGAATAAATTCAAGAATAAGTATGATAGCTGGTGTGTGTGTGTGTGTGTGGTATGTCTCTGAGTCCCTGGAGGTCCATTAATAATAATAATATCCTGATAGGAACAGAAATGGAAGTGTACAGTCTTTTTCATGAGAAGAAAGGACAAGGGAGGTGAGGGGGGAGGTGATGCTGATGACAGTAGTGGGATTATGTCAATAACAGGGTGCGAAGTATACACTTTGTGGGGAAATATTGGAGGAAATTGAGGAGTCAAGAGGCCTTGAAATGGTGGTTGATGAGTTCTGAAGGATCTGAAGTTTAGCAGTTACATTACACAAGTTGTATGAAGTCAACACATGAGATTATGGCAATGATATGGAGGACCTTAGCATTCAGAAATAAAGAGCTTCTGGTTCCTCTGTATGAGACCTTGATCACGCCTCATATGGATTATTATGCATGGTGATGTGGATATATTGAAAAGGGTCCCGAGAAAGCTGACTAAGATAATAATTGGATGCGAGATATGAAGACAGATTGAAGGATTGCAGTTTCTAAAGCCTTGAATAGGAGGAAGAGAGTGAATTTGTTTTGGACATCATCATCATCAACATCAAATTCCTGCTATGTACCCTCAAAGGGGTGTACAGGATATGATAGTACTACATGAAACATTTACATCATTACTAACTTCCTATCTACATATTTTCCTCCGAATCAGTCTGTTACTTGTCAGGACTCCAGTATTATAATTATCAGATCTTATATTTCTATCTTCTAAGGCACTTTTTACTGTATCAATCCACCTATATCTTGGTCTCCCTCTGGGGTCTTTTTCCTACCAACCTGGCAGAGAACACTTGTTTTGCTAATCTTTTCTCGCCCATTCTTTTTAAGTGACCATACCACCTGAGATTAGCTCTGCTAATGCATACCTGGATGCTGACAATGTCAAGTTCTTTCCTAATATCCTCATTTTTAATATGATATTGCCATTGATGCTATCTGTTCATGCCCCTAATCTTTTGCACTCTCATATCTACAGTCTCTAGTCTTTGGTGAAGTGTTTTACTTCTAACCCATCTCTCAGATCCATATGTTAAAACTGGTTTGAACACTGTCTTGTATACAGCTAATTTAGTGTTCCGACTAATTTCTCTCTTATTAAATATGAATTTATTCAGTTGACTTCCTACCATACCAGCTTTGTTGATTCTGTTGTCTATTTCCATATTTAATTTACCATCTTCACTAAAAATTGTGCATAAGTAGCTGAAATGTTTTACTTGTTCCACAGGTTCACAACACAGTTGACATTTTCAATGATTCTGCCTATTTTCATTATCTTTGTCTTGTTATTGCTGACCTTCATACCATACCTATTACAACAGTTATTCAATTTAGTCAGGGAATCTTGCAGACTTGTAGCAGATTTATTTAGAAGTATAACATCATCCTCGTAAAGCAAAGAGCTGACATTAACATCTCCAATTTTGATATCAGGTTTAATATTACTTTCCTTCATAATGTGATCCATATAGATAATGAATAACAGAGGGGATAATGTACATTAAATCAGGTGTCAGACAACTGATTTAACATTAAAGCATCTTCCTGTACTTCCTTCAATTCTAACTGCTGACTTACAACTCAAATACAGACTAAGTATTGCTTGATATAATGCCCCATTGACACCATATAACTGTAGCATATTGAATAGATTCTCTCTTGGCACCTTGTCATATGCCTTTTCCAGATCTACAAAACTTAAATACAGATCTTTGTTATATTCCCATGATTTCTCAACTCTTTGTTGTAAAGTGAAGATCCGATCCTGACAGCCTCTATTTGGCCTGAATCCAGCTTGTTCTTCACCAAGCTTTTCTTCCACAATTCTTCTCAACCATTTCTCAAGTATACTTACATAAATCTTAGGAACACTCAGTAGGGATATACCCTGTAATTCTCACATTCGTTTTTATTTCCCTTTTCATATATGGGTACTATGAGAGCTCTACTCCAATCATCAGGAATTCGTCCCTCTATCCAGGTCTTCTGAACTATGCAGTACAACCACTGTAGGATTTTTATACCTCCATACTTCAGCATTTCTGGTTGAATGTCATCTATTCCTGCAGCCTTTCCACATTTCAACCCTTTAATATCTTTTTCTACTTCAAGTATGAATTCCTGACGGTAGAGTGTTTTTACACCTTTGCTATCACTGCTTATTTCATTTAGCAATTTTTCAAAGTAATTACTCCATACTTCAAGGATATCTTTTTCTCCTATTTTTATGTCACCTATATCATCTCTAACTCCTTTTTTACAGCACTCTTTTCTTCATTTCTAAGCTTCTTCAACAATCTTCAGAATATCTTACCATCTTCTTGATATTTATTTTCTATGTTCTTGCCAAAGTCCTCCCATGCCTTTTGTTTAGCTAGTTTTACACAGTGTTTAGCTTTCTTACATTTGTCTCTGTATTCTCTAAGAGCACAAGCTGACTTATTTGCCAGGAACTTTTGATATGCTTTCTTCTTTTCCTTCACTGCCTCTTTAACTTCCTGTATCCACCATGAAGTTCTCATTTTTCTATCCTTGCAGACAACCTCACCACATGCCTCTCTGGCTGAATCAATTGGGGTTTTCTTCAAGGTTTGCTATTGAATCTCCAATATTTGGTTCCTGTTCTCAAACACTTTCATTTTTTCTTCAGTAATCTTCGTGTATTTTAGTCTACAGTTCACATCTGAGAGCTGCTCAACTTTTATTCGCTTTAAAACTTTCTTACATATTTTTCTTTTTCAAAATGAAATTAAATTTTATGCTGCTCAAGACTAAATAGTGATCACTTCCAATTTCAAATCCTCTGTACACTCTGGTATCCTGCACCAGGGAAAAAAACATCACTATCGACAAAAACCTAGTCAATGAGACTTTTCTTATTCCTTGCCTCCTCTCTCCATGTGAATATGTGCACATTTTTATGTTGGAACATGGTGTTAGTAATAACCAGTCCATGTCCTGAGTAGAAATCCAACAGGTATTTGCCATTATTATTAGCTTTGCTCTTTTCTCTAAATTTTCCCAAAATATTTTTGTATGTCTGACAATCATTTCCTACTCTGCTATTTAGATCCCCAACAAGGACCAACTTTTCCTTTTTCATTGTGTCAGTTGCTTTCTCTAAAGCATCAAAAAATTCCTCCACTTCTACCTTAGTAGAACCTTCTGTGGGACCATAGGCACAAATAAGTCTCATTATTAATAAGTTAATTATTTTTATTTATTTTATTATATATGTTTTGTAGCTGATTATAAAAATCAATATTATCCTGTTCTCTTCCTTCTTCTGGGGCATATAAACCAGTTATTGTTAAATAGCCTCTATCTATTTTTATTCTAGCTTCTATTATTCTTTCATTCCATAATTTATAATGTTTTAACTGTTTTGAAAGGGAGTTATGAATCCAAATCATGACTCCTGCTTGTGCGCTTTGGTCTCTGTCGACTCCACTGTATATCACATTAAAATTTTCGGTTCTCATAGTTCCTTTTAATTTCTTTTTTGTTTCAGTGATTACTGCTATTATAAAATTTCTTTCATTTATTGGTCTAATTCTATTTCTTTATATGCTATTCCTCTTACATTCCAGTTTGCTATGTGTATTATATTTTGTCGTTTCCATTTTTGCTTTACCTTTTCAATTCCAGGGTCATTTCCCATAAATTCAATCCGATTATCTTTTTCTGTCAGCTTACAAATAGGATTATGTTCTCCATGTCAGGGGACTAGCCTGATGATGGAATAGTTCAGTGGTAGGGCTGCTACCTTAAGGCTTCTGAACTAGCCTTCTTCCGAATTTAAACCCATAGGAGGAATAGGGTATATTGAAGGGGGGGGGGAGTAGATTATAGAAGAATTATAGTAAGGATTATAGAGAGGGCATAGTTGTAAGGCCAGAAATGAAAAGACCCCATGGGCCTTGAGTAGTCTAATAGCATAAGGGTCATAAAATAAGAAGAGTTGGCTGATAAAGCCTTATAGGAAAGATTAAAGTAAGTGTATCTTCCTCAAAGTAGAAGGAGAGGATAGATCCAGCTAGGGGTCCATGGGAGTGCCGCTTCCCTTACAATCGAGATGATTGCTCCTTATGGTCCTGTTGATCCATGAGTCCTTATTCAGTATATTCGGACCACCCCACCATATACACACACACACACACACACACACACACGGTGGGCTACCCTATCTGCCACCCAGGGGACGCGCTCTGTAGGGGTTAGAGGGTCCCCCGAGAGAAATAATAATAATAACAATTCTCTAAGAGCACAAGGTGAATTTATTTGCCAGGAACTTTTGATATGCTTTCTTCTTTTCCTTCACTGCCTCTTTAACTTCCTGTATCCACCATGCAGTTCTGATTTTTCTATGTTTGCAGAAACCTCACTACATGCCTCTCTGGCTGAATCAATCAAGGTTTTCTTCATTGCTTGCCACTGAATCTCCAAGATTTGGTTCCTACTCTCAAACCCTTTCATTTTCTCTTGAATAATGTTTGTGCATTTTAGTCTACAGTTCACATTTGAGAACCCCTCAACTTTTATTTGTTTTAAAACTTTCTTACATGTTCTTCTTTTCAATGTGAAATTCAATTTTATCCTGTGCAAAACTTAGTGGTGATCATTTCCAATTTCAAATACTTTGTATACTCTAGCATACTGAACCAGGGAGAAAACATCACTATCAACAATAACATAGGCAATGAGACTTTTCTTATTCCATGCCTCTTCTCTCCATGTGAATTTGTGCACATTTTTATGTTGAAACATTGTGTTAGTAATAACCAGTCCATGTCCTGAGCAGAAATCCAATGGTTATTTGCCAATATTATTAGCTTTGGTCTTTTCTCCAAATTTTCCCAAAATAAATTTGTATGTCTGACAGTTATTTCCTACTGTGGTATTTAGATCCCCCAACAAAGACCAACTTTTCATTTTTCTTTGTGTCAGTTGCTTTCTCTAAAGCCTCAAAAAATTCCTCTACTTCTACCTTAGTAGAACCTTCTGTGGGACCATAGGCACAAATAAGTGTCATTGTCCAGTTCCCCATTCTCACATTTGCCCACATCACTCTACTTGAGACTGCCTGCCATTCAAGAAGATTAGCCTCGTATTTTGTGTTGAATACTATGGCTACTCCTTATTTTCATTGATTGCCATTGCCTGAATATAACATTTTGTATTTATTGCTCAGAAAGATCTCGCCAGTTTTTTTGTTATTTTTGTTTCAGTCATCCCTATTATGTTGATATGATACTTATCTAATTCCTCAGCTAGCTCCATTTCTTTGCCATTCAGACTTTTTATGTTGATAATACTGATCTTTAACTCTGGTGATGTTGAGTTGGGGTATGTTTTCAGATTTGTTCCAGTAGCTGACTTTTGACTGTTTGCTCTGGTCCCCTGGTGAAAACAATGGGGCCTTGTTTAACCAGGCGACATCCCAGCCAGCATGAAATGCTGTCATGTTGTACCATTATTTTGGTTTAAACCAATAAGAATACAATTTGGTCAACTAAATCCCATATTGTTAGCCCATCCTCATTTGTTCAGTATCCAGGTTTATACCTAACAGGGTGCACCACGAAAAAGGTGCAGATTGGACATTGATCAGAATCCCTGGTAGGTTCTTCACATTCCTTTAAAGGCTATGTGGAGGTTATAGTTATATAGCTTTGACTCTTTAAGCACTCCTGTTTTGGACATTTAAGTTGGTAAAGGGTTATTACTGGGTTAATGTGGAAGCGATGTTTTATAGAATGGGAGAAGCGGATAGAACAATGGGAATATCCTCGTTCAGGTTTTTTGCATGGAATAGTTCATTGCCCGAAGAGTGGTTGGTGAGTGGAATGTATTGCCAGACATTGTGGTGAATGCAGATACATTGAATGAGTTTAAAGCATGGTTTGATGAGTTTTATGTGTAACAGTGTATACCTCCCACAGTGAATCTTTTGACTTTATGGAGGTCTTGTTTTAATAATAATAGTGCTATTAGAAAACATGCTATCTCTATCCTAAAGAGTGATGAAAAGGAAAACTGAAGAACTGCAACTTCTACTCAACTAACTGTCTGAGTTGTGTTCTAGGAAATTATTCTGAAAATTACTACTTTCTAATCATGCTGCACATCTAAATCATGATATGCCCTACAGAGACTGTTTCAATCCTGTGTATTGGTAGGCCTTCAAGCAAAATTTTCATCTCCTGAAACATCACAATATATGAGTGGCTTACAAACCTGTTCTCACCATGTGCATTTGTCTCCAGTCTAAAAGATATTAATTCCTTCTACAAACAAAATGAGGTTTGCAGAATTCCTTGTTCTGTGCTCTTTATACATGTGTCAGACTTCAAGAAATTTTGAGAGTAGAAAAAACGAATAACTAGGAGATTCAGCTCATAACAGAAGATCAGGTTTAGTTCATCACTCTTGGCATACACATAATGACATTGATTGGGAAAATAGTTCAATGCCATCTTGAAGACAGTTTCTTTTCTCATTAGATAAAGGAATCTGCTGTGCCATTTTTTTCTCATAGTCAGAACTAAGTACTGTTTCTAAATAACATTTGGGAATTTTTTATATTTCTTTGCACATCAAATTTCAACTTTTTCATCTAGTACCTCCAAACAATGCTGGAAAGTGAATGATTCATGCCACAGTTCTTCCAACATTTACTTGTTAATTTTTAGTTCTCATCTGCTAGCTTTACATTTATATTTGTTTTTACTCAGAAGATGGCACACATTATTGGTAGTGTGGAACTAGTCATTTCTTTTTATCTTTTTTATTATAATGACCTAATAAAAGCTTAGGTTTTCAATAATTGAACTTTTTTGGTCAAAAGTTCTACCTGAAACATTAGATATTAAGTTTGAATTTTTGGGACCCCATATTATTATTATTATTATTATTATTATTATTACGGGTATCTCCATGGAGTCAGTAGACTCATCACGGGAGACCCAAACTAGCAAAACAATATCTGTCATATCTCTTCTTGAATTCATTTACAGACGAAGAGCTCACAACTAAGTCAGGCAATGAATTCCACTCATTCACCACCCTCCAGGCAAAAAAACTTGTTCTGACACCCTTGTTAACCACACTCTTCTTTAATTTCCAGGAATGACCTCTTGTTCTTCCATCACTATCGCACAGCTGAAACATTTCCCCTGCATCAATCCTATAAAAACCTTTCAGTAATTTAAATGTTTCTATCATATCCCCTCTTCTTCGCCTATCAACCAATCTCTGCAATCTATCAATGTAGGGAGCATTTTGCACATCACTCACCAACTTGGTCACTCTTCTCTGAACCCTCTCCACAGCCTCCTCATCTCCAAGGAATCCAAGTGACCAGACCTGAGCACAGTAATCCAAATGTGGAAATATCAACGCTTTATAAAGGGGAATAATAACCTCTTTATCTCTGGATGTCAGTGTGTTCCTCAACAACCAAGTAATCCTATGTGCAATCTTGGACACCTTAGCAATGTGTCCTCGGAACTTCATCTCCCTATCTACCAACACCCCCAAGTCCTTAGCCTCATCAATCTCTTGGAGTACCTTTCCATCAATTTAGTACACAGCTGGTAATCTTTTAATCCCAAAATGCATGACTTTACACTTTTCCACATTGAACTGACATCCATTATCTTTTGCCCAATTCACCAGCTTATTTAAATCATCCTGCAAACTATCAACATCAGCTTGATTTTTTATTGCGCTACCCAACTTTGCATCATCAGCAAACAACTGAATATCTCCCTTTAAGCCATTTCCTATATCATTTATATACAAATTAAACAACATTGGCCCAAGCACAGAGCCCTGTGGCACACCACTGGTCACCTGCCTCATTCTAGACTCGGCTCCTCCATACACCACCTTATGGTATCTCTCCCTGAACCATTCTCCTATCCATATCACCAATTTAATATCCATTCCCATCTGCTCCAATTTGCTTAACAGTGTTCTATGGGGTATCCTGTCAAAAGCCTTAGCAAAATCCAGAAGTACCACTGTGTAGCCAGTTCCTTATATCTGAGGTAGTTTGACATACTAATATGTTTTTTAATATGTTTTTTGTTAATTTCTTTGGGCCAAGTCTCACAGCCTTATATATATATATCAAGTTATCTTAACTCTCCATATACACCTCTTCCACTGCTCTTGCACTCTCTATGATGTCAGATTCACATGGATGAAAGACCTTTATGAACTGCACATTAAATATCTCAGCTATATCCTCGCACTAGTGTCTTTATACCATTTTCAGCAATTAGTGCCATCCTACCATGATCATTTTTATTTTTACTGGCTACATATTAAAAGAGCCAGCAAAAGTTGGTCGATTGATAGAGTCTCTGCTACTAATGGCTCATGCAAAAAGTTAAGCAAATCTGAGTGTAGTTAGTAGTTGGAAGGGTTTCAATTGTTTGATGCTGTTGGCACTCTGCTGAGGTCTGGCCATTCTCACAGGGTTAACTTCGGCATGTAAACTGGCGTATGACATACCTCTGTACCCTCAAGGGCATGTGGGGATATGACATATCAAAAGAACTTCCTAGGTTTTTTTTTGCTTCATTAGCTAACTTCTGCTCATACTGAACTTTTGCTATCAACCGAGTCGCCCTCCATGCCTGTTCTTTGTATTCCTCATGAAATTCATTATTACCACTCTTATGTTGCCTCCATAATGCTTACTTTCTCTGTATTGCATGCTTAATCTCTTCATTAATCCATTTCACGCCTACCATATATAGCCTTCTGACCTTTGGAATACATTTAGACATTGATTCTGCTAGATAGTTCTTGAATATCACCCAAGCAGTATTGATGTCCTTTCCACCAAACTCCTAATTTCATGCTATAGGTGCAGGCTGTCTCCTGAGCTTCTCATAAACACCAGCCTTGTTAGTTCCACATGTATCCTTTCCTCCTGTAAGTTCTCATGTGGTTGAGAACCATCAAGATAATCACTTTATGGTCACACTCGCCAACTGAAGGGAAATTTGACACCTCATTTAAAATAACATCCTGTGATGAGAGGATCAAATCCAAGACCCTCAGTCCTCATGTGCTCTCTGTTATATACTGCCAGAGGTAGTTGTCCTTTAAAAACTCGTTTTCTTTACTTCCTGTTGCTATCTTGTCATCCCAGTTTATATTGTCATAATTAAAATCACTCATAATGATCACAATTTCCTTACTTGCTTGACTAATTTGCTTATACATTTCCTGGTTATCACCCTCCACATTGCCAGGTGTATAGCAAATCCCATGAACTATTTCATTTTGTTCACCTCTATCTCATGCTATACTCTCTCAAAACCACTATAGTATTTCCCCCTTGCATCTCTGCCTGGTATAGACATAACTCTTTTTATATTATCAATAGCACTCCACCTCTGTTTTTACCCTTGCAATCTTCACAAAACGTCTCACTTATTCCAGCAGTTTTTTGGTAAATGAACTCAATCAATGCAACCATTTCATTTACCCTGTTTCAGATTCACAGCCCATTAAGTAATGAGATTGATTGTTTATAGGACAGTTCTTTAAATAAAAGTAACAAATGTGTTTATTAACAAATGTGTGTCCTTTCCTTAACAAATGTGTTTATATGCTTTCCAGTAGAGTATATTATAACTGCAAGTGTCACTTTTATGTCAGGTGACAGCAATTTTCGCATGCCGACCGTTGAAGTAAGAGTGTGTGAGTAGAGCATGTCAGAAGTTGCGTCATGCCTATTCGAGTCTATCTTTTAATCAAGTAATAAAATTTTATTGTAAATTATGAAAAAATGCTGCATAAATGTATCAGGACCTGAAAGAAATTTACAGTGATGATTGTCTGAGCCATGCACAAGTGTCCTGCTGGTTTTCAATGTTTAAAGAGGGGAGGGAGTCCCTGGAGGATGAACCAAGCTGCAGACAGCCAGTTTCTGCAAGGACAAATGAACATGTGGTGAAAGCTAGGGAAATTGTTGTCCATGGTAGACAAATAACCACTAGGGTACTCTGTGTGCAGCTTGTTGTCTATAAGGAAATGGCCAGATTAATCTTAGAAAAAGGTTTTCACAAGAGGAAGAGTTATTTGAGGTTTGTGCTACACACGTTTTCACATGAACAAAGAGAGCACCGGGTTACAGCATACAAGGGTGGTCTGAAAAGTTCTTGGCCTCGACCATAGATGGAAACACTATTAGCAAGATTTTTTTGTTTTCAAGTTGGTACATCTGTCATAAGCATCCATGTGAAATTGCAAGTCATTCTATCAAGTATTTTGTTTTATACAGCTGTCTGAAGCAAAAGCGTTATCTGTATCCCTTTGAAATGGATAAAATTGATTGGGTATCGTGCGGTTATAAAATTCTTTGTAAAAGAAGATTTAACACCAAAAGAAATTCATTTGAAGTTCATAAAAGTTTATTGGTACTCTTCTGTTTCATTTTCAACAATTAAGAAATAGGCTGCCGAGTTTAGACGTGGACGTACCAGCCTTGAAGATGATCTATGTGAAGGATGCCCAAAAAGTGTAACAACACCAGAAATCTTTGATCAAGTGCACAATATGGTATTGGTTGATCGGCGAATCAAAATGCTTGAAATTGCAGAGACTATAGGCATTTCAAAAGAATGTGTAGGATATATTTTGTATGAAGAATTGCAAATGATGGGTGCCATGCTTGCTCACAGCAGATCAAAAACGCACTCGCATGAAAATCTCTGAACAGCCCTTAGAGCATTTTAACAAGAATAAAACTGACTTTGTGCATTGATTTTTACTATGGATGAGACTTGGATTCACCATTAAACACCAGAATCCAAACAGCAGTCAAAACAGTGGAAAGAAGCCTGTTGTTCAGCTCCAAAGAAGACAAAGTCAGTTCCATCAGCAGGAAAGGTCATGGCATTGGTATTTTGGGATGCTAAAGGCATTTTGTTTATTAATTATCTTGAAAAGGGTAAAACAATAACCGGAGAATATTATTCTGATCTTTTAAAAATTTGTGAGAAAAGACCCTGTATGCAGAAGAAAAAAATCATCTTTCATCAGGACAATGCACCTGCCCACAAAGGTGTTATGGCAGTGGGAAAATTAAGGGATCTGCACTACGGATTGTTGGAACATCCAACCTATTCCCCAGATTTGGCTCCCTCTGACTTCTATCTCTTCCCAAAACTAAAACTCGTCCTCGCTGGTCAGCTTTTTTTCAGCAATCAAGAGGTGATTGCAGCTGTGGAGGGGTATTTTGGAGATCTTACTGAGAACCACTACAGGGACAGGATAATGGCACCGGAGGACAAAGCGTGAAAAAGAATGTCTCGACACGAAATTCTGAAATTAGCATGTCATGATATTTCTTACCTTTCAGTGGAAATAGCGCGACTTACTAAAATTCCTGCTCGTTTCTGGTTTGGGAATTAATCCATTTCGAAAATCGGACTCCTTCCCTTCCAATGGCCGGTTCTTTAACATGGTAGCCTATGGGAGACCGCAGCAGACATGCTAATGCATGAATGGGTACCCCATCTTCATTCGCTACTGGAAGAGAAGTCACCAGAAGGAGGATGAAACGGAAGTAACATCAGGTTGACGTCACTGTGACACTTGGCTCTCTCTCTGGCTGCAAGTAGGATAGCGGCCGTTGTCTCCGTATGTCTCTGGTTACGATACGGTCGCTTGCGCGAATATGCGCGACCACATGCGGCTTGTTTACCGAGGCTCCCTATCTTGCTTTGGACAGTGTTTGACTCCTTTGGAAAATTGCAAGACACATTGAATGCTTAGGTTAGGTTAGTTCTTAAGGTTAGGTTAGGTTAGTTCTTAAGTTCTTCACTAATAAGTTTTATATGTGGTGACATCCAGCAAAAATGCTTCCGATTTGTGTTATAGCTGTTTTTTTTATATCCTACGTACGTTCAGTTCCTCTGGTAAAGGAATATCCATTTCGAAATCAGCGGGTGCCATTATTCTAGTAGCGCAAAGCTAGTCTTCTCTACGTGTGATGTCTGCCTGATGTATGCTAACGCATCGCGATGTGCACAGCGGTCTCCCATAGACTTCAATGTTAAAAAACAGACCATTGAGTCCCTTCTAAAAATGGATTAATTCAAAAACTAATGATTATCCATATTTCCGGTTGGTTGCATTGTGACATTCTGCAGGTAAGGGATTATGTGTCATGCTTTTTGCAAATTTTCAATCGAGACATTTTCTTTCCATAGATACCAATTCATTTTTTCATTGTTAGGCTGAGAACTTTTCAGACAACCCTCATACAACCCTGAGAGAGAAGATTTTTAAATTTTCTGAAATTTCTTGAAAATTTTGCACTGGGCTGCAAAATTTCATCCATGCAATTGATCAAGACTGATGTGCTACAAAAAATTGTCACCGGTGATGAAAGATATTGTTTTCAGTTTGATCTGGAAATGAAATGTCAGAACATTTAATGGTGTGGAATGTCTTCCCCATGGCAGAAGAAAGTCAGGTTGCAAAAATCATGGGTCAAGACTAAGGCAATGGTCTTTTTTTTTGACACAGCTAGAATTATCCACATGAATTTGTTCTTGATTGCGCCACAGTGAATAGTCAGTATTATTTGGGATAATGCAATGTCTGTATATCTGGATGTGACAATGTCAGGAAAGAACTGTTTCACAATGACAGTTGACTTTTGTCAGCATGACAACCTGCCCACTGTGAAACAGTTTCTGGCTTCAAAGTCTATGTGATTGAACCCCTCCCCCCCATTTGTGAGATTTGGCTCCTGCAGACTTTTCCTTTTTCATAAGATGAACTGTGCTTTGAAAGGGAAGTGCATCAGTGACATTGAGGACATGCAATGCAGTATGACTTAGAGATGGAAAGAGATTAATGTTCAGGACATCCACCTTGCCTTCAAACACCCTATGACAGATGTAAACATTGTGTGAAGTTAGAGGGAAATTATTTTGAATCTGTGTAATTGAAAATTCCAAATATAGTTGTTTGTTTTGATATATAACAGACACATTGTGTACAAACATAACAGCTCATTCCTGGATCTATAAAAAGTTTCATATACCAGTTATTAGATATGACTTTTCCATACTTTCCTGGAACCATTTCTTTCTCTCCTTACTTACCCCAGAACTTTCTTCAAATCCAGCTGTTTTCCCTACATCTCAGGTTATCACCTTCCCTTTTTATCTACACATGCATTCACGTCCTCTTGGAGCATCAACGTTTGGCGCACACTGTGCCCCTGTCTACACTGAGTCTCACCATCCCTGTTTGTCTTACATATTTCTCTACACTCATGCTATGCACTTCTTCATTCATAAGCACCACTTCAACTCTTCTTCTTTATTATCCTGCTCTTTCATATCACTTCTTACTTGCTCAGATTCATTCTCTGCACTTATTACTGTCCCTCCCTTCCAGCAGCAGTCTCTTCCAATGACTCGCATTTGGAGTCATGATTTGGATTTGAAAAAAAAAAAAAAAAAAGCCTCGCAACCATTCAAATGCAGTCTTTCACTCTTATACAGTTTAATTCTTTCTTCAAAATTATTCCACACATCAACAAACTGCACTCCTTTCTCTTTACACGTTTCTACTAACATATCATTTATAATCTTGCCCTCCACCTCATCTCATCACTGTCATACCTGAGTAACACACTCTTATACAGTTTAATTCTTTCTTCAAAATTATTCCACACATTAACAAACTGCACTCCTTTCTCTTCACACATTTCTACTAACATATCATTTATAATTCTTGCCTTCCACCTCATCTCATCACTGTCATACCTGAGTAACACACTCTTATACAGTTTAATTCTTTCTTCAAAATTATTCCACACATTAACAAACTGCACTCCTTTCTCTTCACACATTTCTACTAACATATCATTTATAATTCTTGCCCTCCACCTCATCTCATCACTGTCATATCTGAGTAACACACTGTGACTACCTTTCCTATCACACGATGATCGTTTATCCTTCTCAACAACTGCCTGATATTCAATCTTATGTTCTCCTTGTTCCCAGTTAAGTAATTTGTCTCTATTACTAACTCCTTTTCTCACTTACTCCGAATATCCAACACCTCAATCACTATTAATTTTATCTCCAGGAGAGCAAACTTGTGTATCTTCTCATTTATGACCTCTAATAATCAAATTGCTATACAGCTACACGCGTGGGTCTTTTGTTATCTTTTTCATGCTGACCTCATTTGTTTTTGTCTACTTTACTCTTCCATGTATATTTATATGCATATCAAGACATTAGAATGCCTACTATGTGGGTGGATTGTTGGCATTCTTATTGAGAAATAGCTATAAGATGGTTTATCAAAAGATATTTCAAAAGTTAGAACAAAGAGAAAAGTACAAGTAGCCATTCCAATAAGGGAATGAGAAATTGTTTTTTTGCATAGATAGAAAAGAGGGGGGGGGATATAGAACACATACCCTTGAAAGTGTAATGGAGAGTGTAAACTATAAATGCATTTAAGGAGTTACATGGTATACTTTGTGTAATCTACAGATTTCCTGTAATGATAATATCAGATTTAATGACAGTATCAAATCAAAGTTGCTATTTTATTTTTAGTCTTCAGATATAATTTTTATATGTATTAATTACAAAAAAATTAATATTTTTTTAGCGCTCTATTGAAGATGAACTACAAAGAGGTAGCCATTCAGATATTGTAACAATCTCTGTTAGCTACATCATTATGTTTCTTTACATCATTATTGCCCTGGGTGATATACGCAGTTATAAACTTATTTTGGTGAGTCATTTATTAATCTTCTCTTTGTTAATTTGATTTTTGGTTTTATAATTGTCCTTCATTTTATAGTTTCCAAATTTAAGACTATACAAATTTAATGCAGTTTATTGAGTTTGGTATCTATCTCTCTCTCTCTCTCTCTCTCTCTCTCTATATATATATATATATAACTGGCCTGCATGTTAAAGTGGATAGCATCTCTTCATTCTTTGCTATATGCTGTGAGTTTGAAATCATTCATTCCAGAGAAGGATTCAATCTTTAGTCAGTTGATGGTTTTCATTAGCTAATGAGTTGTTGTGTTTGTATACCAATGCTAGAAGTATAAGAAACAAGGCGGATGAAATGGTTGCACTAATTGCGTCTGTGCACCCAGAGATTGTCGGAATAAGTGAGACATGGTTAGATGAGGATGACATCCTGACAGGAATAGAGATGGAAAGGTATGATGTGTTTCGTGAGGATAGAAGGGGTAAAAAGGGAGGGGGAGTGCTATTGATGATAGAGAAAGAGTTATGTCCATACAAGGTAGAGATGCAAGGGGGAAATGGGGCCAGTGGTTTTGAGGCAGTATGGTGTGAGATAGAGGTGAATAGAATCAAATACTTGGTGGGATGTTGTTATAGACCTGGTAATGTGGATGGTGGTGATAGTGAAATGTATGGTCAAATAAGCCAAGCAAATAAGAAAAGGGTGATCATTATGGGTGATTTTAATTATGGCAATATAGACTGGAATGAAGAGATAGCAACTGGAAGTAAAGAAAATGAGTTTCTTGAGTTTTTGAGGGATAACTACCTCAGACAGTATGTAACAGAGGGCACAAGAGGATTAAGGGTCTTGGATTTGGTCATCTCATCGGAGGATGTAATTATCAATGAGGTGTCAAATCATCCACCAATTGGTGAAAGTGACCATGAGGTGATTACTTGGGTGGTTGCCAGCAGTGCAAGGACCCCTGTGAAAAAAGGGTATATGTGGAACTACAAGGCGAGTGATTATGAAGAGCTCAGGAGACAGCTTGCAGGTGTAGCATGGAATGAGGAGTTAGCTGGAAAAGAGATCAATGCAGCTTGGGGGATTTTCAAAAAATATTTAGTGGATGCAATGTCTAAATGTATACCACGGGTGAGAAGGTTAAATAAGTTAGGTGTGAGATGGATGAATAAAGAGATTAAGCATGCAATACAGAGAAAAAGGGCATTGTGGAGGCAGCATAAGAGAAGTGGAAGTAACCAATTTCATGAGTTCTACAAAGACCAGGCAAGGAGAGTGACTTGGTTGGTGAGAGTAGCTAAAGAGAGGTATGAACAGCAGTTAGCTAATGAAGCTAAAAAGAATCCTAGGGAGTTCTTTCGATATGTAGCCAGCAAAAGAAAGAATGATTATGGAAGGATGACATTGATTGGAGGAAATGGTATAAAGACAGCTGTTGCAGAATGTGTGGTGGAGATACTTAATGAGCAGTTCATAAAGATCTTTCAATCTTGTGAATGTGACTTCATGGAGAGATTAAGAGCAGTTGATGATGGGGAGGAGAGACTGACTGTAAGTGAGCAAGAGATGTTTGGGGAGTTGAGTAAACTAAATGTAAATAAGGCTGTGGGACTTGATAATATATCACCGCGTATTCTGAAGGAATGTGCCAGAGAGTTGACAACTGCCTTGACATATTTTTTTAATACGAGTCTTGCACTTGGTCAAGTCCCTAAAGAGTGGAAGGAGGGCAAGATTGTGCCACTTCATAAAGGAGGTGATCGAACTCAAGCATCAAACTATAGGCCTATCTGTGTGTCAGGTGTTGTGGTTAAGTTGTTGGAGAAGCTTGTGAGAACTAGGATCCAGAGTTGGGTTGACAACAATGGTATAATCTTTGATGGACAGCATGGATTTGCTAAAGGGAGGTCGTGTTTTAGTAATCTACTTACTTATTACAATAAAGTGACTGCTTCCTTGGACAGAGGAGAAGGATACACAGTAATATACTTGGATTTCGCAAAAGCTTTTGATAGAGTACCTCATGATAAGTTGACAGTCAAACTAGAGCAGATGGGGTTGGATATTAGATTAGTGCATTGGATTGGAGACTGGCTATCTGATAGGTATCAACAAGTTGTGTATGGGGGTGCAATATCCAGGAAAAGGAAAGTCACTAGTGGAGTGCCTCAGGGATCTGTTTTAGGGCCATTACTATTTAACTTGTATATTAATGATATTGGCGAAGATTTGGATGGAGATATTCAGTTGTTTGCAGATGATGCAAAGTTGGGACGAACCATAAAGAGTAGTGAAGATGTTGTGGCCTTGCAAGAAGACTTGAATAAATTGAGTGATTGGGCAAGCAAATGGGGATGTGAGTTCAATGTTGCAAAATGTAAGGTTTTAAAATTTGGAAAACAAAGATGGGATGCAGAATTTATGCTTGGTGAGAATATATTGTTGGAAGTAGAGGAAATAAGAGATCTGGGAGTGATAGTGGATAAGGATCTAAAATTTAGGGGTCACATCGCCAAAATTGTGAAGACAACACAAAGACTTCTGGGAATGATGAGGAGGACACTGACGTGTAGAAGTAGGGAGATTCTTGTTCCATTGTATAAGGCTTTGATTAGGCCACACATGGACTATTGTGCCCAGATTTGGTCACCTGGTTTTCAGAAGGATGAAGAGATGTTGGAAAGGGTCCAAAGGCGACTGACTAAGGTAGTTTCTGACCTCTGGAATGTCGAGTATGAGGAAAGATTGAAAAGATGTAATTTGCAGAGACTAGTGGAGAGAAGGAAGAGGGGAGATATGATAGAGACCTACAAGTTGGTAAGGGGTTGCTATAGGATCAATGGTGGAGAAGTTCTACAGCGAATAGTGGGAGATCAGGGGAGAACCAGAGGTCATCCCTGGAAACTGTATAAAGAGGGTGTGAGTAGGGGAGTGAGAGGCAGGTTTTTTTCGTGCAGAGTTGTGAATGATTGGAATGCCTTGCCTGAGAGTGTGGTGTCTGCAAGGAGTTTGAATGTGTTTAAGACCCGGTATGATGAGATGTGTGTGAGATAAAAGGACCTCCTAGATGAGTCTTTGACTCCATGAGGTCTTGTTTAATAATAATAATAATAATAATAATGAGAATGCCATCACCTTGCATACTGACTTCAGGATTATTATTATTTGTTCAAAACTTATATAGAATCACAAGACTCATATTAGTAGGCCCATCTTCGAAAACAGTATCATAAAGAACATATTGCTATTCCTCATAATGAAGAGTAATGGAATAACTACAGCACAAAGAGAAATAATTAAACAGTAGGTTTAATTTTTTTTCAGTATTTCATCTCTGTCACAGAGCCATCTTCAGGAATACAGTGTTAAACTGCAATTACACACACATGAAGATGCAAGAAACAAAAAGTGGGAGAAATGAAATTACTCTGTATGAAGAATCAAGTCTTATGAGGGGGCATTCTTTACTGGTGCTGTTGGCTAGCATTAGATGCTGGGCAGAAGGCTTAAAATTAGTTTTCCCAAATCTTGGGAAGTTAATGGGCTGTAGCTTCAAATTATAGGCTAATCTGGAGTTGTGGTGAAGGTACTGGAGAGAGATTGGTGAGGTATGATACAGAAATGGGTTGACAACAGCAATATTCTGTGTGGTTATCAGGTTTTGTTAAAGGGAGATCATCTTTTACTTACTAACTTATGTACTATAACAAGGTGACAAAACCCTTGGACAGGAGAGATGCATATACAGTAGTGTACTTGGATTTTGCAAAAGCTTTTGATAGACTGCCACATGACAAACTGTTAAATAAATTGAAACAGATGGAACTGGATAACAGAGTTCTGAATTGCATTAGCGACTGGCTGTGAGATAGGTATCAGAAAGTTGTATATGCAGGTACAGTATCTGAAAACAGGAAGGTCACTAGTGGTGTATTGCTGGGGTTAGTTTTGGGACCATTGTTCAGTTTGTATGTTAATGATATTGGGATGGTGATATGCAGCTGTTTGCAGGTGATGCAAAACTGGGGAAAGCAATGCAGAGTCAAGTAGATGTTATGGCCTTACAGGAGGACTTGAAAAGATTGCATGGATGGGCATGTAAGTGAACTGTAATTGACTGGTCAGTTCAATATTGCAAAGTGTAAGGTTTTGAGATTTGGTAAGCAATGATGGGGTGCCAAGTATACACTTAGTGGGGAAACTTTAAAGGAAGTAGAGGAGATGAGGGATCTAGTAGTGATGGTGGACAAGGACCTGAAATTCAGGGGCCACATTGCATGAATATTGAAGATGTCACATCGGATAATGGCAGTGATGCAGAGGACCCTGGCTTGCAGAAATAAAGAGGTTATGATGCCATTGTATAAGGCCTTGATCAGCCTCATATGGATTATTGTGCACCTGGTCACCATGAAAACCAGGTTTTCATGGTGACCAGGATATGTTTGAAAGAGTCCAGAGAAGATTCACAGAGGTTGTCAGTGGTCTTTGGAATGTGGAGTACAAGAACAGATTGAGAGAATGTAAGTTGCAAAGTTTCATGAATAGGAGGAAAGGTGGGTGGGGTATATGATTGAGACATTTAAGCTAGTCAGGGGTTGTTATGAGGTTGACATGGAAGCAATTTTTCATAGAATGGGAGATGGGGGGGGGGGAGAACGAAGGCCATAATTGATTACTGTATAAGGAGGGTGTGAGCAGAGGAGTGAGGAGAAGGTTCTCTGCATGGAAAGTGGTTGGCGAGTGGAATGCATTGCCTGATTGTGTTGTGAATGTAGACACACTGAATTAGTTTAAGGTATTGTTTAAGGCAATAGTGTGTACCTACCATGATGAGTCTCTGACTGCATGGAGATCAGATGATGATGATTATATGATCATAATAATCATAGTGATGGAGCATGATAGTTTTCTTCCATCTGATTCTGTGCAAGTTATCCAAAGCATGACTTACCATAGTCATGGCAGCAGATGTATTTTTTTTGTGCTCATCTGGGCAGATGTTAGTAGATCTTCCCACCTGATCATAATATGATTAATTGCAAGAACAATGAATCTTGTAAATGCCTGGAACAGAGAGGAGGAGGAAGTGGATCCTTAGGAGAGCAGAAAAGAGAAGCCAGCTTCAAATGAGGATTAAAAACAGCAAAATGCTCTCTTTCCCTCTATAAAGGGAAAGAGAGGAGCACTTCAGGAAAAATAACCAGAACTTTAAAGAAATATAACTCTAGTAATGGCATTACTGCAGTTATGTTGGGATGTATGGAGGTGGAAGGGACAGTTAATTTGTAGATCTTTTTGGCATTGTAACCATTGGACAGGAGGTTTAGTGAATAAAGGCAAGTTCTGCTGTAAGGAAGCTTGGGTACAACAGTGTTGGAGGCTCTCTTCACAACGGTTTAGATGACACCATTTTATTTGAGAGGGGTGGGAAGCTTGTATGTATCTACCTGTATCTGTGAGTTTTCTGTAAACTGCAAAAGAAAAGATGCTATTGAGCAGACACGTTATTGGAATATCTAAAAAAAAAAAATAAATAAAAAAAAAGCAAGCTGTTGTTTTCTTTTGTGAGCTGAATACTGGGGTGCTGACTGTTGAATTGAAAGAGGAAAGAGCCTAATGTGCCTGAGCCATGTTGTCAAATAGAGAACACATTATCAATGTATCTTGGGAAGTTTGAGACTGGTAGTATCAAGAGCATGTTTTTCAAAATGCTTCATACAGAAATTGGCTATAGTGGGAGAAGAGCCCATGAAAGCCCCTGTTATCTGTTTATATAAGGTGGCCTTCTAAAAGAAGTAACCAGTATGGATAGCAATCTAAAGCTTAAATGTTGACGGTTATTCATGACTTATTTTTAATGGTATTAACAATACCAAACAATTTTATCAAAAGATGTTTTATTAACTGCTTATAAGTGCTGCTTAATTCAAATCAGCATCATCAGAGGACAACACAGCTTGTATAAATAGTGAGTAAGTAGTTAATACAGTATGGATAGCAAAATTAAGAAAGATGAATAATGTCAGGGAGAAAGCATTTTTCAGTAAATTTAATTCCAGAAAGGGGAATATTTGTGAATAAGGAGGTGACATCAATGGTCACCATGATATCATTGTAGTTTAAAAATTAAATTCTAGATTAAGGATTTGAAATGTGTGGAATTTTTTATATAAGAGGATGTGTTTCTAGCAAGTGTAAGTACAGATTTAGCTAACTGTTAGACTAATTTAAATGACGGGGAGTCAGTATCATCTACTATTGAATGTAGAGGGTAATTGAGTTAATGAAGTTTTGGCAATCCATATATCTGGGGGTCGGGGGTAAAACTAAAAGGTTAGTTTTTTTATCAACTTCAGGAGGCAAAGATGTAACATATTTTAGAAGCATTAACGTTTTTTCTGAGACTTAGTGGAATTATAATCTAGTGGTTTATAAGTTGTATGGTCTTTGAGCAGTACATTCATTTGCTGATTATAATCACTGGAAATGAGGACATTAGTAGCATCACCTTTTTTGACTCTAGTAATGATTATGCTGTGGTCTTTACAGAGTTTACAAAGTGCCTCAATCTGGCTATTATCTATAATTTAGCTCAAGTAGCAATGACTTATTAACAAAGCAAACCTAATGCATCTGCAGATATCGAGAATTTTAGGAGAGAGAAATTTTGCTTCAAGCTTAAAACTAGTAGGTATGAATCTATCGTCCTTATACCTTTTAAGGAAGGCCAGCCAATTAAGTTCTTGGGATAAACATATTTTCCACTTACCATACTGTTTAGCTTTAATAAATTTAGTTTAATCCTTTATCCAAGTGTGAGCAAACAAAGTTTGCACCTGAAAATATATCAGGACTGAGGTAAGGTAGTACAACACTGGGAAACTCGCAGCAAAGGTGGATCAAGCTCCCAACTCCTTGTCTTAGTATCTCCCATAATGCACAGCATATCTCCTAGTGGACATGTATACTGCTATGCATTAAGGAAAGGGCCACTACCCATACCGGTTTCGACCTTTATTGTGGTCTCGTCAGTGGGAGCCAGGCCCAGAGTGGAGATACATACTAAGGAGTTGGGAGCTTGATCCACCTTTACTGTGAGTTTCCTGGTGTTGTACTACCTTACCTCAGTCCTGAAGATATTTTCAGGTGCAAACTTTGTTTACTCACACTTGGATAAAGGATTAAACTAAATTTATTATAGTCTAACCAAGTGAAAAATAAACTTTCAAACTGTTTAGCTTTGTGTACTATATCATCTCCATGCAGAATTTGTAAACAAGTATACAAGTATTTATGCTTGGATACTGGCTTACACTTATAATACAATTTTGTTTTGTGTGTATTATCACTATTTTAACATTGTATTCCTGAATATGTCTCTTCAACAGAGAAAAAATACTGAAACAATTAAACCTGCTGTTTTTTTTCTCTTTGTACTGTAGTTATTCCATTAAATTGTATTATGAGTACAAACAGAGCTTCAAGCCTCTTACCCAAGCTTCCCTTATAGCAGAACTTGCCTTTATTTGCCATATCTTCCTGTCCGATGGTTACAATGCCAAAAAGATCTACAAATTAACTGTCCCTTCCACCTCCTTACATCCCTCTCAACATAAAGACTACAATAATACCATTACTATTCCCTATATCCAGGGCACTTCGGAAAAAATAGCCATAATTTGAATGAAATATAATCTCTGTACTGCTTTCAAACTTCATTTGAAACTGATTTCCCTTCTCTGCTCTCCTAAGGATCCATTTCATCCCCTCTCTGTTCCAGGTATTCACAAAGTTCCTTGTTTTTGCAACTTATATTATGGTCAGACTGGGTGATCTGTTAATATCTGCCACAACTATAGTCATTTGGGTCTAGCATACCATTCCTTAGATACCTTGCACAGAATAAGATGGAAGAAAACTGTCGTGCTCCATCACAGTAAATACAAACTTATAGATTCTTCAGAGTCTTCTAGGAGATTTAAAAAAAAAAACAGCCTTATCTTAATAAATATGGTTGTATTAAACTTCCCAAGATTTGGGAAACTTGAATTCTTAGGCATCCCGTTCAACATATAATGCAAACCAACAACACCTATGCAGTGCACCCTTCATTAGAGTTTAGTCTTCATGTAGTCTAATTTTGTTTCCTCCACTTTTTTTGTTTCTTGTGTGTTATTACAATTTTAACATGGTATTCCTGAAGATGTCTCTGTGACAGAGATGAAATATTGAAATGATTAAACCAATTGTTTATTTTTTTTATTAAATATTGGTTAGTCTATCATCCCATTCTTAAACCTGTTCACTGTCTGCACTTTCATTGCCTTCTCTTTCATTGCAGTGCATATTATATACCACCCTCCCTGCAAGACAGCCAGTCCACACACATTTACTTGCCACTTTCTTTTGCAATCCCTAGTGATTTCCTAATTTTCTACCATATAGGAAATCTCTCTAGTTTTAATTCTGCATATACCTGTCTAGCAGTTGAAATTGTGATGTATCTACTCTTTCAACTTTTATCGAGAAAACTGCATGGTTTGCATTTTCTATTTGTCCTAATACCCAACACTGCAGTTCTGATATCATTTCTCAGTGACAATATCATTGACATAAAGATTAATCAGTCAGCAAAGGTCCCAGTATTACTGAACTTGTAGAACACAACTCGTGACCATCCTTTTCCATGATGCTATTTGCCCCTCCTCATACATAACTCTCAGATAGCCAATTTCCAATGTAGTTCTCTTACCTGATACATAAGCCTATATAAATGACAACATAAATATCCATTTATCATGTGACACCTTGTTAAATACGTTTGCAAAATTAAAAAGCAGTATATTCCTTTCCCTTATCAGCTTGTGCTTTTATTATTTTTTTTATAAAAGACAAGCCGATTACTGAAACAAGAGTACTCCTTAACAAATAAATATATATTATAAATGTATATTTATAAATATATATAATTATAAACTTAATAAATATTATCTTCATCTCCCCAATTTTGTATACATGCTCTAACTTGTTTCTCCAAAATTTTAATAACTATAGAAGAAATGCAAACTGATTTATAGTTTGATATCTCTAGACTTTCACGGAACAGCCAGGTCAATGGAGATGTCAGGTTCTTTAGAAATTCTATTAAAACATGAGAAAATTCCACCCATTCCCACTGTCTTATTGTCTTCCATATTGTATTAGAAATATATTCTCCTCATGTACTGCTTTACCAGTATGAAATACCAATAAAGTGATCATTAAATAACCAATGTGGTCACTTGACTCCCATCTCCATCTAGGGATGTTCATCCAGAATCATCTCCAACTGGCCACATAATGAAAAATTCCTTAGGACTTTCCTTGAATTGGAGAACTAGTTCTTCTCATATTCCAATTTTGTTTTTCTTTCTATATACACTTTCATGGCTCCAGTCTTGCATCCTAAAGAAAGAGGTGATGTGCAGCAGCTCATCACCTCTTCCTTTATGCTTTTTACATAACCTCTATTTCATCAGTTCCTCTTTGATTTTGTTATTAATCTACTTTACACCAAACTATGTTATCTTTTTTATTAAAGTTACGCTATTTCATTATAACAGAAAGTTATTGGAAGTTTTTCCTCTTGGTTATACCATAAATTAAAGATGCCAAGAAATTAAATTCTTGGTTTAATCCTTTATCCAAGTGTAAAGATTGTGCCTGAAGCACTTTCAGGACTGGGCAATTTATATAATCTAATGACTTCACATCACTTGCCTTAGTATCCTATGATGCAAAGCACATATCCTAATGGACATGTGTAATGCATTAGTATTATGTATTAGCATAGCATTACACATGTCCGTTAGGATATGTGCTTTGCATTATGGGATACTAAGGCAAGTGATGTGAAGTCGTTAGTTTCTATACACAAGTTGCCCAGTCCTGAAAATACTTCAGGTGCAAACTTTGTTTGCTTACAATTGGATTAAGAATTAATCATTACTTCATCATTACATTACAACCTTAGTATCACCTCTGGATCTGCTCCCACTAATAAGATCTCAATAAAGGTTGAAACTGGTCTAGGTAGGGATCCTTCCCATAATGCATAGCATTATACATGTCTGTAAGGATATGTGCTTTGCATTATGGGATATTAAGGCAAGTGATGTGAAGTCATTAGCCTCTATATACGAGTTGCCCAGTCGTGAAGTTACTTCACATGCAATGTGAACTAACATCTTGATAATGTCAATGTTATACTCATCAATACTTCTAGGAATAAGATATTCGTGCCTGGCAGGGACAAACTTACGTGTTGTATCTGCTTATGGAATGGATTGCAAGAAATTGAATTATGAATTATAATTCTTTTTCATATTGGGCAAGCACACCATGCATTTTGCAGTGCATGTGTTTTGGAAATAACCCAGGGTTAGATATGACACTGACTGATGAAAGAACAGAGGTTGATGAAATGGAGTTGCTTTTTGGTATTGCAGAACTGTAATGCGAACACTACCGTGGGATTAGATGGTATATCAGGTTGTTTGTTTTGAGAATGTACAAGGAAATTAGCACCTTCTCTTACCAAGCAGTTTAATTTAAGCATCAATTCTGGTTGATAAAAGAAGAAATCAAGACGTGATAGGAATGTGATACTTTATGTGGGGCAACTTTTTTTTTTTTATGAAGGATAGGTCTTGCCTTAGTAAGTTCTTACTTTTTATAATAAAATACAAGTGCAGTTGGTTAAAGGAAGCAGTTACTAAGTGTTACTGCTGAATTTGACAAGATTACACACAGAACTTGTGCGGCTGATGGGATATCAGCATGGGTGCTAAAAGAGTGTTCAGCTGAACTGGCTATTCCTTTAACCAGGCTATATAATTTCAGTCTTAGATTCTGATACAGTGGAGCAAGTGTTAAAATGATATCCGGATTGTGGAATACTGATTTTGAAGACAGATTGAGAATTTGTAGAGTGTAGACACTAAAAAACAGGAGAGAGAGAGAGGGATGTGATTGAGACTTACAAACTTCTGAAAGGGTCATACAGGAGTTCAGTTGATGGAATTTTTCAATTTATGGAGGGGTGGGGAAAGGACGAGAGGGCATCCTTGGAAGCTGAGAATGAAGACTGCCAAGAAGGAGAGTGAGATATAGATTTTTCTCTCATACAGTGGTATGTGATTGGAATGGATTGCCATTGGATGTTGTGTGCACAAGCAGTGTGAATTAATTCAAGAACAAGTCTGATATTTGGTACGTGTAGTATTCGGCCTCCCTCAATGAGTCCCTGACTCCCTAGAGGTCTCCCTTAATAATAATAAACTCTGTTGCATAAATTGGAACAAAATTAGATGGATATGAAGCTGATGGTTTAAGTTAGAGCAACTGATAGTCATCAAAGAGTGATTTATAGAAGAATTGAGTCCAGGAGAACACAGGTAATTAGTGTAGTACCTCAGGGCTTAGTACTTAGTCCTCTGCTGTTTAATTTCTACATATCAATGATACAGGAAATATTTTGAGTGGAAATGTTCAGTCTCTTGCTGATGATGCAAAGTTAGTGAATGAAGATGATCTAGAGATTCCACAGAATGACTTAAATAGATTAGCAGTATACGCTATGATAAATGGCTGCCAGTTTAACGTTTAATGTGCCAGTTGCCAACCCTTGATCTAGACCATGGCAAAAATATGCATTGGTGAAACTCATAACACATAAAACATTTAGTTTGGATTGCTACTGCTGTTTTAGAATTACAATCAAAGCATCTAAGGCTAGAATGGCGATGTATTAGGTCTGTAAATTGTGTGTTCTTTTAGCAAGTTTGGCTGTTTTATGGAATGAAAAAATTTGTCAAGTATGATGTGTGTGTTGAGAGTTTATTTTTCACTTGGTTAGACTATAATAAGTTTAGTTCAATCCTTTATCCAAGTGTGAGCAAACAAAGTTTGCACCTGAAAGTATCTTCAAGACTGGGGTAAGGTAGTACAACACCAGACAACTCGTTGCAAAGGTGGAGAAAGTTCTCATCACTCCTATCTCAGTATCTCCCATAATGCAAAGCACATCTCCTTGCGGATATGTGTAATGCTATGCATTAAGGCAAAAAAAAAAAAAGTTGTACACCCTTTGGCAACTCCTTTAGGTTGGGATGACCTCTCATTGCTTCTGCCTTAGTGTCTCCACTACTGGGCATGGCTCCCACTGCTGAGACCTCAATAAAGGTCGAAACTGGTATGGGTAGTGGCCCTTGCCTTAATGCATAGCAGTACACACGTCTGCAAGGAGATGTGCTTTGCATTATGGGAGATACTGATATAGGAGTGATGAGAACTTTCTCCACCTTTGCAATGAGTTGCCCGGTATTGTACTACCTTACCCCAGTCCTAAAGATACTTTCAGGTGCAAACTTTGTTTGCTCACATTCGGATAAAGGATTAAACTTAACTTATTATGGTGTGTGTGTGTTTCTGGAGTGGGGGGGGGGTTTGCTGTCATATCCATATGCAAAATTAGATTCACAAAAGAGATTTGTGATATGAACAGAAGAGTTGTAAACTAGTTGGTTGTCTGGCAGGTATCAGAAAATGATGTAGATACTAATTTTTGATAGTGGTATCCAGTTATTTGCTAATGATATTAAGTTGAGAGAGAGAGTGATAATGGACATATCTAATATAGAATCTCTGCAGGGAGAATTGAACACACAAATTCTGTGGACAAATGTTAATACATATATCAGTTTAAAAGGTAAGATTATGTATTTTGGACAGAGGACAGCAAGCAGAGTATTATATTAATGGAAATTGGCTGCAAGTAGTTAATGAAGCTAGAGATTTCAGGGTTATAGTAGATAGGTAGGTAGAGAGAGAGAGAATTAAAGTTTAGGGCCACATTGCTAAGATGGTTAAGGCACTGAATTAGATAACTGAAACTTGGAAGCAATGCTAACTCGGAAGAATGCAGAAGTTATTCTCCCTCTTTATAAGCTTTCATAATACTACATCAGGATTACCATGTGTAGATATGGTCACTTACATATGGTTACAAGTTTCAAAGGTTACCATATCTAGCAGGGAGTAAGGTTTATTCCCGAGAATTCCTGGGAAAAATTTGTAGTTTTTAAATTATTGATCGCCTGGAATAGCAGAAATATCTCCCAAAAAAAATTCAAGATTTTTTATGGTCTTTTCTGATCTAAAATTCCCTTTTCTCCTTGCATAAGAAATAAATTAACTGGTGTATTTGCTGAGTTCACCATAATCCCAGTCCCTTGGTGTGTATGTTATACATATCAGTATGAAAGCAAAGTTAGTAAAGTATTTAAATATTTAATTTTTAATAATTAATTTTGAATAAATACTAATTTCACTTTGCTATAGTTACCTCTAACACTGAGTAAAATGTATATAAGGAATGGTTGCATCATTTATTTATTTTTTTAAAAAATAAAGCAAGAAACCATACATTTTGTTTTCAAATGTGTTTCAAAACACTGCACTGCAAAACATCACAAAAAAGTGGAATTCGTCATCTCCAATATATTAATGGTATTTAAAGAAAATAAAAAAGCAGTGATAGTTGCAACAAATTTTATAATCCATTAATTTATCTTTGGTAAATAAAATTTAGATTATAAAAATTATTTAAAGCTAAATAAGAAATACACAGTAATTGTATAGTTTTTATAGCTTTCACCAGATATTTCAGTGTATACGAAATGGCTGTATTAAGAAAGGGATAAGAATGGAATATAGCTTAATATCAACATTCAATAGATTATAAAATTTGTTGCAACTATCAGCTGCTTTTTTTTTTTTTTTCGTGTCTTATCAGTATCTTTGTAAGAGCTTTTGAAATGAACACGATTTTTTTTAAAAGTTTTTCCCCTCATGCAAAATGGGAAACTGGCAGAGAACACAGTTCATAGACTGAATTACATATCATTGCCAGCCTAGTTGGCCGAGTGATTAGCGTATCTGCTCTCCAGCCAAAATGCTGTGGGTTTGAATCCCACCGTGGGCATGGATGTTTGCGATTGTCTGTGAAAATAATAGTGGTGGTGGTGCTCGGCAGTAGATGCTGTTGGTGTAGGCGATGAAGGTAGTTGTGGTTGGTGGAGATTGAGAGTTGTAGAGTAGGTGCCCTCCTTCGATGAGTCTTTGGGCTCCCTGGTGGTGTTATGTAATAATAATAATAATAATTTGCAAGGCAAATGAGCACAGTTTGGAGTGTACATAAAAAGCAGGTTAGCATAATGGGGAATTATTATCCCAAGATCTCATGGAGTCAATGACTCATTTGAGAAGTCCTTTTATCACACACACACAGCTCATCATACTGTGCCTTGAACACATTCAAACTCCTTGTAGACACTACACTCTCAGGCAAGGCATTCCAATCATTCACAACTCTGCACGAAAAAAAACCTGTCTTTCACTCTCCTACTCACACCCTCTTTATACAGTTTCCAGGGATGACCTCTGGTTCTCCCCCGATCTCTCACTACTTTCTGTAGAACCTCTCCAGCATTGATCCTAGTACAACCCCTTAATAACTTGTAGGTCTCTATCATATCTTCCCTCTTCCTCCTGTCCACTAGACTCTGCAAGTTGCATCTTCTCAATCTTTGTTCATACTTGACATTCCAGAGGTCAAAAACTACCTTAGTCAATCACCTTTGGACCTTTCCAACATCCTTCTGAAAACCAGGTGACCAAATCTTGGCACACTAGTCCATGTGTGGCCTAATCAAAGCCTTATACAACAGAACAAGAATCTCCTTGCTTCTATATGTCAATGTCCTCTGCATCATTCCCAGAAGCCTTTGTGTTGTCTTCACAATTTTGGCTATGTGTCCCCTAAATTTCAGATCCTTATCCACTATCACCCCCAGATCTCTTATTTCTTCCACCTCCAACAATGTATCCTCACCAAGCATAAATTCTGCATCCCATCTTTGTTTTCCAAATTTTAAAACCTTACATTTTGCAACATTGAACTCACACCCCCATTTCCGTGCCCAATCACTCAATTTATTCAAGTCTTCCTGCAAGGTCACAACATCTTCACCACTCTTTATGATTCGTCCCAACTTTGCATCTGCAAACAACTGAATATCTCCATCCAAATCTTCACCTATATTGTTAATATACAAGTTAAATAGTAATGGCCCCAAAACAGACCCCTGAGGCACTCCATTAGTGACTTTCCTTTTCCTGTATATCATTCCCCCATACACAACTTGTTGATACCTATCAGATAGCCAGTCTCCAATCCAATGCACTAATCTAATATCCAACCCCATCTGCTCTAGTTTGACTATCAATTTATCATGAGATACTCTATCAAAAGCCTTTGTGAAATCTAAGTATATTACTGTGTATCCTTCTCCTCTGTCCAAGGAAGCAGTCACTTTATTGTAATAAATAAGTAGATCACTAAAACACGACCTCCCTTTAGCAAATCCTTGCTGTCCATCAAAGATAATACCAATGTTGTCAACCCAACTCTGGATCCTAATTCTCACAAGCTTCTCCAACAACTTAACCACAACACCTGACACAGATAAGCTTATTGTTGGATGCTTGAGTTCAATCACCTCCTTTATGAAGTGGCACAATCTTGCCCTCCTTCCACTCCTTAGTAATAATATAGTATGTAATAGCCTCCAGTAATGGTCACTCCCAGGACTCCATGGAGATGTCTTACAATAATCATATAAAAATTTGAAGGTCATGCTACAATTATTAAATAACAATCTTGTTATTTCATGTAGAAACGTATTCACTAGGTACTAAAACCGTCTCTGATTTCAATAATATATAATATTTTAAAATTAAATACCGTTTCAATTACTTGAAATATTTGTAACAGAACCTTAGTTTTATGATGGTTTCTATGAAACTGGATTATTTAGATGATTCAAGTGTTTTATATGAAGATTCTAACAAAAAAAAAATTAAACTGGCTTCTTATAAATGCTGACAAATTTTCAGCTAACTCTACTGAACACAGAAAATACAATATGTAGTATGGCAAGCTCCTGTTTAATATTCAAAATTATTGACATTTCCATTTTTTTTCAGTTTCCATTTTGCATCACAATAATTAAAACTGAACTAGCTTGCTATGTGCTTTATCATTTTGTACTGATATGTTTAATAGCTGTAGAAATGAACATATTTCTGAAATTAATTTTCATATTTTAGGTGGACTCTAAAGTTTCTTTGGGACTTGCAGGTGTCATCATTGTGCTGATTTCTGTATTTGCCTCCTTTGGTATCTTCTGTTATGCAGGGGTTCCGGCTACCCTTATTATTATGGAGGTTATTCCATTTTTAGTTCTTGCTGTTGGAGTAGACAACATATTCATTTTAGTGCAAACATTTCAGGTAAAGTCTATATAAAATATTTGATATATTTAAATTTTATAATAAAAACATTTTTATATAAGCACTTAAAAAATATATATATATATATAATATCAATACAAAAGAACTGCTGGTACAAATGAATAACAGTTAAGAGCAGAGATTGTTAGTGTGCTGTTATGGTGGAATACAACCAGGATTAAAGAACCATGATTACAAATAAATCAATACATAGGTTGTGCAATTGGCATGGTAGGTAGTTGATTTATGGAGAGAGTTTAGTGGAGAAATATCATTTCATTTGTTTCCACTAAATGTCTAATATCACTCCACATGTTCTTCATTTCACATTTCATTCTGAATAACCCGTTCTTAAAATCTTGCATTCCGGCAATTTCACTCTGTTCCTTCCATGGGCTCACTACCAATTGTGATGACCTTACTTCTGTTTCCTTAGGACATTTTCATCACAAAATTTCTTCTTTTCACTCCTTTTCACTCCCATATCACTTACTTTTGCTTCTTCATTTTTGCATGCTTTCACTCCCTCAGTCTTCCTAGCTTTTGTTCATTTCTTTCATTTATATTAACTTTCATTCCTTCTGTCACTAACCAATGCTGCCAGCCTGCTTCTGAACAAGGCAAGTTGGATTGTAGTATGTTGTCTTGATCTGAGAAATTGCTAGATATGTGGAATTTTCTGTTAGGAAGGACTATACACTGAATTAGCTTTGCATTAGGAATCCCCCCCCCCTCGATTTACATATTTGCCTTGATAATGAAGTACAACGTGATATCAATGTCATGTGTGGCTACTATTGATATTTTTCCTGATACACCTTTGATATTTCCATATTAAGGGTGTATCAGGACTAGATTAATCATGAACAGACATCCAGCAGAAGGGCTCTCATTAGTCACCAATGCGTGGTCGAGCATTGGACATCATGACTGGTATTTCAGCAATGAAGTGCAACAGTACAATAGCGGGTCAGTTTGACCCATTTCCACATGTACTATGAGATGTACCTTGCTTCACCTAGGGTTCCACAGTCAGAGACCAACAAGGTACCCATGATGATGATGATGGTCAGGCATTGCAAACAACACTTCGCATGGGCCAAGGAACATCAGTAATGGACTCTCAACAGATGGAAGAAGGTCGTCAGAGGTGATGAGTCCTGTTTCCTATGCATCATGCTGATAGTTGGGTTTGCATTTGGTATAAACATCATGAAGTACTATCCCCTGATTACGCAGTTGGGGTTAAACAGGCCAGTGAAGGTGGTGTTATGGTATGGTCTTTTTCTGGCATATACTAGGTCCATTGGTTATCATCCATCAAAATATGAATAGTGAATGCTACAGTGATCTGTTAGCTGACCATCTCCATCCATATATGCAAGAGGTCTGTCCCAACCACAGTGCCATCTTTCAACAGGACAACATACCTTGTCATCAGGCTTGTACAACTACTGAGTTGTTGCAGGAGCACGACAATGAATTTGCCATATTGCCTTGGCCCCGAAACTCTCCCTGACTGTAATACATGTGTGGGATATGCTAGAATGTTGTGTGAGAACTGATAGAGTTGCTGCAGCAGACATGGGTTGAGTTATGCATGGAGGATGTTCAACACCTTGTGAAATCTGTTCCTAGGCTTCTACGAGCTGTGATTCCACAGGTAAATGGACCATTGTGTTATTAGGTGTTCCTAATGTAAAGCTAACTGTGTGTGTGTGTGTGTGTATATATATATAATTGCAGAGTATGTGATTATGACAGCTCAAGTGGTAGCTTGGAGTAGTTCCATTTCATAAGAATTTGGAAGGGAAAAGATGTTAGCATTACATGGAAGATGGGCAATAGATCTTTGAAGAAAGTAGTATCAGACATTATGCACAGTTAGGAGAATAAATCAAATAGGAGTGGCAGGAAAAGAAAAAAGTTTGGAGGACATATAAAGAGACAGGTAATCAGCAGGCTTATGAGCAGTACAAAGCATAAGAAAGAAAGATGACCAGTATTATTATTATTATTATTATTCCGGACAACTCTAGGAGTCGACAGACTCATCGAGGGAGGCCCTAACATCATGTGAAGAACAACTATTCAACATTCACACAGTATCTATCATACCTTGCCTTGAACTCATTCACGGTCGTAGCACCCACCACAGACTCTGGCAGCTTATTCCACTCATTCATCACTCTCCAAGTAAAAAACCTAGCTCTAACACCCTTGTTAACCACATTCTTGCCCAGCTTCCATGTATGGCCCCTAGTCCTCCCACCACCAGTCCTATTTTCAAAAATATCTTCTGGATTAATCTTATAGTAACCCTTGAGTAATTTGAATGTCTCAATCATATCACCCCTTTTCTGCCTATCGACCAATTTTTGCAACCCACAAATCTTCAACCTATTGTCATAAGGTTCATTCCATAGACCTGCTATCATCTTGGTCACTCGTCTCTGAATCCTCTCCACTTCCTCCCCATCAGGAAGAAACCCTGGCGCCCATAACTGGGCACGGTAGTCCAGATGGGGTCTTATCAAGGCTCGATACAGAGGAACAATAACTTCTTTGTCTCTGCATGTTAAAGTATTTTTCAGAAACCAAGTGATTTGATAAGCTGATTTAGCCACTTTTGCAATGTGCCCCCTAACCTTCAATTCCCTATCCAACAACACTCCCAAATCCCTGGCCTCATCATTCTCCTGGAGTACGGTTCCACCAATGTGATATACTGCTGCTATTCTTTTCACCCCAAATGCATAGTCTTACACTTTGCCACATTAAATTGACATCCATTTTTCCTAACCCAGTCCTCCAAACTATCCAAATCATCCTGTAAAATTTTGACATCCTGTGCACTCACAACTGCTCTACCCAACTTTGCATCATCAGCAAACAAGTGAACACTTCCTCTCAGATCCTTTCCTATATCATTGATGAAATTGAAAAGTAGTGGTCCAAGAACAGAGCCCTGCGGCACACCACTAGTCACAAGCTGTCTTTTAGACTCAACTCCTGAATAAACCACTCTCTGGTATCTCTCCATCAACCACCATCCTATCCATCTCACCAACCCTATATCCATTCCCATCTGCTCCAGTTAACTGATTTGGGTTCCATGTGGTATCCTGTCGAAGGCCTTGGCAAGGTCCAGTAGAATCACTGTAGACCCATTACCCTTATCCAGTTCAGCTGTCACTGTGTTATAAAATGTGAGCAAGTTACTGAGGCATGATCTACCCTTCACAAAACTATGTTGTCCCCCATACAATATCCCATTTTCATCTATCCAATCCTGTATTCTTTTCTTGACTAATTTCTCTAATACCTCGACAACGATTCCTGAAATGCTAATCGGTCAGTAATTTACAACAGCACCTTTATGCAGTGGAACTATTTTCCCCTCTTTCCACCCCCTCGGGACTAACCCAGACCCGAGACTCAAATTAAACAAAATGGTCAAGGGTACTGACAATTCTTTAGCCACTTCTTGTATGACATGAGCTGGTATACCATCCAATCCCACAGATGTATTGACATTGAGATTATGCAATAGACTACTCACCTCCACTTCATTCACCACAATTCCTGTATAACCTACTGGTTCATTCATTTCTACAATGTCACCGTCAAGATGATATATTCAGCAACTGATTCAGTTACCTCCCTTCCATCGGCATTCTTTAAAATCATTCTGCCACATACATTTTTCCTTTTACTTGCAACATATCGAAAAAACCGTTTAGGATTCTCTTTAGCCTGCATGGCTAATGTTCTTTCATAATCCTTTTTTGCTTTTCTTACCACACTTGTTACCCTTCTGGCCTGCGCTTTATACCGTTCATGTGCCTGTCGGTCACCTTTCTCCTTAAATTCCCTCCATAGTTGTTTCTTTTTTTGCAGCTCAAGCTTAATGGTGTTATTCATCCATTTAACCCCTACTTGATTTATTATTCGGACTCTAGGTATACAGTCAGCCATTGCTTCATGCAAACACTTCTTAACTGCCTCCCATGCACTATCAACTTCTAGTCCTTGCAGTTGTACATGCCATGGCACTGAACCAATCAAACTCCTAAGCTTGTCATACTTTCCAGCCCAATAATTCCACATGTACCCTTTCTTAATTGTAAATTCCACACCTTTAGCCACCTCCCAAGTCAAGATCCTATGATAATTGGTGGCAATGTGGTCATATTCGTTACAGCCAAATTCTCAGATGTAATTACTAGGTCAAGCACTCTCTGACCCATAGTATTTTCCATTACATGCTTTCGCAGATAGTTATCCCTTAATAACTGCAGAAAATCCAATTCCTTCCTCCCATGTGTCCTCTCCTTCTTCCAATCAATGTTACCATAGTTGAACTCTCCCATAATAATTATCCTCCTTCCACTCATTTCTTCTATTTGCTTATGTACTATCTCCACCATCTATTCCATCACCTGGTCTATAGCAGCACCTAACTATATATTTTGTTCTGCTAGCTCAATCTCACACCAAATGACCTCAAATGTGCTCTTTTCTCTATCTTGCAATTCAACTTCTATTCTTCTTGGCTACGGCTCATCAGCTATCATCAACAATACTCCTCCCCCCCATTTTATTCTCCCTGTCATTTTTGAAAAAACACTATACCCATCACACTAGCTATATCATCTACAGTTAGCCATGATTCACTAATGCCAATAACCTGTGGTCTGGAAGTGCCAACCATGGCCAAAAACTCTTCCTTCTTGTTCCTAATACTCCTAGCATTAGTGTACATGAATTTAAGAACTCCATTAGCCCCATTCCTACCTTGATGCCTTATATTAACTATCCCATTCTGATTTGTTGTCCTTATTCGCTCAGGCATATTATATTCATTTGTACATTCAACTGCCTCCCTAAGGTCTATATATCTACTCCCCCCCCCACTTAATAAATCTAGTTTCCCTGATTTTGCACATCCACTACATTCAGCAACACTTTTTCAAGTCTCCTTACACCGTATCCATTCAAATGCAAGCCATCCATCTTATATAGATCCTTTTGCTCATCGAACTCACTCCACACGTCCACAAATTCCACACCACATGTCATACATAACCCACGCATAAAGTCATTTGCAATTATGGCCCTCCTTTTAAATCCTAACTCTCTCACTCTTTTCTTTTGCTACCTCAAACAATTCATTCAGGTCCTCTATCATTCCAGTTTTATCTCCTTTCAAATCATTCGTACCTGCCACAACAATCATTTCTTTCACCCTTTCCTTTTGCTCTCTAATAGACTCAGTTACATCCTTTATGGGCCCACCAGGTTGGTACGATTTTGTCAAATCCTCTACTAACACGCTTCGTACTAACGAGTCTCCATACAGCACTCTCTCCTTCATTTTGTTTATGTTCACACTCGTACGCTTATTTTTCCTGTCATACTTTTTATTATTGGCTGGTACACTCAGTCGACTTGGTACACTCTAGCTGCCGCTTTGCCCTTTGTATCACTCCACTCAACAATGCAATCTCACTCATTGCATCTATCTCACCTTTTTTATTCTCTGTAAAACCATTAATTTGCCCTGAATTAATACCATCATTCACACTTTCTACATTCACGTCCTCACGGTTCTCTGGTACAACCTCGCCATTTCTTGTCATATCACTATTTTCTTCATTCTGAAGTTTGACAAAAATATCACACTCACTACCTGAAATACACTTCAATTCCTCATTCTCCTTACATTTTCTACATACATTCACTCCTTTATTATCATCTAACCATACTCCGACTGCACTCCGCAAAGCGTACATTTTGCAGATAGTACACTGAATCATCTCCTTTATATTACCGTTATTGAATAAAGATGGCGAACCATCATTACTGGCCGCCATTTTCCTTCGTACGAGAGCCATACCCACTTCTAACGTATTTTATCAAATTATAAAATGAAACACACAACCAGACACACTAAGATACGCAAGGCGAACAAACAAACGTAATATTGAAGTAAATTTATCAACGATAACTTAAAATAACACATCTTATCAGGAGCTCTCAACAAACACAAACGACTACGAATCCCTCTAGCGGCCCAATTTAAGGAAAGTATGGTTAAGGAAAGCAAAATCAGATTATGAAAGATGAAGCTAGCTGAACAGGCAAAAAAGAAAAGTGCAAAGAGTTCTTTTTGTGTCTTGTGAGTACAAGAAAGAATACTATGGGAGGATGACTTTAATGAATATTGGTGTTAGGAAGGTAACAGAAGCAGATGAAATAGTTGAGTTATTGAGTGATAATTATTATTTTGGAACCAATCCAGGTGGAGCTATTGCAGTGTCAGATGTGACACTGACTGATATTAGAACTGAGGTAGATGAATTGGAGGTGTTTAAGATATTACAGAACAGTAATGTTAATATGGCCATAGGGTTAAATGGGATATCAGCCCATATATTGGGACAATGTGCAAGAGAACTGGCAGCTCTTATGACCAAGCTGCTTAAGTTAAGTCTCAGCTCTAGGAAGATGCAAGAGAGTGAAAATATGACAAAGGAAAGATTTAAGATAGAGGTAGAAAATTATAGACCATTCAGTACCTCAAGAGTGGTGGTGGTTAAGGTATTAGAGAAGCTGGTAAAAGAGAGTAGTCAGGAATATGACTATAGGGGAGCATAGTTTCTTGAATGGTGGGTCTTCCTTTATTAATTTGCTCACTTTTTTATAATAAAGTGACACAATTACATAATGATACTGCTGGTTATTACAAAAGCATTGAACAGGTTGTTACCAAATGGAACATTGTTATATAAATCAGAGAAAATGGTAATGGATAAGATGGTTGCTGATGGACAGACTTAAGAGTAATGTATGGGGGATTTTAATAAATGAGAAGGCATGTGACTATTGGTATACTTCAAGGTTTGATACTTGTGCTACTGCTATTTAATTTGAACATCAGTGATATGGAAAATGACTTAAAGAGAAATATTCATTTCTTTCCATGGTGTAAAACTGATAGCCAGCGAAAATGATCGAGTAGGCCATCAAATGAGCTCAATTCATTACCTAGATGTTGATGAGCAAACTGACAAGTAGAGATAATGAGGTTTATCCCTCTTTATAGATCTTGTTCTTTAGGCTGTGGGTTAAAAATACCAACTGCTGAAAGGTGGAAAAGAGGGGATATGATTAGAAACATAAATGATTAAAGGAGATTTATAGAATTAACAAAGGAGAATTTCTTTTTTTAATACTTAGGACTGTAGAGGACAGAGAGCCACCCTTAGAAATTGTGTAGAAGTGTCATTAACAAGGATGTGCAGACACTCTTTTTATAATCGCCAGCTTTGTACATGACTTATTTTTTACGACTTATTTTACATTTGTACATGACTTATTTTTCACGGTATTAATAACACCACACAGTTTTATCAAAGAGATGTTTTATTAACTGCTTATATTTCGCTGATTTTCAACTCGGCATCATCAGAGCACAACACACTTGTACACACGACAGTGAGTTAGTGAAACATTGCAATTGCAATGGACAAAAGATATAAAGTCCTATTTTTGGCACCCTCTAATGGATAAAAATTAATGCAAATTAATTATAAAACAGCTATGCAAGAGTTTTTCTTAGGATAAGTCTCCCAAATATTTGGCAAATTAATGCAACCATATTTGTTAAGGTTGGATGCATTCTTCAAAGCCATTGCTGACTCAAAAAATAATCTTTCAGATCTGTAACGACTCCTAAATAGCACATTCGTTTTCCTCCATCTAATCCTGTGTGAAGGAGTGTCCAAAGCGTGGTTTGCCAGTTCCGACTTGCCATAGTAATAGTAACGAATGTATTTTTCATGTTCTTTCAGGAGAATCTTAACTGATCTTCCTGTTTGCCCATAATAGGCCAAGTCACAGTCACAAGGAACTTCATACACTCCTGGGTGTGCTAAAGGGTGAAGTTTATCCTTAGGCAAGCGGATCAGAATTACCAGCTTGACATGAGGTTTGAAAGTGGTGTGAGGGCCATGTTTCATCCTTTGGCTAGCTTTTCTGATGTACCTCTGATATAGGGAATAGAAATGGTCATGTTGTATTCTTGTGTATTAGGAGAGGGCAGAGTAATGGGCCTATGTAGTATTTTATCTATTTTATAGGGATTATAGTCGTTGGCTAAGAACGTATGGCCAGGTATTGGAGTTCTGTGGTCAGAGCTGTATCGTTAGAACAAATGGCTCTGGCTCTAACTGTTTTTAAAATGCCATACATAGAGCCAATGGATATAATCCCTACAAAATAGATAAACTACTACATAGGCCCATTACTCTGCCCTCTACTAATACACAAGAACAACATGACCATTTCTATTCCCTATATCAGAGGTACATCAGAAAAGATAGCCAAAGTATTGATGAAACATGGCCTTCGCACCACTTTCAAACCTCATGTCAAGCTGGTAACTCTGATCTGCTCATCTAAGGATAAACTTCACCCTTTATTGATTCATCTCATATTAATAACAGCCTTAGCTACAATATTTCTGATGCACACATTGCCACTGTCCAGTACTGGCGCACTCGTGTCAGCTCATGCACGTAGTCAACTTCAGTTGGAACTCAAGCACGCATTCCTGTTTTTAAATGTACTTGTGTGGTTTATACTAGTTCTGTTAATGTATTTTATTGTCTCTATTATTTTTTATTTAATTCTTTGCCTGTGATACCTGAAGAAGTTGAATTTCAACGAACTTAGTCTTATCTTAACATTAAACTTTTTCTTTCTCGGTATAGAGTCATTTAAATTCATTTTTATATACATTATCTACTGAGTATATTATGCTCAATTTTATATATATATATACAAAAGTAAAGTCAGGAAAAATTAGCAGATTTAAAAAGTACTATCTCCCACAAAGAGAAATATATCATCATCATCAAATTCCTGACATGCACCATCAAGAGGTGTACAGGATATGATAGTACTACATGAAAAATTTACATCATTACTAACTTCCTATCTACAATTTTTCCTCCAAATCAGTCTGTTACTTGTCAAGACTCCAGCATTATCTAATCTTATATTTCTATCGTCTAAGACACTTTGTACCATATCAATCCACCTATATCTTGGTCTTCCTCTGGGTCGTTTTCCTGCCAACCTGGCAGAGAACACTTGTTTTGCTAATCTTTCCTCGCCCATTCTGTTTAAGTGACCATACTACCTGATATTAGCTTTGCTAATGCATTCCTGGATGCTGACAATGTGAAGATCCTAATATCCTCATTTTTAATATGATATTGCCATTCTAATCTTTGGTCAAGTGTTTTACTTCTGACCCAGCTCTCAGATCCATAAGTTAAAACTGGTTTGAACACTGTCTTGTATACAGCTAATTTAGTGTTCTGACTAATTTCTCTCTTATTCAATATGAATTTATTCAATTGACTTCCTACCATACCAGCTTTGTTGATTCTGTTGTCTATTTCCATATTTAATTTACCATCTTCACTAAAAATCGTGCCTAAATAGCTGAAATGTTTTACTTGTTCCACAGGTTCTCCGTTCACAACGCAGCTGACATTTTAAACGATTTTACCTGTTTTCATTTTCTTTGTCTTTTTTATTGCTGACCTTCATACCATATCTATTACAACAACAGCTATTCAATTTAGTCAGGGACTCTTTGAAACTTCTAGTGGATTTATTTAGCAGTATAACATCGTTTGCATAAAGCATAGAGCTGACATTAATATCTCCAATTCCACTTCCCTTCATAATGTCAGCTTCAACGGTGCAAGCGGTGCAGCCACTGTAAGACCTTTATACCACCATACTTCAGCATTTCTGGTCGAATATCATCTACTCTTGCTGCCTTTCCACATTTCAAGCTGTTGATGGCTTTTTCTACTTCAAGTATGGATATCTATTTATCTGACTGTATGCCTGTTGAGTGTTTTTTACTGCTGTGCTATCACTGCTTGTTTCATTTAGCAATTTTTCAAAGTAATTACTCCATACTTCAAGGATATCTTTTTCTCCTGTTTTCATGTCACCTATATCATCTCTAACTCCTTTTACAGCACTCTTGCCTCCATTTCTAAGCATCTTCAACAACCTCCAGAATATCGTACCATCTTCTTCAAATTTATTTTCTATGTTCTTGCCAAAGTCCTCCCACGCCTTTTGTTTAGCTAGTTTTACACAGTGTTTAGCTTTCTTACAATTGTCTCTGTATTCTCTAAGAGCAGAAGCCGACTTATTTGCCAGGAACATTTGATATGCTTTCTTCTTTTCCTTCACTGCCTCTTTAACTTCCTGTGTCCACCGTGGAGTTCTAATTTTTCTATCCTTGCAGACAACTTCACCACATGCCTCTCTAGCTGAATCAATCAGAGTTTTCTTCAAGGCTTGTCACTGAATCTCTAATGTTTGGTTCCTGTTCTCAAACTTTTTCATTTTTTCTTCAATAATCTTTGTGTATTTTAGTCAACAGTTCACATCTGAGAGCTGCTCAACTTTTATTCGCTTTAAAACTTTCTTACATGTTATTCTTTTCAATATGAAATTCAATTTTATCCTGCTCAAGACTAAATAGTGATCACTTCCAATTTCAAATCCTCTGTACACTCTGGTGTCCTGCACCAGAGTGTACAGAGGATTTGAAAGATACAGAGAGAAAACATTGCTATCAACAATAACATAGTCAATGAGACTTTTCTTATTCCTTGCCTATTCTCTCCATGTGAATTTGTGCACATTTTTATGTTGGAACATGGTGTTAGTAATAACCAGTCCATATCCTGAGCAGAAATCCAACAGGTATTTGCCATTATTATTAGTTTTGGTTCCAACAGGTATTTGCCATTATTATTAGTTTTGGTCTTTTCTCCAAATTTTCCCAAAATATTTTTGTATGTCTGACAATCATTTCCTACTCTGCTATTTAGATCCCCCAACTTTTCCTTTTTCATTGTGTCAGTTGCTTTCTCTAAAGCATCAAGAAATTCCTCCACTTCTATCTTAGTAGAACCTTCTGTGCGACCATAGGCACAAATAAGTCTCATTGTCCAATTCCCCATTCTGATATTTGCCCAGATCACTCTACTTGAGACTGCTTGCCATTTAAGAAGATTAGCCTCTTATTTTGTGTTGAATACTAAGGCTACTCCTTCTTTTCCTTGATTGTCATAGCCTGAATATAACATTTTGTATTTATTGCTCAGAAAGATCTCGCAGTTTTTGTCTTTTTTGTTTCAGTCACCCCTATTATGTCGATCTGGTATACTTATCTAATTCCTCAGCCATAATTTCATTCAGGCTTCTTATGTTGATAGTACCGATCTTTAAGTCTGGTGATGTTGAGTTGGGGTGTGCGTTCAGATTTGTTCCAGTAGCTGACTTTTTTTGCTGTTCGCCCTGCTTACCTGGTGAAAACAGTGGGGTCCTTGTTTAACCGGGTGACGCCCCAGCCAGCATGAAATTTTGTCAAGTTGTACCATCATTTTGTATATAGGTTTAAGCCAATAAGAATACAATTTGGTCAGCTAAATCCCAAATTGCCAGCCCATCCTCGTTCATTCAGTATCGTGGTAGATACCCAACAGGGTGCACCACAAGAAGGTGAGGATTGGACATTAGGTCAGAAGCCCTGCTTGGTTATCCGCATTCCTTTAAAGGCTATGTGGAGTTCTCCTCTCAGTTATACAGCTTTGACCCTTAAGCACCCCTTATAGAGAAATATATTATTATGCTAATTCATAGTATTCTGATATTGAAGCAAACCTGTTCCCATAAATCCCTGTGCCACTCCCCACACATACATATGACACTGATGACACATTCTCAAAAAAGCCATGCCATTCAATTTGTCTTTCAAGCTAACACATGCAGTAGTGTCTGTCTCTCTCTCATTACCATTTTGTCCCAGAGCGCTACACCAGAAACAAAATACTGTCTAAAAAAATTAACAAAATGCCATGTACCAATCACAGATATCACACAGCAACACTGAGTCTAAAAATGACACAATATTGTCTCAAAATAAATATAAAATTAACTTATCTTGCTGGAGCCCTTACATATGATTTTTCTTCATACATTCACCATCAGAATAGCAAGAGTGGGTGTTTGTTTGTTAACTGAGTGCAATAGCAAGGAATTGAGGCATGTGGCAATGACAACAATGACATTATAGTGATATTGTCCTATAACAGAGGTTGTTGAATATGTGGATGTCTAGAGTGCAACTTATATCAGAAGAGAGAGAGTAGCATACAGTAAATGAGCATGTGAACAAGTGAGTGCTGAGTCAGGTAAAAAAGTAACACTGATAGAGTTAATATACTTTTTGCAGCTTTCACATGAGGCAGTAGGTAATTTTTATTGTCTGGTATTATATTTCTGTAAGCCTGCACATCTCACTTGCAATCCACATGCAAAATGAGGAGTACCGGATTTTCAAACATGTTTGCACTTGTTGCAGCATTTAAAACCATTCCAGGCTCATATTAATTTTGATAATTTTTCACGGAACACTTATTCACTTTCCGTGGAACATCAGTGTTCTGCAGAACACAGTTTGGGGAACTCTACCTTAAACCATGATGAGTTTTGACTTCATGGAGGTCTGATATTAATAATAATGGGGCACTAGTTCAAATCTCACTGCATGCTTAGATATGTGCAAATGTCTTCAGGTGAATTTTATCACCTTGTCCGAGTCCCTCACTCTGCTTATTCAAAGCCTGAAGTAGCTCGAGAAAGTTTTATGTTTGGTCTAGAAGAGTTTCTAGATTTTGTAAAAAGTTTTTGGCATTGAGACCATGCTTTTTAGACATAACAAGTTTAATGAAATAAACAGTATAACTTACAAGTTTCGTAAGTTGTCAAGGATGCTAACAAAAGTTATACACAAAAGAAAACTAGACACAGTCAATTACACATTTGTTTAGTATCTTAACGATGAAAGCCTGACAAGTTACAAAACTTGGGGGTTATAATGTTTATTTTATTAAACATGCCATATGTCTAAAAACACATGGTCTCAATTTCTGAACATTTTCTACAGAACTGCCAAATCAGAAACTTGTATATTTATCTAGAGTTTCTAGATTATCTAATCCTTAGTCTTTCTATGATACTAACATACAATAGGCTTATATGACTCACATGCACTAAAAGTATACTTAATATCATTCTAGAGGTATTGCAATCAAATAAGTATTTCACACACACACACACACACACACACACACACACACACACACACACACACACACACACACACACACACACAGTATATGGAGCCTGGTGAATTTAATAAAGGTTCACTTTAGTACCTCTCTTATAAATGCTCTGAGACAATTTTGAGATGTGTGCTGTTAACTTAATGTTGCTATAATATAACTCGGCTGAGGGACTGAAATAAATTCCTTTCATAAATTAATATAACATGTTTTGTAATAATATTTTAATATATGTTATTCCATTTTAAAGCGGGATAAACGACTTCCAGATGAAACAGTTGAACATCAGATTGGGAGAGTGGTGGGAGAAGTAGCACCTGGTATGATGCTATCAAGTTTTTCGATGTCTTGTTGCTTCTTTTTAGGTAGGTGTTTCATAATGAGTTACATTTTGTCCTTGGCATATGGTTTTCTAATTATTCTAAGAACATGCATACATTATAAAATATATGTACATATTTTAAATTTCCAGAATGTGACTATGCAGATAGAATTACTATTAATGAAGTGATGAAGAAATTCTACTGATATCCAAATATTGATTGAGTAGCAGTAGAATCTCATGAAAAGAATGAAAATGCATTTATTGAGCTGGTGTGGGACAAATTCCTCAAGCAGCATGCAACAGAAGGAACTCGAGGGCAAAGAGTGTTAGATTTGCTTATAGTGTCAGAGGACATTTCAGTTAAAGATGCAACTATTCTGCCTCCAGTTGGCGACAGTGATTGTGCGGTACTTACTTGGGAAGTGACTAAGTTTATGAGTGTTCCATTCAGAAAAAGAGATTCGTAAGAAAAGGATGATGTGAGTTATGAACTTTACAAGCAGCAGGCTAGAATAGTTACACTGTATTGTACAGAAAGCAAAGTCTGAGTATGAAAAGAAACTGGCTCTGCATGCTAAAGACAACCCACAAGAATTCTATCGATATGCTGCAAGTAAAAGAAAGAATGAATATGAAAGAATAACTCTTCTAAATTCTGATGATATGAGGGTTACAGATTTAGAAGAGGTTGTTTAGTTAATGAGTGCCCATATTGTTGAAAGCTATCAACCTGGTGTACACAACATTGAGTTCACTGTATTAGAACTGTTGCACAAATTGAATAAGAATTCAGCAATAGGGACTGATGGGATATCAGCACGTGCTAAAACAGTGTCCAGCTGAACTGGCCATCCCTTTGATCAGGCTGTTTAATGCGAGCCTCAGAACATGGAAGATTCCGCAGAAATGGAAGGAATGTATGGTAATTCCATTGCACAAGGGTTGTGCAAAGATCGATGTATTCAACTATCGACTAATTGGTATCTCAGGAGTGGTGGTGAAGATTTTGGAAAAATTGGTTAGGGCTTGCATTCAGAAATGGGTTGACAGTGAATCTCTGCTTTGCAATGAACAACATTTTTTAGCAACTTGCTCACATTCTATAACAATGTTACTATTGAATTAGACGAGGGAAATGGATATACCATGATACTTTTGGATTTTGCTAATTCTTTTGACAGAATACAGCATGGTAGACTGTTGCATAAATTGGATAAAATAGGTTTGGGTTATAGAATATTAGCATGGATAAAAGGATGGCTGACTGACAGATATCAAAAAATGGAATATGGGGGATGCAATTCTGCAAGATTTAAGTTTGTGCTTGGTAGGACATATATATATCGGTACTGTCACGAATGGACAGGGCTATCCGTTCAGCCGTGAGACCATGGCTCCGACTGCCACCTGACACCCCCTACTGTATATTTCCATGCGAGGGTGAAGGATGGTGGGCTCTGGGTTCCATCACTTAGATGGCTGATCCCAAGCCTGTGGCTGTCAAGAATCACGAAGTTAGAACTAGCTTCTATCTGCAGAGAGGCTTTCTTCTATAGCCCATTAATACAGAAGACTTTAAGTGGGCTAAAGGCTGGTCCCATTATCAAGGTACCTTAATTGAGTCAGCACCTGCAGAACAAGAGGTGGACATCTCTGTTGCACTCTTCTGTAGATGGTGCTCCTTAAAAAGTCATATCTGGTGTAAGGGATGGCACCAGACTCCTCCCTAGGTTCAAGTATAGTATTATTATTATTACCCCAAGATCTCATGGAGTCAAAGACTCATCTGGGAGGTCCTTTTATCACACACACACAGCTCATCATGCCGTGTCTTAAACACACTCAAACTCCTTGCATACACCACACTCTCAGGCAAGGCATTCCAATCATTTACAACTCTGCACGAAAAAAACCTGTCTCTCACTCCCCTACTCACACCCTCTTTATACAGTTTCCAGGGATGACCTCTGGTTCTCCCCTGATCTCCCACTATTTTCTGTAGAACTTCTCCAGCATTTATACTATAACAACTCCTTACCAACTTATAGGTCTCTATCATATCTCCCCCTCTTCCTCCTGTCCACCAGACTCAATATTGACCTTATCAGGACGAGGATCAATACCCTGCCTACTAGAGCCCACACAACTCGATGGGATAGTGACGACTCAAACTGTATGGCTGGCTGCCACTACATAGACATTCTCATATAGTCCATTGTTGCTTCTGCACCCATGGGGTCCACGTGCGAAGCCTTGATGCCGTGGTCTCCATTCTGAACAACCGCTTTAAGAACAAAGGTTGAGAAACCACGGTGGAACCACATTATAGGACCTCTGTGGGTATGCATAAGCCAGACTTAGCGATTAAAAGAGATGGTGACCTCTGGGTAGTGGGAACAGGGTGCCCACTAGCCTATAGCCATAATAATAAAGTAAACTAGTATAAAATACCCAAGATCTAGTTAGTAAGATACGGGAGGAGCATGGTGCAACTCAGAGTTTTACCAGCGCCATCTCTTTACATTGTGTATTGAGCACAGATAGTTTAAAGGACTTAAAACGGCTTGGGCTTACACAGAAGGATATAAAAGTTCTTTCCTTGAGGGCCCATCAGAGAATAACTACAATGATAACTAGAACAGCCATAGGGTAAAACACTTGTAAAGGCTTAGGCCTATATCAAGTCTAGACGTGATGTAAGGGTAGTACTGCCCATAACCCAGTACAAAGATTAAAATAAATATAAATAACAAGTGGTAAACCACAAGGGTCAGTGCTTGGGCCACTGTTATTCAGTCTGCACATTAATGATATTAGGAAGGATTTGACAAGCGACATACAGTTATTTGCTGCTGATGATGCAAAGATAGGTAGGGTAATCAGGAATGCTGCTGATATGCAGTACTTGCAGAATGATTTGAATAGGCTGGAATTGTGGGCATGGAAGAATGGGTGTCAGTTCAATGTCAGTAAATATAAAGTCATGCCAATGTCATATTATATTAGTGGGATTAGGTGGAGAAACTGATGAGGCTAGAGATCTTAGAGTGTTAACAAATAGGAAGTTGAAGTTCAGGGGGCCATGTGGCAAACATTGCAAATGCAAGTCAAAAGATAATTGCAATGCTAAAACAAATGTTCACATGTAAAGATAAGGTAAGGATGTTATTTTGCCTCTTTACAAGGCCTTGATAAGACCTCACTTGGACTATTGTGCGCAGGTCTGGTCTCCTGGTTTCTGTTGTGATTCTGATATATTGGAGAAAGTGCAAAAGAGAGTGTTAAAAATGATATCAGGATTGTGGAATACTGATTAGAAGATAGATTGAGAATTAGTAGACTGCAGATCCTAGGAAACAGGAGAAAGAGGGGGTGATATGATTGAGACTTACAAACTTCTGAAATACAGGATTTCAATTTATGGAGGGTGGGGAAAGGATGACAGGATATCCTTGGAAGCTGAGAATGAAGGCTGCTAAGAAGGGGTGAGGGTTAGAATTTTCTCTCATAGGATGGTGCATAATTGGAATGAACTGCCATTGAATGTTGTGAGTGCAAGCAGTGCGAATGAATCCAAGAATAAGTATTGATAGCCGGTGTGTGTGGCCTCCCTTGATGAGTCTCTGACTCCCTGGCGGTCTCTCTTAATAATAATAATTATAATTATTTGGATAGTACCACTGAATCAATTTGAAAATTCTTTTTAGATAACAAGATTACTTTGTTACAAGAAATTAATACACCAGCAATCCTCATCTGCTACATCTCTTTCCAGCTCCAGTCAGTTATGCCTGTCAATTCCATATGCTCTCAGATTAGTTTGCTTGTCTTTATTTTATTCATCTGAATCAAGACACTCACTGTGGTAGGTCTTCACTATTAAATAACAGTGCTCAAACTAATCTTTTTTTTTTGTTTAATTTTTCTACATTTCAGAGACAAAACATTTATTAAAAATATTTTCAGTGCCTTCATTTAAAAAAAAAAAAATAATAATAATAAATTCTGGGATGACATAGTCTGTCAGTTTCTCTCCTGTTTATGTAAAATCTTTTCTACATTAATCCAGTACAAACTGCCAAATAACTTCCATGCTTAATTATACATCACACCTCATTCACTAACTCTGCAGATGGCATTTCCTGAATCTTCATACATGACAAGAAAAACAGCAGTGCCTTTGTCATTTCTCTCTGCAACTTTCTAAAGTCTTTTCATTTAATTGAATTAGGAGACCAAATGTGTGCAGCTATTCAAATACAGTCTGAATAAGGCTTGAACAGTGGAAATATAATCTCTTTCCATCACTGTTAATCCTTATCCTCACTACCATGATTATCATTAATATTTGGATGACAGTATTCATATTCATGGAGTCCCAGAATACCATATACAATGCTTTCCATATCTCCTAATCAACTCATTCACCGGTAATGCACTCACATCTCCTTTTTGCAACCCTCTTCAAGGGCAAAAAAAAAATCTACTACTCACATTTTGCTAACCATGCTTCTGTTTCCTTGGGTAACTTGGTATGTTATTCTCTCTCGTTTTAAACATAGATTGAAAATATTTCTTTATTACATAAAATCCTTTTGATAGTTTTTAATCATTTAATAATTCTGTCCTATCTTCTCATTTCACTTACGAACCAAATTTTGCAACTCATGAACCTTTAATCTATTCTTGTTACAAGCATTCATCTTTGTTATCTTACTCTGAAGTACCCTTACTGTTTCTTCATCCCAAGGCAAACCCGTAAACCCAGGCAATCAAATATGAGCACATTAAGTCATGTTTGGCCATATAAAGGCCTTATGAAAATAAAAAAGGAAAATGACTTTCTTATCCTTACTCAGCACTAAAGAAGCTGAGGAATAATATTCTGTAACTATTACTCTTAAGCTTCTTTAACTTCTTGCTCTATAAGTGCCTCCATAGTACAACTGGAAGAACAACAGAACATTCTATCCATCAATCAGAAATGACCTGCATTCAATTCTTGTGATAATGAAAGGAATCTTTATGTGGGCTTTTTCCAGTGAAAGTGAGTTAACCAATCTCAATTAGCAGGGTTTTTGCTCCAGGAAACTCTAGGTTTTCATTCTGTAGACAGACAAATTGGCCATGAGAATACACATGATTTACAAACAAAAAATACTGTTATAATAAGAAATTTAGTTTAATCCTTTATCCCAGTGAGAGCAAACAAAGTTTGTGCCTGAAAATATTTTGCATTATGGGAGATACTGGGATAGGAGTTGTTGGTAGCTTGCTCCACCTTTGCTACGAGTTGCTTGGTGTTGTACTACTTACTCAGGTAAGATAGTACAACACTATTTTCAGGTGCAAACTTTGTTTGCTCTCACTGGGATAAAGGATTAAACTAAATTTATTATAGTCTAACCTAGTGAAAAATAAACTTTCAAAAAATACTGTTGTTGTTAGTGGCATTGTGTGTAGGTGGAGAATTAAGTAGTAGGTGAGATGTGTGTAGCAGAGTAAAATGCCTTTCTGTGATAAGTCCATGGACTCCTTGGAGGTGTCATGTAATAATATAAATGTAATACACAGACTGTAATCTCTTCAAACTAAAGTTCATATATGATCTTTTATTTGCAACAATGACCTAGCTCTTTGCTTTGCCTACAGTATCACTTGATTCATAACCATCTTCAGGATCTTTATATCAGTTTTCCTCTTCAGGATCTTTAATGTTGTCCTCTCTATCTTGAAAAAACTGGATATTCTTCTTCAAACTATTCTCAGTATCATTAATGTATACATTAAACTGCACAAGTGAAAACAATAGAGTCCTGTAGCACACTATTGTTTAGCGCATTCACCTATGCTCAAAGGTCAGAAAGAAAAGTGCTTTGGATCACTTGATTTAATAGAAAAAATAAGGAAGAAAGGCAAATGAAGGTGTGAGACTTGTGCAACTTCAGAGAAAAATGCTTCTCCAATACTTCTGTTTCTAGAGGTGTTGTTTTCATCACCAAAAGCCATTTACTCATCTTTATTGCTTTCATCTGAGTCATCAATAATAATTTGATATGATTTTGAAACTTTGTAATACCAGTGATGTAATAATATTTAGATAATATTTATCTCAGATAAAATAGGAGTTAGATAGATGAGTAATATCATTAAGCATGAGCTGCAGAAGAAAAAAAAATGCTGTAGAGGGTATATAAAAAAAAAGGTGACCAACAAACTTATGAACAGTATACAAGGCTTAGGCAAGAATGGTGACCAACATGGTAAGGAAGGTGAAATCAGATTATGAGAAGAATCTAGCTAAGCAGGCCCAAGGAAATTCCAAAGAGTTCTTTCATTATGTGGCAAGTAAGATGAAGAATTGCTATGGAAGGTTAACCTTAATCTTCCATAGCCATGATGATGGTCATGCGGAGACAGAAGCAGATAAAATAGTTGAGCTACTGAGTAACCACTATGCAAGGGTATGTTATCCTAGTGAGTTACTGCTTCAACATATGTGACAGACACTGATGTGAGAACAGAGGTGGATGATTTGGAGGTTCTTAGGAAATTGCAGAATTTCAATATAAATACAGCTGTAGGATTTGATGGAATATCAGCTGAGGTTTTGCGAGAATGTGCAAAATATGGAATATTGCAAACATTAATTTACTGCATAAAATAGGAAGTAAATTAAAGCTAGCAAACTACAGAGCTATTAGTTTGTTATACCATGTTTATAAGTTTTTCACTAGAATTATAACCAATAGATTAGAAACAAGACATGATTCAATACAACCCTCTGAACAAGCTGGTTTTACAAAGAACTTTTACTTTAATACAATAGTTCATATTCAATCAATAAGCCTGCTTATTGAAAAATGAATACAACCTTCCTCTTCACATGGCCTTCACAGATTTTAAAAGAGCTTTTGATTGCATAAAAACTTCATCCATAATAGAAGCTCTTAGAGATTATGGCATGGAAAAACAATTTATTGATGTAATAAAATATATTTATGGAAATGCTACATCAAATTTCATTTCTTAATGAAATTTGATGTAGCATGCAGGAAAAATTTCATATAAATCAAGGAGATACCATTTCTCCCAAACTCTTCACATTAACACTGGAACTTATGAGTTATTTAGAATGGTCCAATAAAGGAGTTAATAATAATGGAATTAAATAACCCAAGATTTGCTGATAATATTCTTATTATTGCAAACAGCATGAAAGATTTAAAAGAAATGATAGAAAATCTAACAATAAATCAATAAAAATTGGATTAGACATTAATTTTGAGAAAACCAAAGGCTACGATGAAAGATGCAATGTTATTTGGGTAAACAGTTAAGAAATTGATATAATAGATGAGTGCGTATACTTAGGAAAGTTGTTAACAATGAAGAAACAAGTCAGGGTAGATGTGAAAAGAAGAATAGGAATGGGATGGTAAGCTTTTGGAAAATTGAAGAGATTTTTAAACAGCAAAATAAAACCTTAAAACAGAGTAACACTGTTCACCAATGTGCACTGGCCTGTTGTGACATATGGAGCAGAAACCTGGCCAATCAAAAAGGAAATTAAAAAAAAAAAAAAAACAGAAAGAAGAATGGAAAGGTGTCTGCTAGGTATAAGACTCAGAGATATAATCAAAAATGAAGAAATAAGAGCTAAAACAAAATTTTTAGATATTGGAGAAAACATACTTCAAAAGAAATGAAAATGGTTGGGACACATTACAAGACTCAAGGACAATAGATGGACAAAAGTTATACTGAAGTGGTGGCCATATGAAGGTAAAAGATCAGCTGGAAGACCAGAAAGAAGTGGTTATAAAAAGGGTTAAAATAAGATGATGATTTAAAACAACATAGCAATTTTGTTGACACGGGACTTTGATATTCCTTTAAGACTAAGATGGTTAATGTAATACAAGCAGTGTAAAGAATGAATTAACAGATTGTTTTCAATATTTTGTTTCTTGCAGAGACATTTTCAAGGTACAATATAAATTGTAACATACATACAAGCAACACAAAATGAAGTGGAACTTTAAGAGACTTAAAATCTATCATCATATGTATAAAGAGAGTCTTTGTAGATGCTCTCAAGAAGCCATAGTGTTTATGTAGATATCTAAGAACATATTGGAATTTCTCACAACCATATTTGTTTAAGGTGATTTTTAAGGGCATTACGAACTAAGTAAAAGCCTTCTTATATTCATGTTTGCTGACATGATTTTATACATGTGGTGGCGAGTTGTATTTTTTGCATTCTTCTAAACTCATGTTAGCTGATTTTCCAGTCTGCCCATAATAATATACCGAAAGACTGATTAACATCTGTTTGAAAGAAAGGAAGATCTGAACATCTATGGGTAGTCAAGATCAGATCTAGTGTATCATGTCTTGGAAACTACCCACAGAATCAAATGGTAGGAAGCTATTGTGTTTCGTCACGGCAAGTTTAAATTTGAGATTTTTGTTTATATATATATAATTATATATATATATGTGTGTGTGTGCACGCGCGCTTGTGCAACTGTCCTTAAAAAACAGCCTGACTTTAATATTATCTCCAAATGCCCATGAGTCACAGAAAGTTTTGTCATATGCACAGCTCATCATTCTCTGCTTAAATACATTCAAATTCTCTGCAGACATACTCTCAGGCAATGCATTCCAATCATTCACAACTCTCCATGCAAGAAGCCTCATTCTCTCCCACTTGCTCACACTTTCCTTATACAGCTTCTAGGGATGACTTCTTGTTTCCCCCCCCCCATCCACTGCCCACCATTTTAGGAAAACCTCATCAACATTAATCTTATAACAATCCCTTATACTCTACAACTTGCATCATTTCAACTTTTCTTCATACTCAACATTCCAGGGACAAGAAATTACCTTAGTCAATTGCTTCTGTACTCTTTCCAATATCTCTTCATCCTTTTTAAAACCAGGTGATGAGATGTGCACAGTAATCCATATGTAGCATAATCAAGGCCTTAAAAAATGGAACCAGAATCTCCTTACTTGTACAAGTCAGTGTCACCTGCATCATTGCCAGAAAATGTGCTGTGTTGTCCTCACAATTTTGGAAATGTATCCTCTATATTTTAGATCTCTGATTTCCTCCACTTCCACAAATATATCCCCACTAGGAGTAAATCCTACATCCCATCTTTGTTTTCTAAATTTTAAAACCTTACATTCTTCCACAATGTTGAACCAGTGTCGCCTTTGTATCATCTAGCAACAACTGAATATCCCTATTTAAATCCTAAATATCAATGATCCTAAAACGGATCCCTAGTTACTCTCCTCTTTCAGGCACACTCTGCCCAGGATAAGAGAATTTTAAGCATTCCATTTAACAACTAGATCTATATAGCTGTAAAGGAAGCTAGGACTCAAGTCTGTTAAGTTCTAATTTGTGTTGCTTATGTGTACACTACAATTTATGTTGCAACTCTGAAAATCTCTCCTTGATAGAGACTAAACAATGACAGAATATTTAAATATGAGTCTAGCATGCTTGCTGTGTGCAAACCATTGTTATGTATAGGTGACCGCATGCAAATATAATATACTGGAGACTCATGTCATGCAAATTTTTTATTTTTTTTTTAAAGAATGTCATGTGAGTGTATAATTATTATTATTATTCAGGCCTCCATGGAATCAAAAGACTCATCGAGGGGAGGTCCCTCTGATAAGCACAAAGAGTATCATACCACTCCTTATACTCATTGACCATTCTCACTCTAACCACTCCATCAGGCAATGCATTCCATGGTTCAACCACCCCTCCATGCAAAGAAACCATTCCTCACCCTCTTGCAAACAGTTTCCTTTCGTAACTTCTGATGGCCTCTTGTCATCAATCCTTCCAGCTGTTCAACCAAGTGAAAGAACTCCCCAGTGTCAACCCTGTAATCATGTCTCAACAGTTGAAAAGTCTCAATCATATCACCTCCTTCTTCTATCCACCAAACTCTGCAGTACACATTCCCTCAGCCGATCCTCATAACTAACATGGTACAGTCCTGAAACCACCTTTGTTATCTGCCTTTGTACCCTTTCCACATTTAATTTATCCTCTTCAAATCCTGGGGACCAAATCTGAGAACAATAGTCTAAATGTGGTCTGATCAGAGACTTATACAACGGAATGATAACCCTTCTATCTCTGCAGGTCAGTGTCCTCATTATTGCAGCAGTCCCCTGTGTTATCTTCACCGCCTTTGCAATATGTCTCCTAAATTTCAGGTTGCTATCAATCATCAACCCCAGATCTCTTGTCTGCCCTACTTCCTCCAGTATAACTCCTCCCATAGAGTATGCAGTGTCCCATCGATGTTTCCCAAACCAAGACCTTACATGTTGCTGTATTAAACCGATACCGCCATTCATTTGCCCATCTATCTAGTTTATTCAAATCCTCTTGCAGGGCTACCACATCTGCACTATTACTAATAATCCTTCCCAGCTTTGCATAATCTCACCAAATTCTTTGAAAAAACAGAACACGAGGTTATCAAGATAAAATTATGAACCAATCCATATCCTGTGATGACCTTAGAGGTAAGATCTGATTTATTCTTCTGTTATTGACTTCACTGCGATATTTATTCTCTTGAAAATTCCAAAACTTCTTCCAGGTTGATTATGCATATTTGCTGCAGGAACAGATTCTACAGAAAATGTTTTTCTGCTCTTGTAAAAGGCCTCTCTAGAAACACATTTTTAACCTAGAAATACATTTTAATATAGAAGTTATAGATTGGGAAATTTCACTAATGTGATGACGAGACTGTTTATATCTGAAATATGTTGACAAGTACGTATATCCATACAGGGTGTTCGGGATAAATTTGACAGTTTCGTAAGGAAAAAGAAAATCTTCTTTGTATCTATTAAATTTAATGAATTGACAAAAAAACATTACAGGCAGAGTTAATTACAATACTATCAACAAGATTTACTCAAAATAACCACCATTAGCATCGATCACAGCTTCAATTCTGCTTCGGAACCTCGAACAAGCTGATGCTACAGTCTCCCTGGGAAGGGCCGCAAAAACTGTTTTAATTTTATCCATTAACTGGGTTTTGTATTACTGGAAGTGCGATTGGTGTCTTTTTCAACTGCGCCCCATACAAAATAATCCATGGGGTTAAGGTCTGGGGAGTTTGGAGGCCAAACATTTGGACTGGTGAAGTCGTAGAAATTTTCAGACAACCATTTTTGACTTTTCCCAGAGGTGTGGCAAGGGGCCGAATCCTGCTGCCATACATACGGCCTACCATTGGCTACCCTTGTTATCCAGGGCTCGACTACAGTTAGCAACTCCACGAACAAAGCCCGAATTCCAATGCCAGGGTTCTTCAACACCTGTTCCTGCAGATTTGCGAGGAATTCTGCTGTACGAACGCAATCAGATCGTCTGCTAGGGATCTTTCTTCTTGCTACATCCTCGTAGTCACCATTACAAGTCTCTAGTTCATTCCTGATTGTTTTTACTGTATTCAGGGAGCATTGGGCAGCAGTCGTAATATCCTTATTTTGATGGCGGGCACGAATCATCATGATACAAGTTATTCTCTTCCATGATTCAGGTGGGTTCCAGCTATCCATCCTTTCTGACATCTTGTATGTGAATGAAGAAGGGTCCAAACTTTTAAATGAAGAGAAGTGTGTGTTAATACATGTAACTTACGGAAAAATATAATTAATTATAAATATGTCAAATTTATCCCGAACACCCTGTATATAGTTAAACAATGTCTTGTCAATGTGAACATTTCTTGTTGTGTTTTAGCACACAGATATGTTTTGTTATGTTCAGAATTCTAATACACACACATATATACAAATACCTTTTTTCTTATTTTATAGGTGCACTAACTGAAATGCCTGCTGTAAAGATCTTTGCATTATATGCTGGAGTTGCACTTTTACTGAACTTCTTTTTACAGATGACTTGCTTCTTGAGTATTTTTACATTTGACACAAAACGCCAAGAGGTAAGCATTTACAAATTTAGAGCAATAACTTAATGGTAATTATTTTATTCTCATGCAACTGAAATGCCTGCTGTAAAGATCTTTGCATTATATGCTGGAGTTGCACTTTTACTGAACTTCTTTTTACAGATGACTTGCTTCTTGAGTATTTTTACATTTGACACAAAACGCCAGGAGGTAAGCATTTACAAATTTAGAGCAATAACTTAATGGTAATTATTTTATTCTCATGCATTTCCATCCCAGGAGGCTCACTGACCATTATTCTCACAATACTTATCATGGCTTTCTTTGAACTCATTCACTGACAAAGCACTCATCACCACCTCTGGCAAAACATTCACTTTACTCCAACCACAAAAATCTAATTCTGACACTTTTGTTAACCACAATCTTACATCATGTGTAAGGGATGAACCCTCGTTCTCTTTACATATACTGACGTCTTTAGTAACATTTGTGAATCATTTTAGAGTATCAGCATTGCTGTTTCCGCTATTATTTTGACTAGTTAAGCTTGTTCTAGAATGTTTTTTTTTTTTAATTGCAAAATTACATTCTGGAAATACTGCATTTTAAACAGTTTATCTAGTAGCTAATAAATTTCTATTCATCATGCATCACTTATAGTCTGTAAGGATGTGTTTCTTGAGCATTTTCCTTAGATTTTAACAGCATTTCATCTCAGAAGATATACATCATATATACATATACAGAAGCATGTAGACTTTACCATTTCATGGATATATGAATAAGAGTTTATAAGGCTGACTCTGATTAAAAATGTTTCATTCTAATTACATAGGATTTCTTCAAGTGTAAACATGAAAACTAGTAGACAAACAGAAACAGTAAAGACTAACGAAGGTAACAACTGCTAAGTAATTAGTGGAAGTCACCTTTGCATGTTTATGCATTTGGCTAATTATAGCTAGGATGTATTATGACAAGTTGATACTTGGGTTTATATTCAGATATTTTGGAGCCAATGCCATTTCTAAGGATTCTTACATTCTTCTCTCAGTTATGTTACAGGTGCGAGGGTGTAATGGTGTAATAGTTCAGACATGAACTAATAGTTCAGGGATGTCTGAAACACTGGTGTAACATTGTGTGGATCAGCTGAAGAGAGTACATGTGATGACAAAGCTTATTTTCAATATCTTGGATGTATTGCTCAATTTTTGTTTTTAATTTTTGTTTATCCGAACAATATCAAACAGGAACTGCAGGTTAAAAAGAGGTTATTAAAGATATATAGGGAGATGGGTGGAGGGCAGATACATGAAGAATATAAAACTGATCAGGACAGTAAAGTATGGTAAGGAAGGCAAAACTGGAATGTGGGAAGAGATTGGCCCTGAGATCCAAAGAAAATCCCAAGGAATTGTGGCCAGGAGGAGGAGAAATGATTGTGGAAGAATGACATTGTTGAATATAAATGGGAATAGAGTGACTGGTACAAAGGACGTAGCAGAGTTATTCAATGAACACTTTACTAGGGTATTTCATCTTGGAGAAGTAGGTTTTAATGCTAGAGGAATAGGGCAGGTTCAATGTTTAGAAGTGCAAGAGGAGAGAGTGTTTCAAATACTGAGTACCCTGGATGGCAATAAAGCAGTAGGACTGGATGGAATTTTGCTACTGGTTTTGAGAAAATATGCTAAAGAACAGAAGGAGGAGGCTCCATTGACCTGGCTTTTCAATGAAAGTTTGGCCAAGGGAAAGGTACCCAAGGAGTGGAAGGAGGGTGAGATAGTACTATTGCATAAGGGTGGTAGTAGACTCTAAGCGTCCAATTATAGACCAGTTTTTGTTTCATCAGTAGTTGCTAGATCTTAGAGAAATTAATGAAAGCCCATATATAGTGTTGGGCAGATGAGGGTAATGTTATCTGTGAGAGACAGCATGGATTTGTTAAAGGGTGCTCTTGCTTTAGTAATATGATTGCCTTTTATAATAAAGTGACAAGAGCAGTTGATGAGGGAAAGGCATATTCTGCCTTTTTTTTTTTTTTGGATTTTACAAAATATTGGACAGGGCACAACATGATAAGCTGATATTTTAGTTGCAGCACATGGGTTTAGATGGCATGTTAGTGAACTGGATTCATGATTGGCTATCTGATAGGTATCAAAGTGTTGTATATGGGGGGGGGGGGAGCAATGTCATGGAGGCAGAAGGCTACAAATGGGGTCAACAGGACTCAGTACTGGGACCACTATTGTTTAACCTTTATATCAATGACATTGTTAGTGGGTTGCAGGGGGGGGGGATATTCAGTTGTTTGCAGATGATGTGAAGCTGGGAAGGGTTATTAGTAATAGTGCAGATGTGGTAGCCCTGCAAGAGGATTTCAATAAACTGGACACATGGGCAAGTAAATGGAGGTGTCAGTTTAATGTAGCAAAATGTAGTCTTGAATAAATTTGGTTTAATCCTTTATCCAAGTGTGAGCAAACAAAGTTTGCGCCTGAAAGGTAAGGTGGTACAACACCAGGGCAACTCGTTGCAAAGGTGGAGCAAGTTACCAACACTATTGGTAGCAAGCTACCAATGCTTCTGCCTGGTATCTCAGCTTGGGCCTGGCTCCCACTGAAGAGACCTCAATAAAGGTCGAAACTAGTCTGGGTAGTGGCCCTTCCCTTAATGCATAACAATAGACATATCCACAAGGAGATGTGCTTTGCATTATAGGAGATACTAAGAAAGGAGTGTTGGTAGCTTGCTCCACCTTTGCAACGAGTTGCCTGGTGTTGTACCACCTTACTCCAGTCCTGAAGATACTTTCAGGCGCAAACTTTGTTTGCTCACACTTGGATAAAGGATTAAAGTAAATTTATTATACTCTAACCAAGTGAAAAATAAACTTTCAACATGTAGTCTTGAAGTTTGGGATACATTTATGAGAGGCTGCATACTCTGTCAGAGAAACTGTGCTGGAGGGGTTAGGGGAGGCAAGGGATCTGGAGGTGATGATTGATAGAAACCTGAAATTCAGGGAACATATTGCAAAGGTAATGAAGGTAACCCAGAGGATTGGTGCAGTGCTGAGAAGGATGCTGATCCACAGAGATAAGAGTTGTTATTTCATTGTATAAAGCCCTGATCAGACCACACTTGGACTATTGTTCTCAAATTTGGTTCCTAGGATTTGAAGAGGATAAATTAACTGTGGGTGGCTATGAGTATTGGCTGAGGGAATGTGGACTGCAGAGTTTGGTAGATAAAAGATGGAGAGGTGATATGATTGAGAATTTGAAAAATTTAAGAGATGGTTACAGGGCCGTAGCAGCATGAATATTAATCATCATCATCATCAAATTCCTGCCATGTACCCTCAAGGGGTGTACAGGATATGATAATACTACATAACAAAAATTACATCATTACTAACTTCCTATCTACAATTTTCCTCCAAATCAGTCTGTTACTTATCAAGAGTCCAACATTATCAGATCTTATATTTCTATCGTCTAAGGCACTTTGTACCGCCTCAATCCACCTATATCTTGGTCTTTCTCTGGGTCGTTTTCCTGCCAGCCTGGCAGAGAACACTTGTTTTGCTAATCTTTCCTCGCCCATTCTGTTTAAGTGACCATACCACCTGAGATTAGCTCTGCTAACGCATTCCTGGATGCTGACAATGTCAAGTTCTTTCCTAACATTCTCATTTTTAATATGATATTGCCATTGATGCCATCTGTTCATGCCTCTAATCTTTCTCAGGACTCTCATATCTGCAGTCTCTAGTCTTTGGTCAAGTGTTTTACTTCTGACCCAGCTCTCAGATCCATAAGTTAAAACTGGTTTGAACACTGCCTTGTATACAGCTAATTTAGTGTTCTGACTAATTTCTCTCTTATTCCATATGAATTTATTCAATTGACTTCCCACCATACCAGCTTTGCTGATTCTGTTGTCTATTTCTATATTTAATTTACCATCTTTAGTAAAAATCGTGCCTAAGTAGCTGAAATGTTTTACTTGTTCCACTGGTTCTCCATTCACAACACAGTTGACATTTTCAATGATTCTGCCTATTTTCATTGTCTTTGTCTTTTTATTGCTGACCTTCATACCATATCTATTACAACAGCTATTCAATTTAGTCAGAGAATCTTGCAGACTTGTAGCGGATTTATTTAGAAGTAACATCATCCACATAAAGCAAAGAGCTGACATTAACATCTCCAATTTTGACATCATGCTTAATACCACTTTCCTTCATAATGTGATCCATATAGATAATAAATAACAGAAGGGATAATGTACATCCTTGTCTCACACCAGATTTAACATTAAACCATCTTCCTGTACTTCCTTCAATTCTAACTGCTGATTTACAACTCAAATAAAGACTAAATGGATAATAATTGATGTTAAAAATAACTATACAAAACTATGTATTCTGTGTTTTTAATAAATAAGACATGTAACTTTTGGTTTGCATAAATTGTTATTTTATTTATTATAGTAAATGCTACATGTAATTTCTTTTAGTTATTTTTTAAGGGACAGCCAATAAAAGTTTGCACCTGGGTGGCAAATACCCTTGGTGCGTTCCTGGGTGGTTACAGGGTTGACACTGGGGAGTTCTTTTGCTTGGTGAAACAGAGTGAAGGAGAGAGAGAGAGGACAAGGGCCATCCTTGGAAGTTACAAAATGAAGCTGTGAGCAAATGGTTGAGGAGTGGTTTTGTCGTGACGACTCTTTTCTGTAGTGTTCTAATTACCATCTAGTCCAAGTCACTTTTATAATTAAAATAACTAATTACGAAGTGATCACCGATCCAAAAGTAGGGAAATTTATATTTATACTGTGCCACCCTATTCTTAGATTAGTCTATATAAATAGTGGGATCAATTCTAAATTAGGTTAGCAGTCATCTCATTAGGCCGAATTATTTATTATCATTTTTTTACTTGGGGTTCCCGCAAGATTCGAATATTTATGAACGGTGCAATAATAAGGAATTCAGGCAAATACAATATTTAGATCAACAAAATAAAACATTTAATATATGATATGGTTAACAAATACAAGAACTCTATTTTAAAATGGAACTATACAATTAACTTAACACATCTTCCTAAATCAGTATGCCAACTCAATGTTCTAATCTTCATATACAATTCACAGTCTCAAAAACGCAAATCTTCTTATCTCAAGTTAACATAACAACTTCACATTTAATCAATCATCACAAATCGATCAGCTCAATGTTTATATTCACAGCAGGCAATAAACTACGTAAGCAATAATCCAAGCAAATATATTCCGGTCCTTGAGCGTCGGAGATATATTACAGTTAATGCTAGAATAGAAAAACTTATACAACTACTCTTACCAGACAAATTCTTCAACACATCAAATTATTGAGAGAGCACTTATGAATTAACTTGATTAACGTTAGCGGAACACACATAATAAAAATTCTCCATAGTTTAAACTGTATTATTGTAAGTCGCACTTCACTATTCCAAATAACAGTAATTAGGTACTAATATCTTTTCCAGTTCACTTTCCTCCAAGTAATCAATATAACGTTTTCCTAGGGCAACATAGAATTTAATCGTAATCCAGATTAACTGGAAATAATCAGAATTTTCACATTGACTGTCCAGTTTCCTTTTATCTGATTACGGTATCAACCTTTCTTCATAACAACAGCAGATTTCGCTTATAACATTAAACTTTGTTTCACTACTTATAGGTTCACTTCCGAACACTATACTCATAAATTTCTGCCCTGAGGATTTTATAATCTTGGTTCCGCAAAACTCTCTCCTCACTCCTTAATAATCATTCTTCTCTTCCTCTCTATCTTATCTATGACCTTCCTTCTTCTTTACCCTTTTTCTCTATATTCTATATGACCTTCACTCCCACCTTACGTTCGAACGCCACGCTCTCTTCACTCGTGGTTGTTTACGCGTGCGTCTCCATGACAACAGACTAAACGTAAACATTTCGCTAATGTAATGTATGCTCTATTACTGCTACATGAGTGATTACATAACATTAAATATTTCACAAATAAAAACAACAGAATATTTAAGCTACTTCTTCAACTTTTGATTACATATACAGTTAAATATAAAAATACACTTTACGTTACACCATATATATTTGGTTATACAAAATTCTATACATTTTAATATTTTATAAAATTAATAGTAGGTCAGGTTTTGAATAAATATTTAATTGGTAATTCTCAATCAAGGAATAATAAATAAATTTATATGAGCCATGATTAATATTTAATAAGCAATGTTAAATGTGAATGAAAAATAATAAATTACAAAACATAGCTTCATTCACAATTTAACAGTTTATTTACGTGGAGGGTGGTTGAACTGTGGAATGCATTGCCTGATTAGAGTGGTGAGAGCATGAACGGTTAGGGAGTTCAAGGAGTGGTATAGTAGACTCTGTTTTCTAGAATGGGCCTCCCATGATTAGTCTTCTGACTCCATGGAGTAAGATGACCTGCATTCGCATCATAGCTGGTAGACACCTGGATATATAAGTGGGCACGTCAAGGTTTTGTGTATTGGAGGTGATCTCATCTTGATAAAGTGGGGCGAATACTGTTTTGATATCATGTTCTAAAGTATTTTTCCAATTTTTTTCGAAATAGAGCTAATATTTGGAAGAGTGATGAAGCCTTTGTTTTCCTCGTCATTAGAAAAATATCAAATTATGTGTTGGTTAAGCAGTCTAGAATTAATGTGTTCATTATAGTCATTTTGTAGAAGTGGTTTTCAAGTAGTGCAGTTCTTCAGCTAGTTTATCCTTGTCAGTAATGAGGCAGTGGGCTGTTGCTCCAAGTGTTGAGATTCCCGAGTTTAGTGGTTTGTAATGATGGGAAGAGGCATGTAGATACCTGTAAGTGTGTTTAAGCTTTTGAAATATAGGGACTTTTAATTTACCAGATTCTTTAGTTAGTTGAAGATCCAGAAATGGGAGTAAACCATTAGATTCTAACTTGCAGGTAATTTTATGTTAGATGTTGGTTATTGAGGTGCTCGTGGCAATTCAAAAGTGAAGGTTGTCCATGGTTCCAGACTTAAGAATATATTGTCAATATACCTTTTTTCCATGTTGGTTAATGATGATATTGTGTGTGTCTGGGGGGAGGGATATTTATTTTTACTTTACTTTCCACAACTTCAGTAGTTTAAAACTCTCAAATTCAAATGAAAACACTTCAAACTAAATTCCTGATTAACCTTGCACATAGGTTTTTATCCAAGATATCTCATAAACAACTTTACTTCTTAAATTAACCTGATAACTCATTAAGCACATTTAGAGATTGAGTCTTTATGATTTTTAACCAAAATAAAAATATTTAATTTATGTAAAAACAGATATATACAACAACAAATCGGCTATTTAACTACTATGCAAGCACAGTGTATTTTCTTCCTAAAACAACAAGAAAAAAACTATAGCTGCACAACTTCTTTACAATCACATAAACCATCAGATATTGTCCTATCCAGACAAAACTTTTGGAAGCTTAGTCTCTATGCTCCTAGACAACAAAACATTCTTTTCTCAGAAGAAGATTCAAACTCACAGCTTGTTGGCTAGAGAGCCTATATGCTCGCTGGTTGACCAACCTTTTAAACACTTTAAAAGTGTTCTTAAAGGTGTGTAGTGTAACTTTTGTTGTGAATTGTGCTACATTTCCCTCAGTAATACAAGTGTTCTTTAGTGGTGCTGCTTTTGGAATTTAGTTGTTTATATTGTGTTATTTTAGGTTACCGAGAAGGCGAGGTCAGAGTGGGACATCTGCAATGTAAGAAAAGATAAGTTTTTGTTATTCGCTATTTAGTATAGTTAAATATAATTTATACTTATAGTATCGAGTAAGTAAATTAGCTTACAGTAAAGTATATAACATAGTATTAAGTGTTTAGTTATAGTAGTTCCTTGGCACCATTTGAATGATGGCAACTGCCACTACTTCAATTACAAATGGCATATCACCAAGTCCACTCCCATTCAAGGACTCTATTTTGCATAACATAATAAAGGATTTTGTGCTGCGGGACTTGTTGCATGTATGCATCCCAGGAGTTGGATATGTGGCAGGTGAGAGAAGGAGGGGGGGTGCGTATATGCTTAAAATGTGGGCAATGGGAGGAATGCAGTGAGTTAGATGTTAAGAAAACAGACCTCGTTGTGTCAGGAGTGGGAGATTTTTGAGAGATGAGTAGTGTGATAGGAGAGAGAATAACAAGCAGCAAAATATGAATTAAAAAATAAGAGTGGGGAGCGTGGAAGGCTTGAACGATTGTGAAGTTTTTGGAGATGGGCATGATTGGGAGAATGAATGGTGAGTAAGTGGGGCTAACTTGCAGAGAGAGAGAAAGAAAGATGAGCTGAAAGAAATGGTGGAATGTCTCTGGAATGAGATTAGGCAAATGGAAGAGATGAATGCAAGGCAAATCAGAGTAGGAGTGAGAGAAAGTTATGGGAATGATAGAAGAGGAGAGAATATAAAGAGTAGAAGAGAAGGAATGAAAGAGAGGTATGGGAATGATAGAAGAGGAGAGAATGGAAACAGTCAGAGAGAGAGAATGAGAAGAATGTGAGGGGAGTGCTGGAACCAGGGATGGAGTGATGCCAGGAGAGCAGGTAAGTAGATAAACACAGAATGAAAGAGTTAGAGGAGAGAGAGAGTGAGGGATGGAGGTAAGCAATCAAGGAATAGAGTGCTAAGAGCTGTGATGTATGGAGGCTCGATGATCTGTGGTGTGCAAGATAGGATGCCAGAGGAGTGTTTGCCTGGAGGAACGATAAAGTGTGTGGCTATGGCAATTAAGTGGGGTGAAAGGGTGGATGAGATGATTGTGGGCACGAATGACTTGAGAGGCAATGTAAATCAGGTGGTGACAGATCTGAGATTCTTGCTTGAGGTTGTACAAAAGAAATGCAGAGATGAAAAATAGTGATGAGCTGAGCAGAAGAGAAGTAATAATGAATAGCATAAAGCCAGAATGTGTCAGAAGAGAGGATTGGAATATGTGGATGCTTGGAGGACAGAAAAGAACTGTATGCTAGAGACCACTTGCATTTGAATGAGGAAGGACGTAGGAATCTGGAGAGATTGCTGTTTTGTTCTCTAGGAGCAAAGAGACTAAGGTTCCAGAAGTTTTGTCTGGATAGGACAATATCTGATGGTTTATGTGATCATAAAGAAGTTGTGCATCTATAGTTTTTTTCTTGTTGTCTTAGGAAGAAAATACACTGCAGCTTGCATAGTAGTTAAATAGCTGATTTATTGTTATATATATCTGTTTTTACATAAATTAAATATTTTTATTTTGGTTAAAAATCATGAAGACTCAATCTCTAAATGTGCTTAATGAGTTAACAGGTTAATTTAAGAAGTAAAGTTGTTTATGAGATATCTTGGATAAAAACCTATGTGGATGGTAGCAGGGGTGACCTCTTGTAGGAATGGGTGTTTGGGGGAAGGGGGATGACATCAGATAACACTGAATCCAGTGGGGGCTGGAGGGGATAATGATAGGTATAGAAGCAGTGACATTTTTATGCTTTATACTAATGCCAGAAGTATCTGGAATAAAGGAGATAAATTGGTGGCACTGATAGCATTAGCCTGTCCAAAGATTATTGGGATCTCTGAGATGTGGTTGATGGAAGATGTTATAATAATAGGAATATTTTGGCAGGATAGGAAAGCGTTGGTGGAGTACTGCTTATGATAAGTGATGACGTATGTCCTCTAAGAGTGGAGGCTCTGGAAGACAGTGACACCAATGGTTTTGAAAGCATATGATGCGAGGTAGAGGTGGGTAAGATAAATATATAGTGGGGTGCTGCTACAAGCCAAGGAGCACACAGGGTAGGGAGCAGGAGATGTTTAGGCAGCTTAGCAAGTGCAAGAAGAATGATTATTATAGGAAATTTTAACTACAGCAGTAGAAGCTGGGAAGAGGAAAATAAAAGTAGTAATAAGGGAATGGAATTTCTATAATTCTTGAGGGACAAATGTGTTAGGGAACAAGAGGTTCAAGAGTTTTGGATTTAGTCATAGCATCAGAAGAGCTGATAATAACTGAGATGACATCTCTCCCCCAAGTTGGAGAGAGAGTGATCATGTGGTTTTGACTTGGAAGATGACTAGACATACAGGAGTATCAAAGAAAAAGGAACGTATGTGGAACTATAAGGTGGGTGTGATTATAATAGTCTTAGATATCAACTTGGGACAGTTCCATGGAGGGAGGAACTGGAAGGGCGAGATATCAATACTGCTTGGGAAATTGTGAAGGAATATTTGTTAAAAGTAATAGTAATCTGTATTCCACAAGTGAAGAATATAACACAATTTGGTGTAAAGTGGATGACAAACAATATCAGACAGGAACTGCAAGTGAAAAATAGATTATGGAAGATATATAACGAGAGGGGTGGAAAGCAGATGCATGATGAATATAACACTCAGGCCAGGAGAATGACTAGTATAGAGAGGAAAGCAAAACTGGAATATGAAAGGAGATTGGCATTAAGATGCAAAGAAAATCCTAGGGAATTTTTTAGCTATGTGGCCAGTAGGAGGATAAATTATTCTTGAAGAATGACACTGTGGGATAAAAACGGGAATAGAGTGACTGACAGAGGACATAGTGGAGTTGTTCAATGAACACTTTATTGGAGTATTTTATTCTAGAGAAATATGTTTTAATACTAGAGGGATAGGGCAGGTTCGAGGTTCAAGAGGAAAGTGTGTTCCAAATACTGAGTACTCTGGATGTCAATAAAGCTGTGGGACTGGCTGGTATTTCATCATGGGTTTTGAGAGAATGTGCTAAAGAGCTGACAGCTTCCTTGACCTGGCTTTTCAATGAAAGTCTGGCTATGGGAAAGGTACCCAGGGAATGGAATAAAGGTAAGATAGTCCCATTGCATAAGGGCAGTAGCAGACTGGAAGTGTCTAATTATAGGCCAGTTTGTGTCATCAGTAGTTGCTAAGGTTTTGTAGAAATTAGTGAAAGCCCATATATAGCGTTGGGCAGATGAGGGTAATGTTGTCTGTGAGAATCAACATGGATTTGTTAAAGGGCACTCTTACTTTAGTAATATGATTGCCTTTTATAATAAAATGACAAGAGCAGTTGAGGGAAAGGCATATACTGCCATTTTTTTGATTTTGCAAAGCCATTTGATAGGATACCAGATGATAAGCTGATACTTAAGTTGCAGTACATGGGTTTAGATGTCGGGTTAGTCAACTGGATTCAAGATTGGCTGTCTGATAGGTATATTATTTATTATTCAGGCCTCCATGGAGTCAAAAGACTCATCATGGGAGGTCCCTTCCTAAGAATATAAAGTCTGTCAAGACTTATCGAGGGGAGGTCCTCCTGATAAACACAAAGTCTGTCATACCACTACTTAAACTCATTGACTGTTCTCACTCTCCAGGCAATGCATTCCAAGGTTCAACCACCCTCCATTCAAAGAAACCACTCCTCACTCTCTTGCAAACAGTTTCCTTTTGTAACTTCCAGGGATGGCCTCTTGTCATCACTCCTTCCCGCTGTTCAACCACGTATCAGAGTGTTGTGTATGGTGGGGCAATATCAAGGAGGCAGAAGGTTACAAGTGGTGTTCCATAGTGCTCAGTACTGGGACTTGTATTGTTTGACATTGTAAATGGATTGTAAGGGGATATTCAGTTGTTTGCAGATGATGTCAAGCTGGGCAGGGTTATTAGTAATAGTGCAGATGTGGCTGCAAGAGGAAGGATTTCAATAAGCTGGATGGGCAAATGAATGTGGAATGAATACAACCATTCCATTGAATAAGACGCTGATCACACCAGACTTAGACTATTGTTCTCAAATTTTGTCCCCAGGATTTGAAGTAGATAAAGTAACTGTGGAAAAGTTAGAGAGGTGTATAACAAAAATGGTTTCAGGACTGTACAATGTTAGTTATGTGGATCGGCTGAAGGAATGTGGACTGCAAAGCGTGGTGGATAGAAGGAGAGGTGATATGATCAATACTTTTAAATTGTTGAGAGGCAGTTACAGGGTTGACACTGGAAAGTTCTTTCATTTGGTGGCACAGCAGGAAGGAGCAATGACGAGGGGCCATCGCTGGAAGTTACAAAAGGAAGCTGTGAGCAAGAGGGTGAGGAGTGGTTTGGATTGGAGGGTGGTTGAACCATGGAGAGCAAGAACAGTCAGTGAGTTCAAGGAGTAGTATGATAGACTTTGTGTTTCCTAGGACGGTCCTCCCATGATGAGTCTCTTGACTCCATGGAGGCCTGAATAATAATAATATGATGTACTAATTTCTTTTATTATGATCTACTCTTTAGCAAGGCTTTGTGAAGAGTACATAGATAATACCTATTTTTGTCTGCCCCTAATCAACTTTTCTAGTTTTACACCACCTTTCGTGATACCTAGTGGTGCGTGCTGCAAAGAGAAATAGCATTGTATTTGAATGGTGTACGAAAAAGTTTTTGTTTTTTCCTTAATTATATTATGTCTATTTTTATAATAATGCTTTTGTGTGATAGACTCGATATAATCATCGTATTACAGCTGTGGTTCTAAAAGGGTTTGCTTCTTCAGTTGTCATTTTGATTAATGTGGAAGTGCTAGTTAATGTTACAAAAATGGTGATAGTAAAGAAGCTTATGCTAGCAACACAGAAGATTTTTGTTTGGAGGTAGAGTTTTCCCCTGGACTTTTTGCAGGTGATATGATGCAACAATTGTTTTATGTAGATGATCAGAAATGCTAAATATTTATGGAATGTTAGATTAAATTATAAGAAAAAACTGAGAAGTGCAATGAAAGGTTAGGATATTCCAAATTAGGCTGATTTCTGAGAACCTCTGCAGCTGCTATTTTTGGAATTTGCAAAGATGTGTGAATTGTATTCCAAAGGTCAAAGGCTGAATAAGGTAGGCACAAAATGGATGAATGATGAGAGATTAAACCATGAAATCTGGAAGAAAGCACTTTGTAAGTTACAAAAGATCAATAACAGTAATGATCAGTATATAAAGAGCAGGCCAGGAACAGTGACTCAGTTGGTAAGGACAACAAAAGTGCAATATGAACAGAAATTAATATATCAGGCTAAGAAAAATCCTTGTGAATTTTTTTTCAATATGTGGCAAATGGAAGGAAGAATGATTATGGTAAGATGCTGTTAATGGATGAAAGTGGGAGATTGGTGACTGTTGCAGAGGATATAGCCAAGATATTCAATGAGCATTTTTTTGCACTGAGGATGAAACACATCAGAGTGTTTCATCCTCAGTGCAAAATCAGAAACTGAAGTGTCAAGAATGAAATGAGAGAAGACTTAATGGTGAGTGAGCAAGAGGTATATGAGGAGTTAAGTAAGCTAGATGTCAATAAGGACTTGAGGGAATGTTCCAGGAAGTTAGCGTCAGCCTTAGCCTACATTCTTGCAACAGCACAGCCCTAAAGGACTGGAAGGATGACAGAATTGTTCCACTTCATAAAACACCTTGGTGATAAGGCTAAGACAAAAATTATAGGCTGATCTGTATATCTGAAGTTGTAGTTAAGATATTGGAGAAGTTCTTTGTGATTGTCAGCATGGGTTTATTAAAGTCTGTTAAAGGGGAGGTCATGTTTAACAAACTTGCTTATGCACTACAACATCCAATACGAATGTATTGGACAAGGGAGATGCATATACAGTTGTATAATTGGATTTTGCAAAGGCTTTTGATAGATTGCTGCAGTACAAGTTGGTCATTAAACTGAAGCAGATGGGACTAGATGGTAGATAGTTAGTTGACTAGGTATCAGCGAGTTGCGTATGGGGAGTACTATCTCTAAAGAAGAAAGTCATTATTGGTGTGCCGCAATGGTCAGTTTTAGGACTGTTGTTATTTAATTTGTATATTAATGATATTGTCATAGGTTTAACTGGTGATATACAATGTTTGCAGAGGAGCAAAACTGGGAAGAGTGATGAGGAATCAACCAGACATTGTGGCCTTACAGAAGGACTTGAATAGAATTTATGAGTGGGCAACAGTTATGGAACTGTCAGTTGAGTGTTACTAAGTGTAAGGTTCTGAAATTTGGTAGGCAACAGTGGGATGCATAGTTATATACTTGGGAGGAAAATTTTGGAGTAAAATGAGATAAGAGACCTTGGAGTTGGTAGACAAGGACCTGATATTCAGTGGTCATATTGCACAAGTTGTGAAGACATCACATTATGGCAATGATGCAGAGGACCTTAACTTTTTGAAATAAAGATAAAGATATTCTATTCCATTGTGTGAGGCCTTGCACAGATTTGGTGCCCTAGTTTTCAGGGTGATGAGGATATATTGGAAAAGGTCCAGAGAAGACTAAGGTTGTAACTGGTCTTTGGTAAGTGTGGGATGTGATGATTTATGGAATGCAGTTTGGAAACCCTTGTGAATAGGAAGTACATGAATATGATTGAGACATTTAAGTTGGTAAACAGTTTTTACTAGTTTAACAAAAAAAAATTTCATAGAAGGGGTTAGAGGGGGGGGGTCATACCTGGAAGTTGTATAAAGGAGCGCAGAGGCTTGGAGAGTGGAATGTTTTACCTGAGGTTGGGTTGAATGCAGATATGTTTGAGTTTTGTATGTGGCAGTGTTTTTCCCCTGTGAATCTTTAGACTTCATGGAGGCCTGGTGTTAATACTACTAATAATTTGTATATTCCCAATGCCTTTCTGACAAAACATTGGAAAAGCATGCAGTGGGATATTAATAGAGTGGGAGGTGCTGTATACAATAGTTCGAAAAGAAAACTGAAGTTATAAGTTTCAGAATTATCTTTCGGTGATGTTAGCATGGTATTCTGAATATCTTAATAATATATAGTCAGTATACAACCTGTTTCGGTTAAGTCCACTCTGCCTTCTCATGGTGTGGGAAGGCAGAGTTGTTTTTCATGTAAGGGACTCGGGCAGCAGTGAGTATTCCTGCTGCAAAGAGATACCTTCCTACTTAGAGTAAATACTAGACCTACCTAGCGAAGTACCACCCTGCTTGTTGGAAACCAGAAGTTTGCTGTCATGTTTAGTTCCTAGGCCCTCTTCCCTCACCTTCTAAATGTATTATGAGCGATTATTATTCCTGACACCTCCAAGGAGTCCAAAGACTCATCGCGGGAGGACACCTACAACTGTCTCAACCACTACACCGAACCTGTACTACGAATCATCTCCATCAACGCCATCTACTGCCCACCTCCACCACCACTACTACAACTAGTATTCTATGTCTGTAAATTGCGTGTAATCTGAAGGGTCGATTTATCTGTATGCAGGATGAAAAATCCGAGTTTCCGGGAGAAAAAACCCTGCTACCTCCGTATGAGATCAGCTAACTAACCTTCAATTGAAAATCGTCCAGATAAAGCTTCCTCCCATCGCGACGAGAATCGAACTTAGGCCTATTCCAATCGAAGGGTGCAGTGTACCATCGTTCTTCCAATTGCGCTATGGAGGCACTTACTCATCAAGGGCATGCCACATATACTGCAGATATCCAGTATATGTGGATATCTGCAGTTTGTGATATCCAGTATATGTGGATTGCTCCCTTTCCAAATGGGAGCAATGATGACATTATTGCTCCCATTTGGTAAGAATTAGTTACAAATGAAGAATCGATCATACCACAACTGGCTATTATCAAGAACTTCATTTTTCCTTTCTGCTTATACCAAAGCCTGAAACAGATGCAAGAAAACCATCAGAACACATTGAAAAAAAACCTAATTTTGAAAGAGCCCAAATGAGAAAATATGTATCATGTCTGCAGGCAGTCATGCCTTTTGGCCTCTTGCCAAAGCAATCAACCACAACTTTTGTCCAGCACTGCCCCCTTCCCCATTTCACTGGTCTTAGTAACTGGTATCATTTGAGTGAATCAAATGATACTGTTGCATTGTCACCCACAGAAAAAAGCCAGTCTCTGGCTTTATACTTTCCTCAAATTCATACATAGCTCATGTTGGTAAATACACAATCCATTTCTAAGAAAGGTAATAAATAATTACCATTAAATTACCATCCAGTCTTTCTATCGCCAAAGTAATGGAACGTCTGTTCCTATCAACAAATTATCAGCATGGTTTCCATCTTCAAAAGATAAACGGTCTCACCTAGCTCTCTCTCTCTCTCTCTCTCTCTTTCTAATCTCTACCAAGTTCCTTGTGACTGTCATTGTTCTTACTTTGGACAAACTAGACCTTCTGTAGAAACAAGATTACAAGAACACCAATCTTATATTAGCAACAGCTTTGCACAGCATGGAATAGATACAGACTACAACATCCTGTGGTCTGAAACACGCTTATTTCATTGATGTCTGTATAAATTTGAATGTTTGTTTAAAGGAAGCACTGAAGCCTTAGTTCACTGGCCAAACTTAAATCGGAACAACTACCTCCCTCCCTAAAATATTTTGGGAAAGTCTTATTTTAATCACACAATGGACCCTCGACACCGCAAGGTAAAAGAGGGTATAAAGAAGATGAGATGAGATGAATGTTTTTTTTAGCTAATGAATAATTAATATTGCAATATTTTCTCAGTTATACGATTGTGTTGTTTTATATATAATATCACAATACTCTTACTTTTTCAAATCAATCAATTGTTCCTGTTGTACTTTGTAATTAACAATTGTTGCCTCTGATGATGGCCTGTAATATTCAGGCTGAAATATATGGCCATAAATAAATAGTATTACACATTCCTTGTGTTTTTCGTGTTAATTTGAAGAAACCTCTCATGGCACATGTATATCTTAAACAACACAGCCAAGATTTTTATATATAGTAAAACAATAAATAACTTTTTTATTATGTAAATATTTCATCTTGTCTCTTAAGACATCATCAGTACAATGATCGAACAACAATAGGAATTGAATTCAAAAAACAGTAGTATTCATGCTTAAATTGGAATCTGTTTACGTACACAGTCATGTGTTCATGAATTAAACCTAATGGACTGAAATGAAAACAATAAATTAGGTAGGGTCCTTACTTAATTTCAGAATGTTGGACGATCCAGAACTTACAAATAAAGACATGCCTCCGGTCATTTAGCGACAACAAATGCCCTTATTTGGCAGATTCAACTTGCAGTAATGACATAGCCCTACACTCATAAACAGTATGCACCCCGTTAACGTTTTCCCCTGCCCCAGTTTCCCCATAAGTAAGTAAACCCTTTCCCTTCTCCCCCCAAGAGCACCCTTAAACACAATATATATATATATATATATATATATTATCAATACAAAACCGGGTTTCCAAATTTATTTTTCCCCGCATCAACCCCCCCCCCCCCCCTCATTATAAACAACCTTCAGCAGGATCATGGAACTGGAAGACATCCTAGTTTCAAAACAAGGTATGTACAAAATTTTTCCACCTCTTTTATTCTGCTACAATTGCCTTCTATACTCACCCATAATGCCCTAAAATATATATACCCTTTTTTGAGTAATTATAGCCGATGTATTTAAAAGGGACACTCCTAAACAAAAACAGGCTATAATAGCCGTAATTTATAATAACAGTGTTTAAGAGGAGTAGCATAGGAATTTTCCCAGAAACTATACCTAAACATTCATGTTTATATATGAATCTATGTAGCCGGTTAATGCTTTCAATTCCATGTTGTACAAGGTCAGATTTGTGAGGTTTGATAAGATGCATGTGTTCTTGATGTTCAGAGATACCTTTATTTATAGATCTTCTTGTTTGTCCATTGTAAGACAAATTACATGAACATGGTATTTTGTATATGCCAGTTAGCATCATTGGTGAGAGTTTGTCTTTTGGAGAAGGTATCAAGTTGTGAATTTGGTTGATGGGTTTATAGGTAACAATAAGTTGATATTCTTTTTATAATTTTGCCACACATTCAGAGATGCCTTTATTATATAGTGTAGGAGGCCTGTGGGCTTCTTCTTGTATGGGTTGATTTGTATGATAATGGCTAATTATTTTTTAGGTTATTATTGGATTATATCCATTTAGTAAGGCTATTTCCTTGACAATTTGCAATTCTTGTTTTAGAGATTCTTTAGAAAAACAAATCTTATGTGCTCTGGATACCAAAGATTTTATGATGCCATATTTTTGAAATGGATGGTGAGATGATATAACAACCTGAAAAAGTTGGTCTTTGGTAGACAGAAGTGGAAGCATAAGCAAGATGGATCCATTTCCACTTCAGTCTACTGACTCTCCTACAAATCAATCTAGACAAGAAGAAGCCCACAGGACTCCTATACCACATATTAAAGCCATCTCTGAACATGTGGCAAAAATTATGAAAAAAAAAATAAATATATCAACTTATTGCTACCTATAAACCTATCAACCAAATTCACAACTTGCTGCCTTTTCCAAAAGACTCTCACTAATTATGCTACCTTGCATATACAAAGTACCATTTTCATGTAACTTGTCTTACTATGGACAAACAAGAAGATCTATAAATAAACATATCTCTGAACATTAAGAACACATTGTCTTATCAAATCTCATAAATCTGGCCTTGCCCAACATGGAATTGGAAATTTTTAATACAGGATTCAATGGCAAAATGCTAAGCTGCTACATAAATCCATATATATAAAAGCATGAACATTTATATAAAAAAATTGCTGAAGCCTTACTTTATAGGCCTAATCTTAATCGGAATGACTATCTTACTACTCCAAAATTGGTATGCATTATTCTATAGTTTGTGACATCATTAAGGTAGTCATTACCTATTCATCAAGGTATTACATCTCATAAGTGTGACATTATGAGGAGTTTCAGTGTTAAGGAAGTGATGGAGGAAGCAAAAAGTAGCAGATTTATGAGGAAATAACTAAACCTGATTTAATAGAGCAGTAGGTTATATATTTACTGTACACTGAAATAACTAAACCTGATTTAAGAGAGCAGATGATGCAAAGTTGGGTAGAATTGTGAAGAGTAGAGCAGATGTTGTGCTTTGAAAGGAACATGTGAAGGAGACTGTGTAAGTAGGTAGCTGCTTGGAGCTACCAATTTAGTGCTAGGAGGATTAAGGTTTTAAAATTTGGTAGGTAAGAATGATGAGTATACAGTCAGCTTGAAAATTTTAAAGGGATTAGAGGAGATAAGGACCCATAGAGGGTCACACTACTAAAATAATGAATACATCACAACAAATTATGGCAGTAACGACGAGGACCTTCACATGTAGATATCAAGATGTTATAGTACTGCTATATAAGATCACATATATATTTATTGTACACAGATCTAGTCATCTGGCTTTCATATAGATGAAAATATATAGCAGAGGGTTTCTAGAACACTGCCCACAAAGGAAGATTAAGGGGAATGCCAATTTCAGAATCTAATGAATACGAGAAGAGGGGTTGATATGATAGAAACACACCTTGGAAAGAGGTTGTTAAAAGATTAATGTGGAAGATATTTTTTTCATAGCATGAATGGACACATGAATAGAACAAGAGACCATCTGTGGATACTTTTAAGGATGGTATGAAGAGAGTATGTATGGGTAAGTTCTTTCATGAAGAGAAATGAGTGGAATGTATTGACTAAGTGAGTGGTAAGTGTGGTAATGGCAAACAAGTTTGTGCACAGTTTGAAAAATCTTTGTGACAGTAGGGACTTCCTAAGTCTTATGACTCCATGGAGGTCTAATGTTAAAAAAATTAATAAGAGGCCACGAGTGAATTAAAATATAAAAATATAACTTTTGGCATTAAAAAATTATATTTACATCTGTTAAGACAAACCCTGTTTTATTTGTTTCTATATTAATTAATATTTTGTTTAAAAAAATAATATTGAATTTATATTAAATCATTATTTTAGAAGCACAGATTGGATTTATGCTGCTGTATCCAGATTTCAGTTAAAGAAAAACCCATATTAACTTCAGAAGGATTACTGTACAGGTTTTTCAAAAATATATATGCTCCCTTTTTGTTGAAAACACCAGTAAGGTATTTGGTTGTAAGTTTCTTTTCAATTTACAATTTTCTTTTATTAAAATATAGTAAATATATAAAATATATAAAATAATAAAATATATAAAAATATATTTTATTAAAATATAGTTAAAGCTATTATACATCCTATAAAGCCATTCTAATAATGTTTCTATCATCTCTTTTCTGCCTATCAAACAGACTTTGAAATCCATGGATCTTCCATCTATCCTCCACCACTACCTGCTCATCTTCAAAGAATTCAGGTTACCAGATATGTGCACAGTAATCTGGGTGTGGCTTATTAAAGTCACACCCAGATTACTGTCATCTATGGATGGCCTCTTATTCTATTCCTTTGTCTCTCCATGCTATGAAAAATATCTTCTACGTTATTCCTGTAACAACCTCTTGCCAACTTATGGCTGTCATAATGTCTCTATCCCTGTTTTTCTGTGTGTTCTTCAACATCCAAGTAATCTGATATGCTATTTGGTTTAGTCAATAAGTAAAGAAATCTTTACTTATCAACTAAAAGAGGAGTTTGTTTAATAGTCAGTTTTATTTACATATGCCAAATAATTTGATATTTTCTTATTGCAGTCTTTTGGAGTATGTATAAGATTATGAGCACATCTTTTGTCAATTATCACTGATTTTGTCATAAGTGAATGTTAAGAGGATGGCATACACCCTTTTATATTTACAGAGTGGTCAGTTGTACTTCAAAGTAACCAACTAATCATGACACGATAACTTAAAATAGATGAACAGTAATAAATTGGCATATTATTCATAATGACAATATATGCAGAATTTGATAAATTAATTGTAAATATTAAAACATAAAAAGATGAAAGCAGTATCAACGTTTTTTTTTTTTTTTTCATTATCATCAAATTCCTCATGTATTCTTCAGTGGGTATATTGGATAGGTCATTACTAACTTTTGATCATCAATTTTCCTCCAAATTAATCAGCAGATTAAGTGGATCAATGAGGACTGTTATAGAAACAGAAATGAGTTTGTGTATGTTTACAAATGCTAAAAATATTTGAAACAAGGGGAATGAAATTGTAGCACTGATAGAGTTGATTTGCCCAAAAATTGTTGGAATAAGTGAGACATAGATGAATGAGGATAGCATTCTGAAAGGAATAGAGGTGGAGGGATGCATAGTCTTTCATGAAGACAGACAAGGCAAAAAGGAAGGAAGAAGTTCCAGAGGAATTGTGCCCATCTAAGGTGGAGATGCAAGGCACAAATTCTGACAGTGGTTTTGAAGCATTAAGGTGTGAAGTGGAGATGGATAGGATGAAATGTTTAGGCAAATTGGTTTGGCTAATAAGAAAAGAGTGATTATTATGGACAATTTCAATTATGGTAATATAAACTGGAATAAAGAGCATCTGGAATCAAAGAGAATGAATTTCTTGAATTTTTGTGAGACAACTATCTTATCTTATTTTTCATAGAATCTCTGAAGACAGGAAGAGAACAAGAGGCCATCCCTGGAAGCTGTATAAGGAGGGTATGAAAAATTGGTTGAGGAGTAGATTATTTGCATAGAGAGAGAGAGTCATGAGTGATTGGAATGTGGTGGATGCTAAGACAGTGAATGCATTTAAGTTAATGTATGGTGAGCTGTGCATGTGAGAGTGGGACCTCCAGTGATGCGTCTCTTGAATGGAGGTCTGATGATGATGATAATAATTCATTATCTCTCATGACTGCATTTTGATCTTCTAAGGCACTTCTTATTGCATCAGCCTACCTAGATCTTGGTCTTTCTCTGGTTTTTTTTCCTTAACATTCTGGCAAAAACACTTGATTTTGCTAACCTTTCCTCCTATTCTGTTTAAGTGACTATACCACAAAGATTAGCTCTGATAACACATTCTTGATTGCTAATATCCAATTCTTTCCTAATATTCTCAGTTTTATTATGCTTCTGCCTCTGATGCCTTTAGTTTTTATGTAGCTGTCACTCATGTAAACCTATAGTACATATAATGGGCAGACTAGTGATTTCTTTTTCTTCTATTTATCTTAATTTTTTTATATTTTCCTTATGTATTTTAATTTATTTATTCTACAGTCCAGAAATCCTGCTCTAGAGACAACATGGAACTTTTCAAGCCATTTTTAGACCTCCAATGAGCAGAACAATCTTGCACTGGACGAAAAAATTCATTGGGAAATCATTAAGACAATAAAAATGTCCATACAAACAGCAGAGTTGAACCTGTAACCTAACCACTCGCCCAAAAAGGCTAGCAGATCTGCTCACTTCTCTTTCTAACCCACGTTGCATATCTATAAGTTTTTTTCTCCTTTATTTTTCCAATTTAAATCTGCAGCTGAAAGGAAATGTGATCAGGAAGGTTAGGACTTTAGATACCTAGGTTCAACAGTGAAAGAAGATGGAGAGCCTGAGAAGGAGGTGGAATGCAGGATACAAGCTGGATGGAGGAATTGGAGAGAGATTGCTGAAGTGCTATGCGATAAAGTGCTGATCAATCTAAAAGTCAGATTCTACAGGACAGTAGTGAGACCAGCTATGATGTATACTATGGAAACTGTGGCCCTGAGGAAAAATAACATCAGCAGGATGGAGGTAGCAGAGATGAGAGTGCTTAGGTGGATGTGCTGTGTGACCAAAAAGGATCGTCTGGGAAATGACTATATAAGAAGAATAGTGAAGTTCTTCATCTTCAAGTCCTCCACCAGCTCCCTCTATCCCTTTGGCTGCCTGCAGATGGATGTGTAGGGGAGAGGAGGAAGTGCAGACAGCCAAAGAAGGGATGAAGGGAGCTGGTGGAGGAGGACTTGAAGATGAAGAACTTGGATGTGGTTACAGCCCAAGACAGGAGGATATGGAGGAGACTCACGAAAAACAGCAACCCTACTTAAGTGGGATACACTGCAGAAGAATTTTTCCAATTTAAATAATATCTTTATAATATTATTATTATTCAGGCTTCCATGAAGTCACATCGTGGGAGGCCCGTTCTATAAAACACAGTCTGACATGTATGACAATACCACTCATTGACCATTTGTGCTCTAACCACTCTATCAGGCAATGCATTTCATGGTTCAACCAACCTCCATGCAAATAAACCACTCCTCAACCTCTCGCTTGTAGGTTCCTTTTGTAACTTCCAGGGATGGTCCTCGTTCTTCCTCCTTCCCTTTGGTCCACCAACTGAAATAACTCCCCATTGTCAACACTGTAACAACTTCTCAACAGTTTAAGAGTCTCAATCATATTACCTCTCCTTCTATTTACCAAACTCTGCAGTACACATTCTCTCAGCCTGTCTTCATAACTGACATTGTACAGTCCTAATACCATCTTTTTTTTTTTTTTTAATCAATATCTTCTTCTTTTCCACATTTAATTTATCCCCTTCAAATCCTGGGGACCAAATTTGAGAACAATAATCCAGTTATGGTCTAATCAGAGCTTTATACAATAACATGCCAACTCTTATCTTGCACTCGGTCAAGTTCCTAAGGAGTGGAAGGAGGCAAGATTGTGCCACTTCATAAAGGAAGTGATAGAACTCAAGCATCAAACTATAGACTTATCTGTGTGACAGGTGTTGTAGTTAAGATGTTGGAGAAACTTGTGAGAACTGGAATCTAGAATTGAGCTGACAACAATGGTATTATCTTTGATGGACAGCATGCATTTGCTAAAGGGAGGTCATGTTTTAGTAATCTACTTACTTATTACAATAAGGTGAGTGCTTCTATGGACAGAGGAGAAGGATATACAGTAATATACTTAGATTTTGTAAAGGCTTTCGATAGATTACTGCATGATAAGTTAATAGTCTAACTGGAGTGGATGGGATCGGATATTAGATTATGCATTGGATTGAAGACTAGCTCTCTGATAGGTATCAACAAGTTGTGTATGGGGGGGGAGCGATATCCAGGAAAAGGAAAGTTACTAGTGGTGTGCCTCAGGGCTCTGTTTTAGGGCCATTGCTGTTTAACTTGTATATTAATGATATTGGTGAAGATTTGGATGGAGATATTGAGTTGTTTGCAGATGATGCAAAATTGGGATGAACCATGAAGAGTAGAGAAGATGTTGTGGCCTTACAAGAAGACCTGAATAAATTGAGTGATTGGGCATGGAAATGGGGATGTGAGTTCAATGTTGCAAAATGTAAGGTTTTAAAATTTGGAAAACAAAAATGGGATACAGAATTTATGCTTGGTGAGGATTTATTGTCGGGGGTGATGGTGGATAAGGATCTAAAATTTAGGGGACACATAGCCAAAATTGTGAAGACAACACAAAGGCTTCTGGGAATGATGCAGAGGACATTGACTTGTAGAAGTAGGGAGATTCTTGTTCCATTGTATAAGGCTTTGATTGGGCCACACATGGACTATTGTGACCAAATCTGGGCACAATAGTGACCAAATCTGGTTTTCAGAAGGATGAAGAGATGTTGGAGAGGGTCCAGAGGCGACTGACTAAGGTAGTTTCGATGTATCCCAAGCCTTTTCATAATAGAGTCTGGTGGACAGGAGGAGGGGAGATATGATAGAGACCTACAAGTTAGTAAGGGGTTGTTATAGGATCAATGTTGGAGAGGTTCTACAGAAAATAGCGGGAGATCAGGGGAGAACCAGAATTCATCTCTGGAAGCTGTATAAGGAGGGTGTGAGTAGGAGAGTTAGAAGCAGGTTTTTTTCATGCAAAGTTGTGAATGATTGGAATGCCTTGCCTTAGAGTGTGGTGTCTGCAGAGAATTTGAGTGTGTTTAAAGCACGGTATGATGAGCTGTATGTTTGATAAAAGTACCTCCTAGATGAGTCTTTGATTCCATGGGGTCTTGGGTAATAATAATAAGGCTTTGATAAGACTGCAACTCGATTATTGTGCGAGGATGCGGTACTGGGTTCTAACAGAATAAGTAAACTGGGGAAAGGGTGCAAAGAGAGTTACTAAGATTATATCCAGATTATGGCATGTATATTATGAGGACAGACTGCAAGTATGTGGATTACAGACTTTGGTTAGGAAGAGAAAAAGGGGTGATATGATAGAGGTCTATAAACTTCTGAATGGGTGTTATAGGATATTGTCTGATGAAATTTTTCATTATATGAGAGGTGGGGGAGAGAACATCGGGATGTCCATGAAAGTTAAGTTTGTTTGCAGTCAAGGAAGGGACAAGAGCTAAATTTTTCTCTCACAGAGCAGTGAGTGATTGGAATAGTTTTCCTTTAGGGGGTAGTGAGTGCATCTAGTGCGAATGAATTTAAGGGAAGGTATGACAGCTGGGATTTGGGTGATTTATAGCCACTCTCAATGAGTGCTTGACTCTCTGAAGGTCTGAGATAATAATAATTATCTCTGTAGGTCTTTTGGGTTATCTTCAGCATATTTTTGCAATATGTTCTCTGAATTTCAGGTTTCTATCAATCACCACCCTAAGATCCCTTGTCCCCTCCACTTCTTCCAGTACATTTTCTCCAACAGAGTATGCAGCCTCCCATCAATATACCCCAATCTTCAAGCCTTTATATTTAGCTGCATTAAACTGACAACACCCATTCATTTAAGTACATCTGTCCAGTTTAGCCAAATCCTCTTGCAGGGCTACCACATCTTCACTACTAGTAATAGCTCTTCCCAGCTTCGTGTCATCTGCAAACAACTGAATATCTTCCTGCAATCCATTAACAATGTCATTGATATAAAGGATAAACAATACAGGTCCCAGTAATGAGCCTTAATCTCCTTGATACTGCTCTCCCATTCACAACTCCCTGATATCTATCAGATAGCTAATCCTGAATCCAGTTCACTAACCTGACATCTAAACTCATGTTCTGCAACTTAAATATCGCTAATCATGTGGTACCCTGTTAAATGCCTTTGTAAAATCAAAAAGCAAAATATGTCTTTCCTCCTCAATTGTTCTTGTCACTTTATTGTAAAAGGGAATCATATTACTACAACAAGAGTGCCTTTTAACAAATGACTCTCACCAATAACATTACTTTGATCTGCCCAGTAAATGATGCCTCACTAATTTCTCCAAGATCTTAACAACTACTGATGAAATACAAACTGGTCTTATAGTTTGACACTCTGCTATCACCCTTATGCAATGGCACTATCTTATCCTCCTTCTGCTGCTTGGGTGTCTTTTTCATGGCTAGACTTTCATTGAAAAATGAGGTCTTAACACATTCTCTCAAAACTGTGGGAAAATTCCATCCAGTCCCACTGCTTTATTGATATCCAGAGTACTCAATATTTGAAACACAATAATTCTCCTTTTGCATTTCTAAATTTCGAACTTGCTCTATTCCTCTAGCATGAAAACCTACTTCTTCAGGATGAAATATCTCATTAAAGTGTTTATTGAATAACTCTGCTTTGTCCTCTGCATCAGTCACTCTATTCCCATTTTTATCCAACAATGTCATTCTTCCACAATCATTTCTTTTCCTACTGGCCACATAGCTAAAAAATTCCTTAGGATTTTCTTTGGATCTCAGGGCCAATCTCTTCTCATATTCCAGTTTTGCCTTATCCATACTAGCCACTCTCCTTGCCTGAGTCATATTCTTCATGTATCTGCTACCCACTCCTTTGCTTATATCTCTTTCATAATATTTTTTTATCTGCAGTTCCTGTTTGATATTGTTTACATCAAATTATGTTCTTTGCTTCATTCCCTGTATACAGCTTGCTATTGCTACTAATAAATATCCCTTTACAAGTTCCCAAGCAATAACAATATCTCACCCTTTCAATTCCTCCCTCCATGTAACTGCCTGGGGCTAAGACTATTATAATCACCTCCCTCATAATTCTACATTCATTCTGTTTTCTTTGACACTCCTGCATGTCTGTTCATCTTCCAAGTCAAAATCACATGGTCTGTCTCTCCAACTGGGGATAGAGATGACATGTCAATAAAAATCATCTCTCCTGATACTGTAACCAAATCTAAAACTCTTGAACATCAGTTCTACTACATGTTGTCTAAGATGTTTTTCCCTGAAGAATTACAAAAATCCCATTCCCTTATTACTACATGCAATTTTCTCTTCCCAGTTTATACTGCTGTAGCTAAATTCTCCCATAACAATTATTCTTCTTGCATGTGCTGAGCTCAACTGCCAAAACATCTCCTAATCTTCATCCTCTATACTCCCTGGCTTGTCCCACTAAAAATCCTGTCCTGCCCACCTATACCTTACACCATATGCTTTCAAAACCATTAGCGGTTTCAAAAGCATATGGTGTAAGGCCTGGTTGGCCGAGTGGTTAGCATGTGCACTCTCCAGCCAAAACCTGTGGGTTCGAATCTCGCCGTGGGTATGGATGTTTGTGATTGTCTGTGGAAATACTAGTGGTGGTGGTAGATGCTGTTGGTGTATTCGGTGGAGAGTTGTAGAGTAGGTGTCCTCCCTCGATGAGTCTTTTGACTCCCTGGAGGTGCTACATAATAATAATAATTAGTGCCATTGCCCTTCAAATCCTCCACTTTGAGAGGACATAAGTTATCACTTATCATAAGTACTACTCCACTACCAAGTTTTCCCTTCCTATTCTGTCAAAAAATGCTGTACCCTGCTGCTTCTTTGCCTGTCAGTATATCATATTCTGTCAACCATGTCTCAGAGGTACCAACAATCTTTGGACAGGCTGATGCTATCAGCACCTTTTATCAGATTCTTTTCCTTTATTTCATTGGATCAACGATTCTCCATGCATCACACCTCTTAGAACTCTGTTTTGGATAGTAATGGCATTAGTGTAAGGAATCAAGGCATTGTCACTGTTTCTATACCTCTCTTGTCCACTGGATTCAGTAATCCCTCTTCTCCCATGCACCTATTCCCACAAGAGATCACTACTGCTACCATCCACCCTGATAATTCTAGTTTCCCTGCACTGACATGCTGACTCATTCAGAGAACAGCATTCTCTCCAGATGCCTATGTCCTTCCTCATTCACATGCAGTCCATCTCTGGCATACAATTCTTTTCTTTCCTCAAATGCTCTCCAAGCATCCACATATTCCAAGCCTTGTTTCAACACATTCTGGCTATTATACTATTCATTATTGTTCTTTTTTTGCAGTTCTGCATTATCATATCTGGGCAACACACACACACACGCACACACACTTTGCCCTCTCTATCTTCTTCCATACAACCTCAAGCTCGAACACCTCAGATCTCTTGCAATTCACACTGCCTCTCAAGTGATTCATGTCCACCATCACAGGTGGATAGGACAGGATATTTAGTGAGGCATTGCCACAAGCCAGGGAGCATAGAGGATGAGGAGATGTTTTGACAGTTGAATTTGTCAAGTGCAAGAAGAATAATTGTTATGGGAGAATTTAGCTACAGCAGCATAAACTGGGAAGCCTTTCATTTTAGTAAAATGAATCAACTGGGAAGAGGAAACTGCACCTCATCTACCCTTTCACCTTGCTTAATTGCCATAGTCATACTTTCTATTATTCTTCCAGGTGATGCACACTCCTCAGGCATACTCTATTGCACAACATGGATCATCAAGTCTCCATATATCACACCTCTTAATGCTGTTTCTTCCTTACTCACCTGCATCCCCTTGTCTCTCTCTCCTCTACCACTTCCTTTGTTCCACTACTACTTATATGTTGTTCTGTCATCTCCCCATCCTTGGTTTCAACAGTTTCCCTCATTTTTCTCATTCCCTCTCTTTTACTGGTTCTCCTATTCCAATAACTCTCCTTACTCCTACTCTGATGGGTTTGGCATTCATTGTTTCCAGTCAAGTAATCTCTTCTTTCATGCTTCTCAACTCATTCCTGAGACATCCCACTTCCTCTTTCAGCACATCTCCCTCACTGCAAGCTATCTACTCTTGCTCACCATTCATCCTCCCAGTTAATACCATCTTTGAAAACTTCACAATGAGTCAAACTTACCATAATCCCTACTTTTATTTTTTTCATTTGTTTGCATTCTGCTCGTTATTCTTACCCTCGATTATGTTACTCATCTCTGTTGGTCAGTATTCTCCCATTTCTGATCTAATGCTGTCAAGGTCCATTATAGTAATGTTTAAATCACAAAGTTCTTCCCATTTTCTACATTGATTCTTTTAAACATAAATTAAATATTTTTTGTTTCTTTTCAGAGTTGCTACTGCATAATTACATTACTGACTATGTTCATCCAATGATCTTCAGTTAATCCCATTCAAACATTAGTGAGTTTGAGCCACTTTGAAAACCACTCATGTAATTAATAGTATAAGAAACAAGGCGGATGAAATGGTTGCACTAATTGCGTCTGTGCACCCAGAGATTGTCGGAATAAGTGAGACATGGTTAGATGAGGATGACATCCTGACAGGAATAGAGATGGAAAGGTATGATGTGTTTCGTGAGGATAGAAGGGGTAAAAAGGGAGGGGGAGTGCTATTGATGATAGAGAAAGAGTTATGTCCATACAAGGTAGAGATGCAAGGGGGAAATGGGGCCAGTGGTTTTGAGGCAGTATGGTGTGAGATAGAGGTGAATAGAATCAAATACTTGGTGGGATGTTGTTATAGACCTGGTAATGTGGATGGTGGTGATAGTGAAATGTATGGTCAAATAAGCCAAGCAAATAAGAAAAGGGTGATCATTATGGGTGATTTTAATTATGGCAATATAGACTGGAATGAAGAGATAGCAACTGGAAGTAAAGAAAATGAGTTTCTTGAGTTTTTGAGGGATAACTACCTCAGACAGTATGTAACAGAGGGCACAAGAGGATTAAGGGTCTTGGATTTGGTCATCTCATCGGAGGATGTAATTATCAATGAGGTGTCAAATCATCCACCAATTGGTGAAAGTGACCATGAGGTGATTACTTGGGTGGTTGCCAGCAGTGCAAGGACCCCTGTGAAAAAAGGGTATATGTGGAACTACAAGGGGGGTGATTATGAAGAGCTCAGGAGACAGCTTGCAGGTGTAGCATGGAATGAGGAGTTAGCTGGAAAAGAGATCAATGCAGCTTGGGGGATTTTCAAAAAATATTTAGTGGATGCAATGTCTAAATGTATACCACGGGTGAGAAGGTTAAATAAGTTAGGTGTGAGATGGATGAATAAAGAGATTAAGCATGCAATACAGAGAAAAAGGGCATTGTGGAGGCAGCATAAGAGAAGTGGAAGTAACCAATTTCATGAGTTCTACAAAGACCAGGCAAGGAGAGTGACTTGGTTGGTGAGAGTAGCTAAAGAGAGGTATGAACAGCAGTTAGCTAATGAAGCTAAAAAGAATCCTAGGGAGTTCTTTCGATATGTAGCCAGCAAAAGAAAGAATGATTATGGAAGGATGACATTGATTGGAGGAAATGGTATAAAGACAGCTGTTGCAGAATGTGTGGTGGAGATACTTAATGAGCAGTTCATAAAGATCTTTCAATCTTGTGAATGTGACTTCATGGAGAGATTAAGAGCAGTTGATGATGGGGAGGAGAGACTGACTGTAAGTGAGCAAGAGATGTTTGGGGAGTTGAGTAAACTAAATGTAAATAAGGCTGTGGGACTTGATAATATATCACCGCGTATTCTGAAGGAATGTGCCAGAGAGTTGACACCTGCCTTGACATATTTTTTTAATACGAGTCTTGCACTTGGTCAAGTCCCTAAAGAGTGGAAGGAGGGCAAGATTGTGCCACTTCATAAAGGAGGTGATCGAACTCAAGCATCAAACTATAGGCCTATCTGTGTGTCAGGTGTTGTGGTTAAGTTGTTGGAGAAGCTTGTGAGAACTAGGATCCAGAGTTGGGTTGACAACAATGGTATAATCTTTGATGGACAGCATGGATTTGCTAAAGGGAGGTCGTGTTTTAGTAATCTACTTACTTATTACAATAAAGTGACTGCTTCCTTGGACAGAGGAGAAGGATACACAGTAATATACTTGGATTTTGCAAAAGCTTTTGATAGAGTACCTCATGATAAGTTGACAGTCAAACTAGAGCAGATGGGGTTGGATATTAGATTAGTGCATTGGATTGGAGACTGGCTATCTGATAGGTATCAACAAGTTGTGTATGGGGGTGCAATATCCAGGAAAAGGAAAGTCACTAGTGGAGTGCCTCAGGGATCTGTTTTAGGGCCATTACTATTTAACTTGTATATTAATGATATTGGCGAAGATTTGGATGGAGATATTCAGTTGTTTGCAGATGATGCAAAGTTGGGACGAACCATAAAGAGTAGTGAAGATGTTGTGGCCTTGCAAGAAGACTTGAATAAATTGAGTGATTGGGCAAGCAAATGGGGATGTGAGTTCAATGTTGCAAAATGTAAGGTTTTAAAATTTGGAAAACAAAGATGGGATGCAGAATTTATGCTTGGTGAAAATATATTGTTGGAAGTAGAGGAAATAAGAGATCTGGGAGTGATAGTGGATAAGGATCTAAAATTTAGGGGTCACATCGCCAAAATTGTGAAGACAACACAAAGACTTCTGGGAATGATGAGGAGGACACTGACATGTAGAAGTAGGGAGATTCTTGTTCCATTGTATAAGGCTTTGATTAGGCCACACATGGACTATTGTGCCCAGATTTGGTCACCTGGTTTTCAGAAGGATGAAGAGATGTTGGAAAGGGTCCAAAGGCGACTGACTAAGGTAGTTTCTGACCTCTGGAATGTCGAGTATGAGGAAAGATTGAAAAGATGTAATTTGCAGAGACTAGTGGAGAGAAGGAAGAGGGGAGATATGATAGAGACCTACAAGTTGGTAAGGGGTTGCTATAGGATCAATGGTGGAGAAGTTCTACAGCGAATAGTGGGAGATCAGGGGAGAACCAGAGGTCATCCCTGGAAACTGTATAAAGAGGGTGTGAGTAGGGGAGTGAGAGGCAGGTTTTTTTCGTGCAGAGTTGTGAATGATTGGAATGCCTTGCCTGAGAGTGTGGTGTCTGCAAGGAGTTTGAATGTGTTTAAGACCCGGTATGATGAGATGTGTGTGAGATAAAAGTACCTCCTAGATGAGTCTTTGACTCCATGAGGTCTTGTTTAATAATAATAATAATAATGTGTGTATGCAGACTGAAGGGTTTTTATCGTGAGTGTTTATGATTTTAAATGTTTTTACCTTCATCATTTGTTTATAATGGCAAAGAAGAATTATTTCAGCTTTTTCATAATAGCAATTGAAGGCATATGGTATAACTGAAAATGCATTTGAAAATGGTCATATATTAGTAATAAATAGTAAAACATCGTCATGCATTACTGATAAAATGAGTTTTTCCTTCATGTCTCACAGACTGATAAACATACGATATATAAGTAGTTAACATAGTTTTTCCCCACTGTTAGTTACACAGAAATACAAATAACATGCAATAAGACAAGCTCGTAAAATGATCACCTCTAGAATTAAAAATGTTACTATGAGATATTAAGTGACCATGAGAAGAACATACCTAGGCTGACATCTGACTAGTGAGATATTTGCATAAGTGGTGAACCACACTAAATTTTTCAAATCCTACCTATATCATTGGTGAACAAATTAAATAACTGTGACCCATGTACAGAGTCCTGCAGTATACCACTAGTGACCTGCCTTCTCCCCGATTCATTTTTCCCATACAAACTGATGTCTGTCCATTAGCTGCCCTCTTACCCAAATTACCAGCTTCGTATTCATCCCATTCACTAAATTTTATCATCATTATTATTATTATCATCCCAAGACCCCATGGAGTCGAAGATTCATCTACAAGCTCATCATACCATGCATTAAGCACACTTTAATTAAACATACCATGCATTAAACACACTCAAATTCTCCGCAGACAGCACACTCTCAGGCAAGGCATTCCAATCATTCACAACTCTGCATGCAAAAAACCTGCTTCTCACTTCCCTGCTCACACCCTCCTTACAGCTTCCAGGGCTGACCTCTGGTTCTCCCTTGATCTCCTACCATTTACTGTAAAACCTCTCCACCATTGATTCGATAACAACCTCTTACTAACTTGTAGGTCTCTGTCGTATCTCCCCTCTTCCTAATCCACTAGACTCTGCAAGTTGCATCTTCTCAACCTTTCCTTATATTAGACATTCCAGAGATCAGACACTACCTTAGTAAGTCATCTGTGAACCTTTCCAACATCTCTTCGTTCTTCTGAAAACCAGGTGACCAAATGTGTGCTCAGTAGTCCATGTGTGGCCTAATCAAAATATTATACAATATAATGGAACAAGAATCTCTTTACTTCTACAAGTCAGTGTCTTCCACATCATTCCTGGAATTCTTTGCGTGTTATCCTCACAATTTTGGCAATGAGTCCCTTAAATTTCAGAACCTTATCCACTATCACCCCAAGATCTCTCATTTCTTCCACCAAGCATAAATTCTACATCCCATCTTTGTTTCCGAAATTTTAAAACCTTACATTTTGCAACATTGAACTCGCATCCCCATTTCTGTGCCCATTCACTGAATTTATTCAACTCTTCTTGTAAGGCCACAACATCTCTACTCTTCATAGTTTGTCCCAACATTGCATCATCTGTAAAAACTGAATATCTCCATCCAACTCTTTGCCAATATCATTAACATACAGCAATGTTATACAGCCATTGCTGTTTAACATACAGGTTAAACAGCAATGGCCCTAAAACAGACCCCTGAGGCACACCACTAGTGACTTTCCTCTTCCTGGATATTGCTCCTCCATACACAACTTGCTGATATCTATCGGATCGCCAGTCTCTGATCCAAGAGCACTAATCTAATATCCAACCTCATCCGCTCTAGTTTGAATATCAACTTATTAAGCAGTAATCTATCTAAAGTACAAGGGTAATCTGAAAACTTCTTGGCCTCTACCATAGGTGGCAACGCTATTGGCAACTTTTTTTTTTCTAAGTTGGTACATCTGTCATAAGTATCCATATGAAATTGCAAGCCATTCTAACAAGTACTTTGTTGTATACAGCTGTCTGAAGCAAAAGTGTTGTTTATATCCCTTGAAATGGATAAAACCGAGTATCATGCAGTTATAAAATTCTTTGTAAAAGAAGGTTTAATGGCAAAAATAAATTTATCTGAAGTTAATAAAAGTTTATGGGCACCTCTTCTCCTTCGTTTTTAATAATTAAGAAATGGGCTACTGAGTTTAAACGTGGCCATGCCAGCCTTGAAGATGATCCACATGAAGGACGTCCAAAAAGTGTAATAACACTAGAAATCATTGATCAAGTGCACGATATGGTATTGGATGACTGGCAAGTCACAGTGCATGAAATTGCTGAGACTATAGGCATTTCAAAAGAATATGTAGGATATATTTTACGTGAAGTATTACAAATGAAGAAGCTTTGTGCAAGATGGGCGCCACACTTGCTCACAGCAGATCAAAAACGCTCTCGCATGAAAATCTCTGAACAGTGCTTGGAGCGTTTTAACAAGAATAAAACTGATGCTGTGTGCCAATTTATTACTATGGACGAGACTTGGATTCACCAGTACACACAAGAATCCAAACAGCAGTCAAAAGTGGACAGAAGCCAATTGTTCAGCGCCAAAGAAGACAAAGTCATCTTTGTCTTCTTTGGCCATCAGCAGAAAAAAAGGATCAATATACACAAACTACAACAGTTCCATACATAAAGGGTAGACCATATGTACCAAAAGATTATCATAAGAAATGGTCTTATGATAATCAGTCATGGCATCGGTGTTTTGGAATGATAAAAGGCATTTTGTTTATTAATTATCTTGAAAAGGGTAAACCAATAACCAGGGAATATTATTCCAATCTTTTAACCAGACTAGATGAAAAAATTCATGAGAAAAGACCCAGTTTACAGAAGAAAAAAAAATCATCTTTCATCAGGACAATGCACCTTCCCACAAAGGTGTTTTGGACAATGGGAAAATTTAGGGATCTGCACTATGAATTTTTGGAACAACCACTCTATTTCCTGGATTTGGCTCTTCTATCTCTTCCCAAAACTAAAACTCTTCCTCTCTGGTCAGCGTTTTTCTTCGAATCAAGAGGCGATTGCAGCTATAGAGGGGTATTTTGCAGATCTTACTATGAATCACTACATGGATGGGATAATGGGAGTGGAGCATCACTGGATTAAATGTATATTAGTCTTAAGGGAGATTATGTTGAAAAATTAAATAATTTTGAAATTATAAATTCATTTTTTTCATTGTTAGGCTGAGAGCTTTCAGACCACCCTCGTAACTAATGCAAACTCAAGAAATTTATTAGCCTTGAAGAAACTGACATTACTTAAAACATGTATATGGAGATTGATCTGTTTCTTCTTGTATTTTAATAATGTATGTTTTTATATAGATGGTATTCTTTACTGCATGGCTAGGATCTTCTTTTGCTGTGATTGACAAACTGGACATTGGTTTTGATCAAGAACTCTCAATGCCAGAGGTAAGTTAGTGCTATAGATTTAAGAGGGTGGATCACATAACTTAAGACCATTTCTTATGATAATCTTTTGGTACATATGGTCTACCCTTTATGTATGGAACTGTTGTAGTTTGTGTATATTGATCCTTTCTTTCAGCAAATTTCAACATTGAATAGCACTCATGATATACAATTTATGGAATCAATACCTACCTATTTGAGATAAAACATTAATCATGATTACTTAACTTTATTAATTATTATCAGTTAATTTCTATATGAAACAGTTGTTGAATTCATAAAAAACATATATAATTATTATTAATAGTTTCCTGATCTCCATGGAGTCAAGACTCATTGTGGGAGGTCAACACTAAGTCTATCATACCACTCCTTAAACTTGTCCAATGTCTGCATGTTCACCAACCTCTCAGGCAATGCATTCTATGCTCCTACCACTCTCCATGCAAAAAACTTACTTCTTACCTTTTTACTCACCACTCCCTTTTGCAACTTCCAGTGATGGTCCCTTGTCTTTGCTCCCTCCCCTCAGTGTTTACACAATAATAACCCTCCATTAGCTTAACTGTCTTGATTATATTGCCCCTTTGTCTTCTCTCTGCCAAACTCTGTAGTCGGCATGTCCTAACTATGTCCTCATAATCAACGTTGTATAGTCCAATATCATTTTTGTTATTCATCTCTGCACCCTCTCCAGGGTTGCTTCATTCCCTTCAAATCCTAGTGACCAGATATGAGCAAAGAAATCCAGGTTTGGTCTGATTAAAGCTTTATACAATGGGACCACTGCACTTATTTGTTGTGGTCAGTGTCCTTCTTAACATTGCAACAATTCTCTGAGATGTCTTCACAACCTTTGCAAATTGTCCATGGAACTTCTATTCACATCACCCTGAGATTCTTTTCTTCCTCCACTTCTTCCAGTATAACCCCACTAAGTGAGTATGAAGTATCCCATCTGTGGATCCCAAATCCCAGTCCACTACCTGATATCCAAACTCATATGTTGTAACTTAAAATTCAACTTATGTGGCACCCTGTCAAATGCCTTTGAAAATAAAATGACAGTGTGTGCCTTACCCTCATTCATTGCTCTTACTTCTCTATTGTAAGAGGTTACCAGATTATTAAAACAAGAGCACCTTTAACAAATCTACCCTGCCATCATAAATAATGTTTGCCCAATTCTGTATATGACCTTTTACCAATTTCTTTAAAATCTTAACAACTACAGAAAGAAATAAAAATAGACATAGTTTGATACCTCCATTCTGCTGCCACCTTTATTCAGTGGTATATTTTACTCTCCAGGAATCTGTCCATTGCAAAACTTTTAGTAAAAATGGCACAATCAGTTCCAAGGCACATTCCTATAAAAACACATGGTGAAATTTTAGTAATGCTTAGCATACTCAGTATTTGGAATACATCCTCTTCCTTCACTCATTGAACTAGGAATATAGCCTACTGCACCAGGATGAAACACTCTAATAAAGTGATCATTAAACTATTATTCCTAAAATCTTTTGCAAACTTGCAAATTTTTGAGAATGCAACTTATTATTGTTAACAGACCTTCATGGAATCCATAGAATTGATACACTCCTGGCCTGTACAGTCGGTTGAACTTCAGCCAGTTCAACCGACTATACTGAAGAGTAGGGAAATCTGTACAAGTTAAATAAATATGACTTGATTTTCAGTTTACTACCAAGCTGAAACAGCCAAGTTATATTAATTATTGAATGTGTTTTCACTTGGTTAAAAATTATTATTATTGAGGCCTCCATGGAGTCAGAAGACTCATCGAGGGGAGGTTCCCCCCCCCCCCCCTGAGAAACACAAAGTCTATCATACCACTCCTTAAACTCATTGAATGTTCTCGCTCTCACCACTCCATCAGCCATTGCATTCCATGGTTCAACCACCCTCCATGCAAAGAAACCACTCCTCACCCTCTTGCAAACAGTTTCCTTTCGTAACTTCCAGGGATGGCCTCTTGTCATCACTCCTTCCCGCTGTTCAACCAAGCGAAAGAACTCCCCAGTGTTAACCCTGTAACCGCCTCTCAACAAATTAAATTAAAGATGCCACAAAATTATAGTTGTGTTTAATACTTTATGCAAGTGTAAGCCAAAAACGTTTCAAGTGAAGTATCTTCATTATTATATACTTGTATATAAAAGCCAATGACTTCACATTAATCACCTTAGTATTCCTTAATACAAAGCAAACATTCCTTCATGTGTGTTTATGTTATGCATAATGGTAAGGGCCACTATCCAGACAATTTGCAATCTTTGAGGTCTCATCAGTGGGGGGTCAGACCCAGAAGAGACACTAAGGTTGAAGTAATGCAGAAATCATATAATTCCCAAGTAGTTGACACTGGAATATATATTTTTTGGCATCTTTAATTTTTAACCAAGTGAAAATTTCAACAACTAGCTCTAATCCAGAGTATTTTAATAATGAGGTGTTGCACCTCTTCCCTACTTGTATATGGGAAATATATAACATATGACTTCTACATTACTTCAACCTTGGTATCTCTTCTGGGTGTGGGAATGATGATCTGATATACAGTCTGTTCTAATACATTTAACTCAACGTGAATTATTCATTCTGTTTTTAGGGACCTTGGGTGCATGACTTCTGAGATAAGTACCAGCTAGTAATTAGATTTATTCTATTTCTTTCTTAACTTAGAATTTCGGATTGCTTTACAAATTTTAAATAGGCGATCACCAGTGAAAAATACTAGCGTTCAAGCAGATGTTTGCACAGTTCAGAAATTTTTATGACTTCTTGCAAAAGAAATGGCCTAATAAACTCCAGGTTGAGCTTCGCTGAAGCATCAGCATCCCAGATTCTGTATTCAAAATGTGGCTCATATTTAATCTAGGAAACCTGAGGAATAAGTCTGGTGAATTTATGAACCAACATAAGGAAAGAGTGCCTCCTGGCTAGTTTGTTCCATTGTTCCTTGGCTCACATGATAAAAATGGCCATGGTTAAAAATTCTAAAATAAATTTTACAAAAGCCAGGAACACAAGTGGATCTGAATATAGTCAAGACAGTTTCTGACTACCATTAATTGATAAAACCTTATCAATTCTGACTACCTTAGTTGATAAAAATGTCCAATACCACGGGTTCATTTTAAAAAAGTGAAAAAACCTCAATCCATTACCATGGATGCAACTAGGAAAAGAGGCATTGGCCAGTGGAAATCAGTAAACAGTACAGAAAAATATATGACCTAACTACAGTGTGCAACCTGGCTATAAAACCAGAACCACTATAACAAAAGGCATAAACTGGACAATGCCACTATTACCAAAAATTCAGCCACTTGCAATGCAGCTACAGGGCCAATTTCCACTGTATTAAATATGGAGAAAACCATGTAATGACTTATTGCAAAAAATCAAAAATAGAGCTAAATGCACCAACTATAGTTGGTGGGCCACATCCTACCAACTACAGAGGGGTGCAAACAATACTTCATCACCCAAACCTAAGATCTCTAGATCTTCATCAACAACTGCATGGGCACCCACAACAAAGGCTGGCAAAATCCCGAAGTGCACAGCGAACCACCCAAGCACATGCCTCATACACAGAGGTGGTGGCTTCAAAACCCGCAGGAAAAACTGAACCCTAATCCCCAACCAAATTCCACAAAGCTGCAGTCATAGCAGCCACTTCAGACGATATGTCAATTGCACTCCGCAATGCAAACCCCAGCCAGGATTCCACAAACAAGTGGTAATGTAAGTCAGGCAGCGAGAGATATGAGATTTTTGCTTCAGGCTATACGGAAGAAGACAGAGAGAGGAAAAATAGTGTGCGTGTTGCCTAGGTATGATAATAATGAGCTGAGCAGAAAAGCGGTGATATTGAATGGCATAATAGTGAGAATGTGTGACAAGAGAGGACTGGTATATCTGGATGCTTGGACCGCGTTTGAGGAAAGAGAGGAGTTGTATGTGGGAGACCGCTTACATTTGAATGAGGAAGGACGCAGGCATCTGGAGAAATTGCTGTTCTGAATGAGTCAGTGTGTCCCAGGGAGGATGATAGCAGGGGTGGCCTCTTGTGGGAATGGATACTTGGGAGAAGGGAGACAATATCAGGTAACACTGAGCCCAGTGGAGTCTAGAAGGGATAATGCTGGGTATAGAAACAATGGCATTTATATGTTTTACACTAATGCCAGGAGTATCCGGAATAAGGGAGAGGAATTGGTGGCGCAGATAGCATCAGCCTGGCCAAAAATTATTGGGATCACTGAGACGTGGTTGACAGAAGGGGATGTAATAACAGGAATAGAAGTCGCTGGGTATAGCATTTTTCATCACGATAGGAAGGGAAAGCATGGTGGTGGGGTACTGCTTATGATAAGTGATGAATTATGTCCTCTAAGAGTGGAGGCTTTTGGAAGGAAGTGAGACAAATGATTTTGAGAGCATATGGTGTGAGGTAGAGGTAGGCAAGACAGGATATTTAGTGGGGTGTTGCTACAGGCCCAGGAGCACAGAGGATGGGGACCAGGAGATGTTTAGACAGCTAAGTTTGGCAAGTGCAAGAAGAAGAATGGGATATTTTAACTACAGTAGTATAAACTGGGGAGAGGACGATGCATGTAGCAATAAGGGAATGGGATTTCTAGAATTCGTGAGGGACAAATGTCCTAGCCAACAAGTAATAGAGGGAACAAGAGGTTCAAGAGTTTTGGATTTGGTTATAGCATCAGAAGAGTTGATAATAACTGAGATGACATCTCTCCCACCAGTTGGAGAGCGTGACCGTATGGTTTTGATTTGGAAAATGAATAGACATGCAGGAGTATCAAAGAGACGGGAATGTATGTGGAATTATAAGGCAGGTGATTATAATAGTCTAAGATGTCAACTTGGGGAAGTTTCATGGAGGGAGGAATTGGAAGGCCGGGATATCATTAGTGCATGGGAAATTATGAAAGAATATTTGTTAGCAGCAATGGTAAGTTGTATACCACAAGTGAAGAGGACACAATTTGGAGTAAAGTGGATGACAAACAATATTAAACAGGAATTGCATGCAAAAAAGAGGCTGTGGGAGAGATATAAGGAGACAGGAGAAGAGAAGATGCATGAAGAATATAAGACACAGGCCAGAAGAGTGACTAGTGTGGTAAGGAAAGCGAAACTGGAATATGAGAGGAGATTGGCCCTAAGATCCAAAGAAAATCCTAGGGAATTTTTTAGCTATGTGGCCAGTAGGAGGAAAAATGACTGTGGAAGAATGATATTGTGGGATAAAAATGGGAATAGAGTGACTGATGCAGAGGACATAGTGGAATTGTTCAATGAACACTTTATTGGAGTATTTCATCCTAGAGGATTCAGTTTTAATGCTAGAGGGATAGGGCTGGTTCGAGGTTTAGAGGTAGAGGAGGAGAGTGTGTTTCAGATACTGAGTACTCTGGATGTCAGTAAAGCTTTGGGACTGGATGGTATTTTACCACGAGGTTTGAGAAAATGTGTTAGGGAATTGACAGTGCCTTTGACCTGGCTTTTCAATGAAAGTCTGGCTTCGGCAAAGGTGCCCAGTGAATGGAAGGAAGGTAAGATGGTGCCATTGCATAAGGGTGGTAACAGACTAGAAGTGCCTAATTATAGGCCAGTCTGTGTGTCATCAGTAGTTGTTAAGATCTTGGAGAAAGTAGTGAGGGACCGTATACAGCATTGGGCAGATGAGGGTAATGTTATCTGTGAGAGTCAAAATGGATTTGTGAAAGGGTGCTCTTGTTTTAGCAATATGCTAGCTTTTTATAATAAAGTTACAAGAACATTAGATGAGGGAAAGGCATATACTGCAATTTTCTTAGACTTAGCAAAGGCATTTGACAGGGTGCCACATGATAAGCTGATATTTAAGTTGCAGCACATGTGTCTGGATGTCAGATTGGTCAACTGGATTCAGGATTGGCTGTCTGATAGGTATCAGAGAGTTGTGTATGGTGGAGCAGTTTCAAGGAGGCAGGGTTACAAGTGGGGTCCCACAGGGCTCAGTACTAGGACCTATATTGTTTAACCTTTATATCAATGACATTGTCAGTGGATTGCAAGGGGATATTCAGTTGTTTGCAGATGATGTGAAGCTGGGAAGGATTATTAGTAATAGTGCAGATGTGGTAGCCCTGCAAGAGGATTTGAATAAGCTAGATAGATGGGCAAATGAATGGGATATCAGTTTCATGCAGCAAAATGTAAGGTCTTGAGGTTTGGGAAACATCGATGGGCTGCTGCCTAATCTATGGGAGGAGTTGTACTGGGAGACAAGAGATATTTGGGGTTGATGATTGATAGAAACCTGTAGTTTAGGGGACATATTGCAAAGGTGGTGAAGGTAACACAGAGGATTGCTGCAATTATGAGAATGACACTGACCTGAAGATAAGAAGGTTATCATTCTGTTGCATAAGTCTCTGATCAGACCACACTTGTACTATTGTTCTCAAATTTGGTCCCCAGGATTTTCAGGGGATAAATTAACTGTGGAAAGGATACAAAGACGGATGACAAAGATGGTTTCAGGACTGTACAATATTAGTTATGAGGATCGACTGAGGGAATGTGGACTGCAGAGTTTGGTGGATAGAAGGAGGAGAGGTGATATGATTGAGACTTTTAAACTGTTGATAGGTGGTTACAGGGTTGACACTGGGGAGTTCTTTCGCTTGGTTGATCAGTGGGAAGGAGTGATGACAAGAGGTCATCCCTGGAAGTTACGAAAGGAAACTGTGAGCAAGAGGGTGAGGAGTGGTTTCTTTGCGTGGAAGGTGGTTGAACTGTGGAATGCATTGCCTGATGGAATGGTGAGAGCGAGAACGGTCAATGAGTTTAAGGAGTGGTATGATAGACTGTGTTTCTTAGGGGGGGGGGGACCTCCCCTCGATGAGTCTTGACAGACTATCTTCTTAGGAAGGACCTCCCATGATGAGTCTTTTGACTTCATGGAGGCCTGAATAATAATAATAATAACAAGTTTGTGAGACATACACAAAAAATCCATACTGCATTAGTCAATGGTTAACAAATGTAGAAGGCAAAAATCTCTACAGATTATGTTTCTGGAATGCCAGTGGTCTAGGAAACAAAATGCACGAAGTACAAGAATTCATGACATGCTATAGTGCTGATATAATCCTTGTAAAGGAAACATACCTTCAATCAGCTGATGACCCAAAGCTTAGGAAATATGTTCTATCCCATAGTGACCACTCAGCACCTTGGAGGAGGGGTTGTACAGCCCTGTTTTTCAAGCTCCATATAGAACACAATGAAACTGTAAATCCTGCCACTGACAACATAAAAATCATGGGAATGCCAGTCCAAACTGCAAATCTGGGTTTTCCTGAAAATATACCCATATACATCACTCTGTACACAAAACTGTGTACAGAGTGGAAACAAACTTTACTGAAATTCTAGACACAAATGAAGCAGTGTTAGTAGTAAGAGACCTTAATGCTAAGCACACGGTCTTGATCAGCAGAACTAAACATCAAAATGGAAGAACTTCTAATGACTTTGCTACCACCAGGAATACAGTAATTATAGGACCTCTAGAACCCATGTACTACAATGCTGCAGAATTTATTGATGTCCTTGACATAGCGATATTACAAAATACTGCACATCGATATCAAATAAATGCAGTGGATGACCTCAGCTTTTATCACAATCTAGTTTTACTCCAACTGGGCTTAGAACATGAAAATATCCCAGGCCAGGTCCCAACCATCAGCTAGCACCTGGTCTGGGACATTTTCGTGATGACCACTCTACAAACATTTTTGGACCAGTTCCAGCTATTGACCCAAAGGAAAAAATTGACAACTCAATTTTGGGTTTAGAAAAACAGATAACTGCATTAACAGCTGCCACTGCAGATGTGTCACAGTAGCAGCACAATCTATGACTTCTGCATGAGAAAAATCAGATCTATGAAAAGAACAGAGCCAGCTGCCTTTACTACAAACCACTTGCCTCAGAACACTGACAAGCACTCAACAGGGCCACAAAGAAAGTTTTGGATGTACTTAAAACCTATCAAAATCAACAGTGGACAATAAAACTTTAATCCTTGAACACAGAGGACCAAGTATTATGGAAAAATAACCAAAGCTTTACATACAGACTATATACCTCTCTCACCAATCCAATGTGATCTGATGTAGACAAAGATCAAGCCTTTGCTGAAAACCTGGAGGAGTGTAATACAAACTGCACCCATGCAGATCTAAACTTCATTAGTAAAGTGCATACCTGTATACATAGTATACTAAAATGCACAGAGTACCTAAAGCCCATCGAACTGACATCACCTGCTGAGGTACATGAAATCCTTACCAAACTTAAGGAAAGTGCCATACCCAGATGAGATTTCTAACAAAATCATCAAATGCCTGCTACATAAAAAGGTATAATGAACTTTGTTGCTATTATGAATGCAATATTAAGATATCAATACTTCCTAGCATGATGGAAAGTAGCAGATGTAATCTTAGCAGAACTAATATGCTGTCATTTAATCCCAAAACCAGGAAAAGCAGCACACCTTCTCCAAAACTATTGCCCATTTAGCCTGTTTTCCTGCTAGGAAAATAGTTGAGAGGATAATACTAAAAAGACTGCAGAAAGTCACTAAGAATTAAATCTCATCCTCTGTGAGCAGTTTGTATTTCAGGAGAACCATTCCTCAGAACAACAAGCATTAGACAAAATATGGCACAATGGGCTTCTTTTCGAATTCCTGAGTCCAAATTCCTACTAGTACTGGTCAAACTTACCAAGTCATACCTCGGAGATTGCAAACTCTGCAAGCTACAGGGAATTAGACCGTCTAAATGCAGTATCACAAACAGGCATCCTCCAGGACTCCCTGCTGTCATCTCTGCTCTTTGTTATCTTTGTGGCTAACATCCCTCTACAATGGTCCTGATAGTGCAGTAATGGTCTGCTCCTTGCAACCTAGACTGGCAGTCAAAAAACTGCAAAACCGTAGTCTCAGTACTAGAGAAATGGTTGAAGAAAAATGGTGAATTGATGTTAATGCAGATAAGAGCACTGTTGCTATTCACAAAGAGATGAGTGTTCCCAGAGGGTGAAGTTATGTTTGGCACTCCCATTCCATGGCAACCAGTAGCCAAATACTTAGGGGTACAACTAGGTAAAGGGTTTTGCTTCACATCTCATATCAATCATTTCTGCTGAAAAGCAAATAGGGCAGCTACTTGTCACTGAATTATAATAGCTGACTAATCATGTAACTTAAATTGCTGCAATGCAAGATACTGATCAGGCCAATCCTGATGGTATGGCTCGTCCATATGGAGTCACCCAACAGATTCAAATGTTAGCAAACATTTGGTCATATTATGCAAGCTGATGAATCATTGGAAAAGGCAGTTATGTTGGGGAAGACTGAGGGAATGAGAAGAGGAGGAAGACTGCAAGAGAGTTGGATAGACAACATAAAAGAACTTACCAACTTGATCTTACAGTTACTGAAAAAAAGGACAAAAGGCTGAGTGGGATGGAGAGCATTTGTTCACAGGATCACCAAGAGTCGAAAACAACTGGATAGCACATAACAAGACATGGTGTTAAGAGAAAAGTTGTTCAAAATGCTAGTTGTATGGTGTAAATGGTACATTATGCCCAGTAACACAGTCTATATTTGAGTTTTAAGTCAACAGAATTGAAAGAGGTACAATAAGATAATTTGATGTTAAATCAGGTGAAGCCAAGGGTGTACATTATCTCTTCTTATTCATCATCTATGTTGCATTATGAAAGGAAGTGGCATTAAACCTGATATCAAAATTGGAAATTTTAAAATCTCAGTTTTAAAATTTCCAAATTTGAAAACTGAGATTTTTAAAATCATTATTTTAAAATTTAAAAAATCAAAATTTTAAAATAATGCTGATGATGATATACTTCTAAATTAATCCAATACAAGTCTGCAGGATTCTCAGACTATGGCTGTATAATGGCTGTAATAAATATGGTGTGAAAATCATAAAAGACATCAATGAAAAATAGGCAGTAACATTGAAAACATCAACTGCATCCTGAATGGATAATCTATAGAATAGATAAAACATTTCAGCAATTTAGGCATAATTTTGAGTGAAGATGACAAATGAAATATAAAATTATATGGAACAAGAGAGAAATTAGTCAAACACTAAACTAGTTGTATACAGGACAGTTAATCCATAAGTTAAAGTTGAAAAACCAACTTTAACTTATGGATCTGAGAGTTGGATTAGAAATCTAACTCAACTCTAAAACTCCTGATCTTGATAGTTCTGAGAAAAATTAGGGAAATGAAAGAATGTATAAGGGATGGTATCAGTGGCAGTATTATATTAAAAATAAGGATATCAGGAAAGAACAAGACACCTCCAAGGAGTCCAAAGACTCATGAAGGGAGGGCACCTACTCTACAACTCTCTGTCTCTACCACTTAATCCAACTAGAGCAAACTGCAACTAATATCATCATGTACACCAACGTCATCTACTGCCAACCACCACAAGTACTTTTGTCTGTAAATTGTGTGTGTTCTAAAGGCCGATTTTTCTGTATGCAGGATGAAAAACCAGACTTTGCAGGAGTAAATCCCTGCTACTTCCATATCAAATTGGCTAACTCATCTTCATTTGAAAAACTCCATATATAACAATTCCTCTCATCACGATGAGAATCAAACTTAGGCCTTTTCCAGTTGAAGGTCACAATGTACCATCATTTTTCCAATTGCACTACGGAGGTGCTGAATTCCAACAAGACATTGTTAGAATTCAAGAATGTGTTAGCAGAGCATGGTCACTTAAACAAAATGAGAAAGGAAAGGCCAGCAAAAGAAGTTATAAATTTAGTTTAATCCTTTATCCAAGTGTAAGAACAAAGTTTGCACCTGAAGTATCACTTTAAGGGAAGGGCCACTACCCAGACCAGTTTCGACCTTTATTGAGGTCTCGTCAGTGGGAGTCAGCCCCAGAGGTGGTGATACTAAGGTGGAAATAATGGAGAAGTCATATTTACCTATATGAGTTGACAAAGGGTGTCGCACCCTATTATTAAAATTCTCTGGATTAGAGATAAGTTTATGGAAGTTTTTCACTTAGCTATGCTATTAATTATATATTGGGTTTTATCCTTTATCCAAGTGTAAGCAAACAAAGTTTGCTCCTGAAGTACTTTCAGGACTGTGCAAATCATGGTAAAGGTGATATAAGTTCTAATCACTTGCCTTAATATCTCCCATAATGCAAAACACATCTCCTTACAGACATGTATAATGCTATGCATAAAGGGAAGGGCCACTACCCAGTGCCCTTCCTTTAATATGTGGTAAATGAGACCTTTATTGAGCTCTTATTTACCACAAGTTGTCCCAGTTCTGAAAGTACTTCAGGCACAAAATTGGTTTGCTTACTCTTGGATAAAGGATAAAATCCAATATATAATTAGCAGCATACTAAGTGAAAAACTTCCATAAACTTATCTCTAATCCAAAAAATTTTAATAATAGGGTGTGACACCCTTTGGCAATAAGGGATGATTTATTTTTATCAACTAAATTTCAGAATGTTTCATCATTCTGATGTGATCTTAACATTATATCATGTTTTATATTTATAATTCCAAGTCTTCTGCAGTACTAATTTGGAAATCATCATCTTCCTCCTCCTAACATGGAATTTAGGCCACATGGCCTATTCCGGTCTCATGCCATCTCTTTCTTGGTCTTCCGATTCTTCTTTTTCCATTTATTTTGTATCTGTATAATATTTTTGGTAGTCTGTTCCATTCGATTTAAATGTTCTAGCCATTTTTGTTTATACTGTCTTATGTAGTAATTAATTGGTTTTATTTTCAGGGATTGTAAGATTTCTTCATTTGTTTTGTGGTTCCACTTGGTATAACCAGCTGTTTTTCTAAGGAACTTCATTTCTGCTATTTCAATTCGTTTTTTATCTTTCCTTTTCATGGTCCATGTTTTGCTTCTGTATAGTAGAGTTGGTTTTGACAAGACATTATATAGTCCGATTCTAGTGTGTTTTTGTACTAGGGATGGCCTGGTTGACTGAGTGGTTAGCGTATCTGCTCTCCAGCCAAAAGGGTGCAGGTTTGAATCCCGCCGCAGGCATGGACGTTTGTGATTATCTATGAAAGCACTAGTGGTGGTAATCGGCAGTAGATGGCATTGGTGTTAGATGAAATTTGGTGGAGTAGTGAGACGAGAGCTGTAGAGTTGATACCCTCCCTCGATGAGTCCTTGGACTCCCTGGAGGCGTGATATAATAATAATTTACTTTGACAAAGTTTTACTATTATTATTATTACTATTATTACGGGCAACTCCAGGGAGTCATTAGACTCATCGAGGGAGGCCCCAAATCATATTCATCACAACTATTTGACATTCATACAGTATCTATCATACCTCGCCTTAAACTCATTCACTGTCACAGCATCCACTACAGACTCAGGGAGCGCATTCCACTCATTCACTACTCTAAAAGTAAAGAACCCAGCTCTAACACCTTTACTAACCACACTTTTGCCCAGTTTCCATGGATGTCCCCTAGTCCTCCCACAACCAGCCCTGTTCTCAAAAATATCTTCTGAATTAATTTTATAGAAACCCTTCAGTAATTTGAATGTCTCAATCATATCTCCCCTCCTCCGCCTATCAACCAATTTTTGCAACCCACAAATCCTCAACCTGTTCTCATACGGTTCATTCCACAGATCTGCTATCATCTTGGTCACTCGCCTCTGGATCCTCTCCACCTCCTCCCCATCAAGAAGAAACCTAGGTGACCAAATCTGAGCACAGTAGTCTAGATGGGGTCTTATCAAGGCTCGATAGAGAGGAACAATAACCTGCTTGTCTCTGCTTGTCAACGTATTCTTCAGCAACCAAGTGATTTGATGAGCTGTTTTGGTCACGTTTGCAATGTGTCCCCTAAATTTCAATTCCTTATCCACCAACACTCCTAAATCTCGTGCCTCATCAATTTCCTGGAGCAGGGTTCCACCAATGCAGTAAACTGCCGCCAATCTTTTCACCCCAAAATGCATAACCTTACATTTTGCCACATTAAACTGACATCCATTCTCCTTAGCCCAGACCTCCAATCTATCCAAATCATCCTGCAAAATTTTGACGTCATCTGCATTCACTATTGCCCTACCCAACTTCGCATCATCCGCAAACAAATGAACTGTTCCTCTCAGATCATTTCCTATATCATTTATGAACAAATTAAACAGCAGTGGTCCAAGAACAGATCCTTGTGGCACACCACTAGTCACAGGCCGTCTTGTGGACTCTACTCCCGAGTAAACCACTCTCTGATATCTCTCCGTCAACCACCCTCCTATCCATCTCACCAACCCTATGTCCATTCCCATATGCTGCAATTTACTGATTAGAATTCCATGTGGAATCCTGTCAAAGGCCTTGGCAAGGTCCAGTAGAATCACCGTAAACCCATTACCCTTATCCAGTTCAGCCGTCACTGTGTTATAATACGTGAGCAAGTTACTGAGGCATGACCTACCCTTCACAAAACCATGCTGTCCCCGATACAGTATCCCATTTTCTTCTATCCAATCTTGTATTTTCCTCTTGACTATTTTCTCTAAGACCTTGACAATGATTCCTGATATGCTAATCGGTCGGTAATTTACAACAGCAGTCTTGGAACCACCTTTATGCAGTGGAACTATTTTCCCCTCTTTCCACCCGCTCGGGACTAACCCAGACCCGAGACTCAAATTAAACAAAATGGTCAAGGGTACTGACAATTCTTTAGCTGCTTCTCGTACAACACGAGCTGGTATACCATCCAATCCCACAGATGAATTGACATTGAGGTTATGCAATAGACTACTCACCCCCACTTCATTAACCACAATTCCCGTATAATCTACTGGTTTATTCGTTTCTGCAATGTCACCACCTGGATGATATACTTTTGCAAAGTGCTCACTCAGTAACTCAACTATCTCAACTGATTCAGTTACCTCCCTACTCTACCATCGGCATTCTTTAAAATCAATCTGCCATGTACATTTTTCCTTCTACCTGCTACATATCTAAAAAACTGTTTAGGATTCTCTTTAGCCTGCATGGCCAATGTTCTTTCGTAATCCTTTTTTGCTTTTCTTACCACACTCGTCACCCTTCTGGCCTGCGCTTTATACCGTTCATGTGCCTGCCGGTCACCCTTCTCCTTAAATTCCCTCCATAGTTGTTTCTTTTTTTGCAACTCAAGCTTAATGGTGTTATTCATCCATTTAACCCCTACTTGATTTATTATTCGGACTCTAGGTATACAGTCAGCCATTGCTTCATGCAAGCACTTCTTAACTACCTCCCATGCACTATCAACTTCTAATCCTTGCAGTTGTACATGCCATGGCACTGAACCAATCAAACTCCTAAGCTTGTCATATTTTCCCGCCCGATAATTCCACATGTACCCTGTCTTAATTGAAAATTCTACACCTTTAGCCACCTCCCAAGTTAAGACCCTATGATCACTCTCACCGATTGGTGGCAATGTGGTCATATTTGTTACAGCCAAATCCTCAGATGTAATTACTAGGTCAAGCACTCTCTGACCCCTAGTATTTTCCATTACATGCTGTCGCAGATAGTTATCCCTTAATAACCGCATAAAATCCAGTTCCTTCCTCCCGTGTGTCCTCTCCTCACTCCAATCAATGCGACCATAGTTGAAATCTCCCATAATAATCATCCTCCTTCCACCCATTTCTTCTATTTGCTTGTGCATACTGTCACCACCATCTTTTCCATCACCTGGTCTATAGCAGCACCCAATTGTATATTTAGTTCTGCTAGCCACAATCTCACACCAAATGGCCTCAAATGTGCTCTTTTCTCTATCCTGCAATTCAACTTCTATTCTCCTTGGCTGGAGCTCATCAGCTATCATCAACAATACTCCTCCCCCCATTTTATTCTCTCTGTCATTCCTGAACACACTATACCCATCACATTCAATCCCACTAGTTATATCATCTACAGTCAGCCATGTTTCACTAATACCTATAACCTGTGGTCTGGAAGTGCCAACCATGGCCAAAAACTCTTCCTTCTTGTTCCTAATACTCCTAGTATTAGTGTACATGAATTTAAGACCCCCATTAGCCCCAACCCTACCTTGATGCCTTAGATTAACTATCCCACTCTGATTTGTTGTCCTTATTTGCTCTGGCATATTATATTCATTCTTACATTCAACTGCCTCCATAAGGACTGTATCTCTACCCCCCCCCCCCTAACAAATCTAGTTTCCCTGAATTTCCACATCCATTACATTCAGCAACACTTTCTCAGGTCTTCTTACACCGTAACCATTCAAATGCAAGCCATCCATCTTATATAGATCCTTTCGCCCATCAAACTCACTCCACACATCCACAAATTCCACACCACTCGTCATACATAACCCACGCATAAAGTCATTTGCAATTATAGCCCTCCTTTTAAACATTTCACTGTCATACCGTGGCAAAAGACTAATCATTCTAACTCTCTCACTCTTTTCTTTTGCTACCTCAAACAATTCATTCAGGTCTTCTATCATTTCCATTTTATCTCCTTTCAAATCATTCGTACCTGCCACAACAATCATTTCTTTCACCCTTTCCTTTTGCTCTCTAATAGACGCAGTTACGTCCTTTATGGTCGCACCAGGTTGGTACGATTTTGTCAAATCCTCTACTAACACACCTCGTACTAACGAGTCTCCATACAGCACTCTATCCTTCATTTTGTTCATGTACACATTCATACGTCTATTTTTCCTGTCATACCTTTTATTATTGGTTGGTTCATTCAGTCTACTTTTGTTCATGCACTCTAGCTACTGTTTTGCTCTTTCTATCGCACTATTCAACAACGCGATCTCACTCAATGCATCTATCTCATCTTTTTTGTTCTCTGAGAAACCATTTATACTATCATTCACACTTTCTACATTCACACTCACAATTTTCATGTACAACCTTGCCGTTTCTTGTCATATCCCTATTTCCTTCATTCTGAAGGTTGACAAGTTTGATATTTTAGGGTCTATGTCTTTTCTTCTTCATATGATAGATCACATCCTAAGTATCTGAAAATGTTTACTTGTTCAAGTATTTTATTATCTATCACTATTTTATTTCTTATTGGGGTTTTCTCCTTTGAATGCCATTATTTTTGTTTTTTCTTTAGATATTGTCATATTATATTCTTTGAGATATCATTTAATGATCTTTGTAAGTCATCTTCTGATGTAGCTAATACTATTTGATCATCTGCAAATAGTAGTGTATCTATCCAGGGAGGATGATAGCAGGGGTGGCCTCTTGGGAGAAGGGAGACAATGTCAGGTAACACTGAGCCCAGTGGAGTCTAGAAGGGATAATGCTGGGTATAGAAACAATGGCATTTATATGCTTTATACTAATGCCAGGAGTATCCGGAATAAGGGAGAGGAATTGGTGGCGCAGATAGCATCAGCCTGGCCAAAAATTATTGCGATCACTGAGACGTGGTTAACAGAAGGGGATATAACAACAGGAATAGAAGTCGCTGGGTATAGCATTTTTCATCAGGATAGGAGGAGAAAGCGTGGTGGTGGGGTACTGCTTATGATACGTGATGACCTATGTCCTCTAAGAGTGGAGAATTTGGAAGGAAGTGAGACAAATGATTTTGAGAGCATATGGTGTGAGGTAGAGGTAGGCAAGACAGGATATTTAGTGGGGTGTTGCTACAGACCCAGGAGCACAGAGGATGGGGACCAGGAGATGTTTAGACAGCTAAGTTTGGCAAGTGCAAGAAGAATGATTGTTATGGGAGATTTTAACTTCAGTAGTATAAAGAGAGAGGAAGATGCATGTAGCAATAGGGGAATGGAATTTCTAGAATTCTTGAGGGACAAATGTCTTAGGCAACATTTAACAGAGGGAACAAGAGGTTCAAAAGTTTTGGATTTGGTTATAGCATCAGAAGAGTTGATAATAACTGAATTGATGTCTCTCCCACCAGTTGGAGAGAGTGACCATATGGTGTTGACTTGGAAAATGAATAGACATGCAGGAGTATCAAAGAGACGGGAACTTATGTGGAATTATAAGGCAGGTGATTATAATAGTCTTAGACGTCAACTTCGGGAAGTTTCATGGAGGGAGGAATTGGAAGGCCTGGATATCACTAGTACGTGGGAAATTGTGAAAGAATATTTGTTATCAGCAATGGTAAGTTGTATACCACGAGTGAAGAAGAGGACGCAATTTGGAGTAAAGTGGATGACAAACAATATTAAACAGGAATTGCATGCGAAAAAGAGGCTATGGAAGAGATATAAGGAGACAGGTGAAGAGATGCATGAGGAATATAAGACACAGGCCAGAAGAGTGACTAGTGTGGTAAGGAAAGCAAAACTGGAATATGAGAGGAGATTGGCCCTAAGATCCAAAGAAAATCCTAGGGAATTTTTTAGCTATGTGGCCAGTAGGAGGAGAAATGACTGTGGAAGAATGATATTGTGGGATAAAAATGGGAATAGAGTGACTGATGCAGAGGACATAGTGGAATTGTTCAATGAACACTTTATTGGAGTATTTCATCCTAGAGGAGTCAGTTTTAATGCTAGAGGGATAGGACTGGTTCGAGGTCTGGAGGTACAGGAGGAGAGTGTGTTTCAGATACTGAGTACTCTGGATGTCAGTAAAGCTGTGGGACTGGATGGTATTTCACGAGTTTTGAGAGAATGTGCTAGGGAATTGACAGTGCCTTTAACGTGGCTTTTCAACGAAAGTCTGACTTTGGCAAAGGTGCCCAGGGAATGGAAGGAAGGTAAGATAGTGCCATTGCATAAGGGTGGTAACAGACTGGAAGTGTCTAATTATAGACCAGTTTGTGTGTCATCAGTAGTTGTTAAGATCTTGGAGAAAGTAGTGAGGGACCGTATACAGCATTGGGCAGATGAGGGTAATGTTATCTGTGAGAGTCAACATGGATTTGTGAAATGGTGCTCTTGTTTTAGCAATATGCTAGCCTTTTATAATAAAGTTACAAGAACGTTAGATTAGGGAAAGGCATATACTGCAATTTTCTTAGACTTGGTGAAGGCATTTGACAGGGTGCCACATGATAAGCTGATATTTAAGTTGCAGCACATGTGTCTGGATGTCAGATTGGTCAACTGGATTCAGGATTGGCTGTCTGATAGGTATCAGAGAGTTGTGTATGGTGGAGCAGTTTCCAGGAGGCAGAGGGTTACAAGTGGGGTCCCACAGGGCTCAGTACTAGGACCTATATTGTTTAACCTTTATATCAATGACATAGCCAGTGGATTGCAGGGTGATATTCAGTTGTTTGCGGATGATGCGAAGCTGGGAAGGATTATTAGTAATAGTGCAGATGTGGTAGCCCTGCAAGAGGATTTGAATAAGCTAGATAGATGGGCAAATGAATGGGATGTCAGTTTTGAGGTTTGGGAAACATCGATGGGATGCTGCATACTCTATGGGAAGAGTTATACCGGAGGAAGTAGGGGAGACAAGAGATTTGGGGTTGATGATTGATAGAAACCTGAAGTTTAGGGAATATATTGCAAAGGTGGTGAAGGTAACACAGAGGATTGCTGCTATTATGAGAAGGATACTGACCTGCAGAGATAAGAGGGTTATCATTCCGTTGTATAAGTCTCTGATTAGACCACTATTGTTCTCAGATTTGGTCCTCAGGATTTGAAGGGGATAAATTAACTGTGAAAAGGATACAAAGACGGATGACAAAGATGGTTTCAGGACTGTACAAGGATAGTTATGAGGATCGGCTGAGAGAATGTGGACTGCAGAGTTTGGTGAATAGAAGAAGGAGAGGTGATATGATTGAGACTTTTAAACTGTTGAGAGGTGGTTACAGGGTTGACACTGGGGAGTTCTTTCGCTTGGTTGAACAGCGGGAAGGAGTGATGACAAGAGGCCATTCCTGGAAGTTACGAAAGGAAACTGTGAGCAAGAGGGTAAGGAGTGGTTTCTTTGTGTGGAGGGTGGTTGAGCCATGGAATGCATTGCCTGATAAAGTGGTGGGAGCGAGAACGGTCAGTGAGTTTAAAGAGTGGTATGATAGACTGTGTTTCTCAGGGGGGGGACCTCCCCTCGATGAGTCTTGACAGACTTTGTCTTAGGAAGGACCTCCCTCAATGAGTCTTTTGACTCATAATATGACTGAATAATAATATCTTCATTTGCAGGGTCATTTGTATACCAAATGGGTTATGCTGTTTCCAGATTATGATTTTATTTATATATATTGAAAGCAGAGGTGAGAGGGTACATCCTTGTCGTACTCCTCTTAATATATCTTTCCATTCTGTGATGTGTTCTAATTTAACTGCTATTTTAATTGTTGTATATATTTCTTGAATGGATTGTAAAAGTTGGTTTGGTATGTTTAAATCGGTTAATATTTTAAACAATTTTTGTCTACTAATTTTGTCGAAGACTTTTTCATAATCAATAAAGGCCATGTGTGTTCCTTTTTGAAATTTTCTTCTCTATTAATAATTTTAAAGTAAAAATTGGATCTATGCAGGATCGGCCTTTTTGGAAACCATTTTATTCTTCTAGTAATTTGTCTTCTACAATGCTGCTTAGTTTCTCTTTTAATATTCCTGCATATATTTTATATCCTGTATTCTGCAGGCTAATTCCCCTCTAATTATTGCAATCGTCTTTATTTCCTTTTTAATAGATTTGGATAACCAGTGCTTTTTTCCAAGAGTTAGGTGTTTTTCCAGACATCCAAACCGTATTAAAAAACTTTTCAGTAGTCTTTCATTAAATTTTTTACCTGCATTTTTGTATAGTTCTATATTTATATTGTCTTCTCCTGGTGTTTTCCTATTTTTCATCTTCTTTATTATATTTTTCAGTTCTAACATGATATTTTCTATTAGGTCATTCTTTGTCTTATAAAATTTTATTTCATTGTTCTCATTTGTCCAGAGATTTCGGAAATAGCTCACCCATTTTTCTAAATCTATTGTTTGTATTTTTATCTTTTTTTTTTTAATTTCTTTATTCATTGATTTTATTGCTTATAGGTTTTGGGTTGTGGCTTAAATAAATCCTTTTCTAGTTCTGTTACGAAATTGTTCCATCTTTCTCTATGTTTTTTCCTTACTTCTCATTTTGCAATTGCACTATTTCTGCTTCTATTGTTTTGGAATTTAGTCATTTATGGTAACTGTCCTTTTTTGGTTTTTATTATATTTTCTATTTCTTTGTTCCAGTCTCGTAGTCCTCTTTTTCTAATCCATTTGTGCTTTATTCCTAAGGTTTCTATTACTGCTTTTGTGAGAATTTGTTTCAAATTTTCCCATTTATCTTCTATGTCACTTGATTCATGTGTGGTTTCTGTTTTTAAGTTTGTGCATTTTTGATATTGTTGTCTAACTTGAGGATCCTGTAATGAAGAAATTTTGTAGCTTGGCTGGTAAGAATTTTCAATTTTATGTGTTTTTAGCCACTTTGGTTTAAATCAAATTTTTGCTGATACCATATAATGATCAGAATTTAATTCAAAGCCTCGATATGCTCTTATATCTAAAATTAACTCTGCTAATTTAAAATTTATGGTAACGTAGTCAATTAATAATTTTTATCCTCTGGCTGATCAAGTATATTTATGTATTTCCTTGTGTTTAAACATTGAATTCATTATTCTCATATTATTATAAATGACAAAATCAAGCAATCTGCGACCATTTCGATTACATGTATCTTCGCCAAATTTATCTATGTTTGTTTTGTATTTTTTTGTTTCCTATTCTGGCATTTAAATCTCTTGCTAGCAGTAAATAGTCAGTTTTGTTTGTTTTATCTATGACATTCTGTAATTCTTTATAAAATATATTACTGTCTTCTTCTTTTCCCTCTTCTGGTGCATATGCACCAATTATTATGTGACCTCTTAATGTATTGAGTGTAATTTCTATTAGTCTTTTTTATTATTAGTAGTAATTTTTATAATTTTTATTAGTATTTTACTGTTTCCTTGATAGTCCATCTGGCTTTTCTGTGCATGAAACTTGAAAGTATAACTGACTGTCACTCTAGAAAAGAATTCGGGCCACTAGCCTAGTGTGACAAAAGTGCATAACCCATAACTGGTGATATGCAGTTCACATGCACACTAAAAATGTGAAGGTTGTTTGATGCTTCAATATCTGGCACAGTGGCAGGCACTTCAAAAATATGTAAACATGGGGCGCACAGGCACCCAAGTGCCCACGAGTCCCATGTTGCTGACCCCTGTTATAGGTTATAAACTGATGAAATTTTTAGTTATATGAAAGGTGAGTAAAGGACAAGTAGGAATTCTTGTATATTTACTTTGTGTTCAGTTATTTAAGGGATGAGAGAGCTAAATTTTTCTCTCATGGAGCAGTGTGAATAAGTTTAAGAGCAAGTATGATGTTTGGTATGGGTAATCTATGGCCTCCCTTGGTGAGTCCTTGACTTCTCGGAGATTTCTGATGATGATATATCAAGAAGCACTACAGCCTTATTAACATCAAGTTTACTCAATTTTCATATATCCCCTGCACATTCACTATCATTCCTTTCTTTCTTTCCACTGCACTCAAGTCACACATGATGTAGGGCTTGAGTGCAGTGAGGAGGAAAAACCTTTATGGATTGGTTATTATCAGTTAATATCCCAGTTATATCCTCCACAGTAGATAGGAAGTCTGTATCAATGTCCTCTTTCACCCATAATAATTACCTTTTTCCTGTTTGTTGTGCTAAGTTATCTATACATTTTCTTTTCCCTGCATTTCCCATTACCAAATCAATAGCAACATCTAACGAAATATTTCAACCTTTCCACCTCTACCTTCTTTGGATTACAGATAAGTTTATGGAAGTTTTTCACTTGGCTATGCTACTAATTATATATTGGGTTTTATCCTTTATCCAAGTGCAAGCAAACAAAGTTTGCACTTGAAGTACTTTCAGGACTGGTGCAACTCGTGGTAAATGAGACCTCAATAAAGGTCGAAACTGGTCTGGGTAGTTCACAGATTCTGTTTCAAAACCACTGCCACTTGCATTTCTGTTTTGGATAAGCATAACTCCTGTACTATCATCAATATAACTAGCTTCATGCAAAACATCTCGCCCCCTCCATAAGAGTTGTTAAACTGTCTGCCTTCCACTTGAATACACATTTGTGTATTGTATGGTCATTTCTAATGGTGTCTGCAGGCACTCAAAATTCTTCAATGTAGTGTAATGTATACCATTTCATTTGGATAGCCATTTAGATGTTGTAATATTGTTTGTTTCTCTCTCTCTCTCTCTCTGTGTTATTGGTTGCTCATTTCTAATTTCTTCAGCATTCTGAATTCTGGAATATAATGTATTCTATTTCACATCCTTGGGAGTATAGCTATTTCCTTTATCCAACTGAACTCTCTTTATGCTACCTCTAACATCAGTCTGGTCTCAATTAGTCACTTAGTATGGCAGCTATTTCTTGTGCCTGTTACCTTCGTACCATGTGCAGTCACTTAAGTTATTTTATAATTATTCTTTCTCTTATTAATGGCACAGAGCATACCTATATTCTTTGACCACTGTGAATAACAGAAAAATAGAAGTAATAACAATATAAAACATTCTTGAAGTTTACAATTTTTTTTTTTTTTAATTAAAACTTATATATTTCAGGATTCCTATATGTTGAAGTATTTTCAGTACCTAAATATGTATTTGAATGTTGGGCCACCACTGTATTTTGTCATAACAGAGGGGTATGATTACAATAATAAAGTTATGCAAAACAGGATTTGTTCTGCTCATACAAGATGTGACAGCACTTCTCTTACATTCCATCTAAGATATGCTGCATTAATGAAAAACAAGTAAGTTTTTTTTTAATTAAAATAATTAAAAAGTTAGAAATTTATTAGACTTAGCAAAGATTAAGCAAAAAGTCAATTTAAATGATCATTACAAGTTTCTGATGAAGGTGTGGACTCACCAGGGATGGACTATTTCTACATTGTGTAATTGCACAAATACTAGGATTTCTGTGTCTCTTATAATTTTTGTGTTCGCAGGACTTTACTTTTTTTTCCTCAAGTCATGGAACTACATAGTTTCCAGTTTGACTTATGAAAATTATGTCATCTGAACTTCAAATCTGTTCACCATTATTCCCAAATCTCTAGTCTCATCAATTTTATACAGTCCAGTGCCATCATTATTATCTCAAGACCTCCACCCTAATGCAGCCAAAGACTCATCATTGGAGGTCATCATTCACAACTCTTCATGCAAAAAATCTTCTCACTCCCTTGCTCACACCCTCTTTATATAGCTTCCAGGGATGACCTCTTGTTTTCCCATCATTTTATGAAAAACCTCTTCAACATTAATTCTATAACAACTCCTTACTAGTGTGTATGTCTCTATCATATCACTGCTCTTCCTATCCACAAGACTATGTAAATTGCATTTTCTAAACCTTTCTTCATACTCAGCATTCCAGAGACCACAAACTACCTTACTCAATTGCCTTTGGACTCTTTCTAATATCTCTTTATCCTTTTGAAAACCAGGTATCCAAATCTCTGTGCAGTAGTCCATTTGTAACCTAATCAAGGCTTTATAAATGGAAGCGGAATCTCCTCCCTTCTACAAGTCAGTGTCATTTGCATCATTGCAAGAATTTGTTCCTCATGATTTTGGCAATGTGTCTTCTAAATTTTAGCTCATTATCCACCATCACCTGAAGATCTGATTTTCTCCACCTCCAACACTATATCCCCACCAAGCATAAACTCTCCATTACATCCTTGCTTTCCACATTTCAAAACTTATTTTTCTATATTGAATTGGCATCCCCATTTCTGTGCACATTTTCTCACTCTATCCCAGTCTTCTGTAAGGTTACAATATCTGCCCTACTCCTCATAGTTCTGCCTAACTTTCCATCATCCACAAGCAATGAATATCCCTATTCAAATTTTCCAATTTTTTTTATCTTCCCCAATATCATTAACATATAGGTTAAACAGCAATGGTCCTAAACAGACCTCCCTGAGGCACCTCGCCAGTGACTTTCTTCTTTTGAGTTATTGCTCCCCCATACATAACTTACTGATATCTATCACAAATAACTCATGAACTTATGTGATGATCTATCAACCATCAAAAATCTTCACAAAACCTAAGTATACCACTGTGCATCTATCTTCTTCATCCAGTGATGAAGTCACCTTATTGTAATATCACTAAAATGTCACCTTATTGTAATAAATAAGTATATTACTAAACATGACCTCTCTTTAGCAATTCCATGTTTTCCATCAAAGATAATACCACTGTTGTCAAGCCAATTCTGGATCCTGGTTCTCACCTCTCCAATACTTTAACTGCAACACATAACACACAAATTGACCTATAATTTCATGGCTGAATTCTGTCACCTCCCTTATGAAACAGTAAAATTTTGTCTTCCTTCCACTGCTTTGGAAATTGATCCATTACGATCCTCATTAAACAAATATGTCAAGGCTGCAACTCCCTGGCTCATTCCCTCAAAATTAATGGTGATCTATCAAGTCTCAAGTCTTATTTACGTCTAGTTGACTTAATTCCACATCTACCTCTTGCTCACTCAGTTGGAGGTAGAGACTGACTGAGTGAGCAAGAGGTAGATGCTCACTGACTGAGTGAGCATCTACCTCTTGCTCACTCAGTCTCTACCTCCAACTGTTCCACCTCATCCACTGCTCTCATACTCTCCATGATGTCATGTTCACAAGGATGAAAGAACTTTATGAACTGCTGATTTTAACATCAACTATATCCTCTCCAGTAGTTATCCTTATACAGTTTTCTCCAATTAGTGTCATCCTGTCATAATTTTTTTGTTTAATTAGCTAACTGCTACCCTTATCAACCAAGTCACCCTCCTTGCCTATTCTTTGTACTCCTCATGGAATCAACTGTTATCACTCGTCTTATGTTGCCTCCATAATGCCATCTTTATTGCATGCTTAATCTCTTATGAATTGATGATCTTTATGATCTTATGAATCTCTTATCTACCTTATGAATAGTAGACACTGTTTTGACAAGACAGCTTTTGAACACCACTCAAGCAGTATTGTCTCCTTTCCACCTAAGTTCTCATTCCATGCTACAGTTGCAAGCATCTCCTGAGTTTCTCATAATCACTAGCCTTGTAGTTTCACATACTCTTTCCTCACAGAAGTCCTCACATGGCTGGCAACCACTCAGGTAATCACTTCATGGTATTTCACCAACTGAAGCAAGATTTGACACCTTATTTATAATGACGTCTTCCAATGAGATGATCAAATCCAAGACCCTCAAATCCTTGAGTACCCTCTGTTATGTACTGCCTGACGTAGCTGGCCTTCAGAAACTCAAGAAATTAATTTTCTTTATTTTGAGATGCTATATTGCCATAATTAAAATTATACATAATGATCACCTTTTCCTATTGGCTAATTTGCTTATACACTTGATAGTCACTACTCTCCACATTACCATGTCTATAGTAACATCCACTAAGTATTTCATTCTGTTAACCTCCATCTCACACTATACTACCTCCTCAAAACCATGTCAACCATTCTCCCACCCCCATATCTCTACACTTTATGGACATAACTCCCTTTCCGTCAGCAATAGCACTCCACTTCCCTTTTTATCTTTTCAGTCTTCATGAAAATCATCATATCCTTCCATCTCTATTCCTGTCAGAATGCCCTGATATGTCTATGATTCGAACATAACAGCTGATTTCTGGTTCTACATCCATTTAGTGGTATCATTATGTGACATCTTCAATGCCCTCCTTGAGTGATTTTTCTCCTTGCCCATCCCAGAATCTTTTTCAAATCTAATTGTTTTACCCCTACATTCCAGGAAATCCTATTCCTTTCTTATTTACACATCCATTCACTTCCTCTTTGAGCATTGACATTTCTCTCATGGTATTCCCCAATCCACCCTGAGTCTCCCCTTTTTTCTGTCTGTCTGTCTTGCACACTTCTTCATTCATAAACACCACTTCAATGCAATCTTTCTATTCTTCTCCTCCATCACATCACTTCTCACTTGCTCAGATTCATTCTCTGCACTCCTTATTCTCCCTTCCAGCAGCATTCTCTCCAAATAACTCGCATCATCACTCTTATACAGTTCAATTCATCCTGGTATAAAAACAGCTGTTGCAGAATGTGTGGTGGAGATACTTAATGAGCAGTTCATAAAGGTCTTTCAATCTTGTGAATGTGACTTCATGGAGAGCAGTTGATGATGGGGAGGAGAGACTGACTGTAAGTGAGCAAGAGGTGTATGGGGAGTTGAGTAAACTAGATGTTAATAAGGCTGTGGGACTTGATAATATATCACCACGTATTCTGAAGGAATGTGCCAGGGAGTTGACACCTGTCTTGACATATTTTTTTAATATGAGTCTTGCATTCGGTCAAGTTCCTAAGGAGTGGAAGGAGGGCAAGATTGTGCCACTTCATAAAGGAGGTGATCGAACTCAAGCATCAAACTATAGGCCTATCTGTGTGTCAGGTGTTGTGGTTAAGTTGTTGGAGAAGCTTGTGAGAACTAGGATCCAGAGTTGGGTTGAAAACAATGGTATTATCTTTGATGGATAGCATGGATTTGCTAAAGAGAGGTAATGTTTTAGTAATCTACTTACTTATTACAATAAAGTGACTGCTTCCTTGGACAGAGGAGAAGGATACACAGAAATATATACTTGGATTTCACGAAGGCTTTTGATAGAGTATCTCATGATAAGTTGACAGTCAAACTAGAGCAGATGGGGTTGGATATTATAAGGCTTTGATTTGGTCACCTGGCTTTCAGAAGGATGAAGAGCTGTTGGAAAGGGTCCAAAGGCGACTGACTGAGGTAGTTTCTGACCTCTGAAATGTCGAGCGTGAGGAAAGATTGAGAAGAGATTAGTGCATTGGATTGGAGACTGGCTATCTGATAGGTAACAACAAGTTATGTATGGGAGAACAATATCCAGGAAAAGGAAAGTCACTAGTGGAGTTCCTCAGGGGTCTGTTTTAGGGCCATTACTGTTTAACTTGTATTAATGATATAGGTGAAGATTTGTATAGAGATATTCAGTTGTTTGCAGATGATGCAAAGTTGGGACGAACCACGAAGAGTAGAGAAGATGTTGTGGCCTTACAAGAAGACTTGATAAATTGAGTGATTGGGCATGGAAATGGGGATATGAGTTCAATGTTGCAAAATGTAAGGTTTTAAAATTTGGAAAACAAAGATGGGATGCAGAATTTATGCTTGGTGAGGATATATTGTTGGAGGTGGAGAAAATAAGAGATCTGAGGGTGATAGTGGATAAGGATCTAAAATTTAGGGGACACAGACAAAATCATGAAGACAGCACAAAGGCTTCCGGGAATGATACAGAGGACAGACATGTAGAAGTAGGGAGATTCTTGTTCCGTTGTATAAGGCTTTGATTTGGTCACCTGGTTTTCAGAAGGATGAAAAGCTGTTGGAAAGGGTCCAAAGGCGACTGACTAAGGTAGTTTCTGACCTCTGAAATGTCGAGTATGAGGAAATATTGAGAAGATGCAATTTGCAGAGTCTTGTGGACAGGAGGAAGAGGGGGAAAATATGATAGAGACCTACAAGTTGGTAAGGGGTTGTTATAGGATCAATGCTGGAGAAGTTCTACAGAAAATAGTGGGAGATCGGGGGAGAACCAGAGGTCATCCCTGGAAACTGTATAAAGAGGGTGTGAGTAGAGGAGTGAGAGGGAGATTTTTTTCGTGCAGAGTTGTAAATGATTGGAATGCCTTGCCTGAGAGTGTGGTGTCTGCAAGGAGTTTGAGTGTGTTTAAGACATGGTATGATGAGCTGTCTGTGTGATAAAAGGACTTCCCAGATGAGTGTGACTCCATGAGGTCTTGGGGTAATAATAATAATCCTTCAAACTCATTGCACGCATTAACAAACAGCACTCCTTTCTCTTCGCACATTTCTGCTAACATATTATTCATAATTCTTGCTCTCCATCTCATCACTGTCATACCTGGGCAATACGCTGACTACTTTTCCTATCACGATATTATCTTTTACCCTTCTCAACAACCTAATGTCCAGTCTTACATTCTCCTTGTTCTCAGTCAAGTCATTTGTTCCTACTACCACTACCATCTCTTGCCGACTTACTCCTTATATCCAGTACCTGAATCACTGAATTCATTTTACCACTTAAAAATGAACCTTGTATCTTCTCTTTCAGTACACCTCTAATAATTGAATCCCCATATTATACTACTCATGTCTTTTGTTACCTCGTTCATACCAATATCATTCATTTCCATCTTCTTTACTCTTTGATATATAAAGTCATACCCCGACTTACACGAATCCGGAGTTACATGGTTTCTTATATGTACGTATTCCTGTTCTGTTTCACCACTAGTTGTATGTTTCCGGCGCTGGCCACATTCGCCAGTGTCGCACATGCTGTGAACAAGCACTGACATGTTTCACATGTTCTCCATTCATAAACGATTTTTATAGTCTACAAACCTTGCGATTGTTTAATGTTATGTTCTTGATAGAAATTTTGTCACATAAAAAATAATAATGTCGTCCAAAAGAAGCAAGTCCGATTCTGATATAGCTAGCAAGAAAAGAAAAACATCGACTTTGGAAACAAAATTCAACATTATTAAGGATTTTGAAGGCAGAATGAAAATTTGTGAGCCAGCAAAGAAGTTCGGTCTACACGAATCCATAATAAGAACAATCATAAAAGAAAGGTTTACAGATTTTGGAGGACATAGATTCTAAGGGAAAACGAATTGTAGCCACAAGGCGAGGAATAAAAAATCATTAGCTTGCTATGAAGAAATTTTGCATGACAAGAAAAAGACATTATGCCATCAGACGAATCTATTAGATTTTATGAAACAAATGACATAGAAATAACTTTCTTTTTTTTATGTACGAAAACTTACAATTCTGATTATATTTCTTAAAAAAAAAAAAAAAAAGGTGTTTTTGTAAACCTTTGGTCCCAATTAACTAATATTTTGTATGTTTGTATATATAAATTACATACAAAATTATACCCAGAGTTACGCTCGACTTAAGCGCTTTTTGTAAGTCCCACCTACCACGTAACTTCAGGGTATGACTGTATATATCTACAATTCTCTTCATTTCACTCTACATATGCTTCATCTCATGCCTAATCTTCATCAACTGAGCTTTCAAAATCTTGCATCAATTTTTCATTATCATTCACTCTTGCTATCTTAGCCTTTATCCACATAAGCTTGTTCTTGTCAACTCTACATGCCATTTTACCATTAATTGCAATCTGTTTCAATGTCATTATCACACACTTTATCATCAATCACATTCTTTTATTCATTATCAGTTTCACTTGCTTTCTTGACATTCCCACAGCCTTCTTCAAACCATTTCTATTATGGCATGTTCCCTACTCTGATTTAAATAAACCTTCTGGTTCATCAAAATTTCATGGTTCCTGTACACTGACAGTCACTCCTTTCTCTTATCATGTCTCTCCACATAAATATCTGCAACATCTTCCCATGCATAGATACTGCATTTACAGCACTATACCATTCTTAAAAAATCCACGGCATCACTTTATTTGTCTTTTGCACCAACCTGTGCAACCTTTCATCACCATTTTTACCAGAGCACTAATAAACAATGAGTTTAAAATAATACTGCCTAAGAACTAATAAAATGCCACAATCCACACTCAAATATCACACAGTAACACTCCATCTAAAATCATACAATATTGTCATGCAATAAATATAAAATTAACTTATCTTGTTGCAGACCATACGACAACTGATGTTTAACAATTGTCACCTAGTCGCCAAAAAAAAATCCATTAATATGATACAAGGTATGTAATCTTTTGATCTAGAAGTGCATTACGTTACATTCTGCAACATTAAATTGACAAATATTTTTCTTTACTCATTATGCCAGTTTATTCATTTATTTATTTCACAAAATATCTGCATCACCTTTATCAGTAACTGTCTCTCCAGATTTACACCTTCATCAATCAACTGAATAGCTACACCCCCTCCTTACATCATTCCCTATACAAATTAAAGAGCAGTGACCATAGTATAAACCACTGAGGCACCTCATTAGTTACCTTGATTTGCCTATCAGCTATCCCTATCCATGCCACCAGTTTCATATATCAATTTTTAATTGCTCCAACTTATGTAATAGTTTTCCATGTGGTATTCTGTCAAATGCCTTTGAAACGTGATCTTGTTAACTACTTCCAAGTCCTTTATGTAATTCTGTGGTTACTTTATTATAAAATATGAATAAATTTATAAGGCAGCACTTATATTTTATAAAGCTATGCTGCCTATCATAGAATGCAAGGTTTACTATTCACCAATTCCTGAATTTGACCTTTAACCAACTTTTTTCAGTACTTTAATCAACACATCTGAGACATCAATTTGTCTGTTGCTGCTTCTATCTGGGAGCCATCTTTATGTTATGGAACCATCTTAGCATTTTTCCACTCCTTTTAAACGTTGCAAGAGTTTGAGAAACATAGAACGAACAACCCCATCAGAGGTACTTCCAGTTCTTGTGCACATTCTTGTAATACTTGGAGCGATGTGCACCATATTCACATTGATAATTTTCAATAGTTCATCTACCTCAATTTTCACATCAATCTCTGTTGCACTACTAACTGCAAAGTCTCCACTAGATGATACCCTTGTGAAGTGATCACTTATTAGTTCAACTATTTCTTAAGCTTATGTCACTTTGTTATAATTGAGCAAAGTTATTCTTTCATAACCATTTTTTTCTTACTTGCTACATAGCAAAAAAAAAAAAGTATGGATTTTACTTTGGCCTGCTTGACCGATTTTCTCTCGCTCTTATTTAACATTCCTTACCATGTTATTCACCTTCTATCCTGTGATTTGTATTGCTCATGAGCATGCTGCTAAATTTTTTTTTTGTTTGTTTGCATTCCCTCCACTTTTTTTTTCTTCACAATTCTTTCTGTGACTACTCATTCATTTAACCTCTACTTGGTTGATCCTTCTGCCCCTGAGTATGCAATCTGACACTTCTTTTCTTGAAAAACCTCTGACCACTTCCGATGAACTAATGATATTCATTCCTTGTAACTTCTCACACCTCGACACTGAACCAAGCTGTCACCTAAGTTTGTCATAATCACTAGTTTTGCAGTTCTGTGTAAGCCCTTTCCTGACTGAGAACTCCATATGTTGACCAATCACCCCAGAACAAGAATGCATAGTCGCTTTCCTCGATTGCAGGTAAAGTTGTTACCGTAGTTGTGAATAGATATTTTTTATAATTGTCAGATCCAACACACTGAAACCCCTGGTCCCCTCTTGAAGTCCTTCATGATAATTGCTCAGCCTATGCTCGTTGTGCTAATCTGTTGATACATGACACTACCCACATCTTCCTCTGGGCTCCCAGGTTATAGCAGAAACCAACAATATATTCTTTTTCTTATTGGCTTCTATCTCATACTAAGACAGCCTCAAATGAAAAATCCTCTTTAACTTCTAATTTTGATGCTCTTCTGCATTTTTAATACCCCTCTTCTTGTATTTCCTCTATTCCTTGTGGTCTATCCCTATTAACTATATGATTTTCTGTACACCAAGTCTACATGTAGAATGACAAAAACACCTCTCCCTTAATTCTGATACTTCTGTAATTTGTGTACATACCTTTCAACATTTCCTTGGGCCCAAGTTACCCTTATGTAATGTCATTACCAACCTACTCACATTCAAAACCAGGAAAACTACACTCAGCCATTCACAGTTATTTCTGCAGCTGCACTGATTTGTTCCACAGGTGGCTAAGACAAATACTTGATTATGTATTCCTTCTAATACTGCTAATTTTCTTGACCTTGCACTTCTAACCTCTCAATGAATAATAATTTCTTGAAACAAACTCCAAAACCATTCAAATGCAGTCCATCAGATATATACAAGTCCTTTCATCCATCAAATTCACTCCATTCCTCCTGCATAATCTTCTCATTTACCTCTTAATGACCATGACCCTTCTCAAATCTGTACTATCATGTCGAAGCACCAGACTCTCAATATTGACTTTCTCATTCTTTATTTTTGCATCTTACAACAACTTTCATATCTTCTCTCCTTTCAAATCATTTGCCAAAACAATCAGCTCTTTCAATTCTCCCTTCTGTGAACTAACATCCTAGATCTTCACACCTGGAGAATATGCTTTCATCACTTTCTCATTAAGTATACCTTTTATCATTGAATCTCCACACAATACCTTATCCTTACTCCCAGTTTCTCATTCCAGAGTTTCTCACACTTTTATACTTTTCCCATTTATTTTTTCTTTCCTTCTCTCTCTCTCTCTCTCTCTCTCTCTCTCTCTCTCTCTCTCTCTCCCCTGATGTATGACAGGCGAGTCATTTCCCCAGCTGCTTGTGTTTATGTATTGTTCTATGAAGGACACCATGTAGACACACTTTCTCTCCTTGGTGTCACCTTATTATCCATATTAATTCCAGCTCACTTCTTTCATACTCTCATTCATATTTCAAACACCATTGTTTACTCCTTCCACTACATTCTCTACAACACTTTCACCATCCTGCCTTAGTGGTTAATATTAGCTACTTCCTTCTCCCAGTTTCAATATAATTTGCATTTCATGCACTAGCTCAGGAAATGTTTCTGACACACTCTCTCCACGCTGAATATGCAAGTCTTGGTCACCATTTTTCTCTTATGCACTAGTACTATGCAGAATGCTTTTTTAAACACAATGTCATAATAAGATTCACAATTGAAGATACACATTCCACTACATAGTCTAAAATAAGGAACATTTCATCAATAATGATATGGCTAATATTTAATAAAAAAATACTTATCTGAAGAATGCATAATGCTGCTACTTCAAAGGATGATGCTAGTAACCTATCAATATAGTGTTATATTATCAAGTTTATTCAATCCCTATATATCTCCTGTTCAGTCACCAGTGCACTCAAGCTATGCATAATGTCACATTCACAAAGAAGATACAGTAAAATCTTGATTTAACAGACCCCAATTCAATGGACTTCAGATTTAACGGACATCATTTTACAAATAAATACAGATAATGAAATAATTAATAAAAAATAAATAATATGATGCTTAATCGGAAGCAATCGGCAGTGTTTATAAATTGCATCTTTGGATACATTCATGCGTACTCATAATAGTTTGTACATGTGCTTTGGTAGCATAGCTTCAGTAGCATTGCTAGCACAAAACATGTGGTGTTTAGACTGTTGCTGGAGTAATTTTTTGTTAAACCATTATTAATATCAGTTAATATGTCTGAGGTTAAAAGAAAATGAGTAAACTTGATGATGGTACAGAAACTTGAGTTAATAAGTAAGTTGGAAAGTGGTGCATCTGTTACTTATGTTTGTGAACTTTATGGAGTGAAAAAGCAAAACAGTTTCGGATATATGCAAAAATAAAGACAAACTTACTCAGTTTTTGCTAAGATATAGCGTTGAAAGCTCCCAAAGCGGTTTCACTGGTGGATAATAAACGTGAAGTTGGCCAAGCATAAGAATTTAGGAGTTTATAAGTGGTTCATTCAACAGTGGTCTAGTGGCGTTGTTGTTCGTGGTGTTGAACTAAGATTGGCTGCTGGAAAACTGGCACAACACATGGGCATACAGTTTCAGATGAGTGATAGGTGGTTTTGGCACTTTCTTAAATGCCATGGCATTACGAACAGGCAAACATGTGGTGAAGCGCTGATAATGAACAAGTTGAGCCCTTCAGAAAATACATCAATGATGTAATTGAATCTCAGGGTCTTATTTTGTCTCAAATTTGCAATGCAGATGAGACTGCTTGTTCTATCGTACTAGTCCCAAAAATACCCTCTTGAACAAACACGAGATTAGCATGCCTGGCCACAAGTTAAACAAGGAGCGCATTTCAGCCCTACTTTGTGCTAATGCCGATGGCATGCATCGCCTCACGCTTTTGAAGAATGTTATGAACCAGTTGCCTGTCATCTATTCCAAATGAAGAAATGCCTGGTTTACAAGTGACTTTTTTTCCGACTGGTTTTTCAATCACTTCATACCTGAGGTGCAAAACTACCAAGAGGAGGTCCTGAAACTCTCTCTCCTGAAGATGTAAAAGCTGTTTTACTTTTTGATAGTGCATCAAGTTGGTTAGTAAGAATGGAAGAATAAAATGTATCTTCCTTCCTCCAAACCCCACTTCTATAATACAGCCTACACACCAGGAAGTTATTGTTGCCTGCAAGAGGTTGTCTTGGAGAATGAAAACGATCCCAAAGAAAATTCAAGAAGAGCCAGGACACTTCAAAATTTGCACACATACAACATCAAGTCTGTCAATTCTTTAATTTTGCTGCAACTTGTAAGGAGATAAAGACTACAACATTAGCTAATAGCTGGACCAAGTTACTGAACAGGAGTGAACCAGAATATGATTTCAGAGGTTTTGAAACCTCCGATTTCCGTGAAACTTTGATGCAAGCTGGTGATAATGTCAGTGAGAATGACATTGAACAATGGCTGGACATTGACGAGGGCGACCAAATTCTCAGCCAAGAAGATTGCTGAAGATGTTCTATGGGACGATCAGGAGGTTGACAATGAAGAAGAAGAAGAAACGGTTCCAGCTGGTCTGAAATTATCGGTGGTTAGAGAACACATGGATGACATCATCTCATTCATAGGTGCATCTTCAGATCCAGAGGCGATTGCTTATTATGAAAATTTTTGGCAATTTTGATTGTTAATTATTAAGAAACAGTATGAAAGTGGAAAGCACTGAAACTTGATGCTTTTTTTTTTTTCAAGCCCAATCCTCAGTAAAATGGTATTTGCATAAAAATGTTCTCGTTAAAATATATTAATACTGTACCACTGGAAGTGTTTCATTTTCAATACTATTCCTAAGATTTGTGATTTAACGGACAACCCTTAGTCCCTAATAGTCCGTTAAATCAAGAGTTTACTGTGATATTTCAGCTATATCCTCCTCAGTGGTTATTATTCTACCATTTTCTCAAACCACTATCATCTTGGATATTTTTTTTTTCTTCTACTGGTGTATTATTATTATCATTATTATTATCATTATTCAGGCCTCCAAGGAGTCAAAAGACTCTCGAGGGAGGTCAATCAAGAGTTTACTGTGATATTTCAGCTATATCCTCCTCAGTGGTTATTATTCTACCATTTTCTCAAACCACTATCATCTTGGATATTTTTTTTTTCTTCTACTGGTGTATTATTATTATCATTATTCAGGCCTCCAAGGAGTCAAAAGACTCTCGAGGGAGGTCCTTCCTAAGACATAAAGTCTGTCAAGACTCATCGAGGGGAGGTCCCCCCTGAGAAACACAAAGTTTATCATACCACTCTTTAAAGTCACTGACCGTTCTCGCTCCCACCACTCCATCAGGCAATGCATTCCACGGCTCAACCACCCTCCACACAAAGAAACCACTCCTTACCCTCTTGCTCACAGTTTCCTTTCGTAACTTCCAGGGATGGCCTCTTGTCATCACTCCTTCCCGCTGATCAACCAAGCGAAAGAATCCCCCAGTGTCAACCCTGTAACCACCTCTCAACAGTTTAAAAGTCTCAATCATATCACCTCTCCTTCTTCTATCCGCCAAACTCTGCAGTCCACATTCTCTCAGCCGATCCTCATAACTATCCTTGTACAGTCCTGAAACCATCTTTGTCATCCGTCTTTCTATCCTTTCCACAGTTAATTTATCCCCTTCAAATCCTGGGGACCAAATCTGAGAACAATAGTCCAAGTGTGGTCTGATCAGAGACTTATACAACGGAATGATAACCCTCTTATCTCTGCAGGTCAGTGTCCTTCTCATAATAGCAGCAATCCTCTGTGTTACCTTCACCACCTTTGCAATATGTCCCCTAAACTTCAGGTTTCTATCAATCATCAACCCCAGATCTCTTGTCTCCCCTACTTCCTCCAGTATAACTCCTCCCATAGAGTATGCAGCATCCCATAGATGTTTCCCAAACCTCAAGACCTTACATTTTGCTGCATTAAACTGACATCCCCATTCATTTGCCCATCTATCTAGCTTATTTAAATCCTCTTGCAGGGCTACCACATCTGCGCTATTACTAATAATCCTTCCCAGCTTCGCATCATCCGCAAACAACTGAATATCCCCCTGCAATCCACTGGCTATGTCATTGATATAAAGGTTAAACAATATAGGTCCTAGTACTGAGCCCTGTGGGACCCCACTTGTAACCCTCTGCCTCCTGGAAACTGCTCCACCATACACAACTCTCTGATACCTATCAGACAGCCAATCCTGAATCCAGTTGACCAATCTGACATCCAGACCCATGTGCTGCAACTTAAATATCAGCTTATCATGTGGCACCCTGTCAAATGCCTTCGCCAAGTCTAAGAAAATTGCAGTATATGCCTTTCCCTCATCTAATGCTCTTGTAACTTTATTATAAAAGGCTAGCATATTGCTAAAACAAGAGCGTCCTTTCACAAATCCATGTTGATTCTCACAGATAACATTACCCTCATCTGCCCAATGCTGTACACGGTCCCTCACTACTTTCTCCAAGATCTTAACAACTACTGATGACACACAGACTGGCCTATAATTAGACACTTCTAGTCTGTTACCACCCTTATGCAATGGCACTATCTTACCTTCCTTCCATTCCCTGGGCACCTTTGCCAAAGCCAGACTTTCATTGTAAAGCCACGTTAAAGGTATTGTCAATTCGCTAGCACATTCTCTCAAAACTCGTGGCGAAATACCATCCAGTCCCACAGCTTTACTGACATCCAGAGTACTCAGTATCTGAAACACACTCTCCTCCTGTACCTCCAGAGCTCGTACCAGTCCTATCCCTCTAGCATTAAAACTGACTCCTCTAGGATGAAATACTCCAATAAAGTGTTCATTGAACAATTCCACTATGTCCTCTGCATCAATCACTCTATTCCCATTTTTATCCCACAATATCATTCTTCCACAGTCATTTCTCCTCCTACTGGCCACATAGCTAAAAAATTCCCTAGGATTTTCTTTGGATCTTAGGGCCAATCTCCTCTCATATTCCAGTTTCGCTTTCCTAACCACACGAGTCACTCTTCTGGCCTGTGTCTTATATTCTTCACCCATCCTCTCTTCACCTGTCTCCTTATATCTCTTCCATAGCCTCTTTTTCGCATGCAGTTCCTGTTTAATGTTGTTTGTCATCCACTTTACTCCAAATTGCGCCCTCTTCTTCACTCGTGGTATACAACTTACCATTGCTGATGACAAATATTCTTTCACAATTTCCCACGCACTGGTGATATCCCGGACGTCCAATTCCTCCCTCCATGAAACTTCCCGAAGTTGACGTCTAAGACTATTATAATCACCTGCCTTATAATTCCACATAAGTTCCCGTCTCTTTGATACTCCTGCATGTCTATTCATTTTCCATGTCAACACCATATGGTCACTCTCTCCAACTGGTGGGGGAGATATGTCAACTCAGTTATTATCAACTCTTCTGATGCTATAACCAAATCCAAAATTTTTGAACCTCTTGTTCCCTCTGTTACATGTTGCCTAAGACATTTGTCCCTCAAGAATTCTAGAAATTCCATTCCCCTATTGTTACATGCATGTTCCTCTCTCCAATTTATACTACTGAAGTTAAAATCTCCCATAACAATCATTCTTCTTGCACTTGCCAAACTTAGCTGTCTAAACATCTCCTGGTCCCCATCCTCTGTGCTCCTGGGTCTGTAGCAACACCCCACTAAATATCCTGTCTTGCCTACCTCTAGCTCACACCATACGCTCTCAAAATCATTTGTCTCACTTCCTTTAATATATAATGAGTGTATATTGATTGTGTAAGAGTGTGGTTAACAAGGGTGTTAGTAGATTTTTTGCTTGGAGGGTTGTAAATGGGTGGAATGCGTTGCCAGAAGTGGTTGTGAATGCTTAATCTGTGAATGAATTTAAGGGGAAGTATGACACGTATTGTGTGAATAACGGTTAGTATGTGAATGTTGGGTCTCACATGATGAGTCTTTTAACTCCATGGAGGCACATTACATAATAATAAGAAGAAGAACTGGGATTTTTTTTTTTTGTCTCATTAGCTAAACTAATGCTCATACTCCATTTTTGTTATGTTACCAACAGAGTCACCTTTCTTACCTGCTCTTTGTACTATTCAAACAACTAATTATTACCACTCATCTTATGGTTTTTTTCATAATGCTTTCTTCCAGATTTCATTTGTACTTCTTCATTAATCCCTTTCACTTACCTTATCCTCCTCAACTTTGGAATACATTCAGACATTGCCTCTGCTAGATAGCTCTTGAGTATAGTCCAAGAAGCATTCATATCATTTCCGCTCATTTCTCCATTACATGATAAAGCTGTTTACTGAGCTTTCACAATCACCAGCCTTACTGTTCAACATATATCCTTTGTGGAAGTATGTTATAGCTGGTTGTCACCAGGTGATCACTCTGTTATCACTTTCACCAGCTGGAAGATTTGAGATCCTGTTTTTCATAGCATCCTCTGATAAGATCAGTAGTATATGTAGGATTTTGGTACCTTGGGAAATTCAGAGGAACTTGCTTTTTTTTTTTTTTTTTTTAAGTATGGCAATTTTGATTAGCAGTAAATCACCTTTGATTAGCACTCTTAGCAACATCCCTAATGCAGTAGTGTTTCTATGCCTCTAGAAGAGATGATCAAATCCCAGATCCTTGTTTCTCGTGTACCTTCTCTTACATACTGAATAAGGTAGTTGTTGTTCAAAAATTTGAGAAATTCATTCTTTTTGCCCCTAGGTGTCACCTCTTCATTCTAATCTATATTATTATTATATTATCTTCATTGAATCAGAAGCCTCATCATGGGAGACCCATGATTCATGCAATACATATCATACCTCTCCTTAAACTCATTCATGGATGAAGTATTCAGAATGACTTCTGTTAATCCATTCACTGCCCTCCAAGCAAAAAATCTTATCTTCACATCCTTGCTAACCACACTCTTATGCCATTTCCGGAAGTGATCCCTTGCTCTCACCCTTCCTGCCATGTATTGAAAATGGTCTTAAGTGTTAATCCAATAAAATCCCTTTAATACCTTGTGTGCTTCTGTCATGTCTCCTGTAAAAGGTTTAAACCTATCATAAACCACCCACAATCTTTGTCACTTGCCTATGGAATTTCTCCACCACTTTTCATCCCTGTGGAATCCAGGTGACCAGATCTCTGCTCAATAGTCCAGATGTGGCTTATTAAATTATATTATAAAAGCCACATTATAACCTTATAGAAGCTTCAGATGATCTGATGTGTTATTTTTGCTGCCTTTGCCCTCTAAACTTCAATTCCTATTTACAGTTACTGCCAAGTCACTGGACTCAATTTCCTAGAGTTCAGTTTTAACAATGTAGTACAGATTTTGTAATGATCTACTGTTCCCAAAGTAGATCACCTTACACTTTGCCACTTTAAAAGAAACTACAATTTCATTTCTCTTAAACATTGGAGTTGTACATCATGCAACTTCAAAAAATTCTTAGGCCCCTATATCAGGTTGCTGCATATTACCATTTAAATGTTTTCCAGTATCATTAATACAAGTTAAGCAGCAAATTCAGGTTAAATACAGTAAAAAATTGCTGTATCGAACTCCAGGGAACTACAGACAGTTTAACGAATGGTTTGCTATAGTGAATTAGGGTAAACATACTAAGTCCCGCACTCGATTCTTCTTCTTAGCCATTTTCTTTCAACTGCTGGACAAAGGCCCAGTTCCTTCCACCTTTCTCTGTTCTTGGCAATGGTTGACCACATTTTCCCAACAAAATTTGACACTTCATCACTTCACCTTCTTTTAGGATGTCCTCTGCCTTGTTTCCCCTTCTTTTGGAATCCAGTTCGTTAGTATGGTAATCCATCACTCATCTTCTCTTCTGGATAGATGTCCAGCCCATTTCCATTTTAATTGCATGTGGTGAAGAATGATGTCAGTGATATGAGTCTAGCTTCTTATCTAGGTGTTTTGCTTTTTATCTTTTAATGTGATGATGCCTAGCATCAGCCTCTCCATTTTTCTTTGAGTTGTTGCTACTTTGTCAGTGACCAAGTTTCACAACCATATGTGATGACTGGAAGTATACACTGGTTAAATGTCTTACTTTTGAAACAGAGTGGGACATCATTGTTTTGAAAAATGCTTTTCAATTTTCTGAATGCACTCCAGGCAAGTTGAATTCTTCTATTTATTTCCTTTTGAAGTCCACAGTTTTAGATCAGTAAGATTATTATTACGGGAGACTCCAAGGAGTCCTTGGACTCATCGAGGGAGGTCCTAAACATCATGTCCATCACAACTATTCGACATTCACACAGTATCTATCATACTTTGCCTTGAACTCATTCACTGTCATAGCACCCACAACAGACTCTGGCAGCTTATTCCACTCATTCACCACTCTAAAAGTAAAAAACCCTAAATATGTATATGAAGATGTATATGAAGAGATTCTTTCCAAGAATTTTTTTTATATTTTTTATTGTTTTGATTTTGATTCTCATTTCTAAATTTCTGATTTAGAATTTTTGACCAAAAGAAATTGTCTGAAATAGAACACAACAAATCCTGCATTACTTATTCAATGTGAGGACAACAGAAAATTTAGACATAGCTGGCATAAATTGATACCTGATCTTTTAGAACTGAAAAATTAAAGAATATTACACAATATACAGTATTTCTTTAATTCCAAGTGTAAGTAAAAGTTATGAAATTTGTTTGGGTAGCACCTAATTTCATATTTGAAGGGAAAAAAAAAAAAAAATCTGCTAACGCCTTTTTATTCCCGTATGTAGGGAGTAGGTGAGGCCATTTTAGCCCTATCTAACTTTTGGAGACTGAGTGGGCAGTTCAATCTCCACTGGTACCCAAGGCTATCACTAATTAAGCAGCATACAGTGAAGAGAGATGACTCAACAAGTGCGCCATCTCATGGTCCCTAACACTCGTATTTAATGTCTGATATAATGTGGGTTCTACGGTTGATTTTCTTGAGTTTACAGGATGAAAAACCCGAGTTTCCGGGAGAAAAAATCCTCTTGCCCATGCCAGAGATCGACTAACTTGGGAACCAGTCGAAAAAAGGCTTAGAAAAATTTCTTCTAGTCGCCGACTAGATTCGAAACCAAGAAGTCTTCCTTTGTGCAGTCAAGCGCTGTGGTATGCAAACGCCACATCCACTGAGCTACACAGGCATCTGTGTAACTCAGTCATATTAGTGTAGCAGGCATCATATTTGAAATAATCTAAGGTAAAAAAAAAATGAAATTTCTGATTTAAAATTTTTCTAAATTTTTCTATTTTTTTTAGTCTGCACATATTTACAGTAGTTCATTATAAATATTTCAGGTAAGTGATACTTTAAGCTAATGTAACCATTCAAAATATAAACATTAACTCTAGTTTTTTTTTTAAATTGCATGTGCTAGTTCTTTCTTATGTCTCCTGCTATTGTTTGCATTTATACTTTTTCATGTTGTCACTGCATGTTAGTTGGCCAAGATTTTTCAGCTTTTACCGATTGTAATAGTGAGTTTAAAACAGCATTCGTTTTATGGGACATTTCTGTAGTTTGTTATAGTGATGTTTGCTATAGTGTGCATCTCTTGTATAATAATATTTGGATTGTCTTTGCAGTCCAAAATGCATAATCTTACATTGACAGTTCTTTATCATTTGCCCATATAATTGTTAATAATATATTATTCTCCACAGAGTCGAAAGACTCATTGTTGGAGAGCCACGCTAACCATGATTCATACAGTACTTACACATCTCTCCTTAAACTCATTCATTGTCAGGACTCTTACATCCTCTGGCGCAATACATTCCACTTATTCACTACTCTCCAAACAAAGAACATAGTCTGCACACCCTTACTAACCACACTCTTATGCAATTTCCACGGGTCACCACTTGTTCTCTCAGTATACTCATATCATATATTGACAATTTTCTATTCTGCAAATTTTATAGAATCCCTTTAGTAATTTATAACTATATCATGTTCATTCTCTTCCTACTGTCAATTAAACCATACAATCCGCACAACTTCAGTCTATCCTCATAGAGAGCATTCCACAGACTTGTCACCAGCTAGGCAACTCATCTCTAAACATTCTCCAACACCTCAAGATCATGAAGAAATCGAGGTGATCAATTCTGTGCACAGTAGTCAATATGTGGCTGAATCATAGCCTACTAAAGAGGTATAATAACATCCTTATTTTTTCTTCGTGTGTCCATCAAAATCCCAGAAGCCTGTTGAACTATTTTTGCAAACTTTTGCAATAAGCCCTCTGAACTTCAACTCTGTCCACCAATATCCCCAAGACCCTACTCTCATCAATTTCCTATAAACCAAGCTCCATAGAGTCTGGATACTCATCAGGTGGAAGACCCACACTAACATACATATACAAAACTATCATACTTCTCCTTGAACTCATTTACTATCAAGATCATTCATGACTAATTCTGGTAATTCATTCCATTCACCACTCTCCAGGTAAAAAATCTAGTTTGCATGCCTTTATTAACTACACTCCAGGGGCGAATGCTGGTCTTAAAATGCTTGTTCTTGTTATCATTCAGGGAGTGAGAGGCGTGATTGAAGTCTGATTAGCGGAATAATGAATTACTGACCATTTAAAACTACACATTTAGAAATTTATGTACATTTAATCATACAAATACAACATTTATTTTGTGTTTCTGTGTTCTATCTTTTTCAATTTAGCTACTTAACACGTTCGCTGCCAACTACGAGTATACTCGTAGTGGATAAACCTGCTTCACAAGCCAGCTACGAGTATACTCGTAGGACGCTTACCGCCGGGAACGAGATTATTGTAGTGACCTTGAAGAAGTGAAAATGCTTGGCTTGTGGGGCTAGCTTCAAAACTGTGTATTCTCATAGACCGTATATGCTCTGTACAAGCCAACTACGAGTATACTCGTAGGACGTTTACCTCCGGTAACGAGATTATAGTACTGACCTTGAAGAAGTAAACTGCTCGGCGTAGGGGAACAGACCATGCCAAAGTAGCGTGGCAGCGAACGTGTTAAATACAAATTCTACCCCACGGTTCTTCTTTATGAACTGGTCAATAACATCGTCATAAAAAGTTGGTTGTAACTTAATTTTCCCAAGCAACACGTGCACTTGTAAAAGCTGGCTTAAGCTCACTGGCTAGAGCTATGTTGACTGCATATGGCCTGTGTTTAAGCAACAGAGTGAGACGACATGAAATGGCTATGCGCGCGCATGAAATCACAGTGCTTCTGTGAGGACCTGGAAGCTCCTACAACAGAGCAATCAAAGGTAGCTTTGACTAGACGAGCAAGCATCGGTCTTTGATACATAACGCAAAGCTCAATTATTGCCGCGCAAGCTTAAGACGTCTTCTGTCTACAAAAATAAAAGCATAAATGGAATGCTTAATAAATGCATTCATTTATTAACAAATAAATATTACTTTTCTCAATTAATGAGCTTGCACAGCAAGCATGGAGAATTCGCCCCTGCTACACTCTTACACAAGTTCAATGGACCCCCCCCCCCCCCACACACACACACCACCAGTTCTCTATGCCCAGGGCCACTACCAGATTAGATTGCGCCCCAAGGCAAACAATTAAATATCGCTGATGATGGATTATAAGACAAAAATATAAGAAAATCTTCAATTGCTATTTTGTTTTTATTACAAGAGAAACATTAATGCAAAATGATTATATAATAATATTAATTAAATGTTTGCTCTACAGGGATATTGCACAATAAAGCTGTTTATAAGCTCTTCTAAACTTAAATTATAAGCTATGTCCACCTCTATCAGTATAGTTGCTAGACTAACCAATCTTTCTTGAGTCATAATTTTTAATCAGTTTAAGCTTGGAAAAACTTCTTTCTGTATTTGCAATGCTAACAGGAATTGTTAGCATAGCGACAGAGCCTACAACAATATGGCTGAATGAGCCCTTATTAAGGTGTAGTACAGAGGCAGCCTGCATCACGGTAGCCTGCCTCTATGCTACACCCTGTCGATGGTACTGTCTTTGTCACATATTGAAAAATTTCCTTTTTGCATTAGTTATATAAAACTCCTTTAATATAAGATATTAAAGTATACTATATACTTCAGTATACTTTAAAATTAAGTATATATAGTATAATATATAGTATACTTATGGAATAAGAGAGAAATTAGTCAAAACACTAAATTAGCTGTATACAAGACAGTGTTCAAACCGATTTTAACTTGTGGATTTGAGAGCTGGGTCAGAAGCAAAACACTTGATGAAAGACTAAAGACCACAGATATGAGAGTCCTGAGAAAGATTAGGGCATGAACACATGGTATCAATATCATATTAAAAACGAGGATATTAGTAAAGAACTTGACATTGTCAGCATTCAGGAATGCATTAGTGGAGCTAATTGAAGGTGGTAAGGTCACTTAAACAGAATGGGAGAGGAAAGATTAGCAAAACATGTGTTCTCTGCCAGGTTAGCAGGAAAACGACACAGAGGAAGACCAAGATATAGATGGATTGATATGGTAAGAAGTGCCTTAGAAGATAGAAATATAAGATCTGATAATGTTGAAGTCTTGACAGGTAACATACCGATTTGGAGGAAAATTGTAGATAGAAAGTTAGTAATGATGTAAATTTTTCATGTAATACTATCATATCCTGTACCCTTGAGGTAAATGTCAGGAATTTAATGATAATATAGTATATTAAAGTATATATTAGTAACATACTAAAACAGTATCTGCTCAACTAAGAGAATATTTCTGTCTATACACATATCTACCCCTGCACTCAAATCCTGCTTAGCTTTTAGCCATTCATAACCACTTCTATAAACTTGCAGGCATACCAGTAATTCTGCATATTTTTAACACAACTGTTATGTTACGGTTAAGTTACCATCTCTCTTCATGCTTTGAACCCATCCAGATTCAAGTGTCATTAAGTGACTAAGTCAAGGGTGTTTAATTCCCTAGAAGATTTCCATAAAATGCATAGCAAAGTCTTGTTAATACTTGGGATAGGTACTTATTGCAAGCACCACCCATCTTCCATCACTTTATTCTCTTTGTCTGGATAAAAAATTTTCACCATTTTTGAGCTATTTGTTCCTTATTTTATATTCATATTATTATGTTATATCATCTATTGTAGACATTGTCACACTGCCATAATCATTCCTTCTATTGCTGAACATAAAATTAAAATCTAACATAATTAGGTAGAACTTATAATTAAATAATATCATTCTGAGATCAACTTTTATTCTTAAAATGATATATGTTGCAATTAATTGATTGATTTTTTAGGACATTCATTGCTCTAAATCCTATTGGATGGATTGATAGTTTCATTGAGTTTTTGGATAGTGAATCTTGCTGTTTTCATTATCCTAACATGTCACATTGTCCATCTTTCAACTATGTGTCATGTAAGTATTTCATTTAATTATTTATAAATTTTGACTTAATTTAGTCAAATTATGATATGGCTTTCATGGAATTTTTTTTTTTTTTTTTTTTTAAATTTTTCTCCTGTTATCCAACTCTGGTAAAAAGAATATATAAAAAAAAAACATTCTATGTCCAAAAACTCTGAATATCATCCACTTTTAAATGACTAGCTTCTAAGTTTGCATACCAAATTAACCCCCAAAATGGCAGGTATGTCTTTGATAAATTTAGTTGCTTCTAGTAAATAACTTCATTAAATTTGAAAATGATATCTTTTCAGACAGAAATTTTTGGGCTCTTGTTGGGACAAAATATCACCAACTTGCTGAATATTACAGATAAAACAGAAATTTATTAGTCATTACCTAAATAAATTACACAGACTAGTTTTATCACCTAAAAGAGAACTGGTGGCTTCTTCAGGGTCAGACATATCAAAACAAATATAAATACAAAGCTCATGAAGTTGATTAAACACTAAAAAACCATTACAATATAAATAGGCAAGTTCATGATAGGGAGTAAATGTAAAAATACATGGCATGCATTGCTGTCTGCAGTTAGTGATAGAAGGTGATTCTTGGTGAAACTGAAATCTCTAATGTTGAAAGATTTAATGAGAGATTTTCAAATATCACTTAGTGTCAGTCCATGATTTCTTTATTCAATTATCCTTGTGAATGGATGACTGCAACAGATTCCTTCAGAAGTCTGGAATAAATGTTCTCTTCTAAATAAGAGTTGAAAGTTCCAAGAAACTGCATGGTTGGTATTCGAAGTATGGCTGTCTAAACCAAATCTGTTTTTTCTTTTTGTGGTCAACATCTACAACATATTCCTTCTTTCTCACAGCTTGTCTGTCCTATATAGCCAAAACCACAAGAGCATGGAATTCTCTATAATCTTGGATATTTGTGAAAAGGTGTGCCATTCTTTAGTAGGCATCAGGAGGTTATGAACAGTTAGAATTGGTTTAAGAGTTAATCTGACATTGTGATCTTTGAAACTGTGATCTTTAAGATGCTATTTTAATAGATAAACTTTCAACATATGGTATTGTGATGAAGTCTCTGAATTGGATATTTTGGTTATTAAAAGCTGAAGAGTTTGAAAATAAAATCCTTCTAGCAGAAGGCCTTGCTCTCAAAACCCACTGAGGTATGGAAGTGACCATACGGCATCAAAATGACGTGAAATGTGAATAACTAACTATTTTCTTTGAATTGTCATTGAGAACAAAGAAATTAGAAAGAGTGTGGAGTTCTGTTTTCAGTCTGTCATCATTTTGTGTATAGAAACTGCTCTATTCTTTAGTGTATAGATTATGCCTAATTTTTGAGCAGGATGGTGAAGGGATGAGCCACAAACATAACATCCTGTATGAGAAGGTTTAAGATACGCATCAAGAAGTAACATCTCTTTCAGGCTTTTTTGGTGATAAGAACATCAAGGGACAGGAGTTTTAACATCTTCAAGTTCTAATGTAATTTTGATTGTAGGTTCATAAGAGTTAAGAGAAATGTAGAAATTAGAGTTATAAATATGTAATTAGTGATTTGCATCAGCTACTGCTAGTACAAGCAACACTTATATGCAAATGTTTAACATGTTTGCTGCCACGCTCCTCAGGCATAGTTTGTTACCGCACGGCAAGCACTTCAACTTCTTCAAAGTCAGTACGAGTATATTCATAGTTTCATAGTGTGTTAAGAAAAGCAAAAGCAGATGATGAAAGAACATTAGCCATGCAGGCTGAAGAGAATCTCAAACAGTTTTTTCAATATGTTGCAAGTAAAAGAGAAAAAAAAATGTATACGGCAGATTGATTTTGAAGAATACTGATGGTAGGGAGGTAACTGAATCAGTTTATATAGTAGAATTACTGAGTGAGCACTTTGGAAGAGTATATCATCCAGGTGATGATATTGCAGAAACGGAAGAACCAACAGCTTATATGGGAATTGTGATGAATGAAGTGGAGGTGAATGGTCTATTACAAAACCCCAATGTCAATTCATCTGTGGGATTGGATGGTATACCAGCTCATGTCATACGAAAAGCGGCTAAAGAATTGTCAGTGCCTTTGACCATTTTGTTTAATTTGAGTCTCGGGTCTGGGTTAGTCCCAAGGGGGGTAGAAAGAGGGGAAACTAGTTCCGCTGCATAAAGGCGGTTCCAAGACTGCTCTTGAAAATTACTGGCCAATCAGCATATCAGGAAATATTGTCAAGGTCTTTTGGTGAAAATAGTCAAGAGGAAAATACAAGATTGGATCGATGAAAATGGGATACTGTATGGGGGACAGCATGGTTTTGTGAAGGGTAGATCATGCCTCACTAACTTTCTCATGTTCTATAACACAGTGATGGCTGAACTGGATAAGGGTAACAGGATTACAGTGATTCTACTGGACCTTGCTAAAGCCTTTGATAGGATACCACATGGAATTCTAATCAGTAAACTGCAGCATATGAGAATGGATATAGGGTTGGTGAGATGGATAGGAGAGTGGTTTATTCAGGAGTAGAGTCCAAAACACGGCCTGTGACTAGCAGTGTGCTGCAAGGTTCTGTTCTTGAACCACTACTGTTCAATTTGTTCATTAACGATATAGGAAAGGATCTGAGAGGAACTGTGCATCTGTTTGTGGATGATGCAAAGTTAGGTAGAGCAATAGTGAATGCTCAGGATGTCAAAATTTTGCAGGATGATTTGGAGGACTGGGCTAAGGAGAATGGATGTCAATTTAATGTAGAAAAATGTGAGGTTTTGCATTTTGGGGTGAAAAGATTATTAGCAGTATATCAGATTGGTGGAACTGTACTCCAGGAGATTGACGAGGCCAGGGATTTGGGAGTGTTGGTGGATAGGGAGTCGAAGTTTAGGGGACACATCGCAAAAGTGGCAAAATCAGTTCATCAAATCACTTGGTTGTTGAAAAAGACTTTAGCGATCAGAGACAAACAGGTTATTGTTTCTCTGTATCGAGCCTTGATAAAACTCCATATAGACTACTGTGCCCAGATATGGGTGCCAGGGTTTCTTCTTGATGGGGAGGAGGTGGAGAGGATCCAGAGACGAGTGACCAAGATAATAACAGGACTATGGAATGAACCTTATGAGAACAGGTTCAAGATTTGTGGGCTGCAGAAATTGGTTGATAGGCAGAAAAGGGGTGATATGATTGAGACATTCAAATTGCTGAAGGGTTTCTATAAGATTAATTCAGAAGATATTTTTGAGAATAGGACTGGTAGTAGGAGGACTAGGGGCCATCCATGGAAGCTTGCTAAGAGTGTGGTTAGCAGGGGTGTTAGAGCTAGGTTTTTTACTTAGAGAGCAGGAAATGAGTGGAATAAGCTGCCAGAGTCTGTTGTTGGTGCCATGACTGTGAATGAGTTCAAGGCGAGGTATGATAGATATTGTGTGAATGTTGAATAGTTGTTCTTGACATGATGTTGGGTCTCCCTCGATGAGTCTAAGGACTCTTTGGAGCTGCCCGTATTAATAATAGTTGGCTTGTGAGGCTCTAACATTATTATAATTCTTCACAAAGTTGTGCAAGTTTTAGGACAGTCTGCTGAAGCATTTTCATCAATATTAACAAATATAAATAAGAGAGAGGTGCTGATTGTAGATGAATTGAAAATTATTGGAATCCATAGATTTTTTTTTTTTTAATAAAGAATATGCTTATCATTTAAGCCCTATACTATTGGATTATTTCTACAGAATAATGACGTTAACTACAAAAAATAGACACTATCTCAAAGGAATGCATGAAATTGTTGCCCAAGACAATGGAAAAGGGTCCCATTCCAATGAACAAGTGAAAAGCATGTGAAATTACATAAAATGGCAAAAACTGATACTGCCAGTCTTCCCTTCTGTACTTTGATTATTGAACCAACTGCAAATATAGATGTCACTAATGGAGTGGTAAATAGTGTAATTGACAGTTTAGAATATATTGAGTACTGGGGGGAGCTTCCCCCAGTACTCAATACACTATTTAAGTAAAGGTAGGTTAAGTAAAGGTTATTAAATACACTATTTAAGTAAAGGTAGGTCTTAAGTATGTAAAGATATAATTGCTACTAGGTTAGTCATAGCTAAAGTTATACAATTTTTCTGTCTCCCATTGCATTGTTGCTAACTTCATGCCTTTTTTCCCTCTTCCAGATTCAAGTTGCATGTCATGCAGTACTCACAGTTCTCCTCTTCAGGATCCTGATGATTTTGCAAACCGTTTAGATTATTTTCTACAAGATGTTCCTAGTCCCTCTTGTCCAAAAGCGTATGTTTCAAAATAAATATATATATTAAATATATTCTTATAAACTTTGAATACACTACTTATTACTATTTCTCCTTCATTCAATATCTATCCAAGAACTGACTGGTTTTCTTATCATAAAATGCAGTAAAGATATTGCACTCTGCTCAATCATCTTTATCATTACTTTTTTATATTATTATTACCCAGAGACCCCAATGGTGTCAAAGACCCATCTAGGAGGTCATTTTATCACACGCACAGCTCATTACCACACTTTACACACTCAAGTTGTTTAAACTTGAGTGTGTTTCTCACCTCACTTGAGCTGCTTCTCACTTCCCTGATCATACCCTCTTTATACAGTTTCCAGGGATAACCTGGTTCTCCCCTGATCTCCCACTGTTTTCTGTAGAACCTCTTCAACATTGATCCTATAACAACCCCTTACTAACTTGTAGGTCTCTATCATATCTTCCCTCTTCCTCCTGTCCACTAGACCGTAAATTGCATCTTCTCAATCTTTCCTCATATTTGACATTCCAGAGGTCAGAAACTAACTTATTCAGTCACTCCCTTTCCAACATCTCTTCATTATAGAATGCAGGTTGACCTGTATTCTATAATGTCACCTGCAAAACCAGGTGACCAAATCTGGGCACAGTAGTCCATGTGGCCTAATCAAAGCCTTATACAATGGAACAAGAATCTCCCTACTTCTACAAGTCAGTGTCCTCTGCATCATTCCCAGAAGCCTCTGTGTTGTCTTCACAATTTTGGCTATGTGCCTAAATTTTAGATCCTTATCTACTTTCACCCCCAGAATCTCTTCTTTTCTCCACCTCAAACAATATATCCTTACCAAGCATAAATTCTGCATCCCATCTTTGTTTTCCAAATATTAAAACCTTATATTTTGCAACATTGAACTCACATCCCCATTTCCATACTCAATCACTCAATTTATTCAAGTCTTCTTGTAAGGTCACAAGATCTTCTCTCCTCTTCATAGTTTGTCCCAACTTTGCATCATCTGCACACAACTGAATATCTCCATCCAAATATTCGATAATATCATTAATATACAAGTTAAACAGTAATGATGGCCCTAAAACAGACCCCTGAGGTACACCACTAGTGACATTCTTTTCCAGGATATTGCTTCCCTGTACACAACTTGCTGATACATATCAGATAATCAGTCTCTGATCCAATGCACTAATCTAATATCCAGCCCCATCCGCTGTAGTTTGACTATCAACTTATGTGTTAATCTATCAAAAGTCTTTGCGAAATCTAAGTATATTACTGTGTATCCCTCTCATCTGTTCAAGGAAGCAGTCACCTTATTGTAATAAGTAAGTAGATTACTAAAATATAACCTCCCTTTAGCAAATCCATGCTGTCCATCAAAGATAATAAATACCATTGTTGTCAACCCAATTCTGTATCCTAATTCTCACAAGGTTCTCCAGCAACTTAACAACAATACCTGACAAACAGATAGAACTCAAGCATCAAATTAAAAGCCTATCACCTCCTTTATGAAGCAGAACAAACTTTTCCTCCTTCCACTCCTTAGGAACATGACCAGTGCAAGACTCGCATCAAAAAAATATGTCAAGGCAGATATCGACTCCCTGGCACATTCCTTCAGAATACGTGATGATATATTATCAAGTCCCACAGCCTTATTAAATCTAGTTTGCTCAAATTTCCATACCCCTCTTGCTCACTTACAGTCAGTCTCTCCTCTCCATCATTAACTGCTCTCAATCTCTCCATCTCCATGATGTCACATTCACAAGAATGAAAGACCTTTATGAACTGCTCATTAAGAATCTCCACTATATCTTCCGCAGTAGTTGTCCTTATACCATTTTCTCCAATCAATGTCATTCTTCCATAATCATACTTTTTTTTTTTTTTTTGCTAGCTACATATCAAAAGAACTCCCTAGGAGTCTTTTTGGCTTCATTGTCACATGCCGTGCCTGGACTTTGTAGTCCACATGGAATTGGTTATTACCAATTCTCTTATGCTGCCTCCATAATGCCCTTTTTCTCTGTATTGCATGCTTTATCTCTTTATTCATCCATTTCACAGCTACCTTATTTAACCTTCTCACCCTTGAAATACATTTAGACATTGCATCTACTAGTTAGATTTTGAAAATCCCCCAAGCTGCATTGATCTCTTTTCCAGCTAACTCCTCATTCCATGCTACACCTGCAAGCTGTCTCCTGAGCTCTTTATAATCACTTCCCTCTTGTAGTTTTATATATATACCCTTTTCTCACCGAGGTCCTTACACTGCTGGCAACTACCCAGATAATCACTTCACGGTCACTCTCACCAGTTACTGGGTGATTGGACACCTCATTTATAATTACATCCTCTTGGATTTGACTTGATCAAATTCAAGACCCTCAATTCTCATATGCCCTCTGTTACATACTGTCTGAGGTAGTTGTCTTTCAAAAACTCAAGGAACTCATTTTCTTTACTTCCAATCTCATCATCCCAGTCTATATTGCCATAATTGAAATCACCCATAATGATCACTCTTTTCTTATTTGCTTGGTTAATTTGATTATATATTTATCACTATTTGTCACTGTCATCCACATTACATTAGTGATAAAAGGGTATACTTCAGCACTGTGATCATCTGATGAGATGACTTAACAGCCTAGCAATGTGGGTCTTAAAATGCAACTACCCATCTACCATCATTCCATGGTATCTGATCTCACTGACCACTTGCAGCAGATTCCCATTCATACAATACTAGGTTTATAACAACAATCCAATCAAGTATTTCATTCTATTCACCTCTATCTCACACCATACTGCCTCAAAACCAGTGGCACTATTTCTCTCTTGCATCTCTACTATGTATACACAACTCTTTCTCTATCATCAACCCTTCCTTTTTACTGTTTCTATCCTCACAAAACACATCATACCCTTTCATCTCTATTCCTGTCAGGATGTGGTCCTCATCCAACCATGTCTCACTTATTCCAACAATTAACAGAGTTTATACAGTTACCATTCATCTCAAGGAATGTTCAACCAGCAATATATATTTGCTACAATGAATGTTACTGTCAATTCAAATGTTCCTGATACACTCTTACAGTGCATCTCACTCACCCACTACACTGAAAAAATAAATAAAAAATCCACTATTCACTCTGACTCTCATTCAATTCCCATGGGTAGCTTTTTGTATATCCTTTTCTACCATCTACTCTACTCTCCTCCATATTTGGTTATCCTCTATATCTAATAAGGTTTTCTTACAACCTAAAAGTTATACTGTAAAATCTGAAAAATTGGAAATTATGCATTATAATTGTTTTTCAGTGTTATAAATATTAAGTATCTTATACATTTTTTAAAATTAAGTTTTAGTTAGAGGATAAAACTTTTAAAATTTATTTGTACACATTTCTTAATGCAGCTGTTCATTTAGTATTATTAAAACTACCATGTGGATGAGAGATGGCAATATAAGGAAACAGATTATCTGTTTTCTTTATATTACCAGCTAACTAAAATATTTTTTAGTCAGCTGGCTTACCTTGATACTGTAATCCTTAGGGAGTTACATAGAAAAGTTGTCTATGTGTTTTACATCACATCATTGTACTAGTGACAGCCATGTTGGCATAACATTTGCTTTGAATCTTTGTGTTGGACACGTGTACACTTGCTGAATTGAATTTTGTAATCTTGGAAGTTCTTTTATGTGGATTTTTATCTACTCTCCAGGATGAACTGTGAAATTGATATTGAAGGACATACACTGCATCAAGCCTTCATATATCAGTGAGAGTGCTGTATGTTTAAAGTAACTAAAAGCAAGAAAGACACATTCTATACAGGGAAATGTAATCTACACTGGAATTAGTTTCCTTTGAATATCTTTTGAAACTGTTCAGTGAGGATGGTTATATTCATTGCCATTTTCCAAAAAATAAAGAAAAATGCTCTTCATCCACCTGATTACTAAAAGAAGCTTGTGATTTAAGGAGTTTGAGAAGTTTTTTTTCACTTGTATAACCAAGTGAAAAAAAACTTTCAAATCTATCTCTAATCCAGAGTATTTTAGTAATATGGTGTGACACCTTTTGACTACTTGCATATGGAAATATGACTTCTGCATTACTTCAACCTTGGTATCACTTCTGGGTCTGGCTCCCATTGATGAGACCTCAATAATGGGCAAAATGGGTCTAAGTGATGGCCCTTCCCATAATGTATAGTATTATACATGTCTGAAAGGATATATGCATTGCATTATGGGATACTAAGTCAATTGATGTGAAGTCATTAGCCTCTTTTCACATGAAGTTACTTCATGTGAAACTTTGTTTTACTTATACTTGGATAAAGGATGAAAACAAGAATATAATTTTTTGGTATTTTAATTTATAGCCTAACCGAGCAAAAAAAACTTTCAACAAAAGCTATACTGTACAAGTAGTAGCATGGGTTTACTAAAGAAAGGTCGTGTTTTAGCAGTTTGCTCTTATTTTATAACAATGTCATAAAATGAAAAAATATTACAATGTTGGATTTTTTAAGGCATTTGAAAAAATGCCAAACAAAAGGTTGTTGCATAAACTGGAGAATATGAGATTGGAATATAAACTCTTGATTTGGATCAGTGGATGGTTGATAAACAGATATAAAAAGTGGAATATGCTGGGTATGAATCTCCTGGTGACCAGTGGTGTTCAGGATTGAGTCCTTGGGCCATTGTTGTTTAATCTATATATTAATGACATAAGGGTTTAACAGAAGATGTGCAATTGTTTGCTGATGATAGGCTAATCAGAGATGCACCTGATATCCAGTATTTACAAAATGATTTGAATAGGCTGGAAATTTGGGCAAAAGAAAATGGCTATCAGTAAGGAAGTGCACCTTGGTGTGATGAGATTTCCAGTTGCATATTATATTAGTGAGGCTATGCTACAAGTAACTGATGAGGCTAGGGATCTTAGCATAATGGTGGATAGGAATTTGGTTCAAAGGTCACATAGCAAAAGTTTCAAATACAACTCAGAGGATAACTGTGACATTGAAGAAATTTTGACACATAAGGATAAGGAAATCATTTTGCCTCTTTAAGGGCCTTGATATGACCACACTTAGATTATTATCATGTGTTTTAATAGGAAAGGGTGCAAAGAAGAGTTTTTTATTATTAGTATTATTATTCAGGCCTCCATGGAGTCAAAACACTCATCATGGGAGGTCCTTCCTAAGAACATAAAGTCTGTCAAGACTCATCGAGGGGAGGTCCCCCCCCTGAGAAACACAAAGTCTATCATACCACTCCTTAAACTCATTGCCCGTTCTTGCTCTCACCACTCCATCAGGCAATGCATTCCACAGTTCAACCATCCTCCACGCAAAGAAACCGCTCCTCACCTTCTTGCTCACAGTTTCCTTTCGTAACTTCCAGGGATGGCCTCTTGTCATCACTCCTTCCTGCTGTTCAACCAAGCGAAAGAACTCCCCAGTGTCAACCCTGTAACCACCTCTCCTTCTTCTATCCACCAAACTCTGCAGTCCACATTCCCTCAGCCGATCCTCATAACTAACATTGTACAGTCCTGAAACCGTCTTTGTATCCGTTCCACAGTTAATTTATCCCCTTCAAATCCTGGGGACCAAATCTGAGAACAATAGTCCAAGTGTGGTCTAATCAGAGATTTATACAATGGAATGATAACCCTCTTATCTCTGCAGGTCAGTGTCCTTCTCATAATTGCAGCAATCCTCTGTGTTACCTTCACCACCTTTGCAATATGTTCCCTAAACGTCAGGTTTCTATCAATCATCAACCCCAGATCTCATCTCCCCTTTCCTCCAGTATAACTCCTCCCATAGAGTATGCAGCATCCCATAGATGTTTCCCAAACCTCAAGACCTTACATTTTTCTGCATTAAACTGACACCCCCATTCATTTGCCAATCTATCTAGCTTATTCAAATCCTCTTGCAGAACTACCACATCTGCACTATTACTAATAATCCTTCCCAGCTTCACATCATCTGCAAACAACTGAATATCCCCTTGCAATCTACTGGCAATGTCATTGAAACAATATAGGTCCTAGTACTGAGCCCTGTGGGACCCCACTTGTAACCCTGCCTCCTTGAAACTGCTGCACCATACACAACTCTCTGATACCTATCAGACAGCCAATCCTGAATCCAGTTGACCAATCTGACATCCAGACACATGTGCTGCAACTTAAATATCAGCTTATCATGTGGCACCCTGTCAAATGCCTTTGCTAAGTCTAAGAAAATTGCAGTATATGCCTTTCCCTCATCTAATGTTCTTGTAACTTTATTATAAAAGGCTAGCATATTGCTAAAACAAGAGCACCATTTCACAAATCCATGTTGACTCTCACAGATAACATTACCCTCATCTGCCCAATGCTGTATACGGTCCCTCACTACTTTCTCCAAGATCTTAACAACTACTGATGACACACAAACTGGTCTATAATTAGACACTTCCAGTCTGCTACTGCGCTTATGCAATGGCACTATCTTACCTTCCTTCCATTCCCTGGGCACCTTTGCCAAAGCCAGACTTTCATTGAAAAGTCACGTTAAAGGCACTGTCAGTTGCCTAGCACATTCTCTCAAAACTCGTGGTGAAATACCATCCAGTCCCAAAGCTTTACTGACATCCAGAGTACTCAGTATCTGAAACACACTCTCCTCCTCTACCTTTAAACCTCGAACCAGCCCTATCTCTCTAGCATTAAAACTGATATCTCTAGGATGAAATACTCCAATAAAGTGTTAATTGAACAATTCCACTATGTCCTCTGCATCAGTCACTCTATTCCCATTTTTATCCCACAATATCATTCTTCCACAGTCATTTCTCCTCCTACTGGCCAAATAGCTAAAAAATTCCCTAGGATTTTCTTTGGATCTTAGGTCCAATCTCCTCTCATATTCCAGTTTTGCTTTCCATACCACACTAGTCACTCTTCTGGCCTGTGTCTTATATTCTTCATGCATTTTCTCTTCACCTGTCTCCTTATATATCTTCCATAGCCTCTTTTTCGCATGCAATTCCTGTTTAATATTGTTTGTCATCCACTTTACTCCAAATTGTGTCCTCTTCTTCACTCGTGGTATACAACTTACCATTGCTGGTAACAAATATTCTTTCACAATTTCCCACGCACTAATGATATCCCGGCCTTCCAATTCCTCCCTCCATGAAACTTCCCAAAGTTGACGTCTAAGATTATTATAATCACCTGCATTATAATTTCACATAAGTTCCCGTCTCTTTGATACTCCTGCATGTCTATTCATATTCCAAGTCAAAACCATATGGTCACTCTCTCCAACTGGTGGGGGAGATATGTCAACTCAGTTATTATCAACTCTTCTGATGCTATAACCAAATCCAAAACTCTTAAACCTCTTGTTCCCTCTGTTACATGTTGCCTAAGACATTTGTCCCTCAAGAATTCTAGAAATTCCATTCCCCTATTGCTACATGCATCTTCCTCTCTCCAATTTATACTACTGTAGTTAAAATCTCCCATAACAATCATTCTTTTTGCACTTGCCAAACTTAGCTGTCTAAACATCTCCTGGTCCCCATCCTCTGTGCTCCTGGGTCTGTAGCAACACCCCACTAAATATCCTGTCTTACCTACCTCTACCTCACACCATATGCTCCCAAAATCATTTGTCTCACTTCCTTCCAAAGCCTCCACTCTTAGAGGACATAGGTCATCACTTATCATAAGCAGTACCCCACCACCACACTTTCCCCTCCTATCCTGACGAAAAATGCTATACCCAGCGAATTCTATTCCTGTTATTACATCCCCTTCTGTCAACCACGTCTCAGGGATCCCAATAATTTTTGGCCAGGCTGATGCTATCTGCGCCACTAATTCCTCTCCCTTTTTCCGGATACTCCTGGCATTAGTATAAAGCATATAAATGCCATTGTTACCCAGCATTATCCCTTCTAGACTCCACTGGGCTCAGTGTTACCTGACATCGTCTCCCTTCTCCCAAGAGGCCACCCATTGATGGATTTACAGGGCTACGAAGATTATATCGGGATTATGGGATTTAGATTACAAGGATGGATTGCATCTACATGGATTACAGACTTGCTATCAGGAGATAGAGGGATGATCTGATAGAGGTATATAAACTTTTGAATAGGTGCTATAAGATATAGTCTGATGAAATATTTCATTATATGGAAGGTGGAAAGAGAACACATGGGCATCCATGGAAATTAAATTTGTTTGCAGTCAAGAAAGGGATAAGAGCTAGGTTTTTCTTTCATAGAGCAGTGAGTGAGTGGAATAGTTTGCTTTCAAAGGTAGTGAGTATATAGAGTGTAAATGAATTTAAGAGAGGGTATGACAATTGGTTTGGGTGATTTAGAGCCTCTCTTGAGGTCTCAGATAATAATAATAATAATAATAATAATAATAATGTGATAAAAGAAATAATGGAAAAGATGAATACCAAAAACCCTTAGGTATGTCATTCATAGATTTTGAAAAGGCATTTGATTCAATATCAACAATAGCTGTTTTAGAAGCCCTTACAAATCAAGGAATATAAAAAAAAACTTATATTGATATACTTAGTCTTACATATAAAAATTCAACTACATCTATAAAATCAGGAACAAATATGAAATTTCCTATAAAAAAAAAGAGATTAGACAGCGAGATACCATTTCATCTAAATTATTATTATTATTATTATTATTAGACACCTCCAGGGAGTCCAAAGACTCATCGAGGGAGGGCATCTACTCTACAACTCTGTCCCCACCACTCAAATCCACCAGTGCCATGTACTGCCCATCACCACCACCACCACCACCACCACTAGTATTTCCATAGACAATCACCAACATCCGTGCCCAAAGCAGGATTCGAACCTGCAGTCTTTTGGCTGAAGAGCGGATACGCTAATAACTCAGCCAAGCCCTAGAAGAAATATTTAAAGATCTGGATTGGAAAAATAGAGGAATTATACATGACTTATTTTTCACGGTATTAACAACACCACAAACACTTTTATCAACAAAGATGTTTTATTAACGCTAATATTTCGCTGATTTTCAACTCAGCATCATCAGAGCACAACACACATGTAAACATGACAGTGAGTGAGTGAAACAATATAATTGCAAAAGACAAAAAGATCTAAAGTCCTATTTTTGTCCCCCTTTTACGAAAAAAGCAGTTATCCAGGAGTTTTTCTTAGGATAACCGTCTCCCAAATTTTTGGCAAATTAATGCAACCATATTTGTTAAGGTTGGGAGAATTCTTTAAAGCCATTGATGACTCAAAAAATAATCTTTCAGATCTATAACGACTCCTAAATAGCACATTCGTTTTCCTCCATCTAATCCTGTGTGAAGGAGTGTCCAAGGCGTGCTCTGCCAGTCCCGACTTGCCATAGTAATAGTAGCGAATGTATCTTTCATGTTCTTCCAGGCGGATGTTCACTGATCTTCCTGTTTGCCCATAATAGGCCAAGTCACAGTCACATGGAACTTCATACACTCCTGGGTGTGCTAAAGGGTGAAGTTTATCCTTTGGCGAGCGGATCAGGGTTGCCAGCTTGACATGAGGTTTGAAGGTGGTGCGAAGGCCATGTTTCAACAATACTTTGGCTATCTTTTCCGATGTACCTCTGATATAGGGAATAGAAATGGTCATGTTGTATTCTTGTGTATTAGGGGAGGGCCGAGTATTGGGCCTATGTAGTATTTTATCTATTTTGTAGGGATTGTAGCCGTTGGCTAAGAACGTATGGCGCAGGTACTTGAGTTCAGTGGTCAGAGCTGTATCATTAGAACAAATGTCTCTGGCTCTGTGTGTAAGTGTTTTTAAAATGCCGTACTGTTGGACTGGATGATGATGTGATTGTTTATGTAGGTATCTTCCTGTGTGTGTAGGCTTTCTGTAAATAGAAAAAGATAGTGATCCATCTGAAAGGCAGGTGACTAATGTGTCAAGAAATGGTAAACAGTTATTTGATTCTTTTTCTACTGTGAAGTGAATTTTGGGGTGTTGGCTGTTTAGGTAGGTGATAAAAGTATCCAAAGTGTCTTGTCCATGGGGCCAGATGGCAAACACATCATCTACATAGCGCAACCATACTTGTGGCTTGTATGTAGCTGTGGTAAGTACTTTGTTTTCAAAGTGTTCCATGTAAAAATTTGCTAACGGGGGAGAGAGGGGGGAACCCATAGCAGCACCATTAATCTGTTTGTAGAATTTCCCTCCCCATGTAAAGTAACCTGCATTCATGGTAAATTGAAATAATTCAAAAATATCTGGGGAAAATTTAGACTTGATTAATTCAAGAGTGTCTATAAGTGGTACATTGGTAAATAGGGAGGTGACATCGAAACTAACCATTATGTCTGAATTTTTTAGGATTAGATTTTTAACCAATGTTTTGAAATGGATTGAATTTTTTACAAAAGTAGAGGAGTTGCCAGTAAGAGGGCAAGCAACTTAGCTAAATGCCGGGCCAGTTTATATGTGGGACTATCTATGCTATCAACTATGGGGCGTAGGGGAATATTAGTTTTGTGGATTTTTGGTAATCCATAAATACGGGGTGTTTTAACATGAATTGGTTTTATTTTTCTGATGATTTCTTTGGGCCATGATGTCACTTTTTTCAGTAATTTTCGGACTTTTTTCTTTTGCGACATCGTAGGGTCTCGATGTATAATTTGATACGTGGAACTGTCACATATGAGATCTTGCATTTTTCTGTTTTACTCTTCTTTATTCATGATAACTGTTGCATTTCCTTTATCGGCTTTTGTAATAATGATATTTTTATTATTATATAACTTTTTTAGGGCAGTTATTTGCTTATGTGGCATATTGCTTTTTGGAGGCTTAGCCATGTTTAGAATACTTGCTATGTCTAGTCACACATTATTGGCTATTGCTGGCGGAAGATCGTGGATACCCTGCTCTACTTTCATCATAATTTCGAGTCTAATCCTAAAAAATTCAGACATAATGGTTAGTTTCGATGTCACCTCCCTATTTACCAATGTACCACTTATAGACACTCTTGATTTAATCAAGTCTAAATTTCCCCCAGATATTTTTGAATTATTTCAATTTACCATGAATGCAGGTTACTTTACATGGGGAGGGAAATTCTACAAACAGATTAATGGTGCTGCTATGGGTTCCCCCCTCTCTCCCCCATTAGCAAATTTTTACATGGAACACTTTGAAAACAAAGTACTTACCACAGCTACATACAAGCCACAAGTGTGGTTGCGCTATGTAGATGATGTGTTTGCCATCTGGCCCCATGGACAAGACACTTTGGATACTTTTATCACCTACCTAAACAGCCAACACCCCAAAATTCACTTCACAGTAGAAAAAGAATCAAATAACTGTTTACCATTTCTTGACACATTAGTCACCTGCCTTTCAGATGGATCACTATCTTTTTCTATTTACAGAAAGCCTACACACACAGGAAGATACCTACATAAACAATCACATCATCATCCAGTCCAACAGTACGGCATTTTAAAAACACTTACACACAGAGCCAGAGCCATTTGTTCCAACGATACAGCTCTGACTACTGAACTCCAGTACCTGCGCCATACGTTCTTAGCCAACGGCTACAATCCCTACAAAATAGATAAAATACTACATAGGCCCAATACTCGGCCCTCCCCTAATACACAAGAATACAACATGACCATTTCTATTCCCTATATCAGAGGTACATCGGAAAAGATAGCCAAAGTATTGTTGAAACATGGCCTTCGCACCACCTTCAAACCTCATGTCAAGCTGGCAACCCTGATCCCCTCGCCAAAGGATAAACTTCACCCTTTAGCACACCCAGGAGTGTATGAAGTTCCATGTGACTTGGCCTATTATGGGCAAACAGGAAGATCAGTGAACATCTGCCTGGAAGAACATGAAAGATACATTCGCTACTATTACTATGGCAAGTCGGGACTGGCAGACCACACCTTGGACACTCCTTCACACAGGATTAGATGGAGGAAAACGAATGTGCTATTTAGGAGTCGTTATAGATCTGAAAGATTATTTTTTTGAGTCAGCAATGGCTTTAAAGAATTCTCTCAACCTTAACAAATATGGTTGCATTAATTTGCCAAAAATTTGGGAGACGGTTATCCTAAGAAAAACTCCTGGATAACTGCTTTTTTTTTTTTTTTTTTTTTTTTTTTCCTGTTAGAGGGCGCCAAAAATAGGACTTTAGATCTTTTGTCTTTTGCAATTATATTGTTTCACTCACTCACTGTCACGTTTACATGTGTGTTGTGCTCTGATGATGCTGAGTTGAAAATCAGCGAAATATTAGCGTTAATAAAACATCTTTGTTGATAAAAGTGTTTGTGGTGTTGTTAATACCGTGAAAAATAAGTCATGAATAACCATCAATGCCTAAGCTTATCTGTTAGAGGAATTATAGTAAATGGAAAAGAATTAAATCACTTGTGATCTGCTAATGACATTGTTCTTTTAGGAAACTCTGCAGAATAACTTCAACTTGCAAAGAAGTTCAGTGAATTATTATATTAATATTGTAATATTAAACCATGATGATCATATCCCCCTCCTATGCTTGTCAGCGAAGCCCTGCAATCCACACAACTTCAGTCTGTCCTCATCAGGAGCATTCCACAGACCTGTCACCAGCTAGGCAACTTGTCTCTGAATACTCTCCTCCACCATCTACAGATCGTGAAGAAACTGAGGTGAACAATTCTGTGCACAGCAATCAAGTGGTTGAATCATGGCCTTATAAAGAGGGTCAATAACCTCCTTTTATACTTGTTAGAGGATTAATTGGATGTTGAAGAACACAGTAAGTTATTTGTAAACTCTTGCAGTATGCCGTCTGAATTTCATATCTCTATCCACGATTACTCCCAAATCCCTAACTTCATCAATTTCCTGTAATCTACTATGATTGGGGGTTACATACATACGAGGTATGTAACCCCTTTCATCCCAAAGTGTATTATCTTACATTGTACAACATTAAATTGACAACCACTATCCTTTGCCCACATTGCTAATTTATTTAATTTATCCTGCAAGATATGTATATTACCTTTATCAACTATTGTGCTCCCCAATTTTGCATTATCAGCAAACAACTGAATATCCCCCCTCCCCTCCCCCAACCAGCACATCTGCTATACCATTAATGTACAAATTAAAGAGTATTAGTAGTCCTAGTACAGCGTCCTGGGGAACTTCCCACTAGTCACAGTCACCCTCATTTGCCTTGATTCTACTCCTCCATACACCACACTCTGATGTCTCTCACCCCCCCCCCCCCATTCATGCCACCAGCCTCATATCCATTTCCACCAACCTTATGTAATAGTTTTCATGCAATGTTCTGTCAAATGCCTTTACAATGTCCAGTAGTATCATGGTATAACCATTTCCTTTATTCAATTCTGCTGTCATCATCACCATATTATAAAGATGTGAATAAATTAGTGAGGCAGGACTTACCTTTTACAAACCATACAGCTACCCTATAGAGTATCATATTTCTATCCACCCATTCCTGAATTTTACTTTTAACTAACATTTCCAATACTTTAACCACTACTCCAGTTTTTAACTTGGTCTATAATTGCTACTTCTGTCTTGGAACCACATTTATGTAATGGAACTATCGTAACTCTTTCCACTCACTTGGAACTTTACCAGAGCTGAGACTTGATTCGACAACTTCATCAGAGGCACTGTCGGTTCACTTGCACATTCTCATAGTGCACAAGCTGACATGCCATGCAATCCCACTGCTGTATTCACATTGATGTTTCTGAATATACTGAGCACTCCCAGTTCATCTACCTCAATTGTCACATCAGTTTTTATCACATTAGTAACTGCAAAGTCATTAACTGGATAATATACCCTTGCAAAGCAATCACTTACTAACTGAACTATTTCTTCTGCTTCTGTTATTATTCTACCATCGACACTGAGTAAAGTTATCTTTCCATAATCATGCCTTCTATTACTTAATTAGTGAAAAAAAAAAGTTTTGGATTTACTTTGGCCTGCTTAGCTAATTTTCTCTTAAAATCTGATTTAGCTTTCCTTACCATACTTGCTACCCTTCTTGCTTGCAGTTTATATTGCTCCTAAGCACTGTTCACCTTTTTGTTATTTTTCTTCCACAATGCTTTTTTTTTTTTTTTGCAGCTCCTACTTTATATTGTTACTCATTCACTTAATCCTTACTTGGTTTATTATTATTATTACATGACACCCTCCAAGGAGGGCACCTGCTCTACAACTCTCCACCAATGCCATCTACCTGCCTACCACCACTACTAGTATTTCCACAGACAATCGCAAACATCTATGCCAACAGCGGGATTCGAACCCGCAGGCTGGAGAGCGGATATGCTAATCACTTGGCCAGCGTGATCATCCTTCTGATATGTAATCTAATACTGTTTTGCTCAAACAATCCCCGACTGTTTCCCATGCAGCTTCTTACACCATGACACTGCTCCAAGTTACCTCCTAAATTTGTTATAATTGCCACCTTTCTAGTTTCGATAAACCTTTTCTTGATTGAAAATTCGACAACCTCCCAGGAAGTATATGGTTAATTCCCCCAATCTTGGTAGATTTGCTATTTTAGTTATAGATAGATGTTCTGATGCTATTACCAGATCCAACATTCTCAAAAACCCCTTTGGTCCCCTGGAAATGGAATTTATACAGTTACTGAAGGTTAATTACCTGAAAAAATTCCATTTCTATTTTGCCATATGCCCTTTCTTCCTTCCAATCTATATCCCATAGTTGAAGGAAGAAAGGGTCCTTTCTTCCTTCAACTATGGGATATAGTTGAAGGAAGAAAGGACCTTCCTTCAACTTCCTCCCATGATAATTGTTTGGCCTGCACTCAATGTGCTAATCTGCCAATGCAAGTCATTCACATCTTTTGGACATCCAGGTCTATAGCAGCAACCAACAATATATTTTGTCCTATTGGCCTCTATCTCACACCAGACGGCTTCAAATGAATCATTTTCTTCAGATTTACAATCTTCAGTAATTTCTATATTATTTGTTTGAAGTTCTTCAGCTATCATTAATAATATCCCTCCTCCTGCCCTATTTCCTCTATATTCTCTGAAAGTGCAATATCTGTTACATTTTATCCCTGTAACTACATCATTCTTTGACAACCAAGTCTCACTGATGCCTGTAATATTTGGCCAAGATGAGCTGACCAATGCCAGAAATTCCTCTAATTTATTTCTGATAATTTGGGCATTCATGTACTTGCATTTCAAAATCTCCTTTGGCCTACAGTTATCCTTATGTAATGTCATTACCTGTCCATTCAGATTCAAAACCTGGGAAACTGTATTCAGCTCTTCAGTCATTCCTGTACTCATACTTGTCGATCGTCAATGTGGCTATTTCCTCAGTTATTCCTACACTCACATTCATTTGTCCTAGAGGGTGGTTGTACGCATGCATAATGAGGATGACATTGACATGCAGAAGGAAAGAGGTTATGGTTTCCCTGTATAAGGCTTCGATCAGACCACATGTGGACTACTGTGCACAAATTTGGTTAGCTGCTATTCAAGGGGATGAGGATGTATTGGAGAGTCCAGAGAAAGTTTACTAAGTTCGTGTCAGGTCTGTGGAATGTCAGATGTGGGAAGAGATTGAGGGAATTTACATGAAGATGGAGAATCTTCTTTACATGGAGAGTGATTGGTGAGTGCAGAAATGGTTAATGGGTTCAAGACACAGCAATGATCTTTTAGCATGAGAGAGACCTCTGCAATACGTCCATGGAGATCAGATAATAATAATTAAACGAAATAGATTCCAGACTTTAATGAATGAGACAAAAGAAGATCAAGCTGGCATCAGATCTGGGAAGTCTAAAAATATAGACGATATTTTTAATTAATAGCCTCGCTGAAAAGCTGGGTGTACATCTTACTTATATACCGCAGATTTATTGACTTCAAACATTTGATTCTGTTGACAGGAACAAAATTATAAACATCTTGAAATCGACAATTTTAGATTCAGAAATACAAGCTTTTATTACGAATTATTATAAAGATACCAAAGCAACTGTCAAATTTTCTGTAAAAACAGAAAAATCCAACGTAAGAAAGAGAGCATGCAGTTGTGCCCACTCTCACCAGATTTATTTACTGTCTATATTGAAGAAATATACAAAACCATAGCAGAAGAACCAGGTCTATAAATAAATTACATGAATATCAACTATATTAAACATGCAGATATTATTTTTGCAGAATCTAGAGTACAAATGATAAAGACAAAAATTTTAGAATGTAAAACAATCAAAGCAAAACTAAAACAATGAAAATTGGAATAGATGAGACAAAAATTTCATAAACCTAGAAAATAATATACTTTAACATGTAAAGCAATTTACATATCTAGGCAATCTCATTACTCATAACTTCGACAGTACAGAACCAGTAAAATACAGACTTAATATAGGCTAGTCTAATATGAATAAATTAAACAATTTAAACTCTTAAACTTGAACTTTATATTGACTTTATTAGTTGACCAGAGATTTTTTTGAAAAATATAACAATTGTCTACAAGCTTCACCAGCAGTTCTGTCTGGCTTCTTCAGGATGTGTAACAGTACATGGAATTATTTCAAAGTGAATGACACAATATACGAACAACTTGATGGCTTAGCCATGGGCAGTCCCTTATCTCCCTGTGCTGATATGTTCATGGAAAAACTAGAAGCTGACATCCTTTCCAAATTAAACCCAAAGCCATTGGTTTGGTGGAGATATGTAGATGATGTTTTCATAATTTGGAGAGACACAGAAATAACCCTATTTGAATTTCTTACAAAAATAAATTCCTTCCACCAAAAAATACAGTTCAAGTTAGAGCTTGAAAAGAATAGCCAATTACCTTTTCTAGATACACTAATCAAGAAACAAGAGGATGGACAAATCCAGCTCACAATCTACCACAAATCAACACACACTGGATGTTACCTGCACTTCAAATCGACTCACCATATTACATAGAAACTCAGCATAATTCATATGTTTAAGAACAGAGCGACAACATTATCGCAGAAGAAAAATATCTCCTTGTTGACCTCACTCTCAATATCTCAGACCCTGGTAAACAACGGTTACTCAAGAAATATAATGAAAAAGATTCTTCATAGAAACCCTCCATAACAGCAACCTTCTGTCATGCAATATACATCGTCCATAGTCATCCCTTATGCAGGCTCAGTGTCAACAAAAATTGCCAAATTCCTTAAGTCCTTCAACATCAGAGTTGCTCTTAAACCAGTTAAGACAATACATCAGATTTTAAGATCACCAAAGAACATTAATGCCTTCTACATATACGCAGGTGTGTACAACATTCCATGTTCCTGTGGATTAAATTACATAAGGCAAACATCGAGAATCCTGGAAATTCGAAAAAAAGAACATGAATCGATTGGGATAAAAGTTCCATGCTTTATATAGAAGAGGATTTTCGATGTAGAAACTTCAAAGAAGCTGCAGTTATACTCTACTCTGGAGAAAATCTAAACAGAAATCAAGGAATGATTCTGAAAGATATCTGGAAAAGCCTAATAACTTTGCTCAGCTTACCAGAATTTCATTTTGCTAAAAACTATATAACGCGCTCAAAAAACAATGACTGATACACCACTTTCCATGCGTATGATGTTACACATTGATTTAATTTATTTCACAGTGTTACTTCATTCTTCTTTTGTACTAGCAAACGTTGAGTTCCATGTACCATTACACATGTCCTGAAGAAGCCAGACAGAACTGCTGGTGAAACTTGTAGACAATTGTATATATTTTTCAAAAAATCTCTGATAAACTAATAAAGCCAACATAAAGTTCAAGTTTAATATTTAATTAGTGACCAAATACAGCATAGAGATCAATTTAAACTATAAAACCATTATTATACCTATGGCATCAAGGCATGGAGACTCAATCAGGAAGAAATACAGAAATTCGGAGTATTTGAAATGAAATGGTTAAGAAAAATAAATAAGACTCAGCTGTGTTAAATATCTGTACATCTGATGAGGTTTTACATTATCTAGCATAAAACCTCATAGATGTACTAGATAATGTAGAGGATTTGAAAGTGAATACTCAGTTTAAGATAACAATAAACTAGAAAGATAAGAATAAATAAAGGTGAGGTTAAGCGTCTATAGAAGGTTTTCAATAGATTGACAAACAGTACATGCATAGGATACTGGATACTAGCTCAATGTTACCAAGTGTAAGGTTATCCATTTAGAGGATTACAAGCTGTGTATTTCATTGATAGGATTATGCTTTAAGAAAGTGTGGTTCACATCTGGGAGTGATTAATAGGGAGTTGAAATTCAAGGCCCATATAGAATAGTATAATGAAATAGTATAATGATGAGTACATGATCATCAGCAAACATCCAGCCTCATCAATGAAACTGACACTCAATGGGAAAAATATTGATCAAGTGTCAAGATATAAATATCTTGGTTGCTGGCTTAATGAACGGTGGGATCCAGAAATAGATATAAAGACAAGGATTGAAGTTGCATGGCAGTCCTTCATGAAAATGAGAACACTATTCTGCAATAAAGACCTAAACATGGAAGTCAGATGCCGAATGCTGAAATGTTATGTGTGGTCTATTCTGCTCTACGGAGTTGAAACATGGACATTGAAGGCGACAACCATCAAGAAAATCGAAGCCTTTGAGATGTGGCTATACAGAAGAATGCTAAAGATATCATGGACAGAAAAAATTACCAATGAAGAGGTCTTAAAATCCATTGGCAAAGCTAAACATCTTGTACAAATAATCAAGAAACGAAAAACATCATATCTTGGACACATCATGAGAAACAGCAAATACCAACTTCTACAAACTATTTTGGTAGGAAGAATTGATGGCAAAGGAACTAGAGGAAGAAAAAGAATATCATGGTTTGACAACATCAAGACGTGGACAGGAAAGAGCAGTGCACAACTGCTCAGATTGGCACAGGAGCGCGGTTTGTTCGCCAAGATGGTCGCTGACCTTCGATAGAAGATAGCACAATAAGAAGAAGATAATGATGAGTGGAGTAGAGAAGCTGCTTTTTCTTTATAAGAGTGATGGGAATGATTCAGAAACTGGTAGCTTGATTGTGGAATGCTGGCTATGAGGATATATTGAAGGTCGCAGACAAAATTTGATTCATAGATAAAAAGAGAGGGAATATGGTAAACAAGCAAGTTAATAAGGTGACATTAAAGAATAGATGGAGAATAAAATTTTTAATTCATGGCCTTCTGCAAAGAATTAAAAGAAGCAGTCATCCTAGGTCATTGAGTAGGTTAACTGGATGTGAATATTGTACTCATTTTTTGCTTGGGGAGGTAGTGATCAAATAAAATGGATAATTGGTTGTGATCAAGGTGTGGACTGCAAGTGCATTGTTAATGAAGAAGTTTAAATAAAGGTGTGATATAGGCCTTGTGCAATGGATCCTAAATATCCATATTATTATCTGGACAATAATTAAATCACAGGCCTCCGTGGATTCAAGAGACTTGCATGAGGGGAGATGCATTATTTCCTATAAAGCCAATCAACCACACCTTATGTTCATTCACTCTTTGCATGTTCACCACCCTCTCAAGCCATGCATACCATCCATGCAAAAAAACCTACATTTCATTCCCTTGCATAGCTTCCAAGGTAAGCCCCTTCCTTAGATTAACTTTCATAAAATATTTTGTCTGTTTAATAAAAGACTTTCAATTCAATCACCCACTCCTTTTATCCACTGTTTTCTGTAGATTCGTAAATCTATCTTCAGAAATTCCAAACTCCTTCTGTTATGTTGTTTCTTACTTATTATCCTTTCTAAAGTTTTCTCATCGATTGTGGCACTGTATAATGGAATTAAGAATTACCCTGTCAGTCTTCAGCATTATGCCAATTCACTGGGTGAATTAGCCACCTTTACAGTGTGTTATGAACACTTCAACACCCTGTCACAGATATCCTTTCCACCTTCTTCAGTATAGTTCGCCAATTATTACATGGCTGTCCATTGTTGAAAAAAATGTTTAAAACACTATGCTAGACCCACTATATCAACACCATTTCTAATAACTATCATCTACAAACAACTGCATATAACCTTGCAAACCATTTGTAATATCATTAACATACAAATGTATAATAATATCTTTCTTTATCAGATATTATTCTACTTGGATGGTTTGAGCCTATGTGAAACCTGAATGCCCAATTATTTTTAGAATAACTCCCCTCATTGGCATACTGTCTGCAATGTAATATAGCTTGTCTCTCTCCCTCTGTATTCCAGATTATGACCTTAATATGAAAATCAAAATGATGGGAAATTAAAGTAATTAATTTTCATCTAATTTCAATAAGGAGATTTTTTCCTTTAGTGTTGCACAGTAATTTGAAATGAATGCTGATCACTGTGTAACACTGAAGGAAAGGATCCCCTTATTGAAATGAGAATAAAATGAAAGCACACATGTATACATGAGATATGATAATTATCTTTACTTATACTTTGTAATATTTAGTGACATATACATATGAAGCATCACTGAATTAGGGATAGCTACCTAGTGATGTATTGGGGTGCCCTGATAATGGCCACCACCCAATGAGGCAAGGACTCCACAAACATACAAAAATGTTTCGTAGGTATGGCGATCCATGCATCCTCCAGAGCTACCCACAATTCTCTCAAGTTCAGCAGTCATGGGACACTGGCCTGAACACACTGCTCGACAGTATAATCCCAAAGATTTCAATGGGATAGCTTCTAGATGGCCACTTCATTATTTCAAAATCAACAGAATGCTCTTGGATCCAAGCAGTAGCTTGCCTGGGATCTGTGGGATGAACAGTTGTCTTCCTGTTTATGGAAGTTTTTTCACTTGGCTGTGCTACTAATTATATATTTGGTTTTATCTTTTATTCAAGTGTAAGCAAACAAAGTTTGCGCCTGAAGTACTTTCAGGACTGGGGCAACTCACGGTAAAGGTGGTATAAGTTCATCACTTGCCTTAGCATCCCTAGTACCTTAGTTGGGTAGTGATCCTTCCCTTAATGTATAGCATTATACATGTCCGCAAGGAGATGTGCTTTGCATTATGGGATACTAAAGCAAGTGATGAGAACTTATACCACCTTTACCACGAGTTGCCCAGTCCTGAAAGTACTCCAGGTGCAGACTTTGTTTGCTTACACTTGGATAAAGGATAAAAACTAATATATAATTAGTAGTTGTCTTCTTGGTAGACAGCATCTCCATTGGGATGCATGATGAACATAAATGAGTGTAAATGGGTGACCATGAGCTCTATGTACCAGGATGCATTGAGAGTCATTAGTACATTTACCAAAGGTCCAAATGAAGATACTCCAGGTCATCACTGAGCCCTCCAGCTTGTACAGTTCCAACCTGACATGTAGGATCCATAGCTTCATGTGGTTGGCACTATATCCTCAGTCTCCCATCAGTGCTCTGAACTTTAAATCATGATTCATCACTCCAGGCTACACATCTCTAATTTTCAATCGCCCCGTTTTGATGTTCTTTATCTCATGCATGGTGTTCAGTCTGGTGTCGTGTCATTAAAAGTGGGACTCTCGTATGTTGGCAGCCCCCGAAGCTAAGACAGTGAAGTGAATATTGCACAGTCCTTGCACTGATTTTCTGGCTGGAACCCTTATTCAGATGGGAGGTGATTTGAGATAATGTCTGCCCCCTATTGGTCCATACGATGCAAGTCAGATGGTGAAACCCATGATCAATGAAGGCTGGCTGCCTTTGGAGTTTCTCCATTTTTTTTTTTTTTTTTTTGCAGGAATTTTCTTATCAGGGATACGAACAGTCTTGAAACTATCATACGAGAAAATTCAAGTTCGTTGACAATTTCAGAGATCGAGTGATCCATCTGTCGGGCACCTACAATCTGCCCTTTGTCAAATGCATCTAATCCTGCACCTTTCCCCATTATGAATACTCGGGGAAGCCAACTCTGGTTATACATAGCTGACAGCTGAGTATAACCAGTTTCAGCCACATGTGTGTAAATGTGGGAGTTGCGGTACAGAATTTGCATAGAGTCTCCTATCCCTAATTCAATGGTACTTCACAGTGTATTCTTTTAGGAGCTGGAAATCACTATTCATTTTATAAAAGAGATTTCATTATTTATTATTTTATAAACTTTGTTTTCATCATTTATTATTATTTTGCTCATTCTGCATTGCATTATAGTGGAAAAGCAATGTTTGAATCATCAGTAGAACTAATAAAAATGGCAAATGGAACTAAGAAAATTGGAGGTAAATTTATAATGAAGTAAATAATTGCATTAAGATTCAGTATATTTTTATTTCTTGTTATCATTTTGTGTGTGATTTTGTTTGGATAGCCTTATAAAACATTTTAAGAGGGGGTGCTTAAGGGTCAAAATTGTATAACTGAGAGGAGACATCCACATAGCCTTTAACCACCCTATCGGCGAATATGGATGAAATAGTGACACCAAATTGCACTTCTCATCCATGTTATTCAATGAGTTTTAGAGCTTCGTATCCAGATTTAGCTTGATGTCTATAGACATCGTGGCCAGTTGGGGGGGGGGGGGTAAAGGAATGCAGAGAACCGACAAACTCTGGTAACCTAATGTCCAATCCTCACCTTCTCATGGTACACCCTGTTAGGTATCTATCTACATACTGAACGAATGAGGATGAGCTGGGAATGTGGGATTTAGCTGACTAAATTGTATTCTTATTATCTTAAACCACAATATACAATGATGGTACAACATGACAGAATTTCATGGCGCCAGCTGGGATGTCGCCCAGTTAAACAAGCCCCCTAGTTCCCCCGTTGTTATCACCATAGTTCAAGATCAGTACTATCAACATTAGAAGCCTGAATGGCAAAGAAATGGAGCTAGCTGAGAATTGGATAAGTACCAAATCGACATAATAGGGGTGACTGAAACAAAAAAAGACAAAAACCGATAAGATCTTTCTGAGCAATAAATACAAAATGTTATATTCAGGCAATGACAATCAAGGAAAAGAAGGAGCAGTCATAGTATTCAACACTAAATATGAAGCTAATCCTCTTGAATGGCAGGCAATTTTAAGTAGAGTAATGTGGCAAATATCAGAATGGGAAACTGGACAATGAAACTCATTTGTGCCTATGGTCCCACAGAAGGTTCTACTAAGGTAGAAGTAGAGGAATTTTTTGAGGCTTTAGAGAAAGCAACTGACACAATGAAAAATGAAAAGTTAGTCTTTGTTGGAGATCTAAAATACCACAGTAGGAAATGATTATCAGACATACAAAATTATTTTGGGAAAATTTGGAGAAAAGACCAAAGCTAATAATATTGGCAAATAATCATTGGATTTCTGCTCAGGACATGGACTGGTTATTACTAGCACAATGTTCCAACATAAAAATGTGCACAAATTCACATGGAGAGAAAAGGCATGGAATAAGAAAAGTCTCATTGACTATGTTATTGTTGATAGTGATGTTTTCTCCCTGGTTCAGTACGCTAGAGTATACAGAGGATTTGAAATTGGAAATGATCACCACTAAGTTTTGCACAGGATAAAATTGAATTTCACACTGAAAAGAAGAACATGTAAGGAAGTTTTAAAACAAATAAAAGTTGAGTAGTTCTCAAATGTGAACTGTAGACTAAAATGCACAAACATTATTCAAGAGAAAATGAAAGAGTTTGAGAGCAGGAACCAAATCTTGGAGATTCAGTGGCAAGCTCGGAAGAAAACCCTGACTGATTCAGCCAGAGAGGCATGTGGTGAAGTTTCCGAAAGCATAGGAAAATCAGAACTGCATGGCGGGCACAGGAAATTAAAGAGGCAGTGAAGGAAAAGAAGAAAGCATATCAAAAGTTCCTGGCAAATAAAGTCAACTTGTGCTCTTAGAGAATTGTTATTATTATTATTTCTCTGTGGGGACACTGTAACCCCTAGAGAGCATGTCCCCAGGGTGGCAGATAGGGGAGCCCACCATGTGTGTGTGTGTGTGTGTGTGTGTGTGTGTGTGTGTGTGTGTGTGGTGGGGTGGTCCGAATATACTGAATAAGGACTCGTGGACCAACAGGGCCATAAGGGGCAATCATCTTGATTGTAAGGGAAGCAGCACTCCCATGGACCCCTAGCTGGATCTATCCTCTCCTTCTACTTTGAGGAAGATACACTTACTTTAATCTTTCCTATAAGGCTTTATCAGCCAACTCTTCTTATTTTATGACCTTTATCCTATTAGACTACTCAAGGGCCATGGGGTCTTTTCATTTCTGGCTTTACAACTATGCCCTCTGTATAATCCTTACTATCATTCTTCTATAATCTACTCCCCCCCCACTTCAATATACCCTATTCCTCCTATGGGTTTAAATTCGGAAGAAGGCTAGTTCAGAAGCCTTAAGGTAGCAGCCCTGCCACTGAACTATTCCATCTAGTCCCCTGACTTGGAAAACATAATCCTACTTGTAAGCTGACAGAAAAAGATAATCGGATTGAATGTATGGGAAATGACCTTAGAATGGAAAAGGTAAAACAAAAATGGAAATGACAAAATATAATACACATAGCAAACTGGAATGTAAGAGAAGTAGCATATAAAGAAATAGAATTAGATCAATTATTAAATGAAAGAAATTTTAAAATAGCAGTAATCACTGAAACAATAAAGAAATTATGAGAACCGAAAATTTTAATGTGATATACAGTGGAATCGACAGAGACCAAAGAGCACAAGCAGCAGTCATGATTTGGATTCATAACTCCCTTTCAAAACAGTTAAAACATTATAAATTATGGAATGAAAGAATAATAGAAGCTAGAATAAAAATGGATAGAGGCTATTTAACAATAATTGGTTTATATGCCCCAGAAGAAGGAAGAGAACAGGATAATATTGATTTTTATAATCAGCTACAAAACATATATAATAAAATAAATAAAAATGATTATGTAATTTTAGCAGGAGACTTAAATGCAAGAATTGGAAACATGAAAATTAATTTACTTAAATATAAAGAGTTAATAAGCTTCATTTCGGCGATATAAACAATATTTTAAATTAAGGGGATATAAAATCCACATTGTTTCAAAACCGAATGAGAAACTCAAAGATTGGAATCAGAGAGCTTCATGCCGAATATAGTAAACTATAAAGTATCGGTGAACCTAGCGTGAGCTAATGCAAGTGACCCTAGTACGGTACCGGACCGGTACCGTACTATGTACTAGGGTCACTTGCATTATCTCATGCTAGGTTCGCCGATACTTTATAGTTTACTATGTTCGGCATGAAACTCTGATTCCAATCTTTGAGTTTCTCATTCGGTTTTGAAACAATGTGGATTTTATATCCCCTTAATTTAAAATATTGTTTACATCACTGAAATGAAGCTTATTAGCTCTTTATATTTAAGTAACTTAATGGTTGCACCTCTTTGGAAACTCATATAGCAGAGTATATAAGTTCTTTTCGCTATACACTTTGGTATTATAGTCTAGCTACTCACTAATGAAGCCTCAAAAAAGGCTGAAACCGGTCTGGGTAATGACCTCCCTCCATAATGTAATAACAGCATACATATCCTAGGAAATGTGTTTTTACATTATGGAAAATACCTAAGAATAGCGATCTGAACTTTTCCCCACCTTTGCAATGAGTTGTCCGGTACTGTACTACGTACTAAGGTCACTTGCATTAGCTCACGCTAGGTTCGCCGATACTTTATAGTTTACTATATTCGGCATGAAACTCTCTGATTCCAATCTTTGAGTTTCACATTCGGTTTTGAAACAATGTGGATTTTATATCCCCTTAATTTAAAATAATGAAAATTAATAATAATATAGGAATACATGGAGAACATACTCTAAACAGGAATGGTAAAAAATTGATCGACTTTGTGGTTTATAATAACCTAAAAATAATTAATTCCCTCTATAAACATAAAGACATACATAAATATACTTGGGCAGCAAGAGGAAATCAATATTAGATTACTTTATATTAAATGAAAAGACATCAAAATTTTCACTAAATGTTAGAGTTCACAGAGGATATGAAATAAGCAGTGACCACTTCCTTGTTAAAATAAAATTAAGATTACCACCTAAATGGCTACAAGTAACAAGAACAGAAAGAAAAAATTGAAACATTTGTTTATTATTATTATTATTATTAAAACAAGATCTCATGGAGTCAAAGACTCATCTAGGAGGTCCTTTTATCTCACACACATCTCATCATACCGGGTCTTAAACACATTCAAACTCCTTGCAGACACCACACTCTAAGGAGGCATTACAATCATTTACAACTCTGCACGAAAAAAACCTGCCTCTCACTCCCCTACTCACACCCTCTTTATACAATTTCCAGGTATGACCTCTGGTTCTCCCCTGATCTCCCACTATTCTCTGTAGAACTTCTCCACCATTGATCCTATAACAACCCCTTACCAACTTGTAGGTCTCTATCATATCTCCCCTCTTCCTTCTTCCCACTAGACTCTGCAAATTACATCTTTTCAATCTTTCCTCATACTCGACATTCCAGAGGTCAGAAACTACCTTAGTCAGTCGCCTTTGCACCCTTTCCAACATCTCTTCATCCTTCTGAAAACCAGGTGACCAAATCTGGACACAATAGTCCATGTGTGGCCTAATCAAAGCCTTATACAATGGAACAAGAATCTCCCTACTTCTACACGTCAGTGTCTTCCTCATCATTCCCAGAAGTCTTTGTGTTGTCTTCACAATTTTGGCGATGTGTCCCCTAAATTTTAGATCCTTATCCACTATCACTCCCAGATCTCTTATTTCCTCTACTTCCAACAATATATTCTCACCAAGCATAAATTCTGCATCCCATCTTTGTTTTCCAAATTTTAAAACCTTACATTTTGCAACATTGAACTCGCATCCCCATTTGCTTGCCCAATCACTCAATTTATTCAAGTCTTCTTGCAAGGCCACAACATCTTCACTACTCTTTATGGTTCGTCCCAACTTTGCATCATCTGCAAACAACTGAATATCTCCATCCAAATCTTCGCCAATATCATTAATATACAAGTTAAATAGTAATGGCCCTAAAACAGATCCCTGAGGCACTCCACTAGTGACTTTCCTTTTCCTGGATATTGCGCCCCCATACACAACTTGTTGATACCTATCAGATAGCCAGTCTTCAATCCAATGCACTAATCTAATATCAAACACCATCTGCTCTAGTTTGACTGTCAACTTATCATGAGGTACTCTATCAAAAGCTTTGCAAAATCCAAGTATATTACTGTGTATCCTTCTCCTCTGTCCAAGGAAGCAGTCACTTTATTGTAATAAGTAAGTAGATTACTAAAACACGACCTCCCTTTAGCAAATCCATGCTGTCCATCAAAGATTATACCATTGTTGTCAACCCAACTCTGGATCCTAGTTCTCACAAGCTTCTCCAACAACTTAACCACAACACCTGACACACAGATAGGCCTATAGTTTGATGCTTGAGTTCGATCACCTCCTTTATGAAGTGGCACAATCTTGCCCTCCTTCCACTCTTTAGGGACTTGACCAAGTGCAAGACTCGTATTAAAAAAATATGTCAAGGCAGGTGTCAACTCTCTGGCACATTCCTTCAGAATACGCGGTGATATATTATCAAGTCCCACAGCCTTATTTACATCTAGTTTACTCAACTCCCCAAACACCTCTTGCTCACTTACAGTCAGTCTCTCCTCCCCATCATCAACTGCTCTTAATCTCTCCATGAAGTCACATTCACAAGATTGAAAGATCTTTATGAACTGCTCATTAAGTATCTCCACCACACATTCTGCAACAGCTGTCTTTATACCATTTCCTCCAATCAATGTCATCCTTCCATAATCATTCTTTCTTTTGCTGGCTACATATCGAAAGAACTCCCTAGGATTCTTTTTAGCTTCATTAGCTAACTGCTGTTCATACCTCTCTTTAGCTACTCTCACCAACCGAGTCACTCTCCTTGCCTGGTCTTTGTAGAACTCATGAAATTGGTTACTTCCACTTCTCTTATGCTGCCTCCACAATGCCCTTTTTCTCTGTATTGCATGCTTAATCTCTTTATTCATCCATCTCACACCTAACTTATTTAACCTTCTCACCCGTGGTATACATTTAGACATTGCATCCACTAAATATTTTTTGAAAATCCCCCAAGCTGCATTGATCTCTTTTCCAGCTAACTCCTCATTCCATGCTACACCTGCAAGCTGTCTCCTGAGCTCTTCATAATCACCCCCCTTGTAGTTCCACATATACCCTTTTTTCACAGGGGTCCTTGCACTGCTGGCAACCACCCAAGTAATCACCTCATGGTCACTTTCACCAATTGGTGGATGATTTGATACCTCATTGATAATTACATCCTCCGATGAGATGACCAAATCCAAGACCCTTAATCCTCTTGTGCCCTCTGTTACACACTGTCTGAGGTAGTTATCCCTCAAAAACTCAAGAAACTCATTTTCTTTACTTCCAGTTGCTATCTCTTCATTCCAGTCTATATTGCCATAATTAAAATCACCCATAATGATCACCCTTTTCTTATTTGCTTGGCTTATTTGACTATACATTTCACTATCACCACCATCCACATTACCAGGTCTATAACAACATCCCACCAAGTATTTGATTCTATTCACCTCTATCTCACACCATACTGCCTCAAAACCACTGGCCCCATTTCCCTCTTGCATCTCTACCTTGTATGGACATAACTCTTTCTCTATCATCAATAGCACTCCCCCTCCCTTTTTACCCCTTCTATTCTCACGAAACACATCATACTTTTCCATCTCTATTCCTGTCAGGATGTCATCCTCATCTAACCATGTCTCACTTATTCCGACAATCTCTGGGTGCACAGACACAATTAGTGCAACCGTTTCATCCGCCTTGTTTCTTATACTTCTAGCATTGATATACAAACACAACAACTAATTTCTGGATCTACAGCTAGTTCCACTGATACCACTCACTCGATGTGATCTCTCCATGCTGGACTGGAGCCATTTCCCTTTCTGCTTCTTCATTTTAGAACCCTTTGCAATTCCATCTGTTTCCTTTTGATCCCTGATCATTCCATTACTTTCCTGCCTACACATTCTCTCACCTCCTCTTGGAGCATCCACCTTTCTCACGCTGTGTATCCCTGTCCACCCTGAGCCTCGCCGTTTCCCTGCTCCTCTTGCACACCCATTCTCTCATTTTCTATACTCATACCACTCACTTCCACATTCATTTCCACTCCTTCAATCTCTCCTGTCTTACTCTCCTGCTCTTCCACATCACTCCCCTCTCGATCTGATTCATTCTCTCTATTCACTTCTCTACCTTCCAGCAACTAGACTATTGAATAACACAACTGTGCACTGGCTATATGAACACAGAATTAACCAATATCTAGATAAAATAAAACAAAATGAAGAAATAGAAATAGAATGGCTTAATATAAAAACGATACTAAATGCAGTAGCAAATGAAAGCTTAGGAAAGACCAAAAAATTCAATAAAAGGGAAAAAACTGAAGATCTGGGATGATACCATCAAAGAAATAATCAAAAAGAAAAAAGAAGCCTATCACAAAGGGTTAAGCAGTAAAAGATTAGAAGATGAAATAGAATATAAAAGAATAAGAGCCATAGATAAAAGAGAAGTCAGGAAAAGACAGAGAATCATGGAACAAATTTGTTTCTAATTTAGAACATGATTTATATAAAACAAGACTCAATGTATATAAGATTTTGAAACACTTAAATGCAGATACCAAAGAAAACATAAAATTAAACACTGAATTGAAATTAGAAGAATTTCTAAATTACTACAGAGAATTGTGGACAGACAAGTATTTCAAAAAAGGCAACTGGCAAACAATTAACGAAACTGTAAAGGAAATAACTAAAGAAGAATTAGAAATCAGCCTGAAAGAAACAAGACACGGAAAATCACCTGGAGAAGAAAAGCTAGGTTCAGAACTATATAAATATTTAGGAACAATATTCAAATTAAGACTCTTATTATTTTTAAATAAAATGTATTCAACTGGTATCCCCCCAATAGAATGGAAAAAAACAATTGTGATTCCTATCTTTAAAAAAGGTAATAGAGATGACCCTAAAAACTATAGAGTTATCAGTATACTAAATTCCTACTTCATTTGTTACAAAATATATAGCAGAATCTTAAATAGCAAACTAATGAAATATTCCGAAAACTTTATCTTAGAAGTACAGAACGGATTTAGAAAAGGACGATCATGTATAGACCTGGCCTTTTGCCTAAAATTAATAATAGAGAAAAAAAGAGAATACAATTTAGAAACACATATTGCATTTATTGAATTTGAAAAAGCATTTGACAGATTAAAAGAAACATTATTTAACATATTAAAAAAAAGACAAATACCAAAATAATATCCTAAAAGTATATATGAACAAGTATATATGAAAATAATCAAATACAAATAAGATTAAATCACAAGCTGTCATAGCCAAGGGGTCCAACAGGGATGTCCCCTCTCAGCAATTTTTTAATATCTACTTAAATGAAATAATAATAAAATAGAATAAAAATTTACATCGAGGAATTAAACTTTCTCCTACAGTAAACTTAAACACTCTCTTCTTTGCCGATGACCAAATAATAATTACAAATTCTGAAGATAACTTACAGAAAGCTATTTTAGATCTAAATGAGATATCTAAAGATTATGGTATGATAATATCAACAGAAAAATCAAAAACTATGGCCTTTAAAGGACAAGATCTAGCAAGAACTAAAATAGTAATAGATAACAAGATCTTAGAACAGGTGAATTCATTTAACTACCTAGGATGTATAATCACATATGAAAAAGATGTAAACATAAAAATTGCAAAATATTTAAAAGTAACGGGTGTAATTAACTCTATATTTAAACCAAACCTAGTTCAAAAACAAACCAGACTAAAAGTATACAATACATTAGCCCTACCAGTCTTAATGTATGGAAGTGAAATCTGGACAATAAGACAAACAAAGATTAACAACAGCAGAAATGAAGTTTATTTGAAAAACTGCAAAGTATACCCTATTTGATCATAAAAGAAATGAAAAAATTATGAAAGAATTAAACCAAGAACCAGTAATAGAAAAAATTAAAGAATATAAACATAAATAGATGGAAAACGCTCAAAGAATGAAAACAGAAAGATTACCTAAACAAGCCTTAAAGTACAAGCCATTTGGAAAAAGAAAACCAGGACATCCTCTTAAAAGATTCAATGATGACTTCTAAGGCCGGAACAGGCCATGTTAGGCCTAAATCCTTGATACGCATGATGATGATTATTATTATTTGATACCTCCAGGAAGTCCAAGACTCATTGAGGGAGGCCATCTACTCTACAACTCTCCATCTCCACCACTCAACCTCATCCACACCAACGCCATCTACTGGGCACCACCACCACTACTATTTTCACAGACAATCGCAAACACCCATGCCAATGGCAGGATTCGAACCTGCAGCCTTCTGGCTGGAGAGCAGATACGCTAACCACTTGGCCAACCAGACTGACAAAGACAAATGTAAGAAAGCTAAATGCTGTGTAAAACTAGCTAAACAAAACTCATGGGAAAACTTATTATTACATGACACCTCTAGGGAGTCCAAAGGCTCATCGAGGGAGGGCAGCTTCTCTACAACTCTGTCTCCACCACTCAATCCACTAATTACTACGAACCGCAACTACCATCATCATCTACACCAACGACATCTATCGCCCACCACTAATATTTTTACAGACAATCACAAACAATGGTGGGATTCGAACCCACAGCCTTTTGGCTAGAGAGCGGATACGCTGACCACTCGGCCAACCAGGCCGGCAGTTGTATTAGTGCAAGAACTTTAAAATCTTGTATACTGGAAGAAAAAAGGCCACTTTGACATTGTAATCACAAAATAAAGGTAAGTGGAACTGTTTCACTGAAACTGTGGCTTCAAATTATGGACTGCTTATTCTACTATGAATATAAACAACCAGACTATTGTATTTTCCAGTTGATAAAGAGAAGCAATACTCAGTCACTCCAAGGAATGTTGCTCTTGCACTTTGCCTGAAACACATGAATCAAACATTATCAGACTGTCATGGAGTCAAAAGACTAATTACGAGAGGTCCCACCTTAACAACCGTAACTCATCAAACCATGCCACATTCACTTTCTGGTAACCCATTCCAATCACCTACTGCTCTCCATGCAAAAACCACTTACTCCTCACCCTCCTTATATAGCTTCCAGAAATCATCTGTTATTCTCCATCTGTCTTCACCATTCTTGAAAAACTTTTATTAATCTAGTAATAACGCATCACCAACTTATTTCTAACTTCAGGACAAGAATTGGCCTGAGGACTTGGACTGTTGGCATGGGATCCAAAGCAGGTATGCCACTGCACTGGCTTTGGTTTGATTAATTTGGATTTATGGCCAAAGCAACTCAAGCTATGAGACCAACTGCCCTGGGCAGTGAAACTGTCCTGTGATTGGAAGAGTTGAGCTTGGACCAGAATCAAGGTCTTCTTGTGAAATGCCTCAGCTTAATGATTGTGCCAGATGGTTCTTGTGGAATGAGTGATTTGGCCAGTGAATAATAGCCAACTCAGAACTGGTATGGACCAGGAGAATCCAACTTTCTAATAAAAACAAAGCAATGCAAGGGCCATTAAGAGGTGTATACAATATGATTTCTGCTTAGTGCTATGAATGTGTAAATGAAAAAATAGCAATCAAGAACAATTGGAATTGGTGGGAGTGATTATGCATCTCTTGATGGTAGACAGTTTGGATACCTGGTGCTCATAATTCAGTGAGCTAACCAGTGAAGTCAAATCATGGACATATACTACACTGTTCTTTCACATGTAATCATAAGGAACCATTTCACTGACTCTCAAAATGATGTTTAACTTGTTAAATCCAGTAGATGGTTTCAAAAGGACAACAAACCTTAAGGTTTTGGAAGTTTATTTTTCACTTGGTTAGACTATAATAAATTTAGTTTAATCCTTTATCCAAGTGTAAGCAAACAAAGTTTGCACCTGAAATTATCTTCAGGACTAGGGTAAGGTAGTGCAACGCCAGGCAACTCCGAGCAAAGGTGGACCAAGCTCTCATCACTCCTTGTCTCAGTATCTCCCATAATGCAAAGCACATCTCCTTGCGGACATGTGTACTGCTATGCATTAAGGGAAGGGCCACTCCGCAGACCGGTTTCAACCTTTATTGAGGTCTCGTCAGTGGGAAGCAGACCCAAACGTGGAGATACTAAGGCAGAAGCAATAGCTTTAGTGGCAAAAAAAAAAATAGAACAGTTCTGCTTTTCAGAATTCTCGTTTATCATACTAACTGTACTGAGACTTTATTTTTAACATTATTATAATGATGAGAGGCCATGCTATAAATAGTTCATTTTATTATTATTATTATTATTGACACCTCCAAGGAGTCTGAAGACTCATCGGAGGACACCCATTGTACAATTCTCCGTCTCCACCACTACACCGAACCTCTACTACCAATCATCTACATCAGCGCCATCCACTGCCAGTATTTTTTGTCTGTAAATTGCTTATGTTCTGAACGGCCAATTTGTCTGTATGCAGGATGAAAAACCCAAGTTTTTCATCCTGCATACAGACAAATGGATGGTAGCAGGGTTTTTTCTGGGGAAAAAACCCTGCTACCTCCGTATGAGATCAGCTAACTCAATTTGATTGAAAAAGTCCATATAAAGATTCCTCCTGTCATCATGAGACTCGAACTTAGGCCTTTTCCAATTGAAGAGTGCAATCATTCTTCCAATTGCGCTACAGAGGTGCTATTATTGTTGCAATTATTATTATTGTTTCATGAGGTGATATTTGTTATGGTTGTTTACAAGAAGTGAAGGAAAAGACTGATGCTAAAAGGTGCACTTTAACTTTGGTGATATTACTGTGATATTAGATGCAAGAAAAAGCAGATGTTATACTCAAAAAGTTTTAGCAAAGGACCAGAAGGCCTAACTGTTGGTTGAATGGGAGGCAAGCTTGTTTCACTTATGTCCTTATGAAGTTGGCTTTGGATGACCACAGATTGGCTTGTATTTGGTTAAACACTTATAATGCTGTTAGAGATGGCCGATCTGATTTTAGTGTAAAAAATTAAAAAAAAAAATGAAAGTTACATTAAAATATATATATATAAAAATTTTCTCTTTGGACAGAATATCTTATAAAAATGTTTTAAATTGACTGCTTTGTCCAGTAAATTGTTTTCCTAAAAACAGTTATTTGTAACACTATACTTATTGATTTGTCTACTTTTAAGTAAATGTTATTTTCATAATCTAGCAACAAATATAATGACTTATCATACAACCCTGAAGACTTCTCGGGATTTTTATGAAGCTTTAAGATGGTCTCGAATTGTGGCCCACTGGCTTACTGATACAATAAATGCCAATTCTTCTTCAGAGATCAGAGTGTTTCCTTACAGGTACTTATTTTCTAGTTCTAATATAGTATAAACCATTAGTTTTCCTCATATTTTTTTAGATTAAACCGCTTTATGCACAGTTAAGTACATCACTTAAATTTTGAATTATTATAAACAACTGAATTATTATTATTATTTAATTATTAAATTAATGATATAGGTGAAGATTTAGGTGCAGATAATCAATTGTTTGCAGATGATGCAAAGTCAGGACGAACCGTGAAGATATTGTGACCTTACAAGAAGACTTCAATAAATTGAGTGATTGGGCACGGAAATGGGAATGCGAATTCAGTGTTGCAAAATGTAAGGTTTTAAAATTTGGAAAACAAATATGGGATGCAGAATTTATGCTTGGTGAGGATATATTGTTGGAGGTGGAAGAAATAAGAGATCTGGGAGTGATAGTGGATAAGGATCTGAAATTTAGGCACATAGCCAAAATTGTGAAGACAACACAAAGGCTTCTGGGAATGATGTGGAGGACACTGACATGTAGAAGTAGGGAGATTCTTGTTCCATTGTATAAGGCTTTGATTAGGCCATACATGGACTATTGTGCCCAGATTTGGTCACCTGGTTTTCAGAAGGATGAAGAGATGTCGGAAAGGGTCCAAAGGCGTTTGACCTCTGGAATGTCGAGTATGAGGAAAGATTGAGAAGATGTAATTTGCAGAGTCTGGTGGACAGGAGGAAGAGTGGAAGATATGATAGAGACCTACAAGTTAGTAAGGGGTTGTTATAGGATCAATGCTGGAGAAGTTCTACAGAAAATAGTGGGAGATTGGGGAAGAACCAGAGGTCATCCCTGGAAACTGTATAAAGAGGGTGCGAATAGGGGAGTGAGAGGCAGGTTTTTTTTGTGCAGAGTTGTAAATGATTGGAATGCCTTGCCTGAGAGTGTAGTGTCTGCAAGGAGTTTGAGTGTGTTTAAGGCACAGTATGATGAGCTGTGTGTGTGATAAAAGGACCTTCCAGAGGAGGCTTTGACTCCATGAGGTCTTTGGGTAATAATAATAATTAACTGAAATTACTTTTAGGCATTTTCATCAGTTTATTTAATTGTTTCATTGATAATGTTTTGAGTGAATGGGCAAGGGAGTGGGGATCCAGCTCAATATTGCAAAATGTGGGGTTTTAAAATTTGTGAAACAAAGATGGGATGTGTTGTTGAGGTGGAAGAAATAAGAGACCTTGGGGGTGATGGTGGGTAAGGATCTAAAATTTAGAAGACACATTGCCAAAATTGTGAGGACAACGCAACGACTTCTGGTAATGATGCAGAGGACTGACTTGTAGACATAAGGAGTTTCTGGTTTCATTATATAGTCTTGATTAGGCCACATATGGACTACTGTGTACAGATTTGGTCATCTGGGTTACAAAAGGACGAACTGATGTTGGAAAGGGTAAGAGGCAATTAACTAAGGTAGTTTCTGATCTCTGGAATATTGAATGTGAAGAATAGTTGAGAAGATGCAATTTACAGAGTTTAGTGGATAGATGGAGGAGAGGTGATATGATAGATGTATAAGTTGGTAAGGGGGTTACTTATTGAAGAGGTTTTTCATAAAATGGTGGGAGATCAGGAAAGAACAAGAGATCATCCCTGGAGGGTGTGAGTAAGGGAGTGAGAAGCAGGTTTTTTGCATGGAGAGTTGTGTATGATAGGAATGCATTGCCTCAGAGCGTATTGTCTGCAGAAAATTTGAATGTGTTTAAGGCAAGGTACGATGAGCTATGTGAATGACAAAGGGACCTCCTAGATTAGTCTGACTCCATGGGGTTTTTACGATGCTGATAATAATATAATGAACAGAAAAATAAAGCCTCTCATAGCTAAATTCACAGCCACTTTGTAAGAGAACCATTTTTCAGTAGGATCTAGTAAGAACAAACTAACAATACATGACATGTTCACAGAGCCTGGCATAATGAGTTTAACAAAGGACTGAATTTGATGGTAGTACCCAAGACCATCAACAAATTAGATGTCATCTAAATATGTACCCACATATAAAGTGGATGAAAGATGACTATGTTGTAAACATCCATAGAGACTAGGTCTTTAACCAGTTTCAGTATATCAATTAATGGCCAACAACCTGGCTTTAAAACTTTGAGAGATAAACCTTTAACATGAGTCTTGAAACAGACAATTCCTAAAGGAATAGGAAGGGGATAAAATTGTTCTACTTCACAAAGGCTTATAATTTGCACCTTCAGTCAATCTGTGTCTGGAGCATGAATGTGCTGGAGAGGTTGGTGAAGGCTGGGATTCAGAATTGGGTTGATAATAGCAGGTATTTTCTGATAGTCAGCAAAAAGTGATGAATGTCATGGACAAGGAAAATATATATACAGTGGTATACTTAGATTTTTTAAAGGCCTTTGAAAGATTACCACATGACAAGATGGTAGCTAAATGGGGTTAGATAATAGTCAGTTGGACAGGTGACTGACTGATATCAGAGGGTTTGTTTATGAAGAAGTGGTTCCCAAAAGAGTAAAGTCACTAGCAGTGTAATGCACATAAATTTTAAAAAAACAATGAGGAATAAAGTGCATGTTGTGGTCCTACAAGAGAATATGAATAGACTGTATGAGTGGAGCTACCAGTTAAATATTGCAGAGTTTTGAAATTTGGTAGGCAACAATGGGATGCCCAGTATAAAATTGGTGGATAAATCTTGAAGTGGAGCAAATCTGGAAGAGTGGTGGACAGAGTTATTGCTGAAATTGTGAGTACATCATATGGCAAAGATAAGGAGGACCTTAATATATAGAAGAAAGAGGTTATGGTTTCCTTGTATAAGGTCTTGATCATGCCACATATGAACTATGTGTAGATTTGGTTATGTGGTTTTCAAAGGGGGGGGGATGATGAGGATACCTTAAGCGTTTGGAGAAGATCCCCCAATTTTGGAGCTGAAATGTAGGATGTGAGGAAATACAACTTGCAGAGCCTTGTGAATAGAAGGAGAAGGGTTATGATTGAGACATAAGTTGGTGAAAGGTTTATTATCAGAATAATATTGAGGAGATTATTCACAGAATAAATGGAGACAAGGAAAGGTGATTGGTTGGTTGGTGAGAGGAAGGCATTGCCTGAGAGTTTAGTGAGTGCAGAAAATGAACAAGTTTAAATCATGGTTCAATGATTTTTGTGAGAGTGTGGACCTCCAAGTGATGAGTCTGGACTCCTTGAACGGCTGATGTTAATAATAATAAAGCTATCCCAGATAAAGTATTGTACTGTAATTAAACTGATCTTCCATTTTAAAATAAAGTAGCTATAAATCAATAGATATTATAATCCTGGAAGATGTAAATAAAAACAATTGCAAAGAAAAAAAAATCAGCTTTTAAAGAATGATTACTTCTTAATCCTGTGACTAGTTAAAAAGTGAAAAGGCTGCATTATTTCTTCCTTTTCCATGCAGTTGTTTAAGAAACATAGGCTTGAAAATTCCCAGAAACTAATAATAGATGATAAATTTAATTAACTTACTTCTATGTACTTGTTAGATCCAATCTTAAAGGCAGGCAACAGCACCTATTTGCATCAGCAGTATTAGGCATCACTTTCCTGTACTGCTGATGCTATCCCCTTACTATAAACTTTCCTCTTGAAAATATGGCCTAAAATTGTTCTATTTACTCTCATTGAGAAAAATGCTCCAAATTCTGGCATTCTGAAATGAAATATATGCATTGTCAATAATGCATTTTCAATTTGGACATATGAATCTCAACTCTCTCACTATGTTCCTAAGAACTTTGATACTAACATTGGCATATTTGATTCACATTTGCCCTGGAACTAGTATGCTCCTAAACATGTTCTCCACCCCACAAGCTGACTCCACTCTGTTGCCATCACATGGAAAGACTCGGTCAATCACACTTGTTCACCAGCCAGTACACAAGATTTCTTTTTCAAAAAAGAAATCATAATGGTTAAAAAAGATATCAAATTTTGAGCCTCTGTAGCGCAATTGGAAGAACGACGGTACGTTGCGCCATTCGATTTGAAAAGGCCTAAGTTTTATTCTCATCATGACGGGAAGAATCTTTATATGGACTTTTTCAATCAAAGGCGAGTTAGCCGATCTCATACGGAGGTAGCAGGGTTTTTTCTACCAGAAACTTGGGTTTTTCATCCTGCATACAAACAAATCGGCCCTTCAGAACACACACAATTTATAGATAAAAAATACTAGCTGTAGTGGTGGGCAGTAGATGGCGCTGATGTAGATGTCAGTGTAGTGGTTGAGACAGAGAGTTGTACAGTAGGTGTCCTCCCGTGATGAGTCTTCGGATTCCTTGGAGGTGTCATGAATAATAATAATAAAATTTTTTGTACAACCTGGAAATCTCAAGCAAGCTCATGACCATGAATTTCAAAAGAAGCTGTTACTAGCTGTATATTCCATGGAATAGCAAAATGGCTAACTGGAATTTTCAAAAAACACATACTGCACTGATAATTAGGATATTTTCATGCCTCCATAAAGAGGAAATAATCACATTGTGATTATTTCTTCAATTACTGCTACCTTAAAAGTTGACAAGGAAAATGATGCAGACCATGGATTCAACAGAATATAGCCATGACGAGTTCTGCCAATAAATTAATCCTGGGAGATCTGAAATCACAAGTTAATAAACTAAATTAGTTGCTTTACAATGTTAATTCTTTGGATGATGATGCTATCAAAAGGTTAAGGATTTCTGGTGCTAGAAAACCTAGGATACATACATTTTGTTTCACTCACTGGTTAACTGTATTGGCTGTGTTGTATATAAGCTCTAAAAAGTTTTTATCTAATCTACTCAGTAGACTAACAGTAAATCTCCATCATGTATAGAGAATACCTCCAATTTCATTTCAAAGTGAAATATCTCCATCTTTGTCACTTCTGATGTTTTGCTCTTTGCTACTGTACTTTTGGAGAGAACTACTACTACCCCCCCCCACACACACACTTAACTTTCCACAAAAAAAAACCCTTAAATTATCTGACTCAACTGGCTTCACTGCACTGTGCAATGTAGTCAGATAATTTAAGGATCACAGATGAGTCTGTGACACCATTGCTTCTTGTCCCTCCACATGCTTTTGCTATACTAATATTATTATCTCCAGACTCCATGGAGTCACAGACTCATCTAGGAGGTCGCATTTGTCATACACACAGCTCATCATACCATGCCTTCAACATATTCAAATTGTCTGCAGATACCACACTCTCAGGCAACATTCCAATCATTAAGGGACATAACTTACCCTTATTCTCCCCCAATCTCCCACCACTTTATGAAAAAACCTCTTCAGGATTAATCCTATAACAACCCCTTACTAACATGTTTCTATCATATCACCACTCTTCCTCCTATCTGCTAGAATCTGCAAATTGTCATCTAAACTTTTCTTCATATTCAACATTCCAGAAATAAAAAAATATTTTGCTCAACTGCCTCTGAACCCTCTCCAACATCTCTTCATCTTTTTGAAAACCAGGTGACCAAATTTGTTCATAGTAGTTCATATGTAGCCTAATCAGAGTTTTATATAATGGAACCAAAATCTCCTTACAAGTCAGAGTCCTCTGCATTATTCTCAGAATTCATTGTGTTGTCCTCACAATTTTGGCAACGTGTCTAAATTTCAGATCCTTATCCACCACACCCTTATTTCCAGATCTCTTATTTCCTCCACCTTCAAACAATTTATCTCCAAGGTCAAGAGACAAAAAAAGTCTCTTGGCCCTGATTGCATTCCTCCAATTATCTTTGAAGGTTTGTGCACCAGAACTTACTTATGTTATTATTATTTCGGGCGACTCCAGGAGTCCTTGGACTCATCGAGGGAGGCCCTAAACATCATGTCCACACAACTATGCGATTTCATTCTTACAGTATCTATCATACCTTGTCTTGAACTTATTCACCGTCATAGCACCCACAACAGACTCTGGCAGCTTATTCCACTCATTTACCACTCTAAAAGTAAAGAACCCAGCTCTAACACCACTGCTAACCACACTCTTGCCCAGCTTCCATAGGTGTCCCCTAGTTCTCTCACCACCAGTCCTGATCTCAAAAATATCCTCTGAATTAATCCTATAGAATCCCTTTAGCAATTTGAATGTCTCAATCATATCTCCCTTCCTCCGCCTATCAACTAGTTTCTGCAACCCACAAATCTTCAACCTGTTCTCATATGGTTCATTCCATAGACCTGTTATCATCTAAGTCACTCGCCTCTGGATCCTCTCCACCTCCTCCCCATCAAGAAGGAACCGAGGTGACCAAATCTGGGCACAGTAGTCGAGATGAGGTCTTATCAAGGCTCAGTACAGAGGTACAATAACTTGCTTGTCTCTGCTCGTCAAGGTATTTTTTAACAAGCAAGTGAGTTGATGAGCTGATTTAGCTACTTTTGCAGTGTGCCACCTAAACTTCATCTCCCTATCCACCAACACTCCCAAGTCCCTGGCCTCATCAATCTCTTGGAGTACAGTTCCACCAATGTGGTATACTGCTGCTAATCTTTTCACCCCAAAATGCATAACCTTACATTTTGTCACATTAAATTGACATCCATTCTCCTTAGCCTAGAACTCCAATCTATCTAAGTCATCCTGCAAGACTTTGACATCTTCTGCATTCACTATTGCCCTACCCAACTTTGCATCATCAGCGAACAAATGAATTGTTCCACTTAGATCCTTCCCTATATTGTTAATGAACAGATTAAACAGCAGTGGTCCGAGAACAGAACCCTGCGGCACACCACTAGTCACAGGCCGTCTGTTGGACTCTACTCCTGAATAAACTACTCTTTGATATCTCTCCATCAACCAACCACCTATCCACCTCACCAACCCTATATCCATTCCCATATGTTTTAGTTTACGGATTAGTATTCCATGTGGTATCCTGTCAAATGCCTTGGCCAGGTCCAGCAGTATCACTGTAAACCCATTTCCCTTATCCAGTTCAGCCGTCACCTTGTTATAAAACTTGAGCAAGTTACTAAAGCATGATCTACCCTTCACAAAGCCATGCTGTCCCCTGTACAGTATCTCATTTTCATCAATCCATTCCTGTATTTTTCCCTTGACTACTTTCTCTAAGACCTTGACAACAACTCCTGATATGCTGATCGGTCGGTAATTTGCAACCATAGTCTTGGATCCTCCTTTATGCAGTGAAACTATTTTCCCCTCTTTCCACACCTTCGGGACTAAGCCAGACCTGAGACTCAGATTAAACAACATGGTCAAGGGCACTGATAATTCTTTAGCCGCTTCACGCAAGACCCATGCCGGTATACCATCCAATCCCACAGATGTGTTCACATTAAGGTTCTGTAATAGACTAGTCACCTCCACTTCATTCATCACTATTCCCGTATAAACTAATGGTTCCTTCATTTTTTTAATGTCACCACCTGGATGATATGCTTTTGCAAAGTGCGCGCTCAGTAACTCCACTATATCAACTGATTCAGTGACCTCCTTTCCATCGTCATTCCTTAAAATCATTTTACCGTGTACAGTTTTTTCCTTGCTTGCAGCATATTGAAAGAACTGTTTTGGATTCTCTTTTGCTTGCAAAGCTAGTTTCCTTTCATAATCCGCTTTTGCTTTTTTTTACCACACTCGTTACCTTTCTGGCCTGCACTTTATACCGTTCATGTGCCTGCAGGTCACCCCTTTCTTTAAATTCCCTCCACAGTTGTTTCTTTTTTTGCAGCTCAAGCTTAATGGTGTTATTCATCCATTTAACCCCTACTTGTTTTACTATTCGGACCCTAGGTATACAATCAGCCATTACCTCCTGTAAATGCTCCTTGACCACTTCCCATGCTCTATCGACATCCAGCCCTTGCAGTTGTACATGCCATGGCACTGATCCAAGCAATCTCCTAAGCTTGTCATACTTGCCAGCACGGTAATTCCACATATACCCTGTCTTAATCGAAAATTCTACACCTTTAGCCACCTCCCAGGTCAAGACCTTATGATCACTCTCACCAATAGGTGGCAACATGGTCATATTCATGTTGCCACCTATTGGTGGCAACATGAATATGGTAATAGCATCAAATTCTCCTGGTAATAGCATCAAATTGACCTGGTAATAGCATCAAATTCTCAGATGCTATTACCAGGTCAAGCACTCTCACACCCCTAGTATTTTCAATTACACGCTGTCTCAGATAGTTATCCCTTAATAATTGAATAAAATCATTTTCCTTCCTCACATGTGTCCTCTCCTCCTTCCAATCAATGTTACCATAGTTGAAATCCCCCATAATAATTACCCTCCTTCCACTCATTTCATCAATTTCCCTATGCATGCTATCTCCACCATCTATTCCATCACCTGGTCTATAGCAGCACAACTGTATATTTTATTCTGCCAGTCTCAATCTTGCACCAAATAGCCTCAAATGAGCTCCTTTCACTATCCTGCGATACAACTTCAATTCTCCTTGGCTGCAGTTCATCAGCTATCATCAATAATACCCCTCCCCCCATTTTATTCTCTCTGTCCCTCCTAAACGCACTATAACCTACACATTCTATCCCACTAACTATATCTTCTTCTGCCAGCCATGTTTCACTAATGCCAATAACCTGTGGCCAGGAAGAGCCAATCAAGGCCAAAAATTCTTCGTTCTCGTTCCTAATACTCCTGGCATTAGTATACATGAAATGCAGTGATCCCTTAGTCCCACCCCTATATCGATACGTTATTCTAAATGACCCATTCCCATTTTTTGTCCTTAGTGCTGGCTCGGGTACATTATATACATTCTTACACTCATCTGTCTCACTGATGCCTGCATATCCATTCCCCCCCCCCCTCCTTGGTAGTTCTAGTTTCCCTGGTTTTGCACATCCATTTTCACTTCATTCAGCAACACTCTTTCCAGTCTCCGCACACCAAGTCCATTCAAATGCAGGCCATCCATCTTGTATAAGTCCTTTCGCCCTTCAAACTCATTCCACACGTCCACGAATTCCACACCGTCTGCATAACCTACGCATAATGTCATTTGCAATTATGGCCCTCCTCCTAAACTCCTCTCTGTCATACCGCGGCAACAGACTAACCATTCTAACTCTGTCACTCTTTTCTTTCGCTACCTTTAACAATACTTTCAAGTCCTCTCTCATAAAAAATTTATCACCTTTCAATTCATTCGTACCCACCACAATTATTAATTCTTTCACCCTCTGTTTTTGCACTCTAATACTCTCACTTACATCCTTAAATTTCGTACCCGGTAAGTACGATTTAGTTACACTGCCATCTATCACCCCTCTTAATAACGAGTCACCATACAACACTCTTTCCTTCATTTCAGAAACTCTCTCATTCTTGCACTGTGTTTTTACGTTATCCGAATCACTCTGGAAAGAGTTTTGCAGGTGCTCTAATTGCCACTGCGCATTTTGTATTACTGCGCGCAACCTAGCGATCTCACTTCGTACAAACAATTCCTCATTATTTTTATCATTTAAACCATTTTCTCTCTCAGTATGGTTGCTTTCACTCTTTCTTAGATCACCGCTCTCATTGCCATCTTGTACATCGCAATTCTCTATCAAGCCACTATTTTCACTCACATTCTGGCAATTCTGGCTTTCTTCAACCATAACTATCTCACTATCTGACACATACTTCAACTCCTCACTTTGCTTACACTTTCTACGCATTCTCCCACCACTATCACTTTCAATCCAAATTCCAGCCTCATTCGGGAATGCATACATCCCACACGCATCACATTGGACAAACTCTCTCACATTATAGTTTTTGTACAATGGCATCGTATTTTTGGATGCCATTATCTTACGTCGCATTGGCGCCATATTCAAATCTATGAAACGTAACGTTATATACTAAATTAAATAACGTAATTCACACCAAAATCCCACAGACACAACAAGCTACCAAAATTAGGCAATATTATGTTATGATTTTAACCTATATTCTAATTTTTACTCAAAATTGTACTTAGCTTTCGGGAACTCTCTGAAAACACAACCATCCTTCTGGCCCTCTAGCGGGCAAACTTCCTGCCAGTATATACTCTCTTACTTCACTGATATCAATCCCACAGCCTGGAAATTGGCCTATGTTCAAACCTGTTCCCAAGAAAGGTGACAAATCACTGCCATCAAACTACCACTGTATCTCATTCACCTCAGTCCTATCTAAAGTAATGGAGAGAACCATCAATTCCCAACTCCTACACTACCTTGAAGGCACCCAGCTAATAAATGACCACCAGTATGGATTCTGTCACTGCTGATCAAGAGATCTAATTTTTTTTTTTTCTATTGTAATCATGCGCCCTAACTGTATGTTATTCCTATTATTGTTTTAAACTACTGTACTGATGATGTCCTAAGATACTTAGGATGAAATATTTACAATCAAATAATTTTCACTGTGGTTAATACAAGTGTTTCTTTTAATTATGAAGTTTAGTTAATCTCAAGTGCTTGCACTTCATATCTCCAAAGCTTTTGACTGGATCTGGCACAAAGGTTTACTAAACAAACTTCCATCATTTGGTCTGTCCCAGGACTTCTACAGTTGGATTGCCAGCTTTCTGTCTGAATGCTCACTATGTATGATGGTTCCTTATTCTCTCGCCATTCAACTAATTCCAGGGTTTCACAAGGTTCTGTTCTCTAACCAACCCTTTTCCTTCTATATATCAGTGATCTACTTCAGTTGACCTCCAGTCCAATACACGTTTTTGCAGATAACATCACATTGCACTCCTCCCTTTCATTTGATAAACCTTATTCTACATCAACCATCACTGCCCTCAATTCTGATCTCCAAGCCATTCTCCAATGGGGTTCTCAATTTCAATGCTAGTTAAACCCAGTTCTCCTAAAAAAAGCCATTTTCTCAGAGTATTATTTTTGACAACACTCAAATTTCCAGACAAGATGAGATTTCTGTTTTTGGAATAACCCTGACATTAAGCCTCTCCTGGCATAAACACATCACAACCATATCATCAGCTTCTAAAAAAACTAGGATTTCTCTTTTACTCAAGATGTTACTTCATCTACAAACAGCTGTTAACCTTATACAAATCACAAATCTGCCCACCTATTGAATACTGATCTCACATTTGGAGTGGACCCCCCCCCCAAGAGCTCCCTCAAAATGCTTGACTTAATACACAAGAGGGCATTTAGATTGATACTCACTCTGATAAGAGTACCGTACTCACTTTGATAATACATCTCTTACCAACTCACTCCTCCCACTTTAGCATAGGCATTTGGTTTCTGCAGTATATGTATTCTATAAATATTTCCATTGCAAATATTAATCTGAAATAGCACTGATAATTCCCTCACTCAGTGCTGTCTGTTGGAACACATACAGCTGCTGCTCAACATTCCTTCACATTACACCTTGAAACTCACAGAACAAGTTTCTTTTCCTCCTTACTACTGCTGTATTGCGGAATAGTCTTCCCCTGATGTGTTTTCCATGGGATACAATATACAGGCTTTAAATCAAATGTAAATAAGTTTCTCATTTGCCAAACCGCTATCCATATACGGTACTAACATACTATAGGTTGATTAACCAACCTCTCATGTATGGGATGAACATAAAAATTAGTGGTGGTAAAAGTACTGGAAAAATTGCTCAAAAAGAGAATTCAAACATGAGTGGTTAAGAATATGATACTCTATGATTGGCAGAATAGATTTTTGAAGGGTTGGTCATACCTTAGCAAGTTACTAACTTTTTATAACAGATTGAGAGTTGAGTTGAATCAAGGAAATGGCTGCATGATGATACTGCTGAATTTTTCAAAAGTGTTTGACAGGATACCACATGAAACTCGGTTATGCAAATCAGAACAAATGGGGAGGGATATGATACTGGTTACATAGGGTGGCTGATGGATAGATACTAAAAAGTAGTATATGGAGGTGCAGAATTCAGGAGAATGTAGTTAATCAAGGCAACATGGAGAGCTTGCAGGATGATTTAAATAGGCTGTCAGTATGGCCAAAAGCTAGTGGATTGTAAGTTTATTATGGAGAAATGAAAAGTTATGCATTTTGGGATAAATAGATTACAAGCTGTGTACTACATTGATGGATCTATACTCCAGAACGTAGATGATACTAGGGATTTGGGAGTGATAGTAGACAGAGTTAATGTTTACAGAGCATATTGTTAAGGTTGCCATGGTAGCTCATAGGATTGCTTGGCTATTGAATAACACACTAACAAGTAGAGACAGGAAATTGTTTTACTCTTTATAATGCTTTGATACATTTACATCTGGATTACTGTGTGTGGGTGTGGTCACTGGGATTTCTTTTGATTGAGGAAGCAATAGAGGATCTGGAGATGAGTGACCAAGATGGTGCGTGACCTGTGGCATGTTCGTAGATCAACTGATAGATTGACAGATTTTGGGGTGTAGAACTTGATTGACAGGAGAAAGGGTACATAAACAGAAATATTTATGTTAAAAAATTTTATAGGAATTATGCAAAGGAAGTATTTCAGCACTCAGCTACAGGAGCAGAATAAGAGGTCATCCCTGGAAGTTGAGTCAGAGTGTAGTTAGTTGGGGTGTGAGGACTAGATTTTTTACTTGAAGAGTGGTGAATGAGTAAAATGGGTTGCCAGAAACATTTGAATGGGTTTAGGAATGGTATAATAGATACAGATGTACTTAAACATCACTTATGCAGATGCAAAATACTTGGTCATGTATCCTAGACTCTTTAAGAATGCTTCTGATCAGTAATCATCAGTAGTGTTGATCACAGTGGTTTGATTGAGGGTTTATTGTGGCTCCAGCCCATCTGGCTGGAACCACAATTTTGAAAACAGAATGGCTAACGTTTCTCAAAAGGTGAGATATCTTGGGTGTTTAATCAGTGGAAAATAACCCAAATTGCTTGTCTATGAGGCATAACTCATCCTAAGAGTGCCAGGAATTAAATCATTGTCATCTGAGAAGACTTGTACAGAAAAACAGAATTTCCTGTGTGGAGCAATTGACTGAAGCATTTAATGAAGGTTGTTTCCAATCCATATCTAACCAAACTCTGCACAAGGAATTGAAGAAGATCGGTATTGGCAGTTACATGCCTATACAGAAATCAGTTGTTTCTGCAAAGTTTCTAATTCAGTGGCTGGTATGTGTGGAAAGGGCAAGGTACACACAATGCAGAATGATAACTATTTTTTTTCAAATTTAGTTAATATGGGGGTGGTCTGAATGTTCTCAGCCTTGAACATAGATGGCAACACTATCGGCAAGATGTTTTTTTCTAAGTTGGTACATCTGTTATAAGCATCCATGCAAGTCATTCTATCAAGTAGTTCATTTTATACAGCTGTCTGAAGCAAAAGTGTTGTCTATATCCCTTGAAATGGATAAAATTGAGTATTGTGCAGTTATAAAATTCTTTGGAAAAGAAGGTTTAACACCAAAAGAAATTCATTCGAAGTTCATAAAAGTTTATGGGCACTCTTCTCCTTCGTTTTTGACAATTAAGAAATGGGCTGCCAAGTTTGAACATGGCCTTACCAGCCTTGAAGATGATCCACGTGAAGGACATCCAAAAAGTGTAATATCAGAAATCATTGATCAATTTCTTACATGCTTACACAGATCATTGATCAAGTGCGCAATATGGTATTGGATGACTGGCGAGTCAAAGTGCATGAAATTGCTGAGACTATAGGCATTTCGAAAGAATGTGTAGGATATATTTTGCATGAAGAATTGCAAATGAAAAAGCTGTGCACAAGATGGGTACCACGCTTGCTCACAGCAGATCAAAAATGCACTCACATGAAAATCTCTGAATAGTGCTTGGAGCATTTTAACAAGAATAAAACTGATTTTGTGCATCGATTTATTGCTATGGATGAGACTTGGATTCACCATTACACACCAGAATCCAATTAGCAGTCAAAACAGTGGACTGAAGCTGGTTGTTCAGCACCAATGAAGACAAAGTCAGTTCCATCGGCAGGAAATGTCATGGCATCAGTGTTTGAATGCAAAAGGCATTTTGTTTATTAATTATCTTGAAAAGGGTAAAACAATAACCAGGGAATATCATTCCTATCTTTGAACCAGATTTTTTCTTCTTCAAGTGTCATCTCCTAGAAGGAGGTTGACAACCATGTCACGGAACCTTTTTCTTTCTTTTGCTACTCTGGAACATTTTTGGTAATTCAAGCCAGTCCAGTCCTTAATGTCTTCGAACCACATTTTCCTGGGTCTACCGCTCCCTCTTTTTCCATCCAATTTCCCTTCTAATATTAATTTCTGAATGCCTTCTTGTCTGGTTAGATGTCCAAAATATTTAAGTTTTTGCTCTTTAATTATTTTCATTCATGTTCTTTTCATTTTTGCTTTCTTTAAAACATCTTCTTTTTCATTTTCTCTGTCCATGGTATTTTCAACATTCTTCTGACGGTCCACATTTAGAAAGCTTCTAATTTTTTCTCTGCTTCTTTATTTAGAGTCCAAGTTTCACTGTTGTAGAGAAGGCTTGACCAGATATAGCATTTTATTAATCTTTTTCTTGTGTCTATATTAATGTCTCTGGATGTTAGAACAGTTTTCATATCAGTAAAGGCTTTTCTTGCTATCTCTATTCTTCTTTTTATTTCTTTAAGGGAATTTCCTTCGTCTGTAAACATTTGTCCCAAATATATAAAAGACTGAACCTGTTCAATTTTCTTTCTATTAACAGTTATGTTCAGTTTCTTATTTATTGGTTCTTTTGATATAATCATGCACTTTGTTTTCTTTAGGTTAATAATTAGTCCCATGTCAAAGCTTCTGTTGTAAGCTTCTGTGATTAAGTTTTGGAGATCAGATTCAGCTATAAGAACTGTGTCATCTGCATACCTGAAGTTGTTGAAGTTCCTACCTCCGACTTTTACACCCTTCAGTTGTGAAATATTTTTAAAAACTTGCTCACTATATATATTGTACAGTAAGGGTGATAAGACACATCCTTGCCTTACTCCTTTTTTGATTTCAAAGTTGCTAGAATATGTATTTTTATATCTTATTGAGGCCATTTGATTCCAGTATATATTTGTAATTATACATAGATCTTTTCCTTTTAACCCATTATTCTGTAGGATATGTATTAATTTCTTGTGATCTATTGAATCAAATGCTTTGGTGTAATCAATAAAACAAAGATATATGCTTTTCTGGTTGTCAAGGCTTCTTTCACATAATGTTTTGAAATTGAAGATCCCTTCTCTTGTACCTTTTGTCTTTTTGAAAACCTGATTGAGTGTCTGCTATTTCTACTGACAAAGTGCCTTTTATTCTTTCTAGGATTATTCTCAGTAGTAATTTTGCAACATGGCTTGTTAAACTTATTAGTCTATGTTCTGTACATTCAAAAGTTCTTGGAATTTTGGGAATAGTGACAAAGATGGATTTCCTTAGATCATCAGCGATGTATCCTGAATCATAGATGTTATTAAAAATAACCTTTAGGTCATTAAGTGTGTTTTCATTTACTTTCTTTAACAATTCAATAGGGATATGATCAGGGCCAGAGTAGATGAAAAATTCGTGAGAAAAGATCCGGTTTACAGAAGAAAAAAAAATCATCTTTCATCAGGACAATGCACCTGTCTACTTGATGGCAGTGGGAAAATTAAGGTATCTGCACTATGAATTGTTGGAACATCCACCCTCTTCCCCAGATTTGGCTCCCTCTGAGTTCTTTCTCTTCCTTGCTGGTCAGTGTTTTTCTTCGAATCAAGAGGTGATTGCAGCTGTAGAGGGGTATTTTTTAGATCTTACTGAGAATAACTATAGGGATGGGATAATGGTGCTGGAGCATTGCTGGAATAAATGTATTAGTCTTAAGGAAGATTATGTTGAAAAATAAAAATAATTTTGAAATTATAAATTCGCTCTTTCATGTTAGGCCGAGAACTTTTCAAACCTCCCTGGTATTAGGTTAATTTGTTACTTTATTTGTTTGTTTTTATAAGTGTGTGATTGACAGTTGTTTATATTTTGTATAAAAGCAAATATTATCAATATGGCTCCAGTGGAACACTAGAACAATGGCAGCCAATGTATGTTTTTTGAGAAAGTTTAATATGAGAGAATTTTTTTCCATTTGGCATAGTGTATGAGAGATGTAGTTGTCAAAGATTTGCAAAAGGAGAATCAGACTAATAAGCAAATATGTGGGAAGTGTTTTGCGAGTGAGAACCAGTCAAGTGTCGAGAGTAAAGCATGTGACAGTGGAGTAGAGAATATCGACAAAAGCCAGGAAAATGTATTGGCAATATTGTTGATGCAAGGGCATTGACTGAAGGTTATGAGAATGAAGCATCTCATGAAAGAAATAGCACTGTCAATCACCTAACCTTTCATAATTATTTGATCTTACATAAGTGAGTCTAACAATTACTGAAAGGTCAGATGATTTGCAAAACTGAAAAAAAAAAAAGGTGTAGAGTAAGAAACAGGAATATATAACTAAGCAAGAGAAGGAGAAATTTTCTATAGTAATTGTGTGATAAGAGGAGTATTAATAAGAAATGATATTAGTGAAACTGCCAGGGTGAAAAAAATAACTGTTTTGGCACTAATGACTAGAAAGGAGAAAAATTTGTATCCGAGAAGACATAAAAAAAGTTATCGAAAGAAGTGAAAATGAAGAATGACATTTGGGTGATTGCAAGTCTGCTGCCATGCTGTAATAGAAATTAGTTGAAGAGAATGATTGCAAGTCAATCAATACACAGGTTGTGCAAAAGAGTGATGTACAGTTTGCAGACCTATGGACTGAATTTGATGGAGGGAGGAACTTATATAATAATGATATGGATCTGAAGTTAAGCATCTTGAGAAAAAATTGTTCAGTTAGCATATAGAAGTGCAAATTCAATAAAATAGAGCTGCTATGATTGATTCAAGTGAATATACATGTGCAGGTACTTGTAGGGCGAGTGAATGATCGAAAAAATGTGGAATCAAGTCTCACAAGCGACAAAATTGCATAGGGTAGTCAATACAAGGTGTAAAGATATATGTGGGTCTAAGGGGATAACATAGTTTATGTATGCTAATACTAGAAATATCAGGTCTGGCAGTAGTTGAGGCAACCTTAAAAAATTTATAAAAGTCAGACTTAACTGACAGCAGATGATGTGGTTACAGGGATAGAATGTAAGGGATATGTTATTTTTAGGGAGAATAGGGAAAGAGTACTACTGATGATAGCAGATAACTACAGCCAAAAAAGAGGAGATCAGGAAGACAGGGATGTGGAAGGCTGTTTATCTGTGGCAGTTCAGTGCAATATTAGAGACAGCAGGATAATATCCCAGGTTTCGGCAGAGAATTTTAGCCAGGAGTTGTGGCGGGCTTGAATAATGAGAAGCGTACCAGCAGAGACGTAGCAGGCAAAAGCTTCTGCGTCGTACAGTAGTGGGATCGCGTCTGTGAACAGGCATTGTGTAGCAGCCAGGCCAATAAAACTATACCCAATTCTTTTAAAGCGCCTCCGTAGCACAAATGGAAGGACGATAGTACATTGCGCCCTTCGATTGGAATAGGCCTAAGTTCGATTCCCGTCGCGATGGGAGGAATCTTTACCTGGACGATTTCAATTGAAGGCGAGTTAGCCGATCTCATACGGAGGTAGCAGGGTTTTTTCTCCCAGAAACTCGGGTTTTTCATCCTGCATACAGACAAATCAGCCTTCAGAACACACGCAACTTACAGACAAAAAAATACTAGTTGTAGTGGTGGTAGAGGTGGGCGGTAGATGGCGTTGATGGAGATGAATCGTAGTAGAGGTTCGGTGTAGTGGTTGAGACAGTTGTAGGTGTTCTCCCGCGATGAGTCTTTGGACTCCTTGGAGGTGTAAGGAATAATAATAATATATTTGGTTGCTCCTTATAGACCAGGAGAGTAAGGGATGATGCTAATTTGCTGATGCATGCATCAGCAAATTAGCATGGATGCAGGTAGAGTAATTATTAGGACTTCAACTATGAGGAAGTAGACTAAAATAAAAAATCATGACATGACAGTATAGAAATGGAATTTATTCAACTACTAAGAGTTAATTACTTGAAATGGCATATCAGAAAGCGAACCCAGGGTTTGAAAGTGCTGGATCTAGTCTTGGGATCAGAAGATAGGAGAATCAGTACAGTCAACAATGAGTGAGGGAAATGTTTCATTATGGATTTTGGCAGATCATAGAAATGGGGATATTATTATTATTATTATTTCGGGCAACTCCAAGGAGTCAACAGACTCATCGAGGGAGGCCCTAACATCATGTCAAGAACAACTATTCGACATTCACACAGTATCTATCATAACTCGCCTTGAACTTGTTCACAGTCACAGCACCCACAACAGACTCTGGCAGCTTATTCCACTCATTTACCACTCTCAAAGTAAAAAACCTAGCTCTAACACCCTTGCTAACCACATTCTTGCCCAGCTTCCATGTATGGCCCCTAGTTCTCCCACCACCAGTCCTATTCTCAAAAATATCTTCTGAATTAATCTTATAGAAACCCTTCAGTAATTTGAATGTCACAATCATATCACCCCTTTTCTGCCTATCAACCAATTTTTATAACCCACAAATCTTCAACCTGTTCTCATAAGGTTCATTCCATAGACCTGCTATCATCTTAGTCACTCGTCTCTGGATCCTGTCCACCTCCTTCCCATCAAGAAGAAACCCTGGCACCCATATCTGGACACAGTAGTCTAGATGGGGTCTTATCAAGGCTTGATACAGAGGAACAATAATTTGTCTCTGCTTGTTAAAGTATTTTTCAGCAATCAAGTGATTTGATGAGCTGATTTAGCCACTTTTGCGATGTGCCCCCTAAACTTCAACTCCCTATCCACCAACACTCCCAAATCCCTGGCCTCATCAATCTCCTGGAGTACGGTTCCACCAATGTGATATACTGCTGCTAATCTTTTCCCCAAAAATGCATAACCTTACACTTTGCCACATTAAATCGACATCCATTTTCCTTAGTCCAGTCCTCCAAACTATCCAAATCATCTTGCAAAATTTTGACATGTTGTGCACTCACTATTGCTCTACCCAACTTTGCATCATCGGCAAACAAGTGAACACTTCCTCTAAGATCCTTTCCTACAGGGTGTTCGGGATAAATTTGACATATTTATAATTAATTATATTTTTCCGTAAGTTACATGTATTAACACACACTTCTCTTCATTTAAAAGTTTGGACCCTTCTTCATTCATATACAAGATGTCAGAAAGGATGGATAGCTGGAACCCACCTGAATCATGGAAGAGAATAACTTGTATCATGATGATTCGTGCCCACCATCAAAATAAGGATATTACGACTGCTGCCCAATGCTCCCTGAATACAGTAAAAACAATCAGGCATGAACTAGAGACTTGCAATGGTGACTACGAGGATATAGCAAGAAGAAAGATCCCTAGCAGACGATCTGATTGCGTTCGTACAGCAGAATTCCTCGCAAATCTGCAGGAACAGGTGTTGAAGAACCCTGGCATTGGAATTCGGGCTTTGTTCGTGGAGTTGCTAACTGTAGTCAAGCCCTGGATAACAAGGGTAGCCAATGGTAGGCCGTATGTATGGCGGCAGGATTCGGCCCCTTGCCACACCTCTGGGAAAAGTCAAAAATGGTTGTCTGAAAATTTCTACGACTTCACCAGTCCAAATGTTTGGCCTCCAAACTCCCCAGACCTTAACCCCATGGATTATTTTGTATGCGGCGCAGTTGAAAAAGACACCAATCGCACTTCCAGTAATACAAAAGCCCAGTTAATGGATAAAATTAAAACAGTTTTTGCGGCCCTTCCCAGGGAGACTGTAGCATCAGCTTGTTCGAGGTTCCGAAGCAGAATTGAAGCTGTGATCGATGCTAATGGTGGTTATTTTGAGTAAATCTTGTTGATAGTATTGTAATTAACTCTGCCTGTAATGTTTTTTTGTCAATTCATTAAATTTAATAGATACAAAGAAGATTTTCTTTTTCCTTACGAAACTGTCAAATTTATCCCGAACACCCTGTATATCATTAATGAACAAATTGAAAAGTAGTGGTCCAAGAACAGAACCCTGCGGCACACCACTAGTCACAAGCCGTCTTTTGGACTCTACTCCTGAATAAACCACTCTCTGATATCTCTCCATCAACCACCCTCCTATCCATCTCACCAACTTTATATCCATCCCCATATGCTGCAGTTTACTGATTAGAATTCAATGTGGTATCCTGTCAAAGGCTTTAGCAAGGTCCAGTAGAATCACTGTAAATCCATTACCCTTATCCAGTTCAGCCATCACTGTGTTATATAACCTGAGCAAGTTACTGAGGCATGATCTACCCTTCACAAAACCATGTTGTCCCCCATACAGAGTCCCATTTTCATCTATCCAATCCTGTATTTTTCTCGTGACTAATTTCTCCAAGACCTTGACAACGATTCCTGATATGCTAATCAGTCGGTAATTTACAACAGCAGTCTTGGAATCTCCTTTATGCAGTGGAACTAGTTTCCCCTCTTTCTACCCCCTCGGGACTAACCCAGACCCAAGACTCTACCAAAATTAGTACCATATCTACCAAAATGCATCTTAAATTTTTAATAGTACCTTCATCCCAGCTGACAAATCATTCATCAGATTTTTACTTAATTGGCTGCAAAAAAAAGAGGATATTATTTTGGCTCTTAAGTACTCTGATTGGCATTATACTTTTACTTTACAAAAAAAGCATATTATATTATGGTCAGTTGTTTGCTGATGATGCAAAGCTATGAAGAGCAACCATCAGATATAGAGATCCTGCAGTAGGACTTAAATACACCAGCATTATAAGCAAAGGTAAATGACTACCACTTTCACATGTCCAAGTGTAATGTTTGGGATGAAGACATCACAAGATATGTACTATATTGATGGAACTGAACTGCAGGAAATTGATGAGGCCAAGAGTTGGGATTGTGAATAGGGACTTCAAATTTAGTGGCACACTGCAAAGATAGCCAAAGCAGCATATCAGATTATGTGGTTATTGAAGTACACACAAGCAGGGATAAGGCCTTATGTTATTATTCTCATTATAAGGCCATCTGAATTACTGCATCTGGTCATCTAGATTCCATGGGATGAACTAGTGAAGAGGGTTTGGATGTAAGTATTTTTGTGGCAAGTCTGTTCAGTGCTCCTTGTGAGAATAATTCGAAGGTCTGCAGACTTCAAAAACTAGCTGATAGCAATAACAGTGGGAATATGATAGAAATATATAAATTATTAAAGGGGTTTCATAGGATTGATACCAAGACATTTTCAGTATATGGCAGGAAGGGAGAGAACAAGAAGTCATGCCTAGAAATCGTATAAGAGTATGGTTAGCAATGATGTTAGGACTAGATTTTTTGCTTGGAGGGTGGCAAATAGGCAGAATGTGTTGCCAGAGATGGTGGTGAGTGCTTCATCAGTTAATGAGTTAAGGATAGATATGATGGGTATTGTGTGACCAGTAGTTAGGGCAAGTCTTCTGTAATGAGTGTTTGACTCCATGGAGATGCCTGAGAAATAATGATGTTTTTTCCATATGGCTTCACCCTGAAATTGCTCTACCCTCTTTCCTAACTAAAATCAGCAACTTACACTCACCCCCTCCCCACACACACACACTGCATTAACTTCACAGAGACTGGAGACAGAAAATGATCCTTCTTGGACATCCTTTTCTTTTTTCTGTTATACTGAATACTTCTGTTTATCTGAAACCCACCTTCACTTGTATGCACTGTTATGAGCAAACAACTTTGAACTGTAGTAAGGTTTTTAGCTACAAAGGAAAGTAAATTATACTTGATAAACAATTACATTTTTGTTTTTATCTACATTTTACCTAAGTGTTACAAACAAAAGTTTGCATCTGAAACATTTTCAGGACTCTGCTACTTATATATATAGAGTATCTGGTTTTCACATTATGCTACCTTAATCCCACATGTACAAGCATGAATTAAAAGTTTGCTGTGCACTTATCGGATACTAGGGAAATTAATAGAAATCATCTGCTCTATACACAAGATGCTTAGTCAGGAAGATATTTCATATGCAAACCTTTTTGCTCATGTTGGGTAAAAAAAATGGTTGAAAATAAGTATGTAATTTCTTATCAAATACACTGGTGTCCAAAAGCTAACGACAAATTACATTTTTTTCCTGTATATTAAAAACTTTCATCACTACAGTCAAATGTGGATATAAATTTATTGCCAGCATGTGGATTTATACCAATAAATTATATTACACAAAAATGTGTTATACATTTCATATAAATTAAACTGCAATATGCTTTCCCCAAATGTTACAAATTTCCTAAGGATGTAGTTAAGGAAATAATGAACAGTGCTTACAGAAAACTATGCAGAGAGAGACGTTTCACTATGGAATATGTCCACCCTGAATGGTGATGCAGTTCTCATAATGTTGTACCATACTTACCACCAACTGAGTCAGGATTTCTTGAGGCAAACTGGCTCACTCCTCCTTCAGAGCAAGGAGGCAGCCTTGTTTGTTTTCTGAGTGGAATTTCAAGCAGCAATGCATCTCTCTATTGCATCTCAAACGTGTTCTGTGGCACTGAGATCTAGGGAGCATGCTGGCCACTTGATTCAATTAATATTTCTAGTCCCTACAAGTATCTCAATTGTTTATATATGATGTGTTGTGGCATTGCCATCCATAAAAATGAATTCTTTGCAAACAGCACCATAGAACAACTGAACAATATGTAGAAGAACTTCATTGTGATATTGTTTGCCAGTCTTAGTCCCTTTTTCCTGCATTTGTAGCTTGGTGCATCCTTTAAGCATAATGCCTCCTCACAACATGACCCCAGCAGTGCCATATCTATCCCTTTCAAGAACATTTTCACTATGGTAAGCAGTACTACTTTCACATCAGATCAAGTGTCATCTACAATTGGAGGAAAAGGTAAAATGACTCATGTAAAGAGTACATTAGCCCGTTGGTGTCTTGTCCAATTTTTATGGATATAACACCACTGAAAATGTGCTCTACAATGAGCTGTGGATAAAGGGATGCCTGTAGTCTGCATAGGCTTACTTGTCACAGTTTGGCAAGATATCCATACCTGTGCATGAATGGAGCCAACTTGCAAGCTGACCTGCCATGGTGCATTGATTACATTTTGCTGTTATAACCAAAAATCTGTCTTCATGCTCTGTGGTAGAGGAGGACAATCTCATAGTAAATGTCTGGAACACATTCCACTGGTATGAAATGCTTCCCAGAGCATGGATACATTGCTATGAGATTCCAATCTTCTGACAATATGAGTAATTCTGCAGCCTTTTTCAAGCTTTCCAATAATTAATTCCCACATGAAATCATCTAGATGATGTCTTTGAGATATAACATTACAAGACCTCCAAGTTTGCAACTTTATTCCTTCATGAAAAGAGCTTCCTTCAAACACAATTTGCTTAGTGCAGTGTTTTGCCTTTTATCTTCTTGAGTGTTACTACATGACCCCTTCGTGTGCAGTTTGAAAATTTGAACATTTTTTCTACTCGAAATCACAGTCATACAAATTGCCACAAGCTGATTCATCTGAATTTGCAGTTGTAATCTTCAGAAATAGGTGTTCATCCTTAGGTTTTGGACCCCAGTGTATAATTAACTTTTCTTAAGCATTTAAGATCATAGTACTCACAAAATGCAAGATATTTCTATGTTCACTTTTGGAGACTATAGCTATGACTTTTAGGAATTCTGTAGTATAAATGTCACTTCCCAAAATTGTATACAGTGTGTGAATTTTTTAAATATAAAAAGTCTTCAAAAGTTGTGCTACAGTTTTAGTTTTTTCTTTTGTAATCTCACTTGGAATTATCTAATTCTAAATATTTATTTTCAGTCTTCCTCATGTGTTCTATGAACAGTACCTCACTACCTGGTCCGACACTTTGAAAAGCTTAGGATTCTCATTTGCAGCAATTTTTGTAGTAACCTTTTTGCTTCTTGGTTTTGACTTACATTCTGCAGTGATAATCATTTTAACTATAGTAATGATAATTGCTGACCTCATGGGTTTGATGTACTGGTGGAACATTTCACTGAACGCGGTTTCTCTTGTAAATATAGTGGTGGTAAGTCTTTTTTTAAATGTTGCATCAAGCTTATATATAGATATAAAAGATAACTAGTTCCTGCATGCCTTTCATGTTGTTTCCATAATTCAGTACATTTTGCTGTTTAGGTACAGATAACTTCATGAAGAATGACGTTATCTGTACTAATGAAATTACTGAAATGAAACTACTGAACAGAGTTTCAAAGCCATTAACAGTCACTAAACAGTTAATACCTTAAAGGTTTTTCTTTAGACATCATATCTATATAGATAACCTGTGTAACCTAAAGTGGGTTGCTAATGGTTGTAAGTTTGGGATGCAGTTAAGTGTAACTAAGTCTGTTTCATTGCAGTTGAAGATTGGATTCATGTGGATTTATAGGTGACAGGAGAAGGTAGGAAAGTTTGTGAATGGAGAGATGAGTGGCACAAGTCAAGAGAATAAGAGAGAAGGAACATAGAGTGGACAGGGAGGCAGGGTAGACAGGGGGACTTTTAAGTAGTTTTATTCTGTTTCACAAGTTATTATTATCAGACCTGCATAGAATCAAAACCAAATTCATTCTGGGAAGTCACACTATCATGCACATAGCTTATCAAATTGTATCTTCAATTCATTCATTGTTTCTATGTTCACTGCACTCTCCATTAAAGGAAAAAAAAAGCTTGTTGCTTCTCTGATTACATCCTCCTTATATACATTTGAATGGATCTGATGTGAGTCAGTTGGAGAAACTCTTGCTGCAAGAAATAATGACTGAAGTGAATGCAAGATCTGAGGAAGCAAGAAATGCTGTGGAAGAGCATGAGAAGGTAGTCAAATTTGTGAATGGAGAGATGAGTGGCACAAGTCAAGAGAATGAGAGAGAAGGAACACAGAGTGGACAGGGGGACACTGAATGAAAAGTGTAGATGATGGTTTCAGGAGTAGATGTGTGAGTGCACAAGAAAGGATTAAGACAGTCCAAGATGTGGGGGTGTTTAGGTCTAGGGATGGGTGTAGTATCAGTGATGATAGACAGGAATGGATGAGGGAGAGTGTAGAGGAGTCATGTCCAAGATGTGAGGTTAGTGGGACTTGTTAGAGAAACTGAAATGAGCTAGTGTGCATGTTTACAAAGGCTTAAAGTATTCACAACAAGGAGAATGAAATACCATTGATAGTCCATCTGCCCCAAAAGTGTTGGTATAGGTGAGACAGATTGAACAAGAATGACATTCTGGCAGGAATTGAGATGGAGGGATATTTAGCCTTTAATGAAAACAGACAAACTAAAAAGGGAGGAGGAGGAGTGTTATTGATGATGATGGCAGAAGAGTTGTGCCTGTCTAGGGTGAAGATGCCAGGAGCAAATACTAACAATGGTTTGAAGCAGTATGGTGTGAATTGAAGGTGGACAGGATGAAATATTTAGTAGAGTGTTACTATAGACCTGGGAGGCAATGAGAAGGAAATATTTAGACAAATTGGTCTGGCTAATAAGAAAAGTGTGATCATTATGGGCAATTTCAATTATAGCAATATAGACTGGAATGAAGAGATAGTATCAGGAACCAAAGTGAATAAATTTCTTGAGATTTTAAGGGATAACTACTTTAATCAGTAAGTAACAGAGGAAACACATGGATTGAAGGTGTTGGATTTGATAATCTCATCAGAAGATATTGTTGTAAATGAAGTGTCACGTCATCCTCCAGTTGGTGAAACTGACCATGAAGGAATCATTTGGGTTGTGGCCAGCCATGTCAGGACTTTCGTGAGGAAGAGTTATATGTGGAACTGTAAGGTGATTGATTATGGCAAACTCGGGAGGCAGCTTGCAGAGATATCATGGAATGAGGAATTGCATGGGAGGAAATGCTTGGTCTCTACTTAGGAATTATCTAGCAGAGGCAATGACTGAGTGTGTTACAAAGGTCAGGAGACTGAAGTAGGTAGGTGTAAAATGGATGACTGAAGAGGTGAAGCATGCAATATAAAAAAAAAAACACTGTAGAGGCACAAGATAAGTGGAGATAATTAATTACATGAGGAGTACAAAGAACAAGTCAGAAAGGGGACTCACTTAGTGAGGGTAGCAAAAGTGTGGTATGAGCAGAAGTGTGCAAATGACACTAAAAGAAATTCTAGGGAGGGTTTTTTTATTTATTTTTTTTTATATGTAGCCAGGAGTAGAAAGAATGATTATGAGAGGATGATGTCGATCAGTAATAATGGGAGAATGATAAGCACTGGGGAGGATATAATAGAGGTGTTAAATGAGCAGTCCATTAAAGTATCCATCCTTGTGATTGTAACATAATGCAGAACTTGAGAGCAGTGGGAATGAGGAAGGAACCAGTGACAGTGAGCAAACAGCAACCTGCTTATCTTAGTTATTATAACAAGGTGATGAATGCATTGAACAAGGGGGATGCATATACAGTAGTGAATGTAGATTTTGCAAAAGCTTTCAATAGATTACCACATGAAAAACTAGTAGTTAAATTCAAACAGGTGGGGGCTGAATGGTATGGTAGATTAGTGTGTTGGATTGGAGATTGGCTATATGATAGGGATCAACAGGTTGTGTATGGGGAGTGATATCCCAGAAGAGGAAATTCATTAGCGGCATGCCTTAGGGGTCTGTTTTGGGACCACTGTTGTTTAATTTGTATGTAAATAACATGGAGAGTTTTGAGTAGTAGAGCAGATCTTGTAGCTTTGCAAGAGGACATAAATAGATTCCCTAATTGGGTAAGTGGGTGGGGAAGTCAGTTTAGTGTTAGAAAGTGTAAGGTTTTAAAATTTCGGAAGAAAAGATGGGATGCAGAGTATAGGATTATTTTGAAGGAGGTAGAGGAAATGAAGGTTTGGGGGTTATGGTGGATAGACACTTGAAATTTCATGGACATTTTGCTAAGATTGTGGAAATGATGTGTAGAAGTAAGATGTTTTGATTCCATTGTACAAGACTTTGATCAGGCCGCATATGGATTACTGTGCACAGATTTGGTTACCAGGTTTTCAAACAGATGAGATGTTGGAGAGGATCCAGAGATGATTCGCTAAGTTGGTTTTTGCTTTCTGGAATGTGGAATGAGGACAGATTGAGAAAATACAAATGGCAGAGCCTAGTGAATAGCAGGAGGAGGGGGAGACATGATCGAGACATAAGTTGGTAAGGGGTAATTATCAGATCAATGTGAAAGAGAATCTTCATAGAATATCTCTAGATGGGGAGAATGAGAGACCATCCAAGAAAGCCTAATAAGATGGGTGTGAGTAAGGGAGTGAGGAATAGATTTTTTGTATGGAGAGTGTTGGGTGATTGGAGTGCAGGGGCAGTGAATGCATTTAAGTCTAAGTACAATTGCACAGCTCATTCTACACCTAGACTTAAAATTACGATGTATATTATAGATTAGCTAATTTCATTCTCCCATAACCATTCTGTCTTCTCCTGGCCACATATGGAAAGGATTCCCTGAAGTTTTTCTTTGCCTCATTTTGCACTTGCCACTTCACTCATTTTGCACTTATGTCTTACCAAGCGAGTTGGTCACTTTCCTAGCATTTTCTTTGTACTCTTAATGCAATGGATTATTACCACTCATGTTATGTTGCCACAATAATGTCCCCTTCCAGACTGCATGCTTAATCTCTTTATTCATTCATTTCACATCTGCTTTATTTGTTCTCCTGACCTTTGGAATACATTCAGATGTCACTGCTGTTAAATTCTGACCAGCATTCAGTCAGCACTGATCTCCTTTCCATCCAACTCCTCATGCTATCACAGCTGCAACCTGTCTACTGACAGTTTTCCATTATCACCAGCTTGTAGTTCCTCATATGACTTCCCCACTATACTAGTGATCACTTTATGATCACCAAATGGAGAAAAATTCAACATCCCATTTACAACAATGATCAGATGATCAAAATTATGACCTTTGATCCTCATGTGACCTCCAGTACATACTACATAAGGTAGTTGTTCAAACTTCAGAAATCCATTCTCTTTGTTCCCAGATGCCATCAGAAGAGGCTGTTGTACATGGGATGTTGATATCATCCTCGTCTAGTATCTCACATATTCAAATAATTTTTGGATAAATGAAATTAATTAATATAACAGTATTGTTCTCTTCATTGTGTATACATTCTGTTAGTGTTGAGGTTAGAAATGCTGAAAGGAACACCATGGTTTAGAAGTACATGTTCACTACTAAAACTAAAATAGACACTGAATTGATTGTATAAAATTTAAAAAAATAACCTGTTCTTGCAGAATTTTTACCTGTTGGGGTATGGAGTGGCACGGTAAGTTAGTTGAGGAGTCATAAAAATTTCATGGGATCTACAGTCAGTCATCAGGGTGAAGTAATATTTAGAATGGAATTTTACATTTTTGGGTGCATATCGTAAATTATCAAACAGTAAAGAAAATGCACAGTTTTGCATTTTGTGTTGTGCCTGAGGTGGTAAAGAAAAGGCTAGCAGAGGGAGAGATTGATTACTATAAATTAAAGATAACAAGAAATTATATGCTTGGTTTAATCCTTTATCCAAGTGTAAGCAAACAGAGTTTGTGCATTAAGTATCTTTACAAAACTGGACTAGTTGTATATAGAGGCTAATGACTTTACATCAGTTGCCTTAGTACCCCATAATGCAAAGCACACATCCTTTAGGGTGTATATAATGCTGTGCATTACTACTAAAAGATAGACTTCTAAAAATAATGTTTATACCTACAAGTGGCATGTTAAATGGTAACAGGTGAATGATGGACTGTATGCAAATATGCAAAACTTTACATTTTCTTCGCTGTTTAGCAATTTACTATATACACCTAGATGTCAAAATCCATTTTAATTATTATTCCCTTCCCCCCCCACACAGTAGATGTTGACTGACTATAGACCCAGTGTAATTCTATGACTCCTCAAGTAACTGCTGGCCTGGTTGGCCAAGTGGTTAGCATATATGCTCTCTAACCTGCAGGTTCGAATCCTGCCTTGGACATGAATGTTTGTGATTTTCTGCGAAAATACTAGTGGTGATGGACGGCATTGGTGTAGATGACAATGATAGTTGCAGTTCGTTGTAGTTGGTGGAAGCAAAGAGTTGTAGAGTAGGTTCCCTCCCTGGAGGTGTTACATAATAATAACTTACTGTACCACTCTATACCTCCAAGTAAAAATTTCCTAATTACTTGTTATTTTTTTTAACTTTGCACATCCAGTTCACTTCCTATTAGTTATGGTTTCAGCATCTGGGTGTATATAGTAAATTATTAAACTTTGAAGAAAATGCTAAGTTTTGCATATTCATGTTGTGTTAAGTAGAAAAGAATAGGCTAACTCAGTACAAAAAAAAAGTTCATACTTGAAAGTGGCATGCTAAATGATCAGAAGTGCTCATCCATTACAATATGACTAGATGAATGATGAAATATGCAAAAGAGAAATAGTGGCAACAGTATTGAGGCAGTGTGTGTGTGTGTGTGTGTGTGTGTGTGTGTGTGGTGAAGATTGACAAGCAGAGATAGTTAATCAGACATTGCTATAGGCCAGAGAATGGAGAGGGTGGTGATAAAAAAAATATATATATATAATATATATATATATATATATATTAAGAATACCAAGCAATTTTTAAACCTGGTTTTACTCCATTTCCCAAGTAAGCAAACAGACAAATAAGTCATAAGTCAAGTTTGCACCTGCAAGTGATGCAAGTCTAGCTGATCCTACAGGTAGTGCAAGACCAAGGCAACTCGTGGTAAAGGTGGATGAGCTCTGATCACTAATCTTTATATTTACCCTTAATGCCAAAACACATCTCCAAGAAGGAGATGCATGATGTTTTGTATTAAAGGCAAGAGGCCACTACCCAGACCGGTTTCGACCTTTATTGAGGTCTCATCAGTGGGAGCTAGGCTAGAAATACCAAGATTTAGTAATACAGAGCTCATAAGTATTTTACCAGAACAAGTTGCCATAAGGTGTTTTAACCTTATTAAATAAAAATCTCTGGAGGAGATATAAATGTAGAAAGTATTTTACCTTGGGTATAATAAATGTTAAGAATACCAAGCAATTTTTAAACCTGCTTTTACTGTGTTTTGGCATTAAGGGTAAATATAAAGATTCGTGATCAGAGCTCATGCCACCTTTACCACGAGTTGCCTTGGTCTTGCACTACCTGTAGGATCAGCTAGACTTGCATCACTTGCAGGCGCAAACTTGACTTATTTGTCTGTTTGCTTACTTGGGAAATGGAGTAAAACCAGGTTTAAAAATTGCTTGGTATTCTTAACATTTATTATACCCAAGGTAAAATACTTTCTACATATATATATATATATATATAAGCAACTTTAGTTAACAAGGGCAGAATGATCACTGGGCAATTTTAATTATGACAATATCGATTGGAATGAAGACAGCTTTTGAGTATGAGAGACAGCATGTAAGGGAGAGCATGCAAGGATCGTGAATTTTACATTGAAGATATGCTTGCGAGTGGAGTGCCACATTTTCCTCCATTTAGTGAGAGTGACCATAAAGTAATGTGTTCTGAAGGTCAAAAGGCTGAAAAAGGTTGGCCTAATGGACGAATAAAGGGATTAAACATAAAATCTGAAAGAAGGCACTATAGTGGAGGCAGTAAGATGAATAATGGCAATAATCATTTACATAAAGAGTATGAAGAGCAGAAATTAGCAAATTGGGGGAGGGGGGTCCCAGGGAGTTTTTTTTTGATATGTGGGAAGTAGAAGGAAGAATAATAATTATAGCAAGATGTTAATGAATGAAAATGGTAGATTAGTAACTGCTACAGAGGACAGCCAAGGTATTCTATAAGCAATTCATCAGGGCATCTTCATCAGTGTGAAATCACGAGAAGCTCAAGAATAGAGGAAATGAGGAAAGACAGACTGGTAAGCAAGCAAAATGTATATGAGGAGTTAAGCAAGCTTGTTATTAAGTTTTTAATGGTACTTGTGACATAATACATGTATTCACAAAAATCAATAATATTTTTATATCAATATTTGATTGATATCAATAGGACAAAAGAACTTGATACCATGTGTCTTAAGGGAATGTTCTAGGCAGTTAGCACACCAGCCTTGGCTTACCTGTTTAATAAGAGTCTTGCAACAGCACTAGCTCAAAAGGAGAAGAAAGGTAAAATTGTTCCATAAGGTGACGATAAAGCTGAGGCTATAAATGACAGGCTGATCTGTATATCTGGAGAGGGTGGGTGCTAGGCTAAGGGAGTTGATAATAGCAGTATTCTTTGCGATTGTCAGCATGGATTTGTTAAAGGAAGGTATATTTTACTGACTTATGTACTGTAACAAGGTGACAAATATATAAGGAGATGCATGTACTATGTAGATTTTGAAAATGCTTTTGATAGATTGCAACTAAATTGCAGCAGATGGGATTGGATGCTAGATTAGCAAGTTCGACAGGTGACTGGATGTCAGCTAGGTATCAGCAAGTTCTGTATTGGGGGGGGGGGGAGTTATCCAAGAAGAGGAAAGTCACTAGCTGTGTGCTGTAGTGGTCTGTTTTGGTGCCATTGTTGTTTAATTTGTATAGTTATGATAATGGGATTGGTTTGACTGGATATGCAACTGTTTGCAGATGATGCAAAATCTTCTTCTTCTTCTTCTGCAGCTTCTCCCACTTAAGTGGGGTCACTGTTGATAATGAGTCTCCTCCACACCTTCCTGTCTTGGGCTGTCACCACATCCAAGTTCTTCATCTTCAAGTCCTCTTCTACCAGCTCCCTCCATCTCTTCTTTGGCCGCCCACGCTTCCGCCTTCCTTGCACATCCATCTGCATGACCCTTCTTCCCACATATTCGTCCTCCCTCCTCATCACATGACCAAACCATCTCAACCTTGCCTCCTGTATTTTCGCTCCTAAGTTCGTAACTTTCACTGTTCCCCTGACATAGTCATTTCTCAGATGATCCTTTCTGGTCACACCGCACATCCATCTAAGCATTCTCATCTCTGCTACTTCCATCCTGCTAATGTTATTTTTCCTCAGGGCCACAGTTTCTATAGCATATGTCATAGCTGGCCTCACTACTGTCCTATAAATTTTGCCTTTCAGATTGATTGGCACCCTCTTATCACATAACACTCCAGCCATCTCCCTCCAGTTCCTCCAACCTGCTTGTATCCTGCATCCCACTTCCTTCTCACCTCCTCCATCTTCTTCCACTGTCGAACCTAAGTATCTAAAGTCTCTCACCTTCCTGATGACATTTCCTGCCAGCTCCAGGTCTGTATCCTGGCCACCGCCCACTGCGCAACACATATACTCTGTCTTACTTCTGCTCAGTCTCATACCTCTCTCTTCCAGTACTTTTCTCCATCTTTCCAGTTTAGTTTCCGCTTCTTCTCTTGAATCTACACACAGCAAGCTGTCATCTGCATACAGCATTGTCCAAGGTGCATCTTCTCTCACCTCCTCTGTTACCACCTCCATCACAATATTAAACAGAAACGGACTTAATGCTGACCCTTGATGCAAGCCAACTGTTACTTGAAAACTTTCTGTCTGTTCCAAACAGGTCCGAACACTTGTCTTCACATTTCTGTACATTTCCTGCACCAACCTGACATATTTCTCTGGCACCTTCTTCTCCCTCAGACACCTCCAGACTTCTTGCCTTGGCACTCTATCGTATGCTTTCTCCAGATCAATAAATACCAGATGTAGCTCCCTTTGTTTCTCTCGATATTTTTCCATCATATGTCGTAACCCAAAGATAGCATCTGTTGTTGATCTACCAGGCATGAAGCCAAATTGTTCCTTTGCAATCTCCACCTCCTCCCTCAATCTACCATCAAGAACCCTTTCTAGGATCTTCATTGTGTGGGACATCAACTTTATTCCTCTGTAATTTTTACAGTCTTGTGCATCCCCTTTACCCTTGTAGATGGGAACAAGAGTACTCTCCCTCCATTCATCGGATATATTTTCCTGTTGGCAAACTTTCATGAACAAGTCCCACAGCAGGTCAATTCCCTCTTCCCCCAGTGCCTTCCATGCCTCCACTGGAATTCTGTCGGGGCCCACCGCTTTTCCATTCCTCATCCTCTTCATGGCCTCCATCACTTCCATTCTACTGATGTTCTGCACCATCCCCTCAGAAGGCTGCCCATCTCCTCTGTGAGTCCTTGCATTTTCCTCATTCAGAAGTCCCTCAAAGTATATTTTCCATCTGTTTCTTATGTCCACATCCCTCCATAATACTCTTCCTTCAGCATCTTTGATCTGCCTCACATGTAAGATGTCCTTAGCTGCTTTATTTCTACATTTCGCTAGTTGGTAAATTTTTCTCTGTCCTTCCTTTGTTTCTAATTGATCATACAGATCTTGATATGCCATGGCCTTCGCCTGTGCCACAACTCTCTTGGCTTCTTGCTTTCTCTCTTTGTACACCTCTCTGTCCTCTTCCACTCTTGACTCATCCCACTTCTGCTTTGCCTTCCTCTTAGCTGTCACTGCCACTTGTACATCATTATTCCACCACCAACCCTCCTTCTGCTCTCTAATCTTTCCAGATGTCTCACCAAGCACCTCGATTGCACAGCTCAGGATTACTTTTGAATTATGTTTCCACTAATCTTGTACACTTTCCAGTCCATCCGAAATCCTCTCTAACACTCTCTCCCTAAAATGATTCCTCACACTTTCTTCTTTTAAGCGAAACCACTTAATTGTCTTCATCCCATGGCAACCAGAAGTTCCTATCTTCGATCTTAATTTAAAGTCTGCGCACAGCAGTCGGTGTTGTTGTGCTACTTGATCTGTTGGAATTACCTTACAATTTGTCACAACCTTAAGATGTTTTCTTCTAGTCAAAATGTAGTCAATTTGTGAGCTGTTGTTACCACTTCTAAATGTTATCAAATGTTCTTCCCTCTTGAAGAAAAACGAGTTCACAATTGCCAGATCAAACGCTACTGCAAAGTCCACAACCCTCTCTCCTTCCTGGTTCATCATTCCCACTCCGTGGCCACTGAACCCTTTCACAGTCTCTATTCTGTCTTCCTATGTGCCCGTTCAAGTCTCCTCCGACAATCACCATCTCATTTTCTTCCAATTCCCTCAATTTCTTCATCTAACACGTTCCAGAACTCATCTTTTTCCTCTGCTGTACAACCAACTTGCGGGGCATATACACATAATACGACCACCCGCTCTTCTCCGAGACCCAATTTCATTCGCATGATCCTGTCGTTCCTTCTACCCACGTCCAGTACTTCACCCTTCATTCTGCCACACACCACAATTCCTACACCATTTCTTCCCTCGTTATTCGCTCCAGAGTAGAACAATTTATATCCATCTCCCAGTTCCTTTGCCTTTCCACCTTGTCTCCTGCACACATAAAATGTCCAACTTCCTCTTCCTCATCATGTCTGCCACCTCTCTTCCCCTTCCAGTCATGCTTCCAACATTCAGTGTTCCCACTCGCAACATCCTCTCCACCTGCTGGGCTCGCTTCTTTAACCGCACCCGCCCTTGATGCGGTAGCCCTCGTCCACTTCTCACAGCTGTAGGGCGATGTGGCTGCGCATCGCTTAAGGGGTACGCCCTAGCCCTTATATCATTTTCTCTTCGACTCATAATCATAGTTTGAGTTGGCACTGAAGTTTTACGACCGGATGCCCTTCCTGACATCGACCCTCGCATTTATCCGGGCTTGGGACCGGCACCTATTGAGGCTAGCTGGCCTTCTTCGGTGGCTGCATAAGATGAAATGACTTAGCAAGATAGGAAAGACTCACCACTAGCCCTCGAATACTCTAATAGCATCAGGGGGAAGGAGCAAGGAGAGGAGAAAGAAGCAAAGAAAGAAGAGGAGGGACCAGTCTACAGAATAATATAACAGATATATATTACATGAAGTAAGGCATGGTCCAGCATCAGGTACCTCGGGTTCCATATTTTGCAGATGATGCAAAATATGGAACAATTATGAGGAGTCAAGCAGATGCTGTTGTGACCATAAAGGACTTTGCTGGGAAATTGTTCCTAAAGATAGCAGTCCTTAGGAACAATCTCCCAGCTCATGTATTTCATTAAGACAACAATCTGAGGTCTTAAAATCAAATATTTATTTCTTGTCAACATTTTTACTCTCCTCAGTACTAATGAGCTATATATATTTAGTATACAGAATTACCTTAAAAGAATTACCTTAGCCAATAAGCAGCCTATTGTTATGGGGAGAATTCTTCCCTCCATAGCAATAAGTATATATTATAATGTAGATGACTACAATAGTGTGTACACACACACACACACACACATCACTGTTGCAATAAAATGCAGTTTTAAACAAATCTTTTTTAAAGCATTTGATCAGTGTATATGTGTGTATTTATTTATTTATTTTTATGTAATCTGACCTGTTAATGTTAGAATAATTCAGTTTCTGAAATTTATCAAGTATGTATTCAAACTTTTGCAGGGAATTGGCATATCCGTTGAATTCTGTTCCCATATCGTAAGGTATTTTGCTATTAGTGCAGAAAAAAGTAAAACAGAAAGAGCCAGAGAATCTCTACAGATTTTGGGTAGTTCAGTAAGTATACAATCCTCCTCATTATATTTAGTTACAAACAAGGTTTCTGATTTTACTGAATGATAAATGATATTTAATGATGTATATATATATATATATATCTGTCTACCTACTTATTTCCACTCAGTAATGTTGGGAGATGACATTGAATGCTCTGAGTTAAAATATACTGGACATGACGATCCAATATCCATTATTGCTTATCACTCTTGTTTAAGTATAAAGGAAATCAAATGTTTGGTTTCCAAAATGTTAGGGAGAAAACAGAATTCAAGTATTCCCCAACACAGACAATAGTCTTTATATATATTGTTATAATACAATCACCTATGACTATTTTGCCATTAATCTGTTTTGTCATTATCTTTGCAATAATGGATGGAAGTAAGTATGAATAAAGAACACTGTGTAAGATTATGATCATAAATAGCATCAAAAACATTACAATGAAACTGTAGAAAAGAAACACATTACTTTTACAATGAAAGAACAAGATAATCAGCATAAAATAGGTAGTCACATTGCAGATATCACTGATTAACCCTCCAGAAGTCGCACACGGACTGGGAGTCCGCACATTTGCTTTTTTGCATATATTTCTAAAGCAGCTGGTTAAATCCGGTTGTGCATTTATGTAGCGTCATATATAGGCAGGACATATGTTAGTGTAGAATATTACATTGATGCGATAACAACTGTTCCCACTGAGACATTGCGCAGTCACCAAAATTTTTAAAATTCATAAGTACTTGTAATTTGAATTTTATACAAACCTGAAATTCTGACTACCTATAACCATACAAAAGGAGGAGCAGATGTTGTTGATCAATTGTGTTCAACATACAATTGTGCTAGATCAACAAGAAGATGAGATAGCCTATGGTAGTTTTTTATCTTGCATTAACATTTGCTGGAATTAATTCTCAAGTTATTTACCATGCAAATAACATTAACAAAAAAATATTGCGACGTAAATTTCTGCAAGATCTTGGATTCTCTCTACTACAAGCACATTTGCAAGAAAGGGTATCAATTCAAAGTTTGCTAAGAAATATAAAACTAAGACTCACAAAATTTGTGGATCACTCGAGAACAGAATTGAGAACGAAACTGCAGTTGCATATCCAGAAAAAAGGAAGATGCTATTATTGTGATAGAAAAAAAAAACCATGCATCTAAATATTATTGTAAGAGATGTTACAAATTTATGTGTCTTGAACATGCTACAATCATGTGCAATGAATGTGTAGAACTTAAGTAAAAGAATGTTAATCCAGTTCTACACATTTATTGCACATGTAGCATATGCAGTTCTATTTCTAAAACATTTAATTATTTTTTTTATTTTGTTTTCTCTTACAAATACAGGGTGTTCGGGATAAATTTGACAGTTTCGTAAGGAAAAAGAAAATCTTCTTTGTATCTATTAAATTTAATGAATTGACAAAAAAACATTACAGGCAGAGTTAATTACAATACTATCAACAAGATTTACTCAAAATAACCACCATTAGCATCGATCACAGCTTCAATTCTGCTTCGGAACCTCGAACAAGCTGATGCTACAGTCTCCCTGGGAAGGGCCGCAAAAACTGTTTTAATTTTATCCATTAACTGGGCTTTTGTATTACTGGAAGTGCATTGGTGTCTTTTTCAACTGCGCCACATACAAAATAATCCATGGGGTTAAGGTCTGGGGAGTTTGGAGGCCAAACATTTGGACTGGTGAAGTCGTAGAAATTTTCAGACAACCATTTTTGACTTTTCCCAGAGGTGTGGCAAGGGGCCGAATCCTGCTGCCATACATACGGCCTACCATTGGCTACCCTTGTTATCCAGGGCTTGACTACAGTTAGCAACTCCACGAACAAAGCCCGAATTCCAATACCAGGGTTCTTCAACACCTGTTCCTGCAGATTTGCGAGGAATTCTGCTGTACGAACGCAATCAGATCGTCTGCTAGGGATCTTTCTTCTTGCTACATCCTCGTAGTCACCATTGCAAGTCTCTAGTTCATGCCTGATTGTTTTTACTGTATTCAGGGAGCATTGGGCAGCAGTCGTAATATCCTTATTTTGATGGTGGGCACGAATCATCATGATACAAGTTATTCTCTTCCATGATTCAGGTGGGTTCCAGCTATCCATCCTTTCTGACATCTTGTATATGAATGAAGAAGGGTCCAAACTTTTAAATGAAGAGAAGTGTGTGTTAATACATGTAACTTACGGAAAAATATAATTAATTATAAATATGTCAAATTTATCCCGAACACCCTGTATGTTGTAATTTGAATCGATAATCTTTTTTCTATAATATGCTTATTTATTATTATTCAAAACACCTTCAATTTTGTTAAAAATGAGTACAGAATGACAGTTTGCATGCGACCCTTGATGCCAAAAATTTTCTCGCGACCTCTGAAGGATTAACAAGTTAATAACTATTACACATGAAGCTAATTTGAAAATATGAAGAGCAAATAAATTAACTACAGAAAACAACAAATTAGCTTATATAAAATGTGTGTGTGCATGCACAAAATGAAAGCTTTGCACATTTTGAGAAGAGAAAGTATGATGGAAAAGAGAGGAAAATAAGAAGAGAGTTTAGTGTGAAAACTCCATGACAAGAAGAGTGTTTGAGGAGAGCATGATAGTCATATTTTTTGGGACAAAGATCAACAATGTTAGTCAATCTGTTAACATGAAGAGAGGAAATGCAACAAATTATATTGGCAGGTACAAATGATCTGTCAGGTGATAAGCATTGTATGCAAGAAGATATGAAAGTTGCTAGTGCAAGTGAATCAGAAGAGAGAAAAAAGATTGTTAGACTGCTGCCACAGTATGATAGAGGGAAGTTGACAAGAAGACTCATGATCACATATAAATCAATACATAAACTGTGCAGGTGAACATGTGAAACAAATACGATGCATGGAATGATGTAAATAAGGCTATTGATTTGTATTTGAATGGCAATGGAGTTAGGTTTCTGGAGAAATTGTTCAATGAGAGGTTAGAGACATAGGAGAGTGCATGTGAGTACAGGCATCCTTGAGCTGAGTGAGTGATCAAATAAATGCTGAATGCAGCTCCTCGGGTTCTGAAATTGAGTAGTATAGACAACACAAGGAATGAGAGAAAGAGATTGTGGACCAAAGCACATACTATAATTAATGTATATCAATACCAGAAGTATCTAGAATAACTGGAATGAGTTTTTGGTATTGGATAGTTTAACTTGATGAAAACTTGTAACAGTGAGATAGTTGACAGAGGATGATATACAGACAGAATACAAGGGGTATACTGTTTTCAGAAAGGATGGAGGCAACAAGATGGGATGGAAGGCATGGGGGAGAGAGAGAGAGGTTTTGCTAATGATAGCAGAAGAATTGAAGACAAAACATTATAATTAACATTTGACCTCAATGTATTCAGAGACATCTTCGGAGGTACAAATTGCACACAAAACTCATCTAATGCATTCCACTCCCCATGCAAAAAACCTGCTCTTCATTTCTCTCCTCACATCCTCTTAAACAGTTCCCAGGGATGGCCTCTTCTGAACTTTCTCTCCCATTCTATGAAAAATTTCATTTCTTCCATGTTAACCTGATAACAACCCCCAACTAACTTATGTCTCAATCATATACTCTCCTCTTCCTATTTACATATAGGATTTTAGAATAAACGGGAAGAAAAGTGCATTTGAAGCTATCTATTCAAGATAAAGACCAATGGAATGAAATATATAGTTGGTTGATGTTGTTATGGGCTGAGAGGGGAGAATATGGTAAGGAGAGTGTGGATGGCAAACATTGGCATAATCAGTGGGTGCAGAACAAGCAGATATTACTGGGAACTTTGGGGGAGAAAGAATAATCACAAGATGAGAAGAAAATGGAATTTATACAGCTTCTAAGAAATAATTACCTGAGACAATATGTAATGAGGGAAGACTTGAGTTTTATGTGTGCTGGATATGGTGAGAGCATCAGAGAACTTGGAAATAACCAAGTCAGCCAACATTGCCTGCCAATGGGGAGAGTGATCAAGTGGTGCTGACCTCGGAGATTTGCAGACATGGAATTTTCAGTAAAGAAAAGTACGCATGCAATTGCAGATCAGGTCATTATGACAAAATGAAGAGTCAAGCTTGGATTGGTGCCATGAGATAAAAATCTGAAAGGGAAAGATATTACCAAGAAAGTGGGAGAAAATCAAAGGGGTGTTTGAAGAAAGCAATATCAAACTGTTTATCTGGAGCAAGGATGATAAATCAGATAGAAACTGGAGGTGATCAGCAAGCAATATAAAGTACAGGCAAAAAAGGAGTGAGCAGTATGGTTAAGGAAAGCAAAAGATTGAGAGGAGATCTTTTGCTATGTAGTGAGTAAAAGAAGAATGAACTAGAAAAGATAAATATGAGTGTTGGTGCTGATAGTATGACGGTGTCAGAAACAGACAAAATAGTTGAATTACAGTAAATATTTCGTAAGAGTATACCATATGGTTGAAGACACTGCATTGATAGATGTAACATTCACTGATGTGAGAATAGAAGTACATGAATTGGAGGTGCTTAGGATATTTCAGCACCATATGATCTTTAATTAAGCCTCCATTCTAGGAAGACACTTGGGATGTTTAGAAAGATGGCAAAGTAGATCTGATGCATAATGTGTAGCGAATGAGAGAACAAGTATGCAAGACAAATGGGGAACACAGTGTGAGAAAGGATGATGCTCAAAGAGGATGTGAACATGTATAGACAAGAAGGGAATGGGATGACCTGGGATGTAGGAAGAGTTGGATTTGAAAAAGGTTCTGGGATGAATAAGTTGAAAGTTTATTTTTCACTTGGTTAGAGTATAATAAATTTAGTTTAATCCTTTATCCAAGTGTGAGCAAACAAAGTTTGTGCCTGAAAGTATCTTCAGGACTGGGGTAAGGTGGTACAACACCAGGAAACTCCTTGCAAAGGTGGAGCAAGCTCCCAACACTCCTATCTCAGTATCTCCCATAATGCAAAACACATCTCCTTGCGGATATGTCTAATGTTATGCATTAAGAGAAGGGCCACAACCCAGACTAGTTTCAACCTTTATTGAGGTCTCTTCAGTGGGAGCCAGGCCCGAGTGGAGATACCAGGCAGAAGCATTAGCAGGTCATCTCTACCTATAGGAGTTGCCAAATGGTGTGGCCCTTCCCTTAATGCATAACATTAGACATATCCGCAAGGAGATGTTTTGCATTATGGGAGATACTGAGATAGGAGTGTTGGGAGCTTGCTCCACCTTTGCAAGGAGTTTCCTGGTGTTGTACCACCTTACCCCAGGGATGAATAAGGAAAAAAAAAAAAAAAATGGGTTGAGGAAGGAATGGAGAAGTCACATGTAATAAGTAGTAACAGTGAAACGTTATAGATCCAGGAATGAGCTGTTATATTTGTATACATATGCTAAGGAAATGGAGGGATATGGGTGTAGTGACAAGTAGACATTATTGGGAACTTAAAACTTTTTGGGAGTTTTATGGTGATATGGCAATATACGGTAGAATGGAAAGACAAGATAGCAACCAGAAGTAAAGAAAATTAGTTTCTCAAGTTTTTGAGGTACAACTATGCAAGGATTGCAGGTATTGGATTTGATCATCTCATCAGAGGATGTCATTATAAATGAGGTATCGAATCTCCCTTCATTTGGTGATAGTAATCATGAAGTGATTACCTGGGTGGTTGCCAGGAATGTGAGGACCTGTAAGAAAAGGGTGTATGTGGAACTACAAGGCTGCCATTGTGGAGGTGACACAAGATGAGTGATAATAATCAATTCCATGAGAAGTACAAAGAACAGGAAAGAAGGTGACTTGGTTGGTAAGGGTAGTAAAAAAACCCTATGGAGTTCTTGTGATATCTGCAGGATATTCAGTTGTTTGCAGATGATGCAGGGTTGGGACGAGCTATGAGGAGTAAAGCAGCTGTTGTGGTCTTACAAGAAGACTTGAATAGATCGAGTTAACTGGCACTGCAGTGGGAATACCAGTTCAATGTTGCAAAATATAAGATTTTAAAATTTGGAAAACAAAGATAGGATGCAGAATTTATGTTTGGTGGGGATATATTGTTAGAGGTGAGGGAAATAAGAGACCTTGGCATGATGGTGGATAAGGATTTAAAATTTAGAAGCCATTGCTAAAATTGTGAGGAAAACACAATGAATTCTGGGAATGATGCAGAGGATGCTGATTTGTAGAAGTAAGGAGATTCTTGTTCCATTGTATAAGGTTCTGATTATGCCACACACATGGACTACTGTGCACATATTTGGTCACCTGGTTTTCAAAAGGATGAAGGGATATCAGAAAGGGTCTAGAGGTGACTAAGGTAGTTTCTGATCTCTGGAATGTTGAATGTGAGGAAAGGTTGAGAAAATACAATTTACAGAGTTTAGTGGATAAGAGGAAGGGGGTGATATGATAGAGGCATATAAGTTGGTAAGGGGTTGTTATAGGATCTATATTGAAGAGGTTTTTCATAAAATGGTGGGAGATTAGGGGAGAACAAGGAGTCATTCCTGGAAGTTGTATAAGGTGGGTGTGAACAAGGGAGTGAGAAGCAGATTTTTTTGTATGCAGAGTTGTGAATGATCGTAATGCCTTGCCTGAGAGTGTGGTGTCTGCAGAGAATTTGAATGTTTAAGGTGCAGTATGATGATCTTCTATGTGTATGACAAAGAGACCTCCTAGATGAGTCTTTGACTCCATGGGGTATTAGGATAATAATAATCATAAATAATAGGTAGCCAATGAAAAAAACGAATGATTATGGTAGAATGACATTGATTGGAGTAAATTAATAGAATAACTGCTACAGTTGATATAGTTGAGATATTTAATGAGCAGTTCATAAAGTTCTTTCATCCTTGTGAATGTGATATCATGGAGAGTTTGAGAGCAGCAGATGATGAGAGACTGACTGAGAGTGAGCAATACATATATCGGGAAATGAGCAAACTTGATGTTGATAAGGCTGTTGGACTTGATACATCACCATGTATTTTGAAGGAATATGCCAGGGAGTTTATGTCTCCTTTGACATACTTGCTTAATCTGAGTTATATTGGGTCAATTTCCAAAGGAGTGGAAGGAAGGCAAGATTGTAATGCTTCGTAATGGAGGTGAAAGAACTAAAGCATCAAATTATAGGCCAATCTGTGTGTTAGATGTTGTGGTTGAAATATTGGAGAGGCTAGTGAGAAACAGGATCCAGAATTTTGTTGACAACAGAGGTATTATCTTTAATGCAGAGCATGGATTTGCCAAAGGGAGATAGCAATCTACTTATTACAATAAGTTGACAGCTGCACTGGATGAGGGAGATGGATATACAGTAGTACACTTAGATTTTACAAAATCATTTTATAGATTAGTGCATGATAAATTGATAGTCAAACTGAAGTTTTTGTGGTTGGATATTACACGAGTATATTGAATTGGAGATTGGCTACCTGATAGGTATCAGTCAGAAGTTGTGTATGAGGAGTAATATCCCAGAAGAAGAATGTCAATAGTGGTGTACATCAGGGATCCATTTAAGGGCCTTTCTGGTTAACCTGTATGTTAATTATATTGGGAAGATTTGAATGGGGATATTCAGTTGTTTGCAGATGATGCCAAGTTGGAATGAATTATGAGGAGTAGAACAGATGCTATGGCATTACAAGAAAAACATAGAATAGACTTAGTGAATGAACATGAGAGTGCAGATGACATTTCAATGTTGTGAAATATAAGGTTTTAAAATTTGGAAAACAAAGATGGGATAAACGATTTATTCTTTGTGTTCGAGGTGGAGGAAATAAGAGATCTTGGAGTGATAGTGGATAATGATCCAAAATCTAGAGAATGCATTGCCAAAATTGTGAGGCTACCACAATGAATTTTGGCAATGATTTGGAAGACACTGACTTTATAGAAGTAAAGAGATTCTGGTTCCAGTGTAAAAGGCCTTGATTAGGCCATATATGGACTACTGTGGATAGATTTGATCATCTTGTTTTCAAAAGAATGAAGAGATTATTATTATTTTATGGGCATCTCCATGGAGTGCACAGACTCATCACACAATCTGTCATACTTCTCCTTGAAACCATTAACAGACAAAGCACTCAAAACTGACTCTGGCAACCCATTCCACTCATTCAAGCAAAAAATCTAGTCCTCGCACCCCCTAAACACATGTTTATTCACCTTCCATGGATGCCCCTTGTTCTGACCCCTCTAATCAAGTGTTGAAACATTTCACCTGCATAAATCCTATAAAACCTTTTAAGCAACTTAAAAGTTTCTATCATATCCATCTCCTATCAACCAACTTATGCAATCCACACGCCTTCAATCTATTCTCATAGAGAATATTCCACACACCACTTGCCATCTTGGTCATTCATCTCTGAATCTTCTCCACTGCTTCCTCATCCCCAAGAAACCCAGAAAACCAGACCTGAACACATTAATCCAGGTGTGGATAACAAGGCCTTATAAAGAAGAATAACAACTTCCTTATCTCTCCTTGTTAATGTGTTCTTAAAGAGCCAAATAATTGTGTGGGCAACCTTAGAAATATAACCTCTGAACTTGATTTATTACAAAATGCATAACTTGACATTTCTCCACATTAAACCGATAGCTGTTATTATTATTTTATTATTCCTGACACCTCCAAGGAGTCCGAAGACTCATTGCGGGAGGATACTTACAACTGTAAGCGTCCTCCCGCAATGACAACCCGAGTTTCTGGGAGAAAAAACCCTGCTACCTCCGTATGAGATCGGCTACCTCACCTTCGATTGAAATTGTCCAGATAAAGATTCCTCCCATCGTGACGAGAATCGAACTAAGGCCTATTCCAATTGAAGGGCGCAATGTACCGTCATTCTTTCAATTGCACTACGGAGGCACTTAAAACAAATTTCGTTGTTTTTTTTTTTTTATTACTTGACACCTCTAGGGAGTCCGAGACTCATTGAGGGAGGGCACTTGCTCTCAACTCTCCATCTTCACCACTCAATCCTCTAACTACATCGAACTGCATCATCTACACCAATGCCATCTACTGTCCACTACAACCACTAGTCTTCATAGACAATTACAAACATCCATGCCCACGGCAGGATTCGAACCCGCAGCCTTTTGACTGGAGAGCGGATACGCTAACCACTCGGTCAACCAGACCGGCATTATTATTCTTTTACCAATACTGACAGCCTTTTTAAATCATCCTTCAAGCTCTCCATATCACTTTGATTAGCTATTAATTTACCTAATTTTGCATCATCAGCAAACAACTGTATATTTCTTCACAATTATGTGCAAATTGAACAGTAGTGCTCCAGCACTGAACCTTGCAGCACACCACTAGTCCCCTGTTTTCACCTTGGTTCTCCCCATTCATATACCACTCTTTGATATTTGTCCAGCAGCCAGCCTATTATCCATTTAATCAGTGTCATATTTCTTCCCCATTTGCTTAACAGAGCTTCATGTAGTATTCTGCAAAATTTGAATATTTTGCAAATATTCAAATACCTTTGTGAAATCCAGCAGAATCGTCATGTAGCATTTCCTTTATCCAACTCGGTGGTTACTCTATTATAAAAAGTTTAGTAAATTACTAAGGCATGACCTACGTTTACAAGCCATGTTTTCCCTCATACAGTATCATATCTTTATCCACCCTTTCATGAATTCTCCTTTTGATCAATTTTTGCAGTACTTTTACCATCACATCTGAGATACTGATTGCTCTATAATTTTCTACTGCAGTCTTAAAACTTGCCTTATGGAAGGAAATTATTTTGCCCTCTTTCCACTCCCTTGGAACTCTACCACAGCTGAGACTTAAAGAGCCTAGTCAGAGGTATTGCCAGTTCCTTTGCACATTCTCTCAAAACCGGAGCCGATATCCCATCTAATCTCACAGTTGTATTCACATTGAGATACTGCAATATCCTAAGAACTTCCTATTCATCCACCTTTGTTTCCATATTAGCGTGTCACACTAGGATGATATTTATGCAAAGTGGTCACTCAGTAACTCAATTATTTCATCTGCTTCTGTCACCTGGTCACCATCATCACTCATTAAAGCTAATCTTCCATAGTCAATCTTCCTTTTAGTTGCCACATAACTAAAGAACTCATCGGGATTTTCTTTGGCCTGATTGGCTAGATTCTTCTCATAATCTGATTTTGCCTTCCTTGTTATGCTGGTTACCTTTTTTGCCTGAGCCTTGTACTGTTCATGCGTTTACTGGCCACCTTTCTCCTTATATACCCTCCACAGCATTTCCTTCTTCTGCAGCTAATACTTAATGATATTACTCGTCCATCTGACTTCTACCTGATTACCCATCCTTACCTTAGGTATACAATTTAATACTGCTTCCTCTAGATCATAGGTTCCCAAAGTGGGCGGTATCACCCCTAAGTGGGTGCTGAAGCCTTCTAGGGAGGCTATAGTGGGATCAGAAGCATTTGGGGGCGATCAGGCAGTCTAGGGGTCGGTGGCTCTTTATAGAAGAAATTAATAATATATATTTAAAAATTAATTATTTTCGTGATTTTGCAATTAGATAATCATTTAAAATTTAAATATTGCATTTTAATTCATCTTATGCTGTCTTACACGATCAATTTTTTTTTTTTTTTTTTTTTTTTATCAATTTTCTATTTCAATTATTTAATCATTTGAAAATTTACCATGTCAGATAGAAATGGATGTCAATTTCTATGTCAATGAGAAAATAGAGCATGTATATATGTGTGTATAATAGGTTATGTTTACAGTAGCATATGTATTCGTTATATTTCATTTCAAAATATATATAAAACCACTTTTCTAATTGAGTTGTACAAAAATAAACCCAATTTTATATAATGGCGGGCGTTACAAAATTTATGTCTTGCAAAGTGGGCGGTGGCCCGAAAAAGTTTGTGAACCTATGCTCTAGATGATCCTTAGCTATCTCCGATGCACTAGTAATATCCTTACCATGCAGTGTTTTATGCCATGCCACCGATTTAAGCTTGTGGTTCCACATATACTCCTTTTTGACAGAATATTCTTCATGTTTTACAATCTCCCAACTCGAGATTGCATCGTCACTTTCACTAATAGGAGGCAATGTGACCACGTTGGTTATGGATAGTTCTTCTAATCCTATGACCAGATCCAATGCTCTCACTCCCTTAGTCCCCTCCATCACATGCTGCCTCAAGTAATCTTTCTTCATGTGATCTTTCTTCCTTCCAGTCTATATCTCTGTAGTTGAATTCCCCCATAATAAATCACTCAAACTGTACTCTTACTAATCTGCTGATGCATGTCTCCCATTTCATCCGTGTAACCCCCCTGGCCTATAGCAACGATTCACTGTATATTTGTCTTACTGGCCTTGATCTCAACATCAGACTGCTTCAAATGAACAGCCACACTCCTGCCTATCTCCTATTCTTTTTTGGCTGCAATTCATCTATCAGCAGTACCCCTCCCCCAATCCTATCTTCTCTTTCTTCACTGAAAATACTAAACCCTTCACATTCTATCCCTGCAACTACATCATCTGCTGTTAGCCAAGTTTCACCAATGCCAAAATCTCCTCCCTCGTGTTCCTGATACTGCTGGCATTAGTATATAGAAACTGCAGCATCCCTTTATGTCCCCACCCACCTTTACTTACTGAATTGACAACCCTATTCAGTACTTTTTGCTTGCAAAACTAGAGTCCACACTCATTCACCTCATGGTGCCTTCACACAAACTCGCTGCTTCTATCCTAATTTCTTAAGTTTTCCTGAATTTGCACTTCAGCAAGCTTGGTGAACAAAGCTTTCTCTAGACACCTAACACCAAAATGATTTAGATGCAGTTTATCAGCATTACACAAATCTTTTTCTCTGTCAAACACAGATGACAAATTTACAAATCCTTCATCATTCTTTCTGCATATCGTACATATTGATTCATTTGTTACCAATGCCCTAGTTCTCAGTTCGTCTCTATCATGGCATGGCAGGAGACTTGCAATCTTCAACTTGCTCTTCAGGTTTACTTCTAACAACTTCTTTACATCCTCCCTCATAGAAGACTTCTCACATCATTTGTCCCAAATAACACAATCAGTTCCTTCGCTTTACCTTTTTCATCTGGACTAATATCGTGAGTTTTTGCACCAGCAGATTTTGTCATACTTTCATGAAGTACTCCCCTGTTCATTGATTCTCCGTATGTAATTTTCTCCTTAAATTGTTTTTCCTTTTTTGTTTGCTCTGTCTTTATTACTACTTTGGACTGTTTACTTCCATCTCTTCATGGCCTTGCTAATCTCTTGCCGCTTTTGCAATTTTTCAATTTTGCTGCATTCTGGTCACCTAATAGGCACTCAACTTTTGGAACATTTAATACATACTTTTTCTCCAGTTTCAATTTCCTTCCACATATCCTTTAATTTTCTTGATGAATACATTTCACACACATTGCACTGCCCAAAATCCTGCAAATTCTAATCACCTGACAACGTGGCCTTTGCTACCATTGTTCTACCATGCTGACTATATCCTATTTAAACAAAAAAATACAAAGTTTACTTGCAAACAACTCTGTTAATCACACATCCATTAAAAAATAAAAAAACAAATTAATCTAATATTATCAACTAAAATACAAAAGTTAAATATCCTTCTGGAGTGTTAATAACCTCTCTGCACACACAATACACCACCTAAATCCACAGGCAATTCACTAAGGTAGTTTCTGATCTCTGGAATGCTGAATGTGAAGAAAGGGTGAAAAGATGCAATTTATAGACTAGTGGATAGGATGAAGAAGGATGATGATGTGACAGACATATAGTAATAACAAAAGAAGCTCCAAGATAGAGGAGCAAATTACAGTCCAATCAGTAATTCAGGAGTGGTGGTTATGGTACTGGAGAAGTTGGTAAAAGGCAGAATACAGGAATGAGTAGACAGGAATATGATACTCTATAGGAATATCTCAGTTTTGTAAAGGGTGGGGCTTGCCATAGCAATTTACTTATTTTTTATAATAAAGTGACAGTTGAGTTGGATAAAGGAAATGGTTATGCAGTGATACCATTGGATTTGAAAAAGCATTGGAACTCTTATAAAATGCAACAAAATGGAATGAATATGAAGCCAGTAATATAGATAAGAGGATTGGTTGGTTTAATTTTTTTTAGGCACATAAGCTGCCTAATCTATAATTCACCATACTCATGGTATAAATTATAAGTCAAGAGAAAAGTATATACAAAAAAGATATGAAGTCTACAAATCTAAAATTAATAAATAAAACAGTCTCTTTCAAAGTAATATATATCTGTATATAATTAAAGAGGCTAGTCTTTTGTAGAAAAGACTAGCCTCTTTAATTAGCCACAACATGAGTATAACTAATTAAACTATGTTTAATGGTTATGCAGAACCAACATTCTCACACATAAGCATGTAATGTGACTAATGCCCATGTACAGTCAAGCAAGAACAACTTCCTTTTGCTCAGGCCAGACTGCCACAGTTTTAATTTCAGGTTTAATATGGTTATTACAGAAGTAACTGTAACTTAAGAGTTTTAGATCTAGTATAATGACAGAGAATCTGTAATTTGCAATGCATAGGTTTATTAAGGGAAGAGCAACTTGCTCGCATTTTATAATAATATTACTACTGAGTCAGACAAGGGGAATGGATACACTTCTGGATTTCGATAAGATGTTTGACAGAACATCTTATCGAAATTGGAATAATTGGATAATATGGATTGGCATGTATAAGAGGATGGTTGGCTGACAGATATCAAAAAGTGATATATTGGGGATGTCTAAGATGTAAAGTAACCAGTGGTGTACCACAAGGATCAATCCTTGGTCCATTGATATTCAATTTATACATTAATGACTTTCATATGGCTATAGTAATCAAGAGTGTAACTGATATGCAGAACTTGCAGAATGATTTGAATAGGCTGGAATTGTGAGCATGTGAAAATGGCTGTCAGGTCAATGTTAAAATGTAAACTCATGCACTTTGGTGTGATGAGATATCTCATGTCATATTATGTTGGTGGGATTATGCTAGAAGAAACTTATCCTGCTAGGGATCTTGAAGTTTTGGTAGATAGTTTAAGTTGAAGCTCACGGGGCATATAGTAAATTTAACTCAGAGGATAATGGCAATGCTGAAACAAACCTTAGATAAGACCTTGCTTGGACTACTGTATGTATGTGTGCAGGTCTGGTCTCCTGGTTTGGGTGGCGATTCTGATATAGTGGAGAGAGTGTTAAAATTATATTAGGATTGGTAGCTTTACCAACAGACTTGATATGAGAATTTGTGGACTGCAGACACTAGCAAGGAGGAGAAAGAGAGGTGATAAGATTGGACTTACAAACTTTTGAAAAGTTTATACAAGATATCTCAGCAGATGGAATTGTTCATTTTATGGAAAGTGAGGAGGATGGATCTTTAAGAATGAATGCCATCAAGAAAGGAATGAGAGCTAGAATTTTCTCATAGAGCGGTGTTTGTGATTGGAATGGATTGCCAATAAGTGTTGTGTGTGTGTGTGTGTGTGCAAGAAGTAGTGAAAATCAATTGTAAAACAGGTATGATAGCGGGTGCAGGTAGTACGTGGGCTCCCTTGACGAGTCCCTGATGTCTCTGTTAATAATAATCTATGGGTAATTATGTAGGGAAGAGGCAGATGATGGTATCTTAGGGAAAGAGCTGGCCCTAGCTGCTGCATTTGTAGTCTCGTATCCCACGATGGCAACATAGTTTATGGTCAACTAGTGAATATTTAGATGGAGGCTCCTTATCCAATAGGAGGAATGTTGGATCCTGAAGAGATCTTTTTGAATCAGTATAAATAATGCACCTTTGGCAGCATTTCAGTTTTATGTAATTTAATGCAAGCACTATTGCATATGGCTCACAGGATTGTTGGTGGGATCTAATTAGATATTATGCTCTGTGGGAACACAGCTATAGACTCCACCAGAGACATATTTTGAACATCCTTTGTGTAGAAAGATACAAAATTAGGGTATTCTACACTGTGTGTATTTGAAAGAGGTGCTGGTATATGAAATAATGTTTCACTAATCTGCAAGGGGAAACTAAACATCATAACTAAGCATCCCATAATGATGAAAAATAAGTATATTAAAAAACTGCTCTGTTAATGATTGAAACTGTTAATAATTTAAGTCAAAAAGAGAAGTATTTCAGGTGGACAGGGATGCAGAGACAAGTAAATTCAGTAGGAGTGGGGGGGAGATGAATGTAGATGCATGCATGGGCACATTAGCATGATAGGTGTGAGATGGATGAATAAAGAGATTAAGCATGCGATACAGAGAAAGAGGGCATTGTGGAGGCAGCATAAGAGAAGTGGAAATAACCAATTCCTTGAGGTCTACAAAGACCAGGCAAGGAGGGTGACTTGGTTGGTGAGGGTAGCTAAAGAGAGGTATGAACAGCAGTTAGCTAACGAAGCCAAAAAGAATCCTAAGGAGTTCTTTCGATATGTAGCCAGCAAAAGAAAGAATGATTATGGAAGGATGACATTGATAGGAGAAAATGGCATAAGGACAGCTGTTGCAGAATGTGTGGTGGGGATACTTATTGAGCAGTTTATAAAAGTCTTTCAATCTTGTGAATGTGACTTCATGGAGAGAGTGAGAGCAGTAGATGATAGGGAGGAGAGACTGACTGTAAGTGAGCAAGAGGTGTATGGAGAGTTGAGTAAACTAGATGTTAATAAGGCTGTGGGACTTGATAATATATCACCATGTATTCTGAAGGAATGTGCCAGGGCGTTGACACCTGCCTTGACATTTTTTTTAATACGAGTCTTGCACTCCGTCAAGTCCCTAAGGAGTGGAAGGAGGGCAAGATCGTGCCACTTCATAAAGGAGGTGATCGAACTCAAGCATCAAACTATAGGCCTATCTGTGTGTCAGGTGTTGTGGTTAAGTTGTTGGAGAAGCTTGTGAGAACTAGGATTCAGAGTTGAGTTGAAAAACAATGGTATTATCTTTGATGGATAGCATGGATTTGCTAAAGGGAGGTCATGTTTTAGCAATCTACTTACTTATTATAATAAAGGGACTGCTTCCTTGGACAGAGGAGAAGGATACACAGTAATATACTTATATCCAAAAAATATTAAAACCAGTTAACCCCTCCTCCCCCCCCCCCACTCTAAATCTGTCACTATTCCTTATATTCGTGGTACTTCTGAAAAGTTAACAAAAATCTTTAAAAAAATATGACTTGACAACTTGTTACAAACCATATCAAAAATGGGCATCTCTTATCTGCTCTCCCAAGGACCAGCCACTTCCTCTAGACCTACCTGGAGTTTACCAGGTCCCTTGTGGTTGTAAACTGTCTTACTATGGCCAAACAGGCAGGACTGCTAATATCAGGATATCTGAACAGAAGAATTATATCCATTTCCACCATTATAGCCACTCAGGACTTGCTGACCTTGCCTTGGACAATTGCTATAAAATACATTGGAAGAAAGCTTCCTTACTACACTGCAGCAAGTTTCAATATCAGATATTATTCTTAGAATCAGTCTCAGCCTTAAAAAACTCCCCAAACCTCAATAAATTTGGATGTATGAGACTACCCCAAATATGGGAGGCTTGCATTCTTAGAAAATCAGCCCAAACACCCAAGATTAATACTGAATTTGGCCAACTAGGTGGCACCCTTTACGACTCTAGGACTGACTTCAGTTGTTTTCTTTAGCCATTTTTGCTCAGTGTTAGTGCCTGCATACACATTTCATTAATTTTTATGTTCCCTGAAGATGGTAATGTGACATTACCGAAATACTGGAAGTATTAATTAAAGTTATTTAGTTAATATAATAATATAACTTGTTCTTTCCTTAAAATTAACAGTTATATATCACCAACGTATCTTGTTTTAGCAATATGCTAGCCTTTTATAATAAAGTTACAAGAGCATTAGATGAGGGAAAGGCATATACTGCAATTTTCTTAGACTTGGCGAAGGCATTTGACAGGGTGCCACATGATAAGCTGATATTTAAGTTGCAGCACATGGGTCTGGATGTCAGATTGGTCAAGTGGATTCAGGATTGGCTGTCTGATAGGTATCAGAGAGTTGTGTATGGTGGAGCAGTTTCCAGGAGGCAGAGGGTTACAAGTGGGGTCCCACAGGGCTCAGTACTAGGACCTATATTGTTTAACCTTTATATCAATGACATAGACAGTGGATTGCAGGGGGATATTCAGTTGTTTGCGGATGATGCGAAGCTGGGAAGGATTATTAGTAATAGCGCAGATGTGGTAGCCCTGCAAGAGGATTTAAATAAGCTAGATAGATGGGCAAATGAATGGGGGTATCAGTTTAATGCAGAAAAATGTAAGGTCTTGAGGTTTGGGAAACATCGATGGGATGCTGCATACTCTATGGGAGGAGTTATACTGGAGGAAGTAGGGGAGACAAGAGATCTGGGGTTGATGATTGATAGAAACCTGAAGTTTAGGGGACATATTGCAAAGGTGGTGAAGGTAACACAGAGGATTGCTGCTATTATGAGAAGGACACTGACCTGCAGAGATAAGAGGGTTATCATTCCGTTGTATAAGTCTCTGATCAGACCACACTTGGACTATTGTTCTCAGATTTGGTCCCCAGGATTTGAAGGGGATAAATTAACTGTGGAAAGGATACAAAGACGGATGACAAAGATGGTTTCAGGACTGTACAAGGATAGTTATGAGGATCGGCTGAGAGAATGTGGACTGCAGAGTTTGGCGGATAGAAGAAGGAGAGGTGATATGATTGAGACTTTTAAACTGTTGAGAGGGGTTACAGGGTTGACACTGGGGAGTTCTTTCGCTTGGTTGATCAGCGGGAAGGAGTGATGACAAGAGGCCATCCCTGGAAGTTACGAAAGGAAACTCTGTGCAAGAGGGTAAGGAGTGGTTTCTTTGTGTGGAGGGTGGTTGAGCCGTGGAATGCATTGCCTGATGGAGTGGTGGGAGCGAGAACGGTCAGTGACTTTAAAGAGTGGTATGATAAACTTTGTGTTTCTCAGGGGGGGACCTCCCCTCGATGAGTCTTGACAGACTTTGTCTTAGGAAGGACCTCCCTCGATGAGTCTTTTGACTCCTTGGAGGCCTGAATAATAATAATAATAATAATAATAAGTTATCTACAAGAGAAAGTTAAGTAATATACTTAGATTTCACAAAGGCTTTTGATAAAGTACCTCCAGATAGATTGATACTCAAACTAGAGCAGATGGGGTTGGATATTAGATTAGTGCATTGGATTGGAGACTGGCTATCTGATAGGTATCAACAAGTTGTGTATGGGGGAGCGATATCCATGAAAAGGAAAGTCACTAGTGGAGTGCCTCAGGGGTCTGTTTTAGGGCCATTACTGTTTAACTTGTATATTAATGATATAGGTGAAGATTTGGATGGGGATATTCAGTTGTTTGCAGATGATGCAAAGTTGGGATGAACCATGAAGAGTAGTGAAGATGTTGTGGCTTTACAAGAAGACTTGAATAAATTGAATAATTGAGCATGCAAATGGGGATGTCAGTTCAATGTTGCAAAATGTAAGATTTTAAATTTTGGAAAACAAAGATGGGATGCAGAATTTATGCTTGGTGAGGATATATTGTTGGAGGTGGAAGAAATAAGAGATCTGGGAGCGATAATGGATAAGGATATGAAATTTAGGGGACACATAGCCAAAATTGTGAAGACAACACAAAGACTTCTGGGAATGATGCGGAGGACACCGACGTGTAGAAGTAGGGAGATTCTTGTTCCATTGTATAAGGCTTTAATTAGGCCACACATGGACTATTGTGCCCAGATTTGGTCACCTGGTTTTCAGAAGGATGAAGAGATGTTGGAAAGGGTGCAAAGGCGACTGACTAAGGTAGTTTCTGACCTCTGAAATGTTGAGTATGAGGAAAGATTGATAAGATGTAATTTGCAGAGTCTGGTGGACAGGAGGAAGAGGGGAGATATGATAGAGACCTAAAAGTTGGTAAGGAGTTGTTATAAGATCAATGCTGGAGAAGTCCCACAGAAAAAGTGGGAGATCGGGGGGGGGGGAACCAGAGGTCAATCCTGGAAACTGTATAAAGAGAGTGTGAGTAGGGGAGTGAGAGGCAGGTTTTTTTCGTGCAGAGTTGTGAATGATTGGAATGCCTTGCCTGAGAGTGTGGTGTCTGCAAGGAATTTGAATGTGTTCAAGGCACGGTATGATAAGATCTGTGTGTGTGATAAAAGGACTCGTAAAGGACCTCCTAGATGTCCCTGAGTCAAAGATTCATCTGGGAGATCCTTTTATCACACACACACACACACACACACACACAACTCATCATACTGTGCCTTGAACACATTCAAACTCCTTGCAGACACCACACTCTCAGGCAAGCCATTAAAATCATTTAAAACTCTGCACGAAAAAACCCTGCCTCTCACTCCCTTACTCACACCTTCTTTATACAGTTTCCAGGGATGACCTCTGGTTCTCCCCCGATCTCCGACTATTTTCTGTGGGACTTCTCCAGCATTGATCTTATAACAACCCCTTACCAACTTGTAGGTCTCTATCATATCTCCCCTCTTCCTGCTGTCCACAAGACTGCCAATTACATCTTGTCAATCTTTCCTCATACTCGACATTTCAGAGGTCAGAAACTACTTCAGTCAGTCGCCTTTGGACTCTTTCCAACATCTCTTCATCCTTCTGAAAACCAGGTGACCAAATCTGGGCACAATAGTCCGTGTGTGGCCTAATCAAAGCTTTATACAATGGAACAAAAATCTCCCTACTTCTACACATCAGTGTCCTCCGCATCATTCCCAGAAGCCTTTGTGTTGTCTTCACAATTTTGGCTATGTGTTCCCCTAAATTTCAGATCCTTATCCACTATCACTGCCAGATCTCTTATGTCTTCCAACTCCAACAATATATCCTCACCAAGCATAAATTCTGCATCCCATCTTTGTTTTCCAAATTTTAAACCTTATATTATGCAACATTGAACTGACATACCCATTTCTGTGCCCAATCACTCAATTTATTCAAGTCTTCTTGTAAAGTTACAACACCTTCAATACACTTTATGGTTCATCCCAACTTTGCATCATCTGCAAACAACTGAATATCTCCATCCAAATCTTTACCTATATCGTTAATATACAAATTAAACAGTAATGGCCCCAAAACAGACCCTCTGAGGCACTCCACTAGTGACTTTCCTTTTCATGGATATCGCTCCCCCCATACACAACTTGTTGATACCTATCAGATAGCCAGTCTCCTATCCAATGAATTAATCTAATATCCAACCCATCTGCTCTGGTTTGACTAATCAATTTATTATGAGGTACTCTATGAAAAGCCTTTGTGAAATCTAAATATATTACTGTGTATCCTCCTCTGTCCAAGGAAGCAGTCACTTTATTGTAATAAGTAAGTAGATTACTAAAACATGACCTCCCTTTAGCAAATCCATGCTGTCCATCAAAGATAATACCATTGTTGTCAACCCAACTCTGGATCCTAGTTCTCATAAGCTTCTCCAACAATTTAATCACAACACCTGATACACAGATAGGCCTGTAGTTTGATGCTTGAGTTCGATCACCTCCTTTATGAAGTGGCACGATCTTGCCCTCCTTCCACTCCTTAGGGACTTGACGGAGTGCAAGACTCGTATTAAAAAAATATGTCAAGACAGGTGTCAACTCCCTGGCACATTCCTTCAGAATATTTGGTGATATATTATAAAGTCCCACAGCCTTATTAACATCTAGTTTACTCAACTCTCCATACACCTCTTGCTCACTTACAGTCAGTCTCTCCTCCCCATCATCTACTGCTCTCGATATTTCCATGAAGTCACATTCACAAGATTGAAAGACCTTTATAAACTGCTCAATAAGTATCCCCACCACACGTTCTGCAACAGCTGTCTTTATACCATTTTATCCTATGAATGTCATCCTTCCATAATCATTCATTCTTTTACTGGCTACATATCAAAAGAACTCCTTAGGATTCTTTTTGGCTTCATTAGTTAACTGCTGTTCATACCTCTCTTTAGCTACCCTCACCAATCAAGTCACCCTCCTTGCCTGGCCTTTGTAGACCTCATGGAATTGGTTATTTCCACTTCTCTTATGCTGCCTCCACAAGAGATTAAGAATGCAATACAGAGAAAGAGCATGCTTAATCTCTTTATTCATCCATCACACACGTACCTTATTTAACCTTCTCATCCTTGGAATACACTTAGACATTGCATCTACTCGATAATTTTTGAAAATCCCCCAAGCTGCATTGGTCTCCTTTTCAGCTAACTCGTCATTCCATGCTACACCTGCAAGCTGTCTCCTGAGCTCTTCATATCACCACCCTTGTAGTTCCACATATACCCTTTTTTCACAGAATTCCTCACACTGCTGGCAACCACCCAGGTAATCACCTCATGGTGGATGATTTGACATCTCATTTCTAATTCTCTGATGAGATGACCAAATCCAAGATCCTCAATCCTTGCATGCCCTCTGTTACATACTGTCTGAAGTAGTTATCCCTCAAAAACTCAAGAAATTAATTTTCTTTACTTCCAGTTGCTATCTCATCATTCCAGTCTATATTGCCATAATTAAAATCGCCCATAATGATCACCCTTTTCTTATTTGCTTGACTAATTTGATTATACATTTCATTATCACCACCATCCGCATTACTTAGTCTATAAGAACATCCAACATCCAATTCGAGATCCAACCAAGTATTTGATTCCATTCTCCTCTATCTCACACCATGCTGCCTCAAAACCACTGGCACTATTTCCCTCTTGCATCTCTACTTTGTATAGACATAACTCTTTCTCTATCATCAATAGCACTACCGCCCACCCTTTTTACCCCTTCTATCCTCAGGAAACACATGATACCCTTCCATCTCTATTCCTGTTGGGGTGTCGTCCTCTTCCAACCATGTCTCACTTATTCTGACAATCTTTGGGTGAACAGACGCAATTAATGCAACCATTTCATTTGCCTTGTTTCTTATACTTCTAGCATTTGTATACAAACACAACAGCTCATTTCTGGATCTATAGCTAGTTCCACTGATACCACTCACTCAATGTGATCTCTCCATGCTTGACTGGGGCTATTTCCCTTTCTGCTTATTCATTTTAAAACCCTTTTCAATTCCAACTGTTTCCTCTTGATCCTAGGTCATCCCATTTCTTTCACGTCTACACATGCTCTCACCTCCTTTCTCACGCTGTGTACACCTGTCTACCCTGAGCCTCCCCGTTTCCCTGCTTCTCTTGCACACCCATTCTCTATACTCACACCCCTCACTTCCTCATTCATAACCACCTCTTCGATCTCTCCTGCTCTTCCACATCACTTCCCACTTGATCTGATTCATTCTCTCTCACTGTACTCACTTCTCTACCTTCCAGAGCAGTCTCTCAAAGTGACTCACACCATAACCACTCAAATGCAGTCCATCACTCCCATACAGTTCACTTCTTCCTTCAAAAGAAGTGAACTGTATGGGAGCGATGTGGCAAGTAAAATGAGGAAGAGTATGCAAGAATGATGGTGGGGAGGTAACAGAAGCAAACCTAATAGCTGAGTTACTGAGTGATCATTTTGCAAGGGTATTTCATCTAGGTGGTAATATTGCAGTATTGGATGTGATATTGACTTGAGGTGTGCTTAGAATATTGCAGAACCCCAGAACAAACATGTTCATAGGCTTAGATGGCATATTGCCCCTGTGTATCATGAGAACGAACAAGGGAATTATCAGTTCCTCCCACCACACCATTTAACTTGTGTCAGTACTGGGAATGTGCCAATTGAGTGGAAAGAGCAAAATAATCCTATTACATGAAGGAGGCTCCAAGACAGAAGTAGCAAATTATAGACCCAATGAATATATCAGCAGTGGTGGTGGTGGTTACGATATTAGAACAACTGGTAAAACGGAATTCAGGACTGGATGGATAGGAATATGATACTTTATAATGGGAAACATGGTTTTGTGAAGGACAGGTCTTGCCTTACTAATCTGCTTAATTTTTATAACAAAGGGAAATGGCTATGCAGTGATACTGCTGAACTTTTGCAAAGGAATTTGACAGGATTCCACATCAAATTCTTTTGCATAAATTGGAACAAGTGGGGATGGATATGAATCTGGTGATTTGGACTAGCAGGTGACTGATGGAGAGATATCAAGGTGTGATTTGTGCAGGAATTGATTTCAGGAGAAGGCAGGTAACTAGCGTAGCACAGGGCTCAGTACTTTGTCCTTCGTTATCTAATTTGTACATCAATGATAAAGGAAATGATATGACAGGAAATATTCAGTTCTGTATTGATGATGCAAAACTAGGAAGAACAATAGTATGGGCAAAGGTAAACGGCTACAAGTTTAATATGGCCAAGTGTAAGGTGATGCACTTTGGGAAGAAGAGATCACACATCTTCTGTGTACTATATTGATGGAGCTGAATTACAGGAAGCTGATGAGGCCAGGGACTTGGGGGTGATTGTAGACAGGATGTTCAAGTTTAGAGGGCATATTGCAAGGTAGCCAAAAACAGATTACGTGGTTGTTGAAGAACACATTAAAGCAGGGATAGGGAGGTATTATTTCGTTTATAAAAGACTTGAATAAGGTTACATCTGGATCCTGGAGTCCCTCAGAAAATGAACAAGTGGTGGAGAAAACCCAAAGATTATGGTAGGTTCTGTGGAATACTCGCTATGAGAATAGATTGAAGATCTGTCTGTGGACTTCAAAAACTAGCTGATAGGTGAAAAAGAGGAGACATGATAAAGCATATAAAGTTATTAAAGGGATTTTATAGGATTGATACTGAAGAACCTTTTGAATTCATGGCAGGAAAGGGGAGAATGATTAGTTACTCATGGAATTGTATAAGGATTTGGTTTGGATCAGATTTTTCACTAGGAGAGTGGTGAATGGATAGAATGGATTGTTGGTGAATGAGATTAAGTAGAGGTAAATGCTAATGTGTGATTAATGAATTAATATATATGATTAATCTCACATGATGAGTCTTCTGATTCCATGGAGCTATATTATAATAATAATATTGTGCGCATACACAAACACACACTGTCAATAAAATTCTGCAGTGGAGCTTCAGGTCAAATGACATATTGTAACATTCATGCTGGATCATAAGGTTGTAGTGGGTGGTTAGTCTAATGATTTTAGAGTAGATGACTGCTTGAGACCTTACATCATTGTAAGGCCACAAGTGAGGCACATGACTTGAAATGTCTCAAAAAGAAAGAGGTATTAGAAATACATTAACTGCCACTGAAAATTATTTCAAATGCACATTTTTGAAAACATTCATCATTGTACAAAAGTATTATTATAATATATTACTTAACTTTTTATCTTTGTTTAATTTATAGGTCTTCTCTGGTATTACACTGACTGACTGTGGAATCCTTGTTTTGGCATTTGCTAAATCTCGCATTTTCCAAGTTTTTTATTTTCGCATGTTCTTAGGCATAATTGCTTTTGGTACGCTCCATAGCCTTGTCTTCCTGCCTGTGTTCTTAAGTATAATTGGTATGTATTTGATACATAATTGTGCATTTTGTTCAATATCAAAAGGATGTATAATTTGATATACACTGCTCAAAACAATTAGGCAATATTTTAGTTTCTGTTGGATAATTATAAATTTCTGCAAATAATTATAACTATTGGGTACTTTATACATGAATAAATATTTCTTACTTATGGATAGGGTGTAATCGATGAGATATTGTTTACATAATCGATATTTATTATAAATTTAACAAATTATACATTTTAGCGTGAAATAATTTAAACAAGAATAGACAAAAACGCTTTTGTTAATTTTTAATAGGGTCATGGTCTCCATTAACAGCCAAAACAGCGGTACATCTTGATTGTATGGACCAGATAAGATGATCAAACAGTTCTTGTGGGATATTTCCCCACTCTTCTGTGAGAGCAATTTCAAGCTCTTGAAGCGACCGTGGTGGCACCAGCCAAGCAGAAACGCGCCTACCTAAAGCATCTCAGGCATGTTCAGTTGGATTACAATCTGGTGAACAGGCAGCCAGTCCATTCGTTCAATATCTTCTTCCTCAAACCACTTTTGTACCCAATTTGCATGGTGTGGACTGAGCATTGTCATCCATAAAAATGAATTCTTGGCCAATTGCAGCAGCATATGAATGAACTATAGGTTCCAAAATCTCATCGCAATACCTTTGGCTGTTAAGGAACTGTTTCTGATAAAATAGAGATCAGTATGGCCATCTATACTTATTCCAGCCCATACCATCAAACTCCCACCTTAATGTTGGGGTTTTTCACGAACAAACTGTGGATTATTTCTTGTTCCACTTTCACGCCATATCAAGATACGTCGGTTATCTGGTTGCAGACTGCTGAACCTGGACTCATCACTAAAAAGTACATGAGTCCAATTCTCATTTCCTGCCTCTAGAAAGCATTTCCAAAGTCGCAAAATTACTCTTTGAGATACATGACATGCTTGAGCGACAAATTGCTGCATTTATCTAATCGACTGTTGGCTCTCCAAGCCATGGATTTCGGGATATCATGTTGCTCTGCCATTTTTATTATTATTATTATTATTTAGACCTCCAAGGAGTCAAGACTCATTGCGGGAGGTGTGTGGTAAGCAACAAGTTTACAATTGAAGTGATAATTATGCACTGTGGAAGTGAGTGCAACAAGCTATGCTTTTATACCTCCCACATGCTAAGAAGGTTTCGACAAGTCTTACCATGATTTTGTATGCAGTTGCATGTTTTATATACTATTGTATATTAAGAATATTTTAAAATAAATGTGTTACATTTGTAAATTATTTTTATAACTTTATAATTTACAAGAAAACCAAAATATCCCCTAATTGTTTTGAGCAGTATACATTATTATTATTATGATATAGGCATCCCCATATATAAAAATTCATTGCAGAACAACTATAATACTTCTCCTTGAACTTATTCGCTCACAAACTACTCACATAATCCCAATGGATTATGTGAGTAGTTTGTGAGGAGGAGTTTGACATTTTTTCATCATATTTCATCATTAAGGATTTTTACTTATATCAGGCCACATATGGACTACTGTGCACAGATTTGGTTGCCAGGTTTTCAGGGAGATGAGGATGTATAGAAGAATTTTTACTAAGTTAGTGTCAGGTTTATTGAATGTTATATATAAGGAGAGATTGAGGGAATGCAATTTACAGCATCTTGTGAATAGAAAATAGGGGATATCTTTGAGACATAAGTTGTTGAGGGGTTGTTACCAGAGTAATGTGGAGAAGATATTTCATAGAGTGAAGGGAGGCAAGGGCTATTGGCCATCCATGGAACTGTATAAGGAAGGTGTGAGCAGGGGAGTGAGAAGCAGGTTCTTTGCATTAGTGAGTGGAATGCATTGCCTGAAAGCGTGGTGAATTCAGAAACTGCCAATGGTTTCATGACACAGTTCGATGATCTTTTCCATTAGAGAGTATAGACCTCCCACAATGAGTCCTTTGACTCCATGGAGTTCAGATGTTAATAATAACACTTCTGGTAATACATTTCACTCATTCACCTCTCCAAGCAAATAAATAAAAAATTAGTCCTTATGCTCTTGCTAGCCACACTTTTACACAACTTCCAAAAGTGACCATTATTCTTTCCCTTCTTATATATATCTGTACACCAGAGGTAAAGGGCACTATGTCCATTTTTATACATGTCCGAAGTAAACAGCTACTTGTCCATTCAGTGCTCTTTACCTCGATACCATGATGGCACGTAGTACCCTTTCCAACTAGTCAGTGCCCAGCTGTGGGTAGGAGGCAACCTTGTGCAAAACGTTTTTCAGCACCCCCATAAAATAAGTTTCCATGAAAAATTTTTGCGAAAAATTTTACTTTGTTAAAAGTACAAAACAGTTTATACGCATACATAAAAATAAATTTTATTTAACAGTAGTAGAACATTGTAATCACTGAAATTCATTAATAAGGAATTTTTAATAATAAAAATTTTCAAAAATGTTTATTCCTTTATATATAAATATAAACAAAAATTACTTTTATTTTAATATAAAAAGAAATATTACATAACAAAGATAATTTGGAGATATACTTTTAACCTAATAACAATTAGTGTAAATGTAGATTTATTTTGCATGTTTATCTGTCTTGCTTTAGCCACCACAAAATTTTTAATAATATCTTTAATGTCTAATCAATCCATAATATTATTTTCAATTGATATAATTAATAAATCCATTAGACGTTCTCCAGACATTGCTGACTGCAACTAATTTTTTATTAGTTTCAGTTTTGAAAAGCTTCTTTCCCCTGATGCTACGGATATTGGTAATGTTAAATAAATACGCATCACAATCGCAGTATTCGGAAACGTGTTGGTTAATTTATTTTTGTATATATATTTAAAACATCCTGAGGAGCCGACTCTTTTTTAATAAAACATTGGGAAGTTTTTAATTACTCAAATGAAGTCATACCATCAATATCGCGATGTCGGAATCTTCATTGTCGCTTAGTTTTAACAATGTTTCATTAAATCTTCATCGCTCCAATCTTTTAATTTGATAATGTCTCTTATAACTTTAATGTCCTCGCTATGTTATTTTAAGAGTATGAATCTTTCCGTGACTGAAGTTATTGTCGTGTAGAAAATCGCGAAGAAAAAATTTATTTTAAAATTTTGTTTAGGATCATGGCGTTGTCTCATCTGATACTTCGCAACCAAACATTTTTGTTTTTGTTCTTTTGCAAATGTCATGAAAAATAGGATCAATATTAAGATCGTTTGCTACTTCTTTTGCAGTTCTAATGATATTTTCAAAATATTGGTCTGTTCGGGGAGTATTTAATTCTTATATAACATAATCAAGATTTTCTGAAATTTTTCCTATATCACATGTCAGGTTTTGCTTGCAACATTTACGAGACTTAAGATTTTGTACCAAACATGAATAGAGCAAATAAATTTAAACAAATAAATCTTTGAAATTAAGTTGTCTGCCTGAACTCTAGAATCGATATCGTTAGTTTCATCTTCTGTAATATCAAAAACAGCCTGATAAATTTCCTTGATATTATTTTTAAGTGGCTTTATTGCTTCTACTCTACTTTCCCACCTAGTAGCAGAAAGTGGTTTCAAATTTAAAATACGAATGTGTTTTTTTCATATAGCCAAACGCTTTACAGATATTGAAAAATAATTATATAATTCCTGTATTAGCCCCCAAAAAATTTAGTTTCACATGATATCTTAGCTGCATCATTAACTACTAAATTTAATGAATGAGCAGCACACGGAATAAATAAAACCCTTGAATTTATTTCAAGGATTTTTTTCTGCAGTCCATTATGTTTACCCCACTTATTTGAATAGTTAATATAAGCTTGGCCACATAAATCAGAAATGTTAATATTCCATAATTTAAATATTTTTTTATAAATAAATTAAAATAGTCCTTGCCCAGTGGTATCTTCTGCAGTTTGAAAACCCAAAAAATATTCCTGAATTTCTGCTACATTTGTATCTTTATTTTGATTAACAAATCTAATAACAATAGATAATTGTTCTGTGTGGCTTATATCCGGAGTAGTGTCAAGAATTAATGAAGATTAATTAAAAGAAACACATTATAACCAGAGTGAAAATTATTTAATTGTAAATATTTCATCCTAAGTATCTTAGGACATCATCAGTACAGTAGTTTAAAACAATAATAGGAATAACATACAGTTAGGGCGCATGATTACAATAGAATCTCATTAAACGGGCATAACGTGTTACAGAAATAAAAATAAAATAAAATAAAACAAAACATAAAATAATTATTTAACACAATTTTGTATGACAATTTCCCATACTTTAGGAATAGTAAGAACATCGTTGCGGTTTAAGTTTGGTCTGTGTAGTAGGGCTTCAGAACTTTCTTTGTATAAGCGTTCATGTTTATATAAAGATCTATGTAAAAGTTTAGACTTTTCCCAATGGATCCTGTGGTTTGGATTTTCAATTCCATATTGAGAGAATCCAGATTTCTGCGATTTAAAAAGACGAATGTGGTCTTGATGTTCCGAGATGTGTTTCTGAACAGACCTACCTGTCTGTCCAAAGTAAGACAATTTGCATGAACATGGAATTTCATAAACGCCAAGCAACATCAAAAGTGAGAGTTTGTCCTTAGGAGAAGGTAACAAGTTGTAAATTTGGTTGATAGGTTTGTAAGTAGTGGCAAAATTTCTTAACAGACAGGAAGGTCTGCTCAGAAACACATCTCGGAACATCAAGACCAAATTCGTCTTTTTAAACTGCAGAAATCTGGCCTCTCTCAACACGGAATTGAAAATCCAAACCATAGGATCCATTGGGAAAAGTCTAAACCTTTACATAGGTCTTTATATAAACATGAACGTTTATACAAAGAAAGTTCTGAAGCCCTACTACACAGACCAAACTTAAACCGCAACGACGTTCTTACTATTCCTAAAGTATGGGAAATTGTCATACAAAATTGTGTTAAATAATTATTTTATTTATTTTTTTTTTTTTTCTGTAACACGTTACACACGTTTAATGAGATTCTATTGTAATCATGCGCCCTAACTGTATGTTATTCCTATTATTGTTTTAAACTACTGTACTGATGATGTCCTAAGATACTTAGGATGAAATATTTATAATTAAATAATTTTCACTGTGGTTAATACGTGTTTCTTTTAATTATGATCACACCACAGGTCTCGTTATTTAAAAAAATAATTAATGAATGAATGAATAATGGCGGCCTGGCTGGCCGAGTGGTTAGCATATCTGCTCTCCAGCCAAAAGGCTGTGGGTTCGAATCCTGCTGTGGGCATGGATGACTGTGGGAAAACCAGTGGTGGTAGATGATGATGTTGAGGTAGTTGCGGTCAGTTGATAGATAATTAATGAATGAGTGGTGGAAGCAGCTGTAGAGCAGGTGCCCTCCCTTGATGAGTCTTTGGACTCCCTGGAGGTGTCAAATAATAATAATAATATTTCACCTCTTTAACCATTTCTAAACTTTTTTGTTTTATAGCTTCAGAAATTATACGGATGATTTCATTTTGTATTTTATCACCTAAATAATGAGCAATCTTCCTTTTTTTGTGATGTTTGGATGCAATGCAAGTGTTCTGCATTATCAAATCAAATTTAGCAACAGTTTCTACTAACTTTAAAAAATTGCCATTATCGTTTTCAAAACGTTTTTGTGAAGAACCTCTAAAAGCTATACACTCTCTTGATAAATATTGTATTGTGTAGATTAACCGGTCTATATCAGATTGCCAATATTTTTTCTCAGTTTCATATAATCTTTGTTGTGTGCAATCAATGCATTTCTTAATCAACGACATTTTAAGTTTGCTCTATTTTGAGCAGTTTTTAATGTGCACGGAACTTGTCTCGTGTATTTTTAGTATACGACTCAAAGGTTGCCAATTGTTACAACCGTATTCGTTAGTAAGTTGGGAATTTTGACTACCAAATATTTTACAATAATTACAGAAAACCGAATTTCGCGATTCTGAATAAACTAAATCACTTCGTAAAAGTTTTTCTCCATTTGCTAAAGTTGGATAATAGTATGAATCGGAAAACTTGTGGCCAGATTCATCTTTGGGAAATTCTTTATTAACTACTTGATGCGGGCAATGCTCAACTAAACTATCTCTAACTTTGGTAGTTATATGATTCGTCCAAGTACCTGGCTCATTAACATTAAAATTCAAAGTCTCGTGTTTCACTTAATCAGAATCCAATATTTCTTCTGCTGCAACTTCTGTAGACAGTAGTCAGGCCAGTTACATCTTCACATGTAACATTTGTTTCTTCATAATTATCTTGTGCCCTCTCTTTTTCTGTAGTAGAGCTGCACGGAGTACTTGCTTCGTCAGAACTGTCTGTTCTTCGTTTTTTACGTGGTCCTGAAGTTAAAAATTTATTCAGCGATCCAGCCAATTTATGTTGCAATTGTCTTTTCCTGTTTTTTGCACCAGATAACTTCTTTGGCTTTTTTCCCCTGACATCTGGGGGTTAACACACTTGGTTAGACTTTAAAATAAGAAGAGCGTTAAAAGTTGCCCACCAAAATAAATAATAATTTGCTGAAATTTTCCCTTAAACTTATTTTTTAACCAACTATTATTTTAAGGTAAATGGCCCAAAACTGACTTTTTTTTTTTTTTTTTTACTACAGAATTTGATTTTTCAGATGTTTTGAATAATAAATATGCTTACATTTTAGGTATTTTTTTTAAAATTAACATGCAGAGATATTAGGCACTGATTGATTTCTCAGTGATATTTAATTAATATTTTTTACATTCTTGTAATTGTTTAATAATTAAGAAATTTCTAGAATATTAAAATTATTTATTAAAGAAATTAGTAAAAGGACCCCAACCCGAATGTCTTCCAACCAGAACAAGAACAAATATATAAATAAATCTCTTATTGAAAATTATTTATTTTCTAGATGTCTACCCAACATAAGATAAAAATCTTTTGTTTTCAAAATAAGATAATTAACTAAAATGAGACAATGAAACTGATTTTCAAACTTAGCTAAAATATAATAGACATACTTACTTTACAAGAATAATAATCCAAATTCACAAAAACAAGTTAAAAATTGTCCAAAGTTCACTTAAACATAAACAATACACTCAATATGTTTCCCATTCAAAATTGAAATGATGCTGAAAAAAATGTAAGACGTGCATATTTGGATAGACACTATTTTGTCTATCCAAATTCGAAGTTGAATTTAAGAAAACGAACATCTATGTTTCAGACTAAATATTTGGATAGATCGGTGTTTCTGAAACTTCAGATATCTGTATACCCACCTTCTTTAATTTTTATTATTACCAAGTACCTTTTCAAAATACCCTTATCAAAATAATAAAAATATATTTCTTTGTAAATGTCTGTTTTATTTGAATTTAGATGTACATTTAAGCACAAAAAAAAAAAAGATTTATTTTTAATAGAACAAAATTTATAAAGATACTATACATTTTTGCTTAATATAAATAATTTATCATCAATGAGACAAGTGAAATTGCCTATTTCCATATCTGCTATATTGCTCTCTTTTGTACTTTTTACAAATACAGTCTTTAACTAATGATCCATACATAAGAATTTGAAAGCTAAAAAAATTACTGTATTTACTCGACTATAACTCGCACTTTTTTCCCAAAATTAAAGCTCAAAAATCGTGGTGCGAGATATATGCGAGGATTTTCGGAAACTAATGTTTTCAGAAAAAAAAAACTGAAAATGGGTATGGCTTACCAAGAAGCTTCTATTCTCCATCACTTCTGTCCTCGAGAGCGGTTTCCTTGTGTGCAATCTACCCAAATAGAGTTATCTTCTTTCCCATTATATCAAGCAAAAATTACCAGTAATTTCAGACTTGAGATACCTAATGAACAATCCTTGACAAATTACTAATGAGAAGTGAAAGATTGTAGGCCAGTAGAAAAAAAAGCAACTATTAAGAAGTGCATATGATTGGCGAGATATTAACAAAAGATCGCACGACCCAAACAAAACAAGCTGACAATTGAATTGAAATGCTAATTCTCTTAAACCGATTTCCATAATATCTGAAATGCATTCACTATATATTATTATTATTATTATTATTCAGGCCTCCAAGGAGTCAAAAGACTCATCGAGGGAGGTCCTTTCTAAGACAAAGTCTGTCAAGACTCATCGAGGGGAAGTCCCCCTCTGAGAAACACAAAGTTTATCATACCACTCCTTAAACCCACTGACCGTTCTCGCTCCCACCACTCCATCAGGCAATGCATTCCACGGCTCAACCACCCTCCACACAAAGAAACCACTCCTTACCCTCTTGCTCACAGTTTCCTTTCGTAACTTCCAGGGATGGCCTCTTGTCATCACTCCTTCCCGCTGATCAACCAAGCGAAAGAACTCCCCAGTGTCAACCCTGTAACCACCTCTCAACAGTTTAAAAGTCTCAATCATATCACCTCTCCTTCTTCTATCCACCAAACTCTGCAGTCCACATTCTCTCAGCCGATCCTCATAACTATCCTTGTACAGTCCTGAAACCATCTTTGTCATCCGTCTTTGTATCCTTTCCACGGTTAATTTATCCCCTTCAAATCCTGGGGACCAAATCTGAGAACAATAGTCCAAGTGTGGTCTGATCAGAGACTTATACAACGGAATGATAACCCTCTTATCTCTGCAGGTCAGTGTCCTTCTCATAATAGCAGCAATCCTCTGTGTTACCTTCACCACCTTTGCAATATGTCCCCTAAACTTCAGGTTTCTATCAATCATCAACCCCAGATCTCTTGTCTCCCCTACTTCCTCCAGTATAACTCCTCCCATAGAGTATGCAGCATCCCGTCGATGTTTCCCAAACCTCAAGACCTTGCATTTTTCTGCATTAAACTGATACCCCCATTCATTTGCCCATCTATCTAGCTTATTTAAATCCTCTTGCAGGGCTACCACATCTGCACTATTACTAATAATCCTTCCAAGCTTCGCATCATCCGCAAACAACTGAATATCCCCCTGCAATCCACTGGCTATGTCATTGATATAAAGGTTAAACAATATAGGTCCTAGTACTGAGCCCTGTGGGACCCCACTTGTAACCCTCTGCCTCCTGGAAACTGCTCCACCATACACAACTCTCTGATACCTATCAGACAGCCAATCCTGAATCCAGTTGACCAATCTGACATCCAGACACATGTGCTGCAACTTAAATATCAGCTTATCATGTGGCACCCTGTCAAATGCCTTCGCCAAGTCTAAGAAAATTGCAGTATATGCCTTTCCCTCATCTAATGCTCTTGTAACTTTATTATAAAAGGCTAGCATATTGCTAAAACAAGAGCGTCCTTTCACAAATCCATGTTGATTCTCACAGATAACATTACCCTCATCTGCCCAATGCTGTACACGGTCCCTCACTACTTTCTCCAAGATCTTAACAACTACTGATGACACACAGACTGGCCTATAATTAGACACTTCCAGTCTGTTACCACCCTTATGCAATGGCACTATCTTACCTTCCTTCCATTCCCTGGGCACCTTTGCCAAAGCCAGACTTTCATTGAAAAGCCACGTTAAAGGTATTGTCAATTCCCTAGCACATTCTCTCAAAACTCGTGGCGAAATACCATCCAGTCCCACAGCTTTACTGACATCCAGAGTACTCAGTATCTGAAACACACTCTCCTCCTGTACCTCCAGACCTCGTACCAGTCCTATCCCTCTAGCATTAAAACTGACTCCTCTAGGATGAAATACTCCAATAAAGTGTTCATTGAACAATTCCACTATGTCCTCTGCATCAGTCACTCTATTCCCATTTTTATCCCACAATATCATTCTTCCACAGTCATTTCTCCTCCTACTGGCCACATAGCTAAAAAATTCCCTAGGATTTTCTTTGGATCTTAGGGCCAATCTCCTCTCATATTCCAGTTTCGCTTTCCTTACCACACGAGTCACTCTTCTGGCCTGTGTCTTATATTCCTCATGCATCTCTTCACCTGTCTCCTTATATCTCTTCCATAGCCTCTTTTTCGCATGCAATTCCTGTTTAATATTGTTTGTCATCCACTTTACTCCAAATTGCGCCCTCTTCTTCACTCGTGGTATACAACTTACCATTGCTGATAACAAATATTCTTTCACAATTTCCCACGCACTGGTGATATCCCGGCCTTCCAATTCCTCCCTCCATGAAACTTCCCGAAGTTGACGTCTAAGTCTATTATAATCACCTGCCTTATAATTCCACATAAGTTCCCGTCTCTTTGATACTCCTGCATGTCTATTCATTTTCCAAGTCAAAACCATATGGTCACTCTCTCCAACTGGTGGGAGAGACGTCAACTCAGTTATTATCAACTCTTCTGATGCTATAACCAAATCCAAAATTTTTGAACCTCTTGTTCCCTCTGTTACATGTTGCCTAAGACATTTGTCCCTCAAGAATTCTAGAAATTCCATTCCCCTATTGTTACATGCATCTTCCTCTCTCCAATTTATACTACTGAAGTTAAAATCTCCCATAACAATCATTCTTCTTGCACTTGCCAAACTTAGCTGTCTAAACATCTCCTGGTCCCCATCCTCTGTGCTCCTGGGTCTGTAGCAACACCCCACTAAATATCCTGTCTTGCCTACCTCTACCTCACACCATACGCTCTCAAAATCATTTGTCTCACTACCTTCCAAATTCTCCACTCTTAGAGGACATAGGTCATCACTTATCATAAGCAGCACCCCACCACCACGCTTTCCCCTCCTATCCTGACGAAAAATGCTATACCCAGCGACTTCTATTCCTGTTGTTATATCCCCTTCTGTCAACCACGTCTCAGTGATCGCAATAATTTTTGGCCAGGCTGATGCTATCTGCACCACCAATTCCTCTCCCTTATTCCGGATACTCCTGGCATTAGTATACAGCATATAAATGCCATTGTTTCTATACCCAGCATTATCCCTTCTAGACTCCACTGGGCTCAGTCTTACCTGACATTGTCTCCCTTCTCCCAAGTATCCATTCCCACAAGAGGCCACCCCTGCTATCATCCTCCCTGGGACACACTGACTCGTTCAGAACAGCAATCTCTCCAGATGCCTACGTCCTTCCTCATTCAAATGCAAACGGTCTCTCGCAAACAACTCCTCTCTTTCCTCAAACGCACTCCAAGCATCAAAACATATCTTCGCCCGAACAGGGACTTGAACCCTGGACCCTTAGGTTAAAAGCCTAATGCTCTACCGACTGAGCCATCCGGACACACCGAATATATTTTAGTTTTAACACATTCATGATGGGGGTAGTGTCAAGCAAACCCATATGTTGCACCTGCAACATGTGGTTTGCTCCAGTCTATACAGCAGTTTCTGTTGAAGGGGAGATGTGATTATTAGTTAGTGTTTATATATTTTTATATATTCCCAGCTGTCTCTAATTGCACTATTTGTTGAGAAATATATTACACAGTCTGCAAATGTCTGTGAACCTTATAAAACTAATTGCTTTTCATGTTTTTGAAGTAGTTGCTGTTGTGGAGGGTGTGTTGTTTATTGCAGGGAGTAAAATATGAAAGTTGGGGGTGATAGTGATTCGCAATTTGAGTAGGAGAATTCATGCATTATATATATATATATATATATATATATATATATATAATATATATATATATATATAATGCTTTTATAGTCTATATATATAGACTATAAAAGTTTATGAAATTCACATCGTATGATACTTTATGGGTTGTTTCCTTAAGTATCTAATAAGTGGGTTCTAAAATGTTTAGTTTTAGTATGTAGGACTGTAATTTTTTTTATTAATAAAATATAATAAGCACATATTTAACTGTCGATGGGAACTGACACCTTTTCTATTTGCTAAACTAAATGCTGTATTTTTGTAAAATATCATGTTGCCATAATACGGCTGAACGAGCACCGTTAGGCAGGCTGCCTCTATGCTACACCCTGTCGACAGTACGACTTCACGGTCTGTCTTAAACTAACAATGTCCACTGAAAATATAATAAGCAATCGAGAATATTTATACAATTTTCGCTGAGTCGATGCTTACTCTGAAATAAAATCTGTGGTAATATTGATAACGTTTCACTTCAAACAAATTATAAAAAACTGGTGATATATTAAGTTAAAAATGTTGTTAGATTATTTAGAATTCATAATAATTTGAGTGATTTAAAATTTCATTTTTATTGCATTAACTATAATTTGTAATTGTGATATTTATATAGTACGATATAATTCAAGAATAAGAAAATTTATATATACACACACACACACACACACAGATATTTTTTTATTTTCTGTCATGATGCCTGCAACTGGCTAATCCACTTATTACACACAGGAGATAGTGCTTTGCACAACTGAAAAGAGCGTGAAACAAATATTAAAAAGGACATAGTGCCCTTTATCTCCGGTTATAGATATTGAAAAATGTCTTCTGCATTAGTCCTATAACACCATATCCTCTCTTTTCCATGAAACCGTAAATCCACATACCTTCAATTTATCATCATATGGAGTATTCCACAGATTTTATTTTATTTTATTTTATTATATTTTATCATCATATGGAGTATTCCTCAAGATCCTATCTTCTCCACTACTTTATCATCTTCAAAAAATCATCTGCAAACTTTAAGTATATTTTATGTATCTTTCAATATCTGAGTGATTCCTTTCAAGTTATTTTGTCATTTTTGCATATGCCTGCTGATCTAACTCACAAAATTCATGCTATCATCAGTTTATCCAGTTCTGTCAATGCACCACACATCTCAGTCATTTCATCCTAAAGTGTTATTCCCACTTCAGTCTGTTTAAGTCATTCTGAATGATCTCTACATCACCTTTATTAAAACAGTCTCCCTCTCATTTTGTATTACACAAAGAACAAGATATTATCTCTTCAGTTCAATTCCTGTATGATTACTGAGCAAATTAAATATTCAGATTAGAGCCCTTCATCACACCACTGGTCCCATAACTTCTATTGCATTTTACTTACCATACTATTCTGATGTCTGTCCAGAAGCCAGAATGTTTTCATGTTATTACCAATTTAATATCAGTCCCTATTTTCCCAAATGCCTCTGCACATATGGTGTCACTGTTTCATTTATCAACTTATTTTTGAAGGATACCCTCTGTACTTTCACTCTCTAAATTCTTACTGCCATAAGCTCAGCTCTCACTTTACTACAAAAGGCGAGTCCTGCTGAGGCAGTAATGTTCAAGAGCATTGGGAGTTCCTGTGACCCAGCTGATTAATTTAAGCTCAGCTCTTGCAAGTTCCCAAGGAAATGGATAGAAGGTAAAATAGTTCCATTACACAAAAGGCAGCAGGTTTCAATACAGAGTAGAAAATTATAAACCAATCAATATCAAAGGAGTGGTGGTTAAGCTATTAAAAGTGTTGGTGAAAAGCAGAATACAAGAATGGGTGAATAGAAATTCTTTATAGGGAGGGCAGCATGGCTTTGCGAACGGTTTGCCTTGCCTTGTATTAATAATTTATTCACTTTCTATAATTAAGTGGCAGTTGAGTTAAATGAAGGAAATGGCTGTATCAAGATTAATACTGTATCTGCAAGAATATTTGGAAGGATACTGTATGGAGTTCTGTTCTTCAACTGGAGCAAATAAGGATGGATATGAATTATCTGACACAAATAAAAGTGATCTGTAGATAGCTATGTTTGGTCTCCGGAGCATGATTTCGGGATTATCTAACTTTTAACCCATCCACAATACTAGTATTAATGAACTATAGGTTTATATTATTGCATATTAGTAGCTGGTATTCACATGCAAAAAACACCACCAAAAAGAAGTATGTGGTAGAATAAGATCAAGTAGGTGACTAGTTGTGGACCACAGGACTCTCTACATGGCTGCTGTTTAATTTGCAATTTAACGATATTAGGGACGTTTTCAAATTGAAACATCTAGTTGTTTACCAATGATGATGCCAGAACTGAAGAGGATAATGCTAATAAAGGCAACAGAGAGAACTGGTAGCTAAGCCTCCGTAGCTCAGTCAGTAACAGAAGAAGCCCTTTGGCCAGAAAGACCTGGGTTCGATTCCTGTCAGCGATGTGAGGAACCTTTATCTGGTCTCTTCTGACAAAAGGTGAGTTATCCAGTCTCATAAGGAGGTAGAGGGGGTCTTTCACTCTTCCCAGAACAGGCAAACCAGTCCTGTGAACACATATAGATTACAGTCATTAATATGTTCCAGCCATATGCAGGTCCCAAGGCTGGATAAAATGGAGTGGGGGGAGAAATGGTGAACTACCCTGTAAAAATCTCACAGAACACCTTATGGGCAATGCCTAAAAAGCCACCTAGGGTCAGAAACGACTGAAGGGATAATAAACAACCACCACCAAAGAACTAATATGATATGTTACTGTGGGGACAGGGAGTATAGCTTTGTAAAAGTTAAATCCTTACTTCATAATTTAACTATAGAAAGATTCCATGTCTGTACTCACACTGATATTTTGTAATGTCCAAAGGATCTATTTATTATCTGTTCTCATACTGGTCTGTCACATGAGCAACTGCAGTATCTCTACCTGGTAATACACTCTCACACAAAGTTGATCAGTAACAATTATTTCTTTTACCATTTTCATACCAACAGCATTCATGTATTCCACTCTTCCATTTTAATTTCTGCACAGCAACAACATAATTCCCCAACCTAAATGCACAAGAGGTCCAAAGACCTATAACATAATGTTGATGTCTGGGAGATCATTAAGGAGAAAGCCTGTTGATGTGTTTCTTGATCATGTGGAAGTCGATCATTGGTGAAAACAGTGTGAAAAAGGCTTTTATAAACAAGAGAGGCAAAGAGTGAAGGAGGATGATGAAAAGCTGGCTTGATAAGTTTGAAGCAGAATTCTGTTTGGATATTGGTCAGTTGCTGTTCATGTTTTGGATATTAGAGAAAATGGAGGTATGACAGTGGCTAGTTTGGAACAAATGTTAGTGCCCAAAAAAAGGCCTTAAAATGAATAATGCAGAACAGAACATGATTTGTGAAAGTAAGTGTCTGTGGAGGATCATCTGATAAATAGACTGCCCTCTTCTTGATATCAAGAATTTTTAGGGTGGTTTTAATACATCACCCCAAATGTGAGAACAGTATTCTAAAATTACATAAATCTCAAACCAAGTTTTAGAAGTTGCATAAGTGAGAATTGGTGCTGTGAATGAAAAAGGGCAAGTTTTTTGGAGGATGTGGTGTGTTGATATAAGTCAGCCAAGAAAAGAAATCTTTCTCAGTATTAAAGTTCAAAGGTCACAGAGCAAAAGTTGCAAATACAATTCGGAGGATAATTGTGATGTTGAAGCAAACTTTGACATGGAAGGATAAGGAAGTCATTTTGCCTCTTTATAAAGCTTTGATAAGACCACACCTGGATTATTGTGCACAAATTTGATCTACCGTGTTCTAAGGGGGATAAAGAAACGTTGGAAAGGGTGCAAAGAAGAGTTACAAAGATTATGTCAGGATTATGGGATTTAGATTATGAGGACAGATTGCAAGTATGTAGAGGGGTGATATGATAGAGGTCTATAAACTTTTGAATGGGTGTTATAGGATGTCAACTGACATCCTATAACACCCATGGAAGGGAGAGAACATGGGGCATCCATGGAAGTTAAGTTTGTTCACAGTCAAGAAAGGGGTAAGAGATATGTTTTCCTCCCAGAGAGCAGCGAGTGAGTGAGTAGAATAATTTGCCCTTAGGGGTAGGGAGTGCATCTAGTGTGAATGAATTTAAGGGAAGTTATGATAGCTAGTTTGGGTGATTTATAGCCTCCCTCGATTATGAGTCCTTGACTCCCTGGAGGTCTCAGATAATAATAATAGTAATTATCAAAAAATGTAAGAAAAGAAATGAGATCTTTTTGATGAGAAAGAAGACAAGACTATTTTGGAAGCATTAATTACTAGGTTGTCCTCATACCCCACTAGAGAGTTTAAGACACTGGTTTAGAAGAATGGATCTTTTGAACACTATAGTATCTATCAAATAGAAGAATGGATGTACTGTTGTCTGTAAAACCATGGAAAAGGTTTGAAGTTGGTGATAGAATGTCATTTACATATGGGAAAAAGAGTGGGTAAAAAATAGAGTCCTGGTTAATATGTCATTGGAATTTTATATTTATTAGAGGAAATTTATATGCCAAAGGCATTTGGCATATAAATATCTACAACAATCACACAAGTTTCTTCAAACTTTCCATGGCATGTGTCCAGAGGTGGATTGAGTTGGTTAGCCGATCTTCTATGGAGTAAAAGTAGCAGAATTTGCATGTTACTTATCACTAATTAAAAGAAGGGCCTCAAGATAATAAAGAAGTTGGCTACAGATAACATTATTCATTGCTTGGGAAACTTGAATAGAGTAGAATTTAATGATATGTAATGACTAAACATTTTAGTTTAAAAGGGTGGAAGTTGCTTTGGAAAGAAAATAAAGATTAGTATTTGAGTAGAAGGTAAGCTTTCTGCATTAATTGGTTGATTTTTTTTAACAAATGTTGCAGATTGCAGGATAGGTGAAGTGCAAAGCTAGAGTTTGACTTCCATACTTATATATTGAATTTTTATCTATGACTGTTTACACCTGTTGGATAATTCAGGGATTTGGGGTGGAGTGGAGGTGATGGTCATCATTCTGGCAAGTATTATTTCAGTTGGTTGAGGCAGGTGTTTCAATTTGGTGAGCAAGAACAGTATTCAAACCACTGAAAAGATGAGTAGAAATTAGTAGACTTAGAATGGTTGGTTGAAGAACATTCTATAGAAAAGGAAATGTAGGAAAGTTATGATATGAGTTACCAAGACTAGAGCCGACATTTACAGTATATTTTGAAAGGGAGGCTGATTTTGAAAAGGTGCATGGTGTTAGAAGAATGGTGAGGATTATTGTATTCTGGTAAGTAGAACAATTTGTCTATCATCTACCAACATACCAATGATTATTAAAGCAAAAATCATTGCCAAACCTGACTGTGGCTTGAAAAGTTCCACATTTTGGTTTTTTAAAGCAGTGTTTTATGTACACGGTATTAATTTACTACAGGTTCACAGTCTTATGTGGGATTTTCTCACACACACACACACACACACACACACACACACACACACACACACACACACACACACTTATGATAAGGGAACATGACATTTAAGGTTTTATTTTGTTCTCATTTGGATGCTTAGTGAAGCTAAAAAGTACTGGAAAAGGATTAAAAACACTATTTAATTCTTCCTTCAGTTATGCAAAGACAATAGTATGGCCATCAGAGCAATAAAGATAGCAGCGCAGTAATCCTTAACACACCAGTGAATACAATCAAAAAATGAATATCATTGAATTCAATGGCTCCACCATTAGATTATGATCATACTAAATCTCAAGTTATAAAAATCAAAGAGGTATCTTCCTGGCCTCCTGAAATCACAACAAAACTGATACCCTTCAGTTCTCACCCCCCCCTTTCCCAAGACTTATATGCTATGGATTCCTCCTGCTATAAATTAATTAAACAGTGAAATCTCTTATTCCTTTCACTGACTGTATTACATTATACTTAGAACCATTTTGAAACTTCCAGCGAAAATTTAATTGTAAATAATACAGATATTAGTTGGCTTTGACATCACCTCACTTTTACCAATATTCTCTTATGACACCTTAATTACACTTTTGAAAATGTTTTTACTCTTTACTCCTGTCACAGATCTCTTTTTCTTTACAATTCATTTTGGATATTTCTCTTGGAAGAACAAGACTTACAGATAGAAGGTACTACTATAGGTTCACTTCCCCTTACCAATTTTTTCATGGAAGATTTTGAAAAATAAGCTTTTTATTCAGCCACTCTCTCAAGCCTTCTATATGTCTAAAATATGTAGATGGTGTGCTCTTTATTTGGCCTGATAACCCAGACAGACTCTTTCCTCCATTACTTCATAGTCAACATCCTAGAATCCAATTTACAATGGTAAAAGAAACTAACAATAGCCTGACCTTCCTTGACATCTTGGTAAATCACTTTCCTAATGGTAACCTCTTCTTCACAACAATATACATGAAACCCACTCACACAACCTTCCAATCATCCTCCTCACCCCATCTTTCTATCTCAACAATATGGTATCATAACCAACAGAGCTTACCATCTTTATTTTAATGAGGCCTCTCTTGCAGTAGAACTCAGACATAAACACTACATACTATTTAATAACTACAGTTCTTACAGAAACCAAAAAATAATCAATCCTTCACAAAGTTCATGACCTCTTCTTCAGAAGGATTTTAGTAATCCTATCGGCATTCCCTAGGTCTGAGGCACATCAGAAAAAATAGCAAGAATACTAAAGAAATACAACCTCTGCATGTCTTTCAAGCCTCCACTTGAAACTAGATACCCCTTATCTATTACACTAAGGACCATTTAACTCCTCTCTCAGTTTCTAGTGTTAATAGTTTCCAGTTCCTGCAAGTTGGTCTACTATTGACAGATAGAAAAATCAGCCTTCATAAACATAGAAGAACATAAATATATCTGATATCATGACTATGGTCAATTTGGTCTTGCAGACCATGCTTTAGATGCTAATTCATGGTAGCACTTGGGGAAAAAACCACCATGTTCCATCAGAGCAAGTTCGGAAGAGAAAGACTGTTTTTAAAACAGTCTTTCTGCAGCTGTCCTCAAAAATCAGCCTGATCTAAATAAATATGAATGCATAAAGCTTCCAAAAATATGAGAAACACTAAGATTTCCAATAGGTGTCCAAAGAGGGTCCCATCTACTTAGAATTAGTCTTTTGTGTATGTGTGTTACAAGTTTTATACCATACCACCTGAAGATTTCTCTGTGATAGATAAAATATTAGAAGAATTAAATAGTGTTTTTAATACTTTCCCATTGCTTTTTTACTCCATTAAACCTCCAACATGAGTCCCCTCCCCTCCCTGCAGCATGCAATCCTTAACACTTGGGTGCTTAAATTTTTTGGTTAACCTGTTTATGCTAATTGTATAAAGTACTATTCTCTTACATTGTTGAGAGAATTTTCCTTCCTTGGCTACTAAATTAATTATAGTTCACAAGCAAATATTTTTTTTTTTCATTTTAATCTTTTAACAAAACATGAGTAAACAAAAGTCAACATGTGAAGTACCTTCACACCTATGCTATAGTTTCATAAATGAATTAGTTTAAGATGCAGTTGGACGAGCTTTGTGTGTGTGACAGTGTGTACATCCCACTGTACACACTGTACGATGAGTCTCTGACTCCATGGAGGTCAGATGTTAATAACAATAACATGAAATTCCATATGCCAATTAATATCTTGGTTATCCACTACTGGATCTTTACAACTGCCTTCCCATCTGCTTGGAATCCAGGTAACTATATCTGCATACATTAGTGTAGGTCATATCATCTCAATAAGGCAATTAATGTGAAATCATTAACCTCTATATACAAGTAGCTCAGTCGTGATGTTACTTCACATGCAAATTTTTATTTGCTTACACTTTTGATTACTTGTATGTGGGAAATATACGGGTTTTTCATTACTTTGGCATCTCTACTGGATCTGACTCCCACTGATGAGACCTCAATAAAGGTTGAAATTGATCTGGGTAGTGGCCCTTCTATAATGAATAGCATTATATATGTATGTCTGTAGGGATATGTGCCTTGCATTATGGAATATTAAAACAATTGATGTGAAGTCATTAGCCTCTATATACAAGTAGCCCAGTCATGAAGTTACTTCACATGCAAATTTGTTTGCTTACACATGGATAAAGGATGAAACCAAGAATATAATAATTTCTTGGCATATTTAATTTATAGTATAACCAAGTGAAAAACTTTCAACACTGCTATCACTTGTTTAGTTTTTATTTCACCACATACTTAGCCAATATATCTTACTATAATGACATTGAAGTGGAGTAAACATCATCTGTATACAGGAGACATAAAAGACTTGATCGAATTATAATTTAATTAAAGGATATTATCAATGGTGGTTGAAATGAAATCCGGCCATTATTTTAGTGTATGTATAGAGGAGTTTGAAAGTGATCTGGACACTTTTTTTTAAATTGTGTAAGGTTGACAAGAAGAAGAGATTTTTTGGATGCTGCTATAAGCCAAGGTACATGGAGGGTGATGATGAAGAATTATATAAGCAACTTCAGTTAGTGGACAAGGGAAGGGTGATAATTATGGGTGAGTTTAATTATGGCAGCATAGACTGGAATGAAGAAATAGCATTTGGGGGAATAAGAAAAATGAAATTCTCAAGTTCTTGAGAGATGACTATCTTATGCAGTATGTAAAGGAGGACACACAGGATCAAGAGTTTTAGATCTTATCATTTCATCTGAGGACGTAATTGCAAGTGAGGTTTCACATGAAACCCCACTCACAATCACATGATCACTCTCATCTCCAGTTGGAGATGAGTGATTATGAGGTGATCACCTAGGTTGTGGACAGCCATATGAAGACTTCTGTAATGAAAGGATATATGTAAAATTACAAAGCTGGTGATTATGAAAAGCTTAAGGCGACACTTTGGAGCTGTGGAATGAGGTGTTAAGCAGTAGGGAGAAAAATGCTGTGTGGGAAATGACTAAAAGATATTTAACAACATCGATATGTAAATGCATTGTGAAGGTCAAATGACTGAATAAAATAAGTGTCAGATTAATGAATACAGGGATCAAGCAGGAAATTTCCAAGAACAGGATACTGTGAGAGCACAAGATTAATGATGGTAGCAATCAATTGCATGAGAAGTATAAAGAGCAGGCCAGGAAGGTGACTCATGTAGTGAAGAACAGAAATGCAAATATGCCCATAATGCAAATATTGATAGTGCATGGAGAGTAGTAAAGAAGTGTTTGAGGGAAGTAATAGACTGCATACCTAGAGCCAGGAGAATAAATTAAGTGGCAGTTAAATAGATGAATATTATCATTAAGCTGGAGCTAAAAAAAAAAAAAAAAAAAAAAAAAAATCTGTGGAGAGAATTCATTGAGAAAGACTAGTAGGTACATGAGAAGTATAAAGCACAGACAAGTGTGGTAAGAAAGACAAAAGCTGAGTATAAAAGGAAATTAACACTACAGGCAAAAGATAATACCAAAGGATTATTTCAGTATGTTATTATTATTATTATTATTATTACCACGGGCTACTCCAGGAGTCCTTAGACTCATCGAGGGAGGCCCTAAACATCATGTTCACACAGCTGTTCAACATTCTCACAGTATCTATCATACCTTGCCTTGAACTCGCTCACTGTCATAGCACCCACAACAGACTCTGGCAGCTTATTCCACTCATTTACCACTCTAAAAGTAAAGAACCCAGCTCTAACACCCCTGCTAACCACGCTCTTGCCCAGCTTCCATGGGTGTCCCCTAGTTCTCCCACCACCAGTCCTGATCTCAAAAATATCATCTGAATTAATCCTATAGAATCCTTTTAGCAATTTGAATGTCTCAATCATATCTCCCCTTTTTCGCCTATCAACTAGTTTCTGCAACCCACAAATCTTCAACCTGTTCTCATATGGTGCATTCCATAGACCTGCTATCATCTTAGTCACTCGCCTCTGGATCCTCTCAACCTCCTCCCCATCAAGAAGGAACCGAGGTGACCAAATCTGGGCACAGTAGTCGAGATGAGGTCTTATCAGGGCTCGGTACAGAGGTACAATAACTTGTTTTTCTCTGCTCGTCAAGGTATTTTTCAACAACCAAGTGAGTTGATGAGCTGATTTAGCTACTTTCGCAATGTGCCCCCTAAACTTCATCTCCCTATCCACCAACAATCCCAAGTCCCTGGCCTCATCAATCTCTTGGAGTACAGTTCCACCAATGTGGTATACTGCTGCTAATCTTTTCACTCCGAAATGCATAACCTTACATTTTGTCACATTAAATTGACATCCATTCTCCTTAGTCCAGAAATGTTCCAAATAAAAGGAAGAATGTTTGTGACAGAATGATTTTAATGAATGCCAATGGTAAGGAGGTAACTGAATCTGACAAAAATAGAAGACTTATACTAAGTAAAGAATTTTGACAGGATATCATAAGGAATTCTAATCAATAAATTGCAGCATATTAGGATGGATATAAAGGGGTGAAGTGGATAAGAGAGTGGCTAATGGAGAGACATCAAGGAGTAGTTTATTCAGGATAGATTCCAGTAGAAGGCCTGTTTCATGTCACAGAGCCCTGTTATTGAGTTGCTACTATTTAATTTGTGCATTAACGACGTAGGGAAGGATCTGAGAGGAACTATTCAGTTGTTTGCCGATGATGCAAAATTGGGTAGAGCAATAAAGATGTTAAAATTTTACAGGATAATTTGTATGCTGAAAGTCTGGGTAAAGGAAAATGGATGTCAGTTTAATGTGGCAAAGAATAACATTGTGCATTTTGGGTTGTAAAGAATACCCGCTGTACTCCACAAAAGTAATGAAGCCAGGGATTTTGGAGTGTTAGTGAATAATCATGGACAGCTCATTGGATTACTTGGTTACTGAAGAGTACCCTGGTGAGCAGAGACAATCAGGTTATTATACCTCTTTATAGAGCCTTGTAAGATCCATCTTGGAAAATGTATGCAGATCTAATCACCTGGGTTTCATGAGGACTAGGAGGAGGTAAAGAGGATTCAGAGGAGTGACCAAGATGGTAGCAGATCAGGTTGAAGATTTGTGGGTTACAGAAATTGGTTGATGGGCAGAAAAGCATCGATGATATGATTGAGACATAGAAATTAGTTAGTTAATCACATGCGATGTCATTTGATGCCATATGGTTGTTCCTGTACTTTATTGGGTTTTGGGAGTGAGGTCTTCTGCTAGAAGCGGTAGAGTCACAGATGCCCTTTCCACAAAGAATTAATAGAATAATCACAAATATCCATGCCCCATCTGGGATTTGAACCTGCAACATCTTGGCTGGAGAGCAGATACACTAACCACTCAGCAAACCAGGCTAGCCTAACATACAAATTACTGAAGGATTTTCACAAAATTAATAGAGAAAATTTTTCAGAACAGTCTAGTTATGGGAGAATTAGGGACCATTCTTGGAAAATTAACAAGAATACAGTTAGCAAGGGTGTTAGGATTGAATTTTTGCTTAGAAAGTGCTAAATGAGTGGAAAAGGTTGCCAGACTGTCTTGTGTGTTTGTGCGTGCACGCACGTACTATGACTGTGAATGAGTTCAAAGCAAAATATCATACATACTGTGCAAATGTTGAATAGTGATGTTTAGGTGCATGATATTTAGCAGCTCTATGGAGTAGCCCATAACAATAATAATGATAATAATTTGTACTTTGTCCAAGCATATACACTCAGTAGGCATACTCTGGAAGATGACATAAAACAGCACAAACTTAGGAAGCCTGGAAAAAGATTATTGGAATCACTGAGAAGTGGTTGACAGAAGAGGATATAATAATAGGAATAGAAGTAGCAGGGTACAGCATTTTTCAGAAGGATAGAAAGGGAAAATGTGGTGGTGGTGGAGTACTACTTATGATAAGTGATGACTTATGTCCTCTAAGAGTGGAGGCTTTGGAAGGCAGTGACACTAATGGTTTTGAAAGCACATGGTGTGGGAAATTGCTACAAACCAAGGAGCACAGAGGGCGCTCCTTGGTTTGTAGATGTTTAGACAGTTGAGCTTGGCAAGTGCAAAAGAATGATTGTTATGGGAGATTTTAACTGCAGTATAAATTGGGAAGAGGAAGATGCATGTAGCAATAAAATATCAAATATCTTAGGCAGCATGTAATAGAGGGAATAAAAGTTTCAAGAGTTTTGGATTTTGTCATAGCAAGAGATGTCATCTTGATAATAACTAAGATGACATCTCTCCCACCAGTTGGAGAGAGTGAACCATGTGGTTTTGACTTGGAAGATGAATAGACATGCAGGACTATCAAAGAGACATAACTGGTAATTAATTTACGGAATTAACAACGCATATAAAGTAAATTAATTAAAGATAACTTTAATGAATCACTTCTATATTTCGACAATGTCACATTGTCATCTTCAGGAACATAAAGATATGGTATGTGCACTACAGGAACTAACAAAGCAAATGAGGAAGAAATTAAGACACTAATTTTGTTCCTAAAGTCCTAATGGTGCCCTCTTGCGGGCTAATTTGGTAGTCTTGGCCGTTGGGCTGAAGTTCTCATAATGAAAGTCTCCCAAATGATGAGAGATGATGCTGAAGTTCTCAATTATGAGAACTTCAGCCCAACGGCCAAGACTACCAAATTAGCCCGCAAGAGGGCACCATTAGGACTTTAGGAACAAAATTAGTGTCTTAATTTCTTCCTCATTTGCTTTGTTAGTTCCTGTAGTGCACATACCATATCTTTATGTTCCTGAAGATGACAATGTGACATTGTCGAAATATAGAAGTGATTCATTAAAGTTATCTTTAATTAATTTACTTTATATGCGTTGTTAATTCCGTAAATTAATTACCAGTTATGTCTAACCAACGTATAAGTCTTACCACTAGTATCAAAGAGACAGGAACTCATATGGAATTATAAGGTACGTGATTATAATAGTCTTAGACATCAACTTGGAGAAGTTTCATGGAGGGAGGAATTGGAAGGCTGGGATATCATTAGTGCTTGGGAAACTGTGAAGAAATATTTGTTAGCAGCAATAGTAAGCTGTATTCCACAAGTGAAGAAGAGGACACAATTTGGTGTAAAGTGGATGACAAACAATATGAAACAGGAGCTGCATATGAAAAACAGGCTATGGAAGAGATATAAGGAGACAGGTGAAGAGCAGATGCATGAAGAATATAAGACACAGGCCAGGAGAGTGACTAGTATGGTGAGGAAGGCAAAACTGGAATATGAGAAGAGATTGGCACTAAGATCCAAAGAAAATCCTAGAGAATTTTTTAGCTATGTGGCCAGTAGGAGGAGAAATGATTGTGAAAGAATGACATTGTGGAATAAAAATGGTAATAGAGTGACTGATGCAAAGAACATAGTGGAATTGTTCAATGAACACTTTATTGGTGTATTTCATCCTGGAGGAGTAAATTTTAATAGTAGAGGGATAGGGCAGGTTTGAGGTTTAGAGGTGCAGGAGGAGAATGTGTTCCAAATAATGAATACTCTGGATGTCAGTAAAGATGTGTGACTGGATGGTATTTCACCATGAGTTTTGAGAGAATGTGCTACGGAACTGACAGCTACTTTGACCTGGCTTTTCAATGAAAGTTTGGCTATGGGAAAGGTGCCCAGGGAATGGAAGGAAGGTAAGAGAGTGCCATTGCATAAGGGCGGTAGCGGACTGGAAGTGTCTAATTATAGGCCAGTTTGTGTGTCATCAGTACTTGTTAATATATTGGAGAAATTAGTTAGGGACTATATACAACATTGAGCAGATGAGGGTAATGGTGTCTGTGAGAGTAAACATGGATTTGTGAGGGGGGGAGGTGCTCTTCTTTTAGTAATATGCTAGCCTTTTATAATAAAGTTACAAGAGCAGTAGATGAGGGAAAGGTACATACTGCCATTTTCTTGGATTTAGCAAAGGCATTTGACAGGGTGCCACATGATAAGCTGATATTTAAGTTGCAGCATATGGGTTTGGTCAACTGGCTGTCCGATAGGTATCAGAGAATTGTGTGTGGTGGGGCAGTTTCAAGGAGGCAGAGGGTTACAAATGGGGTCCCATGGGGACCAGTACTGGGACCTATATTGTTTAACCTTTACATCAATAACATTGTCAGTGGATTGCACGGAGATATTCAGTTGTTTGTGGATGATGTGAAGCTGGGAAGGGTTATTAGTAATAGTGCAGATGGATTGCAAGACTCATGCAAGAGGATTTGAATAAGCTAGACAGGTTGGGCAAATGAATGGGGGTATCAGTTTAATGCAGAAAAATGTAAGGTCTTGAGGTTTGGGAAACATGTATGGGATGCTGCATACTCTGTTGGAGGAGATATACAGGAGGAAGTAGGAAAGACAAGAGATCTGTGGTTGATGATTGATAGAAACCTGAAATTCAAGGGACATATTGCAAAGGTGGTGAAGGTAACACACAGGATTGCTGCAAGAATGAGAAGGACACTGACCTGCAGAGATAAAAGAATTATCATTCCGTTGTATAAGACTCTGATCAGACCACACTTGGACTATTGTTCTCAGATTTGGTCCTCAGGGTTTGAAGGGATAAATTATCTGTGGAAAGAGTACAGAAGAGGATAACAAAGACAGTTTAAGGAGTGTGCAATGTTAGTTATGAGGATCGGCTGAGGGAATGTGGACTGCAGAGTTTGGTGGATAGAAGAAGGAGAGGTGATATGATTGAGACTTTTAAACTGTTGAGAGGTGGTTACAGGGTTGACACTGGGGGGTTCTTTCACTTGGTTGAACAGCGGGAAGGAGTGATGACAAGGGGTCAAATCTGGAAGTTACTAAAGGAAACCATGAGCAAGAGGGTGAGGAATGGTTTCTTTGCATGGAGGGTGATTGAATTGTGGAATGCATTGCCTAATAGAGTGGTGAGAGTGAGAACGGTCAATGAGTTTAAGGAGGGGTATGATAGAATTTGTGTTTCCATGGAGGGATCTCCCTGATAGACTTGCATTTCCTAGGAAGGACCTCCCGCGATGAGTCTTGACTCCTTGGAGGCCTAAATAATAATAATATGCAATGTATACCATAAGGCTTCAAATAATTTAAGTATTTTAGCCTTAATCTCCTTTAAGCATAGTAATCTCTCATTTTACATGGTTATGTATCTTGTGAAAACACAATGCAAAGTGTAAACATGTTAATCATATATAATAAGCAATGAAAAAATTTTAACTCATCAATGGGCTAATTTTTACTAAATTTTTTCAGATAAATTAAGTATTTATCTGAAATTATTAAGTATTTATTTAATAATAAAATGTATTTAAAAGAAAATTATTAGAAATATTTGAACAAAATACTTTGCACTGAATTTTGTTTCTTTTTTCCATGTGTGTATCTTGGTGACAGATCATAAAGTTTACGCTGCTGCTGCCTCATTCAATAAAAATTTCACGCAGAACAGGATTAAATGGAGTGCAATTCTTCAGGACAATTCTGGTAATGCTGTCAGGTCCAGGGGACTATATCTAATTTGGACAGGAATCTTCATAATTTTCTGACAAAATGTCATGGGGGGGGGGGGAAGGACATTGAGTATCGGGTGTTTGGAATATTTGGGAAACATTTACCAAAATCATCTTTGTATGCATTTGAGGAGAAGTATGAAGTCAGGAGGGTTTTTTTTTTTTTTTTTTTTGTGGGTGATGATGCAATAGAGCCCATCTGGATATTCTAATACACTACTGTTCTTCAGTAATTCATTACCTCTTTTTTCCTTTCATTCTATTATTTTGTCCTCTTTCATTTGTTTGCACTAAGCCATTTAATATTTCTTTGCATATTCCTCATTTTGCTTTTCATTTAAACAATATCTTTGTCAAGTCTTGCATTCTGGCAATTTCACTCTGTCACTCCTTCATTCTTATGTTCTTTCACTCCCTCAGTCTAACTACTTTTAATTCCATTATTCACACAGCCTGTTTTGCATTTGCTGATAACTCAGTCTAACAAAATATTGCCCTTTTTATAAATACATACCATCTGTCCTCTGCTGTTCAAACACATCTTTTGCATATTTGCCATGCATACATGTTGCAGTCATGACATCAAACCATTTTCAGAAAGTCTATCGTCAATAGACTTTGTCCTTCATGCTGCAAGGTGTGCAGATATCATTCGTACTGCCATTTAGTTCTGTTAAAGGTAAGGTTCAAAAATTCATTAAAAAAGTCAATATTAAATCGGATAAATTCAACAATCAGATGGTTACTAAGCTCCAAAAATAAACAATAACATATTAAAATGAGCAATATTGCCAGTTATTATGGAAAATAGCAATTATCTTTTCAAGAGCTGCTTTTTTTTATAATGAAATGTTTTTCTCGAGTTTACTTTTTTTTTTTTTACTAATTTTATTATTATTATGTTACATTTTTATAATGAAATATTTTTGTAGGGCCTTGTCGAAAGAAGAAAACTGCACCCCAGCATCTTCAAGAAGAAACAGAACCACTTAATTGATAGACATTTCATTAGACATGAAAAGATGTAAATAAACATAAGTTCATCCACATTAAAAATAGTATATATTATTAATGCTTCACTTTATCACTCTTTCTGACCAAGTGGTTTATATAGCTATATCAGTATCATTATATGTATAAAGGATGCAATAAGACAGACCTAATGAGGTTTGCAGAGAAAATTAAAGAACTAGAATAACTTCATTAAAATTATAATATCTATTTCAATTTCTTGATTGAACTATGTTTCAAAAGTAAATTATTGCTAGACAGTTATCTCATGGAGTTGGAAGACTCACTGCAGAAGATACACAGTACTTACTCATTCATTGTCGAGTCATTTGCAACTACCTTGGGCAATTCATTCCAGTCATTCACCACTCTCCAAGTTAATCTAGTCCTCTCACCCCTATTAGCCATACTCTTACCTAGCTTACCAGAGCTACCTCTAGTTGTTTCTCTACTCAGTGTATTGAAAAAAGTTTTTTTTTTCCCCTCAATCTTAGAGAATCCTTTTAGTAACTTGCAAGTTTCTATCTTGTCTCCCTGATAATTAAACTATGCAAGCTCCACACCTTTAGTGTATCCTCATAGGCAGCATTCCGCAGGCCCGTCACCAGCTTGGTCAGTCTTCTCTGGATCCTCTCCACCAGCTTCTCATACCCAAGAAACCTTGGCAACTAAATCTGTGCACAATAGTCAAGATGTAGCCATATTATAATCTTAATAAAGAGGACGAACCACCTTCCTATCTCTACTTCTTAATGTGTTCTTTTCTCCTTTCACTAATTTTAGAATTTCACAAATTCCTCTCCTCCATTTCTATGTTGAGACTAGACATGGTCAATGCTTAATTTCAGATTTATCTTGTGCACTTAGTTTGTCAGTTCTTCCTCTCATGACTGCCATTGAGTAATTAGCTGTGATCATATAAACTTATAAACATGCATAGAGCAGCCATTTGTATACAGTTCAAGATCTGAGACTTCTGTTGCAGTGTTTCCTGACCTTATTATATACAATCAGATCTTACTTGATTGCAGTAACAATTCAGCAGAGTTTCATGCCATTCAGCTTGTGCACATAAAAGGAAACTGCTACCAAAAATACATGATTTGTATATTAATAGATTTTTATAACCTATCTATAGTCCCATAGACAGACTATAGGCAGTTTATAAAAATCTGTTTGGTTGTGCTGGTTTCATGCCATTCAGCTTGTGCACATAAAAGAAAACTGCTACCAAAAATACATGATTTGTATATTAATAGATTTTTATAACCTATCTATAGTCCGATAGACAGACTATAGGCAGTTTATAAAAATCTGTTTGGTTGTGCTGGATTCCCAACATCATTGAAATTAATGGAAATGAGACTGAATATGCAGTTGATCTAGTAGAAACTCAGAAAGCACTCGATATGAATTGTACAAAGGAAATTAGAGGACTTGGCCTGTAAAGAACTCAGTGAATCTCTCTCTCTATACATATAACAGACATATTTTTGGTAGCAGTTCAAATTATCCTGAAAGTTCTCGTTGCCAACATGAAGAGCTTAAGGATCTTTTTCAGACATAGCCAAGTTACTGGTCTTGGGCATGGACAGCAGGGTTTTTCTTCCCAGTTTATCTGGGGTTTTTCCTCTTACAAGTAGGCAAACCGGCTCCGTGAACACACAGATTACAGTCAGGAATACTTAAGACCCAGCCATAGGTCTAATTCGTCAGTTATGCTGGTCCTGAGCCCAGATAACATTTGTGGGGATTGAGATGGCGCCATACTTCCCCATAAAAGGGGCCTTCGTGACCGTTATATCATCATACGAATAAATAAAAATCCTGAAGGATCCCTACATCTCCAATCCACCAAATATTATTATTTTGCAACACCTCCAAAGACTCATCAAGGAAGGACACCTATTCTACAACTCTCCACCAAACCTCTACTACCTTCATTTTCTGTAAATTGCATGTGTTCTGAAGGGCCAATTTGTCTGTATGCAGGAGAAAAAACCCTGCTAACTTATGGGTGAGTGAATATTTTCCCTCACCCCCTCCAGATGCTTTCTGACATCACTGACGTATACAAATTAAACTGGCCTGGTTGGCTGAGTGGTTAGCGTATCCGCTCTCCAGACAAAAGGCTGAGAGTTCAAATCCTGCCATGGGCATGGATTACATCCCATCAGTCCCTATTGCCAAATTCATATTCACTTTATGCATCAGCTCCAATACCTCCTCCTCATACATATGAGTTCATTCCTCCAGTGTAGAAGTAGTAGTTATATTGCATGTTGCATACACCAGGTTGATAGCTTTTAGCAAAATGGGTACTCATTAGTTGAAGAATTTCTTCTACATCTGATTATTTATCAGATTATCAGAATTATTTATCAGATTTCATAAAAGAAACAATATTAATTTGAAAACAATGCAAAAGAAAAAATTACCAGCTGATACATATTGTAAGAGTGCAAAGGGAAGAAGATCTAGAAAAGTACAGCTTAATGAAGGAAATGCACCAGATACTGATGATTCTTATGTAAGAGGTAAATTTAGTATGAACTCTCATTCCTATCATGGATTCTTTAAAAAGTCAGTCATTCAAAAAGAAGAACCGAAGTTTATAAGAATATTTCTCAAAAGTTTTCATTACTATTAAATTTTGACTAGATAGACAAAAAAAACTAAGATATAATAAATATATAAAACATTTTAATCTGTATATAAAGGACAATTATTCTCAAACAAATGAGCATAATTATCATTTATATGATATATTTCAAAACAAAATACAGTGAATTTTTAAAAACAATAAACTATATTTGAAAATTTTCCTACCTTGATAACTAATTCCTCTGGAAAAAGATCATTTGTGGGGACTGGGGCAAGTGTAAAAATGGAAGTCATCCTTCTACCTTGACAAATATACCTTCCTAATGACAAAAAAAAAAAAAAAAAAAAAAAAAAAAAGAAGGTGTAAATCTATGTTTTTTATATGACTGAAAATCAGCAAATTATCAAAGATGAGTGAATTTAATTATTATTGTATACATGTCTGGGTTGTTTGGTTGATGGGCTGGTGATGTTTGAATGAGTAAGAAAAAGACATGCATAATTCATAAATTGTTATATATTTATTCCATAAGGTTGATTCTAAATATTTCATTTTTACCTCATTTAATTTGTGTGTGTGAGAGAGAGTGATATGCATACTCTCTGAAGTGCTAGGCCTGAGACAGGCACTCCTCTTGCCCAGGTCTAAGGGCTGCATTACTTAGCAGACTTAAAAGACAAACTGCTTGGCAGTAGAAACAGTAATGCAAGAGGAACAGGGAAATGGGGGGGGACAAAGCTCAGGTGGACAAGGAGACATGGCATGGAGAGGGGATGTTGAAAGTAGCAGTGAATGTGTGTGTATATAAGGGCAAATAACAGGAGGTTATTGAGAAGAGTGAAAGATAGTAGTATAGTGGGAAAGCTTGTCAGTGCATCTGCCGAGGTATGACAATGATGAGTTGAGACAGAGCCAGAATCATGAATGTTATGCTAGCGGAGCTGTGTGAGGAGAAGACACTACAGTTTGTGGATGGGATGTATGTCATGTGTTTAAAGGGAAGAATGGAATTATACAGGCATGATGGGTTGCATTTGAATGGCTTTGGACCGAGTTCACTGGAGAAAGAGTTGCTAGATGAAAGCGTAGTGTGTGATGTAAGCAAGAGATTAGAAGTAAGAGATGAAGTGAAATATCAGGAGAGTAGTATTGCAGAGACAAACTGCTTGGCAGTAGAAACAGTAGTAGTGTGAGAGATGAAGAGATAACAGGAATGCAAGAGGAACAGGGAAATGGGGGGGGGCAAAGCCTGGGTGGACAAAGAGACATGGCATAGAGAGGGGATGTTGAAAGTAGCAGTGAATGTGTGTGTATGGAGATGGAGTTTATTGCGATGTGAGTGGGGAAGTTGAGACTAAACATATATATGTGGTAAGCAGTGATTGGGCAGGAGCATGTGGTGAGGAAATAACAACCAACAAGTGACTTGGATGGGATTGGCTATATACCTAGAAATTAATTGCCGAGTTTGTTTACATATGCCAGAAGTATCAGAAATAAGGGAGATGAAATGGTTTCACTGATTGAGTTTATTTGCTCCAAAATCATTTGAATAAGTGAAACAGTTGAATGAAGATGATATCCTAATGGGAAATAGAAATGGAAGAATAAAGTATTTTTCATGAGGATAGAAAGGACAAGAAGGGAGAAGGAGTGCTGCTGATGATACAGGGGAATTATGTCCACATAAAGTTGACATGAAAGAGGGGAAACAGTGGCAGTAGTTATGAGACTGTGAGGTGGATGTTGACAGGAAGACATATATAATTGGATGTTGCTATAGGCCATAGAATGTGAAGGGTGGTGGATGAAGAAATGTATAAACAACTTGGATTAGTGAACAAAGGAAGGGCAATTATTATGGGTGATTTTAATTATGGGAGTATAGATTAGAATCTTGAGAGACATATCTTGGGCAGTATGTAAAGGAGGGCACAAAAAAAGTGAGACTGTAGATCTAATTGTGTCATCACAATATAATTGTGAGTAGGGTTTGCACTTTCCTCCAGTTGGTGAGAGTTATCATGAAGTGATCACCTGGGTTGTGGCTAACCATATGCAAACTTCTGTGAGGAAAGGATATATATGCAAATACAAGGCTGGTGATTATGACAATCTTAGGAGATAGCTTGGAGATATACCACTGAATGAGGAGTTGAGCGGTTAAGGAAATAAATGCTTGGGAACTGACAAAAAAAATAAGAAGAGAAAAATGTGTGAATGTATTCCAAAGGTCAGAAGGCTGAATGAGGGGCTTAAGCATGAAATCTGAAAGAAGGCACTTTGGAGGTAGTACAAGATGAATAATGGTAATTATCAGTTACATGAAGAGTATAAAGAACAAGCCAGGAGAGTTACTCGATAAAGACAATGATTAGCAAATCAGGCAAAAAAAAAAACCCTAGAAATGTTGTTTTTTTTTCTTAAGATATGTGGCAAGTAGAAAGAAGAATGATTATGGCAAGATGATGTTAATGGATGAAAATAATAAAATGGTAACTGCTGCATAAGACTTGTTTCATCCTCATCAGGGTGAAATCATGAGAATCTTAAGTGTAGTGGACACAGCAGAGGATGGCTTAATTGTTAGTAAACAGGGGGTAATTTGAGGAAATCAGGCCTCATATGGATTATTCGGCACTGATTTGGTCACCAGGTGATGAGGATATGTTAGAAAAGTTCCAGAGAAGATTCAAAAGGTGGTCAGTGGTCTTTGGAATGTGGAGTACTAGAACAGATTAAGAGGATGTAAATCGCAAAGCCTCGTGAATAGAATGAGGAGGAGTGGAGGATATGATTGAGACATAAGCTAGTTAGGAGTTATCAGGTTAACATGGAAGAGATTTTTCATATAAGACAGGGGGGGGGAAGTAGAACAAGAGGCCATATCCCACAAACTGTATAAGGAGGATGTGAGCAGAGGAGTGAGAGGTATCTTTGCATGAACAGCAGTCTGTGAGTGTGGACACA